>NW_026453179.1:605070-1210140 GCF_025200985.1 Drosophila gunungcola
TTATTATTATTATAGTTTTCTAAGTTTTTAAAACTTGACAAAATTATCTTTTTAAAGGTTTTTTCTTTAAATCAGTTTTTTATAAAATTTAATATTTAAAAAAATTGTAACGAAAAAATATGTACATTTTGGGACACGAAATAAAAATAATTGCTTTGTTTATGAAATAAAATAAGAATGACTTAATATGAACTAAAAATGTGGCCATTTCAAAATTGAAAAAAACAACATTTCATAAGGATCCCTTCAACCCAAAAATTCCCAAGCCTCCGACCACAGTGAGGCCTCGCCGACAGTGATGGATGCACTGACTGCCGCCAGCCAGTGCCCCCGCATCGGCTTGCAGTCACCTTGATTCCATCACAGATCTAAACCGAACCGATTTGAGCCTGTTCCAGTGATCTGGAGCAGCCGTCGCCCGGCTCCATGCACCTGTCAATACATTTGACATAAACCGGTCGCCTCTGAGCTTACGCACTGTTGGGAGTTTTGAGTTGGGAGTTGGGATATGGGAGTTGGGAGTTGGGGGCTTAACTGGGCAGCTGGAATGGGATTCGATCAGGAATGGGAATGGGGAATGCCTGGCGGACCTGTTGCCATCGTCATCTTCATCATCATCATCATCATCATCGCAGTAGTTGTGGTCGTCATCATTTGATGCGTCAAACATGCGCTCAAACGCCTCGATAGCGACAGCGACAGCGACTGCAACTGCAGCAGCTACTGCAGCAGCCACTGCATCAGAAACTGCAACTGCAACTGCGACGCGTTGGCGACTGCAGAAAATTTTTATTATTATTATGACCATTTTAGCTACCAAGCAATGCGTGAAGGAGCCGGCCAAGTGGGCCGATTCGTCCACTGAAAAAAATGTATATAAAATTCTCTGTGACTAGCTCACTAATTTTTAAGTTATAAGCGTAAGGATGAAAAATTTTTTAATTAATAAATAAATACTGTTAATGTTAATGTTACTTACATTATGACAACATACAAGTATTTAAAAATGTATATATTTTATTTACTTAAATTAAATTATAACAACATTTTGTTTTGAAATATATATAGCAAATACACTTTCACTGAATTCCTGTTTATAAACCCAAAATTATTATAAAGTTTGTAAAACATAAATTTATAAAATGTTATTTTTCAAGTATTTATTTTTAATTAGATAAATTTGGTTTCGATAACCTTTATTTTGTAATTTTACATTACTCTTTGTTTTACATTGGCATTTGAAAAAGCACTACATTGGCACGTTATATACGTTATTATAGTTATAGTTATAGAAATATTATTATTTAATTATTTTTCCTGTCCTTTTTTTCGCTCAGTGCAGCAGCAATGTCTGAGATGCGTCTGCGCCGGCGCAGCAGTCGGCCAATAAATTGTGACGCTAATGTAAAGTGTGGCAAGCCATTAGTAGAGCGAACGGCAGCTCAGTCAGGATCGGGTTGTTGAACCCCCGGGACAGCTGACGGGTTGGGATTCTGGAAGCTGTCTGTGTGGGAAGAGGAGAGATCTGGCAACTGGCAGCCACGCCACTGCCACGCCCTGCTCTGCCCTGTCTCTACCTGCCCACTAAGCTGGCATTTTTATGGCATCCGCCGCGAATAGATTTCACTTCCAGCGGAAAACGGAAGCGGCCAGTTGGGCTGCACTGGACGGATCGCGTTGGGGCCAATTCAAATCAACTCCCCAGCGGAGACAACTTCCTCAATGTTGGATATATAGTTATCATACCCTCGCAGGGTGAGGTCCATCTAAATCCATTCGCCATTCATAAAACTCGAAAAGATTTAACGGATTTTTGTTATATTTTTTGAAATACTGCAGCTTTATTTATGAAATTACAATTAAGCAACAAAATTTCGTTTTTATTATATGACTTGTTTTACATATATTTAAATTACGTTTAGAATTTTGTATTTTTTGGAAAATATTTAATTTAATAATATAATTTTATAAACTTGTATAATAAACGAATTCATACCTTTCAATGGTTTAAAAACCCCTAATAATTTCCAAAAAATATTTGTTATCTACTGTATAAATAAATCAAACTAAAAAAAAAAATTAATGCAATTTTTTGAACAATAAATTCAAAAGAGTATTTAAAAATACGTGGAACCAGGAGAGCCTTCCTTTCTGGTTTTTTTCTTTGTAGGCGCGTTGGACTCTCGTTTGTGGTTTCGATTTAATAGATTAATTAGAGGCCACACCGGACCAGCGGCCGCCCAGTGATCAAGCAAAAGTAGTTGTCGCCGTCGGACTTCCGTCAAAAAAAAAAAAGAAAAACCAAGCAATTGTCACAGCAACAACAGCAATTTCAGCACGTTAAAGTTTATAAAGTGCAGAAATCGCAGAGGTCTTCGCCTTCTGCGGTGGCTGTCCAAATTTTTTTGCTCCCGACCTCAACTTTAACCTCATCCTCAGATGCAGAAAACCACAAGGCACTTGATGCCAAGCGATGGCGGCGCTGGTGGCGATGCCGCATTTCACTTGGAGGAGGAAAAGCTGCAGGAAAAGCGGGTGGGAAAACCGGAGGGGCAAGTGGGGGAGGGAGGACACAACGAGGACAGAACGTGGTTAGCAAATTTATTATGTAAACGGAAATACGGCATATCCTTGCCCAGGCGATGTCGGCGCCGCAGCAATAGAAATAGTTTCCAGCCCGCTGGCAAAAAAGCAGGACAAAGGACTCCCAACTCGCAAGTGATGCCATTGGGTTTAAAAAAAAAAACAGGTCTACAAAAATTTGATCACAAAGTATAAAAGAAAAAGAACTGGCACCTGTATATTTCGAGTGTTTATCAATATATAAAATTAAAATTTATAAAGATTTTATTTTAGTTCACCAAATTGAAATAAACCGAAAGTAGTATTTTATTACGTTTTTGAAATAATATATATATTAAAATGTCTTTAGTTTGTTTTAAAAACCGAATAGTGTTTTTTCTATAATTTTTGTAGTTTTCTTATAATAAAGTTTAAAGAAGTACAAACTGACTTTTTTTAATACACATTTTTGTTTTAATATATATTTTTTAAAAGAAAAAATTAATATAATGGCTTGCACGTGATAAATAAATAACTTTTTGTACCCTATTTAATTTTTCTTCACTAATTTATTGCAAAAATATATAGCCTTTTGATTTTCAAGCAAGATTTTAATTCTCTTTAAATATTTATGAAGAAGTGAATTGTTTATAAGGCTAATGCAGCATCACTGAATGCAAGAAGCCAAAGGAGCCTGCTCGTAAATCGCATAAATTGTATAATTCTGGGCACTCCATTGCTGTTGTTCTTGTTGCAGGTTTGTTGCCTTGTTTTGTTGTCTGTTTGGTGCATTTTGTTGCCAAATTGCGTTTGTAGGTGACTCCATGTCCTTTATCTCCGCCCATCTCCTGCGGAGTTCAAATGAAACAATATGCTGCCAAGGAAAAGGGGGCGGCCAAAGTTGTACTGCTCGATGACAGGGGCGTGGCATTAGTGGGATTAGTGAATTAACGACAGATTGCGACACCTGCGCCAGGAGTCAGCAAGTTTGGAAAGTCCCTTCGGATTGAATCCCATTTGCCGGCTCAATTAACAGTAACTTAAGGGAATCGGGTTCATTTAAATTCATGAAGTTTCCTTGCCACGTGTTCAGGAGTTTTCCCTGGAAAACGGGGTAAAAAGGGGAGAAGAAATAAGGGCGAAACGACAATGACAGTAGACAGGACGAACGAGCGTTGACCACAACAGCCGCAGGACAACGTACAGCTAAAAAAAATGGAGAATCAGGAAAAGGAAAACAATTTTATGGAGGAGAAGCACGAAAAAATAGTGAAATTGCAAAATGGCAAAACAAAAAATAAATGAAGGCAGGATGAAAATAAGTGCAATTTGATTTGGTCTATGGATTTTGGAGCTAGTTTTAGAAGAAGCTTTATTTGGACAGTAAGTGCCGGTTTGTTTCAAGGTTCCCTTATAATCAAAATGTAAATTAACTTCTTGTTTGGAAATATATTTCGAAAAAGAGAATGTCTTTTTAGTCTATAACAGCTTAACATTAATTAGTTTCTTGTTTACTTCAAAATATAAAACATAACTCTTTAAACATTATTTAATGCCTATGCTTTTTTAAGGTAGCTATCTTTTTGCAAGTCCCTTAAAAATCAATCAGTATTGCCAGTACCTACTTTTATAAAACGATTTTTATACTTTAAGACTATACATTTGAAATACTAACATTATTGTTTAAACTTGCAAACGTTAAAAATAACTCATATATTAAAAACTGTAATTATTTTTCGATGCTTTTAAATGTGAATAAGGATTCATACAACTAAGGATTTTGAAAATGTAATGATATTGTTTTTAAAGTATAATAGAAATCCCTTGATTGTATTCAGCATTATTTTTGGTGTGAAATTCTCTGAGGAAACTTGTTTATTTTTATAGGAACAGAAATGTTACCATATTGTGCCAGCTGGATCATTAAATTAATGAATTCTTTGACTAAGCTTAACTTTATTCCTTAATACCTCAGTGCAAACCCAAATATAAAACGTATACGTAATGTCTCCTCGTGGAATTTCTCTTTTTAAAACATTAAGTTTTAGTCCCAGCTCAATTTGGGGTTCCCTGCTTCATTACCATCTCCTCCTGACCACATTTGATTTCATTGCTCTCTATCTGGTTGAGGTCACACGAACGCATCAAATAGGCAAAGTTTTTTGCTAGCCAAAGCGTCGCCTCTGGCCAAATTTATGACATTGAATTTATGTGCAGCAAGGCGTGCCGCCACTCCATGGGAAAAGTGGGCGGGTAAGGACAGGACGAAGAAAAGCACGCCGATCGATTTGGCAGAATTAACATCTAAACAAGTGTCGCACTGTTCAGAGAGGGAAAAAGTGCAAGAAGCCCATGAAAAAAGCGCGTTAAACTGCTTAACACTTCTGCATGGTCACCCAAAAGAAAATGGAAATGAAAATGGAAACGTTGGCCATAACTCATACGTCGAGCGGCCGGGGAAAATTGTCTAAGAAAAGCCAAAAAAGGAAATGGCAAATGCATTAAGAAATAAGCAATTTGCTTCTGCAGAAGGCAGCAAAAAGAGCCAGGAGATCGCCAAAGAAGCCAATCGGGGGAGGAGTTTTCCCCGAAAATGGTTAAGGCGAGCCAAGGACACCAAGGACTGCCCTCCCCCCAAATCCTGCACACTAAGTAGTTGCATTAAAAGCTTACAACAAAACCTGCGACAGCAACAGACAACAGGACAAGAAACAAATTTTGGGTAACTCGCTGTGCATGGGTCATAAAGTCAGCCCTCCTCGTACTCCTTCTCCGTTTCGGAGTATCCTGCGATGCCTTTTGCTGGCAGCGACTCAAAAATGTGCGACTTTTGGGGCGGCGTTGGGGTTTCCAGCTTGTAAATCATACGGATTTGTATTCAGCATTAAAGGGCTTAAAGAGTCCCTGAGGTAAACTTAGCTTTAAAGTTAAGCTGCCTCTTTTAAATATAAAGTTACTATACTCACAAAATATAGTTTTTATTGCGATAGGGGTAAAAAAAAATCATCACAATAATTATACAAACAATTGAAAAACAATACCAAGCATAGAAAATTAATTAAAAATATTATAATTGGATCCTAATTTCATATTATATGGGCTTTATAATTAAAAATGAAGCTAAACATCGGACTTAGGAGTACCCAAATTTTGTGAAAAAATACATGTGGTTCGTGGAAATTTAAAAAACTTAAATTTAAGAATTACATATCCAATTGAACTAATTTAAAAAACTTGGAAGACTTTGAAGTGTAACGTATTTTAAGGCGCCACCCTGCGTCTCTTATAAGAACTCAACATAAAGGTTTAAAAAGCTTTTGTAGAGGTCTAAAAGCTTTAGGTGCGTAATTACGGTCACACAGACAGTCGGACAGAGGTGGAAAATACCAAAATCGGCGGTATTTTCTTAATTTAATGTTAGTTGTCAGCTAATTTTCAAAAAAAGCAGCCAGAACAACCAGAACGAAAATCGAAAAAATTATGAAAATTTAATAAACTTATCAAATGAACAAAAGTCAAACTTGATCGAAGAAGCTGCCAAGGGAATAAAAAAGATATATTTATGGTATGTTTTTTAAATGAAAGTGATTTGAACACTGAAAAGCGTGAAAATAAATACTTACTTTCTGCTTAAAAAAAATAGGGTGTATTTTAACTTTGGCTATTTCCCAATCCAAGTTCTCAACCAGTCGCGTCGCGAAGGGTCGAGTCTCGACTCCGGAGATTTTTCAGCGATTCGCGTACGGTTAGCGTGAAATTAAAGCAAATTTAATTCGACGGGTAAATAATTATAAAAGCGGTCCACCAACCACCCACCAAAAAGGCGGCGCGGCTTCGTTCGCAACGTATCGGTGAAAAGCACGCGTTTTCCGCTTTTCCAACAGCCGTGCGCCACTTCGTACATTTCTAGCAGCCGGAAAAACAGACGCGCATATTGTGGGAGGCAATGGAAAGCGAAAACAAAACCGCATGTGTGTCGCTGGGATAACGGCGAAAAAGGCGAAAGAGGAGCTGTGAAACAGCGAAAAACTTGAGCTCAGGTCTAAAATCGGATCTGCAGTTTGAGGACAAAGAGAGCGACGAGGAAAAAGCTACTCTCACACACACACACCCATACGCGCCACACACTCTCCCGTGTAAAACCAATACAACAACAACATGCAATCTTTGCAAAGTAGTTAAATAATTCTGCCCTGTCTGCGCTTTATTTCCTTCTTCATTTCGGTTCTGCTCGTTTTTTTTAATTTCAACAAGTTTCTTTTTCTCGATTTTCCCTTACACACACTTACCTCCACCCACACAATCGCACAGTTCTTTTTTCGTTACTACTTCAAAACAACAAAAACACACGGCACACGAACATTAAACACCTATACCAACACAACGTCTCGTGTGACGTGCGAGCGCAGAAATTGTCGTCTTTAGATTTTGTTTGTGCACTTTTCGCCATTTCCCTTTGTGTTCCGTTGTGTGCCGAAAAGAGGGGGCAGGAAGAAAGGAGAGAAAGAGCGGCCGAGAAGCACCTGCGAAAAAGCGGCACGAGATCAGAAAAGCAGAAAATCGTAAGAGGCAAAAGCGACCGGCTCCCCAATTACACACACACACACAATCAACACTTGTTGCAGCGGAAGAGGAGAAGGGGCGGGAGAGAGAGCGATAAGAAGGGGAGGCAAAGGAGAAATTGGAGGAGAACAAGTGCCTAAGAAGACAACAACACAACGCGCATCTGCTATCAGCGAATACCACTGCAAACGTAAGCATACAGATAAAGAAAGGGGTGTAATATACCTAGATAGTATTCTATAACAATTAGAATTCCTTAGAGCAGACAACAGGTAAAATATAAGATCGATATGAAAGACTTATTATTAAGTAGCAAAAAACCCAACAGAGTAATAAAAAAAATAAACAAAGCCTCTTCATTTGAGAAATAGGAACAAGATAACCTTTTTACTTGTCAGTCTGCATAAACTTTAATATCAATAACCAGAAGCTAAAAGAAATATTGGTTACTTTTAATTTTGTTAGATTGATTAATTGATGCTGGGTCCCATGTAAAATCTTGTCAGTAATTGAAACTAGCATTAGAAACCTCTTCCTATAAGATGTGTTTTTAGGCTAAGAGACTTAATTATTTGTTGGTAATTGTGGCAATGTATAATTGGCTTTATCACCCAGAATATATTTCACTATTTTCTGTAGAAAGAAAAATAACATTATTTTCTGTAGGACAATACCTTTCTTACAATTATCTTTAGATATTGCAATTAAACCATCTTCAGGTTTTAAGGTTTTTAATGGGAGTAAATGGCTTGCACTTATTGGTTTTGTAGCAAAGTATACTTTTCTCTGTATCTTTCGTATTATATTATTATCTATTTTCTTTCTTCTTTCCTTTGAAACAGAAACTTTGAAAGATTATTTTTTAAATACAATTTATTTAATTTAATCGAATTTTACTTCAATATAACTATCAGTTGCAAACAATTAAGGTAGATTTTTAGACAATTGACAATGCTTACCTACAAAAACAAGCGTACGAATTCTTTATGGACATTCTGTAAACACCTGCCCTTATACTAATTCAAAATAGGTTTTTTAATCTGTCTGACTTTATTTTTTATTGATCGTCTATTATGCCAATCGACGGCTGATACCCTTGCTCCTCACCCACATCAATTGTAAATGCCATAAAATAGTCCATATACCATTCATGAGGAACACTATCGGCAAACGAGTACGGCACGCTATCCGCTGATAAGTGATATGCCGGACGGACAGGCGGTGCAATTTGCCGATGGCCCGACAATCTCGCATCTGATAAGGCCGGAATCACGATTTTCATGTGCCGCAAATTCAAATTAAAGGCGTCAAGCTATAAAATGATATATTGAGAGCTTTAGCATTTATCAGCGATTGTTATTTTTAAACGTGACCATGAAGGTGTAAAATATAGAGAGGATCAGGCAGCTTTAACTTAGACCAGATAGTACAATGTTTTTGATTTGGTTTCTCCCCCTGCTTTGCAGATGGTCAAGGAAAAGCCCAACTCGACTCGAATCTACGACAAGGATGGATTCAGGCGACGAGCTGCCTGCATTTGCGTGAAGTCGGAAAATGAGGCGGAGGTGAGTGCAAAGCTATAATCATACCTAGTTAATCATTAAAGAAATTTAAAAAAAAAAAAAACCTTTTATAGTTTTTATGATTTCGCAATTTTATGAAACTAAAATTAATGTTAAACTAATAAACAATTGTTAAATTTCTTAAGGTACTCTTGGTGACCTCCTCTCGTCGTCCGGAGCTGTGGATCGTTCCAGGAGGTGGTGTAGAGCCCGAAGAGGAGCCCTCGGTGACGGCTGTACGCGAAGTACTTGAGGAAGCCGGCGTTGTGGGAGATCTGGGTCGTTGCCTTGGTGTTTTCGAGGTTGGTTTAAGAAGAAAACTTAACTTAATTACCTAAAATGAACAGTATGATAAGATCACACCTATATTCCAGAACAACGACCATATGCATCGCACCGAGGTGTTCGTGATGAACGTGACCCAGGAGCTGGACGAGTGGGAGGATTCGCGGAGCATCGGCCGCAAGCGTCAGTGGTTCACCATAGACGATGCTCTATCGCAGCTGGCGCTGCACAAGCCAACACAGCAGCACTATCTGATGCAGCTGCAGCACTCGAAGACGCTGGACAACACGAATCGCGTGGTGAACGCCACGCATCCACCCAAGTTGACCAATGCCGCCACCCCAGCCGCATCGCCCACCACAGCATAAGGACAGGAGGATGCTGGATCTGGACTGCAGGAAGCAGAAGCCACACATGCACACCACACTTAACCCCGAGACTAATCCAACACTAACTATAACCCCATACACAAAGCCAAACACATTTTGACATTTTGGAAATTTACAAATAGACAGGCAGTCTTCTAGATTATGTTGATTAAGCGATACTTATGTTACCCCGCATACTTATGTTACCCCCCATCCCCCACATAGCCCCATTTGCGTTTAAGTTTAAGTCAAAGCGTTCATTTATGTCTTTAGTAAGTGTATGAGAACTAAATTTATGTGTCTACTCCAAAGCGAGCGAAGAGGAGGTGAAGAAAACAAAAAACGCTACACGATCAATGCTAAGCGATAACCTTAATAATTCGAGATCTATAACACCACACAAGAAAACGTAAAAAAAAACATGTAATAATTTTTGAGCGAATAGCACTTTTTGCAAACACGAAACAGAAATTTAAACTAAATCTAAATCTAGATGAACTAAACAACAAAATCCAGAAGTAACGATATCTATTAGATTTTTCTACTCTTTTTTTATAATTTACTCAAAAGGCATCTTAATTGATTATAGTAACAAGCAAACCAATTGAATTCGGCTTTAACAAGCGCAAAAGGAGATCTTGATTAACTATGCTAAGCGGCCTAAACAATAAAAAGAAACCTATTTAAGCGATGACTAACGAAACGATTTCGTTTTGAATCTGTCACAGTCGAGGATCATTTTTCAAAAGAACTCCGGACTTTTGACGGACGGACAACAACAGACGGATAAGGAATTATTAGAAATCCTTAAAATAATTAACAACAGTTGCCTATGCAAAAAGATAGATCCCACTGCAGTGGGAATATAAAGATAAACGTTAACTTATTGTAAAAACAAAATGCGAGAAATTAGAGAAGCCAGCAAACAACATATTATGAACTAATTCAACTACTAAGATATGTGCACGTTGTACTTTTCAGAAACAAAACAAAACAAAAAAAAATAACAACTACGATTATAATATTAACACAGCTAGGGGAGAAAGCATGTTTTCAATGTGATTTAAGAGATACAAGATACACACGATTTAATGAACAATTTTATGTGACATTTTTTCGATGATTTTTTGGCACTTCAAAAGCGCGCAACAAACGAAATTTTAATTAAAGCTCAATGGAAGCAAAGTCTGGTAGTTGAATCTATGATTTTCCAACCTATCAAATGTACTTTAGTTGCAAACTAAAGCCGACAAACGAACTTTTATCGGAACGCTAAATTATATCACAAATTGTTGCAATTAAACGATGATTTACAACCAATAAAGAAGAAAACAAACACAAAGCAAGTGTTTTACTGGGTGTTTTTTTGTTCAAAGAATTCTGTCTTTTTTTAACTTTTGTATAACTATTAAAAATGGAAATCCCTCATTCTAAGGTGTCTCAGAAAGCCTTACAGTAAAATCCAACCGAAAAATCTGTGGTGTCAGAGAATCTTTTGACTTTTTGGTTTGCTTTGCAGTAAGCTTTTGTCAAAATTAAATTACACAGAAATTTGGAGTGATGTAAGGTTGGAACTTAGTTTTTTTTGTTTTGTGCTAGCCGCACATCTCTCTAATTCCTTTTTTCACTAGCTACCTAAAGTTAAACACCCGAAATTAAATTGTTTACTTAATGGTAGTTTATTTTGTATAAAAAATTTTGCTATACTAAATCTAAATCTTATGAATATACATAGGCTACTTCTTCAGCTGGATTCGCTTGAAGGGATGGGCCTCGATGTAGGCCAGAGCCTTGAGGATGTAATCCGGAATGGGTGGTGGCGTGGGCAGATGGGCGCCGGTGGGCCGATATCCGTTCTCGTCGGCGGTATACTCCAGCTGGATGGGTGTTCCGTCGGGAGCACTGTATTTCACCGATCCAGTCGCCTGAACTCCACCCACTCCACTCTCCCTGGCGTCGATTCCATTGGAGGTCCCGAACTCCCAGTTGTAGGTGCCATCCGGCTTGATCTCATTCCGATACTGGGTGATCTCGGCCTGTGATTCATCTGCAGCTCGGGCGGCGGCGATGGCAACCAGGAACAGGGAAATGATTAGCGCCTTGGGTGCGGAAGAAAAACCCTGATTAGCCGTTCTATTATCGCTATTATCGCATCGGTACTTACGCTCTTGAACATTTTGGTGCTGTTTTTGCTGCAGTTGCTGGTGATTACTGATCTCTAAGTTCGGCGACAGATCGTTTTATACTCGCACCGATCACTGACCTACACCTACAACTTCGCAGAGCAGGTGACGCTTCGCCGGTCCGAATTATTAATTTAATTCGCATATCTGAAAATATGAATTTGACCGCGTTTTTACGAGCGTTCCTCGCTTAATAGCTCCTTTTGTCATCGTCTGTTGTTTGTTTTTAATACTAGCTAACGACACGGGTGCTCTATAACCCCTCTACTTATCTGCGCCTTAGAAATCACAGATCAATGATCGCGATTTACAGATGCTGCCACACAATGCCCCTTTTCTTATCTAATCTTGACTTCAATTCATAATAAATATATAAATTGTAAGCCAAACTTGGAGATGAGACAAATTTTTCATCGAATATTGCACACACTTATATTGTAACGTTATTTAATAAATCACAATAATTTAGTTAGCTCTTTTATAATTAAAGAAATGGTTTAATTACATTTTTTTGTGTTCCAAAAAAATAAAATATGTATCTATCCAATTTGTTCATAAACTTATACACATTTAAACCAATTATTTATGAACAATAAATGGTACTTAAAAATATATGAAATTATTAAAAAAATAATATAAGGCAAATTTCCATATAAAAGAACCAGTAAAAATTCTTTAAAGTCATAAAATATATTTATTAAAATTCAAAGTACCAGCTAATTTCATATAGCACGAAAGTATCCTAGGGACTAACAAACCTAGTCCCCGATCTAACCTATCCCATCTTTCACTAAATATAGGGTATGTGGAGGCGCCAATACGCGATTCGGACTGTCACTCGATTAGCGGCTTTTGTTGTTAATGATATGCAAATGCGAATATGAATGCGGGCAAATGCCGGCAGCGCAGTCAGCGCTTGAATCTAAGTCGAACTTGAAAATTCAACAAAACGTCTAGTGTCATCGTAAATTTATAACAGCTTCTGCTGTTTTTAAATTATTTGCATTGTTTTTTAAATTTCATGTTGTGTTTATTTTAAAGCCATCCGAAAAGTATACTTTTAAATAGTGCTTTAACTAAATTCTTTTGCACATTTTTCGTTGTCTATAAAAGGCAATTTTTTTTTTCTAAGGTTAAATTAAGTATATTCGAAGATATGGTTTTAAATTTTATTGTTAAAAATATACACTTCTAAGACTGTAATTTTATTATGCTTCGACCTCTTCTTTAATATTCTTATATACAGTTTTATTTTGGTTTTTAGGGAGGTTACAAACAATCGGAAGGCATATTTCAATGCAGATAAATAATGAGTTAAGCCTAAACTCTTTAGGGAAGCTATACTGTATTAAACTCGAAGCTTAAAAGGCAGATTTGAATCGTACCTGCAATGCTTAAAATATAAAATATAAATACAGCTTAGCACATTAAAAAACGTTAAAAACGTTTTTTTTTAATTTTTTTAAAAAAGTTCAAACAATTGGTAAGCGATACCGGAAATCGTCGAAATAGTAGATATGTAAACCATATATATTTGTGCAATTGTGGGTCACCTTTTTTAACGGCATAGACAAATAAATAAATAACATAACGAAAAAATATAAAAGTAAAAACAAAGATGTAGCATGTGGAATTTTTTTAAGAAGCCTCACAGGCGCAGGTTTGCAAAGACATTTTTTGAAAAAGGACCAAAAAGTTAAAAAAAAAAATCAAACCGGCCAGATAAAGTTCTTGTGAGCCTGACTTTAGAATATATAATATTTATATACAATTTTCTTTAAATCATCATCGTTTATTTCAACTCAACATTTTTACACATCGTAATAAAGCTTTTAAAGGGTTATCACATCAGACTCCTAATCGGCTTAACCGTGGATGGACTTCCGGCTGAAAGGCGATGACCTGCGCTGCTGGGTCTCCTCGTACTGGGGATGGGTGCGGATGTACTCCAGGCTCTTCAGGATGGCAGCTGGGATCGGGGGAGGAGTGGGCAGGAGGGCTCCCTGGGGCTGGTAGCCGTTCTCGTCGGCCACGTACTGGATCTGGACCAGCTCTCCCTCGGGCGAGTACCACGAGAAGCCTCCGTTGGCCTGGTGTCCTCCCAGTCCGGACTCCTGGGCGGCGATTCCGTTGCTGGTCTCGTAGGCGTAGCTGTAGTGGCCCTCGGGTGCGATGTCGGCACCACTCTTGGTGATGTAGGCACCAGCATCCTGGTTGTAGTTGGCAGCGGCGTAGGCGCAGGCCAGGAAGGCGGAGGCGACAAGCATCTATTCAAATGTATAAGAATACTAAATTAGTTCAATGTCATATACTATTTTCTAAAAACTTAAAAACTTTTAAAAAATTGTTTATAATTGATAAGAAAAAAAAACATTACAGAAATATTTTCAAAAGTATGAAATGTTTTTAAGTATTTTGTATTTTTAAGTGACTTGAGGTCTTAGCAGTCTTCTTTTAAAGGGAAGTTGGTAGCTAATGTTTTCCACTTGGTTTCACTTAATATCCTTTTGACTTACGTAGCGGAACATCTTCGATGGGTTGGGAAGCGTGTGTCTAAAACTGAGAGACGACTTGGAATGGTGACTCTGTTGCAGATTGCCAATGATTTTATACGAATTCTCGATGCGAAACCAGATCCACCCAAACAACTTTTACGCCCCGCTGCAGGAAACTCATCTGTATAACAATAAAACTAGCCGAAATTGGCCAAACTAGAGCACTAAGAGCGGCCAAAGAGATAAACAGCCACGCACCAGATCAAAATTCAGCTCTTTGAATTTCCAATTATCTCAAGCTGTGAGGCACACGCAAGGAAAATTATATATATAAGCTAAAAATAATATAATAATTTAAAAATATTAGATAGCTAAATTGTTTTCTTGTAGTTAAGTTTAATTTAAAGTATGTTGTTTTAACACAATAAGTTTAATTTAAAGTATGTTGTTTTAACACAATATTTTAAAAAGCTAAACTTTTTGGAAAAATAAACAACAAATTGTGTCTAGAATAATATAAATTAAAAAAATATATGCCTGAAATTAAATATGATAACAAATAAATCAATATGAAAGCTTGCTATCCCCTGATCTTAAAAAAAATGTTTGGTCCTTTTAAAAGTTAAAATTTAGATTAATCCTTGTTAGGTCAGAGAACTTACTTAAAACGATCTTTTATTTTCAAATATTATAGTTTGGTAAACAATTGAAAATTGAACAAATATTGAATTAAAAAGGTAAATATTTGTATAGTTCTTAAATGATTTGATACTTTTAATTTTTTTTCAATCTTCGAATATAAACCTTTTGAATTCCTGCCCTGTTTACTTGACCGCAGCTGTGAATTTGTTCACTGCAAAGAGCAAAAGTTAATACCAATCGCATGCGCCCCATGCGGCAATGTCAATGTCGTAGTTTAGCCTAGGTCTGGTCCTAAGTCTGCTTCCAAATTCAGTTTCACGCGGCACACCCAAAAAGGTGGTCTTAATTAAATGCATTTGAGACAGACACAGACGAGTCTCAATACGATTTTAGCATAATTTATGGTTCCACTCCGGTCTACTCAATGGTTAGTGTTAGTCCAATGGTTTTCCAGTTCGATCCGTCCATCCCTCCCCTTACTTTATCCATTTGTAATCTCCGCCTGCGAGGCGCTGAAATGTGTGCGTTTAACAAATTGGGCCATAAAAGTGAGTTAAAGCCTAATTGATACGCAGAGTGAGATATCAAACTGGATTAACCCGTTGTCCGCCGCGCCCAATCCGTCTAATCCGCCTCATCCAAACACTACAAAACGTCTCGTGTCACCAGCGGCACCTTTAATGCGATTTTTCAAATTTCATATTCTAGCACGGTGGTATGCAACTGGTTCTCAAGCTTCCTATTAGCTCTCAAAAATAATAGTATCAAATATCATTTATTAATTGCCGACTTTATGGCCATTTTTTAAGATCTGATTAGAATAATCTGTTTGCCATTTGATAAAACGTTATATACTCTATGTTAAAATAGATATTATTGATGGGGTATTATAAACTTTATTGCGGACCAGTTTAGTTGTTTTGTTTTTTTTTTCTGTTTGCTAAAAAAATAATAAGTTATATTTTAAAGCTGTCTTATAAACTAATATTTCTAAGATAAACGATTTTACTTGATAATTACTTTTATCATCAAATGCCTTTAATGGGACATTTATTTATTTAATCAAGATTGATTGCATAGCATTGCTTTTGACTGCTCTTCAATAAGTTAAAAAATAATAATAAAGTTTACAAGTCCTTCAGCGTCCTTTTATGTCCGATATAAGCCCACTGTGTTGATAGTTTAAGCGATGTGCCAATTAAATAAATCAACTTGGGGGGCAAGACCTTGAAAATTCGATGAGAACACGGCGATCGTAAAACTAAATTTTATGACAACCACAGAAAGTGAAATCATCAGTCTGCATGATAGGAAATGCTGATGGTGCGTTAAATTCGGAGTCAGAGTTGTGGGTTTCAATAACATGGCAATATGTGTAAGACGTTTAAAAGATTTATTGGTTAGTCGCCTTTACGCAAAAAATCGTGTTAATTTCTGAGAACAGACAGCAAACACATATTTAGCACCCTTGAATTTGCTGTCGTCACTAACACGAGGATCCCCTAAACATATTCCCATAATTATGCATAATGGTTATTAATTTAATACCACCAAATTATGCCATTTTGTTAGAGGGCTACCTTATAAAGTGTGGCTTAAAAGTGATTGGGTTTTATGAAACAAAGTCCCAAATGGCACTCAAATACAACCTTCAATCTTTGACGAAACTGTGAATAAATTTAAATACTTAAATCGTTTACATTAACTAAAAGTAACAAATCGTAATACGTCATTCAGCCAAACTTAGACTAGATTCCAAAAACAGAAATAAGTCCACTAAAACATTACCAAATTTTCAAAAAGGGTAAAGCCCAATTCGAGGTTCTCAAATTATGACATTTGATATATTTGAGTGACTACTTAATAGAGATTATCTTTTGTATGCGCATCAGTATTCAAAAAGATGCGTCTTTCGATCGCCCAGCAACATTTTAAACACAATATAGTTCCAAGTTTGATATTATTTTTAGCCGATTTATTCGGTTTTCTTGTTTCCTCTTTTCATTAATAAACAAATTGGTTTTGCTTGCGATGCGCGTCAATGGCTTTGGCGGCTTCAATAATTCACTCCGATTCTGGGGTTTAGTTATGCATATAATCGTATATAATCTCTTTGGCTTCGATTTACTTTTATGCAGATGAGGCGTCAATATTGGTTCAAGTTTTGTCAACCAAATCGAGACGAATTTATAATTTATTTTTCCCATGCCAATCTTCACATAAAGTGTATCGTATTGCTAATGAGAATTGGATACACATTAAGTCAAACATGAATTAAATATACTCTCTTAAAATAAATAATCTTAATTTTCTTAGATATGTGCACTTAAAAACAAAAATATTTATTTATATATGTATATTTATTAAAGTTAAGTTTGATTAAGAAATTTATGCAATGCTATGTTTGTACATTTTTTATTTCAAGACTGGGTCAAAGTATTTGCAATACACTAAATTCGAAAAATAAGCAAACAACTTTTTAATCGAAGTGCTTTAAAAGGTAGACATGAAAACTTCGGCTAGTAGTGTATTAAATTAAATGCAAATTAATTGGAGCGAGCTCGTGTGCATATTAATTTTACTGAAACTGATACATATATTGCCAAATATGTCATATTGACTTTTAGCATTTTCCCGTGCAAAGCCATAACCTGTTGGCCTTCCGGGATGTGTGTTATAAAATACAATAGGTAAATATTTGTATGGCTTCAACAGCAAATTGCCGGATTATTAATAAAGTTTTCCAAAAATTAACTGGCGTTTAATTTATAGGATACCTTATATATAAACGACTTTTAACACTTTCTAGAATGGCATATAAAAGTGTTATTGATAAGTTCATATAAGATGTTTAATAAAGCGTAATTGACTCAACATAGTTTTTGTTTGCCTATAACAATATAAACTCGTTAAGAAATATAAAGAAGCATTGTTCAATTGCTTGCATTATTTATTACATAAAATTAGCTTTTAATATAAGTAGATATTGGTAGAAGTTTGCCAAGATAAACTACTTTTTATATTTTTAATGAACTGGTATCAATGGACGTTACACATTTAATTTTGTAATGTAACTCCTTTGTCCCCTTTGAAATTTGGTATTATTTTAGTAGAATTGGGTTTCCTTGCAAACATTTTTAGTATGTTTTGGATTTTGGTATCTGGCAACACTAAAAGAACAATTACACGCTGCGCACATTTTATTTGGCTTATTCGAACTTTTCGATTTTTTATAACGTAAATAATAATTATATTGTGAAAGATGAATCCATCTGACGCCAAGCTGCTGTCCAATTTAAATAATCTTGAGCTGAAACGCAAAAGAATAATAGTATATCAGAAAATCCTGCTAGATCGCATAACTAGAACGAAGAATGAGATATATCAAAGGAATAATATGATATCTCCGAAAAATAATGTGGAAAAGGAGAACAGGAAGCCACTATTGGTTTTGGGTCAGAAACCAAATTCCAGAGATGTAACCAAAACTCGCGCAGCAGCAAAAGGCAAGAAGACGATTCCAGCAAACTTGCCTCTTAATAGATTTCAGCAAGCTCAACTGATTGCTCAAAGGATAAAGGATAACGATTGGATGATGCCGCCGATCCGAACAGATCAGTGCCAGATATGCCGAGCCACTTTAAGGGATCCTCATGTCTGCAACATTGAGAACTGTTTCTTTGGCTGCGCATGTGGATTTTTAGCCAAAAGTATGAACGCTATTAACGGGCACAGCATTGCATGCAGAAAAAGAAATAAAGATTTGGCCAAATACGAGGCTCAGTTGAACAATCCTGGTTGTTTGGGACACCTAGTCAAAAGTGAAGAAAAAAACGTCTCTTAAAATGGAGTATGATTTAATGTTGGTATCGTGTACAACCATTTCTAGCTTTATTCTCATCTAATATTTTTTCTTTACTTAGATTTCAACAATGAAGTGCTGAAAGTCCTCTAAGTATAAAATAATATTCTCTGCTAAATTGAAATTGTGCTAATTTCTGAGTTCTTGTTGAAAATAATTTAATATGAAGTAATTTGTTAATTTTACTCACAATTACATGTGGCAAGTAAGTACTGCTTGAAAATATTTTCGAATGCAAGTAAACAAAAAAATATTTTCCTTTTCTAGATTTCAACAATGAAGGCCTTCCGTAATGTCCTTGATCGGCTATGGAGTTGTGTTTGGATTATGATCAAATGAAGTATATTTTTAAAATGTTTTTTTTTTAATTGGTTTATATAAGCATTATATTCCTGTGCCAGAATTAATTTTAACAATTTTTTTATTTTGTATACCTTTAACATAATTTTTAGACATAACGAAGTAGTCTTTTTATTTGTTGTCTTTCATTGCATATAATAAATTTCAAGTCGACACGCAATTTAAGCAAAAGCTAAATTAAGTAAAACCCTTTTATGTGCACATATCGTAAACGAAATAGATTCACCTGCCAAGTGGACTAGTAAGCGACTTAATTAATAAATACAATACTTATTATCAATACATTTCGTTATCAATAACTTTGGTTTTTAACATTTTTCATTTAGTTATAATATTAGCACCATTTAATTATTATGAACGAGATCAAAAGTATATAACATTGGGAGGGTTTGGTCAATTTCCAGCATTTAAATCAAAAAGAAAGAGATGTTTAAAATTATATTTGTTTAGTGTTTAAAAATAAATGGATGTATGCTTTTGAAATTTGAGAACTTGATACGTAAAATTGTAAATTCAAATTTAAGCGGCTATCGACAGTCCCACGAAATTCCGACAGAGGGCGCTGTGCCCAAACAGCTGTTATTCATCTTCTTCCTTGCTATTCACCCGCCCGCGTGACTGTAGCCTTCCCGTTCGCACTCGCACAGACCAATAGCACAGCCAAAACGAGGCGAAATAAAATTAACGATTTAAATTTGACCAAATAGCGCAGGATGCTGGCCCACAGGATGCAGCTTTGGAGGACGACGAATGCGGCGGTGGCCCTGAGTTCCGCAGCCAGCCGTTTCCCGCCACAGGTAAGTGAATCTCGCTGAAAAACAGCCGGCGACCTGTGACATAACCTGCAAGCTGCCAGTGTTTGTGGTCTCAAATTGAGCTAAAATTCAATGAAAACTTTGTGTTTCAGGGTGCCATGGAAGGCAAAAGAGATCTCCACCTGCAGATGATGTCCAGGGGAGGCAGTCTGCCTCTAGTAAGCACCGGAAAGTGGTCAAATCCCCGCCAACTGCGATTCGCCAGCACTGGAGCAACTGCAGCAGGAGTTTCGGCGGCCAATAGTACGTCTTCCGGCGGAGATTTCATGCAGGCGGTGTCCACAACGGAACTGGTGGATCTGCCCGACCTGCCAGCTGCACCAACGCCCCCACCCGCCGATGGCTTGGACATAGTGGATGTGGTCAATCTGGCGGGAGAACCCTCCTTCGCATCCATTGGATTAGGCGGCTGGTCGCCGGTGGGCATGGTCCAGAACTGCATGGAGTTCCTGCACTGCACCTGGGACATCCCGTGGTGGGGAGCCATCGCCATGGGCACCCTCGCAGTGCGCACCATCATCTTTCCCCTGGTGATCTTGGCCCAAAGGAACTCCGCCAAGATGAACAACAACATGCCGCAGATGCAGATGCTCCAGTTGAAGATGACCGAGGCCAGGCAGTCGGGCAATGCCATCGAATCCGCCCGCTATGCCCAGGAAATGATGCTGTTCATGCGCGAGAAGGGCGTCAATCCGCTGAAGAACATGCTGGTTCCGTTGGCTCAAGCCCCGCTCTTCATTAGCTTCTTCATGGGACTGCGGCAGATGGCCAACACTCCGGTGGAATCGATGCGGGATGGCGGGCTCTTCTGGTTCACAGATCTCACGATGGCGGATCCATTTTACCTGCTGCCCATGATCACCAGCGCCACATTGTACCTAACCATTGAAATCGGCACGGACTCGGCCCGTTTGTCGGCCGCCAACATGAACACCATGAAGTATGTGCTGCGTGCCCTGCCCATTGTGATCTTCCCCTTCACCATGAACTTCCCCGCCGCTATTCTAACCTACTGGGCCTGCAGCAACTTCATTTCACTGGGACAGGTTGCCGTGCTGCGTATTCCCTCCGTGAGGGACTACTTCAAGATCGACAAGATGCTGACCCATGCGCCAAGTTCACTGCCACCCAAGAAGGGATTCGTTGGAGGAATGAAGGAGTGTAAGTATCAGGGGATATCCCTCTATATATATTTATGTTTACATCCCTTCCAATCCCCTTTTCAGCCTGGGACAACATGAAGATCACGAAAGAAATCGAGGAGCGACAGCGCCTGGACGAGATCCGATTCGCCAAGGCCGGCAAGGGGCCGCTGGTCAAGACGTTCAAGTTCGACCCAACGAAAGCGGCGAAGCCCGTTGCCGTGGAGCCGCACATGCGGTTAAAGGAGCCGCCCAACAAGCAGCGATAGTCCTGCCATCCTGTGGCCGCCGCCGAGCGCCGTGTCTTGTTACGTTAACTTAACCCCTTTAGTCGATAGTTTATCATCCACAAACTCCGAACGTTTTGCTGCTTAAATATAATTTGTAAATGTACAGAAGTTTTTAATGATAACACCTTTTTGTTTGGTTTTGTGAGTGGCGTAGAAAACAATCAAGTGAAAGTTTATCTTTTTGGAGATAACAAATTGATTACCAATGAAGCTATTAGTGTTTTCATTTGAGATCAGAACATTACCACTAAAAAAATGAACTTTTGTTCATTTAATAGACTGTCAAAGTTTGTTAATCATCTTAGTTGTCATTAAAAATAAAAAATAGATAAGCTAATGTGCTTTGCAACTCTGTAGCCAGTAAACAAGTCCATAAAATTAAATACCAATTAATCAATCGCAACCTGGCTGAAGATTCTCTAGTAGCTGACCTCGATTACAAGCTACGTGTTAGCATAGGCTTAAATAATGATTAAGAGGGCTCGTAAAAGCTTCGTTACTAACTATTATAATGATAGGTACTAAGAGGAACCGGCTTTGAACCCCTTTCCTGTCAACCAAGATACAATGCGAGGAGTTTTTAAATGGCAAAATCATTAATCATTTCTGATAACCATATAAAATTTATACTATTAAAAAATTAAACAGAACTAACAACCAAAATGAGGGAAAAGAATGATATTAATCAAGTAAAGATGACGGAGATGAGGTGGTCACCTAGTTTATTATTTTAGATCCAAAAGTGTCATGTCATGTTCCTGTTGTCACTATTCAACACAATAGATAGTAACCGTATTTAAATTAAGGTAACTGTTGAACCACATTAAGAAAATTCAACCATCATTGATAAGCGAATAGATCACATAAACCATAGAAATATCTTGTTTCAGAGAAAGGGGATTCTTGTTAGCAGAAAAATGTATTAAATCAGTTTTTCTATATCTAAATCAACAGCAGGTGTACGTATCCAAGTTAAGGGACACAAAATATCAACAAAAGTATAACCTAACCCCTGGCGGAGATGCACTGGTTAATCACCTCGGCGAGATGTTTGTTCTCCAAAGCGGCTGCCACTCGTTCCTTGTCCGCCAGTTGCTTGTTTACGGCCTGTTCGGAGGCGTGTGTTCCGGGCGTAATCTCCACGGTGACCTTGAAACGTGGCGGCAGCGAGCGGAGCAACTTCACCCGGATGGAAAGACCAATTAAGGTGGCCATCGAACAATGAGGAATCGTCGGGGTGAAACTGATGTGCACAGAGTTCTGGCCATCGCTGATGCGGATTAGGTCCTCCTGCACCACGTGCAACTCCTCCAGGGTCAAAGGATGCTCCGGGTCATTGATATTCCTAATGAGATCTGGAGAAAATTATTATTTTCGATATTTTCCTTACTATATTCTTTGATCTTACCAAAAATCTCTCGCTTGTCAAAGGGATCGGGCACATTTTCGTCTTCTTCATTGGCCGTAAGCACTCTTTCCTTGATCTTGTCGTAAACATTGGGGTTTATATTCTCGATTTCAGTTGGCATTTTGTTTGGTTTACTTTTTTATTTCGTTTATTTACACGTTTTTTTTTTGGAAATTAAGCAGGAAGAAAACCAAAACACAGTGTCAGTGTATACCTACTGTTACTCATGAAAAAGTACCAAATTATACCACTTTTCTTTTTAAGATGGGTATACACTTTTTAAGCGCGTAATTTATTTGAATTTGAAATTAATTCGGTATTGTTATTTATGTGACTATTAAGCAAATCGCCGGGAATTAGTCGTAGGTTTATACAAAATTTTCATTTTAATTGACTCACATGAATTAGTCAACCCTTTTTTTAATCAATTGAAGTTCATCCAGCCAATATAAATGCCATAAAAACTAACTGATTGATTTATTTGAATTTAAATTCCATATTAATTCCGATCAATTACCAGATCAATCAAATCAACGCGATTCTCGTACAGTACAGTTTCAGGAAAGCACCGACCAATTGATATGTTTACCTGTCGTCTTACGTAAAGGGCGTAATTACAGACGCCTCGCGATCCATATTTATGTGCTCTTCAAATTAGCTGCGGAAATACTTAACTTTAGTCAACCAAGCTTAGCTTTTTTGCAAGCCAGTGCTAAATGGCCGACAGTTGTGGATCCGTGACTAAGCCTTGATCCCATTTCGCCGACTAAACTCGCTTTTATTTTCCTTTTCTACATTTTATATTCCATTTGAGCGTTTTTTTGAGAAGCCGGCGCACTTGACGTCGATTTCCTCGGGTTATAATTAGCCAGACTTATCAATATCAACGTGGAAAAGCAGTCTGAGTCGCCGTCGTAAAGATTTACATAGCGAACGGGTTCCGTGCACTTGGCGTGCATCTATTGGCAATTAGCACCGAATTACAAACTGGTTAACAGCCAGAGCCAACAAAGTGGAGAAGTCTCCGATCCGTGGGGCTCATAAAATGGGTTCGGCGCGATGATGGGAACAGCAGTTTGGGAGAAGTTTTCGAGCGGTCAACATGAAGTCGGTTGTAAGTCGAGAACCCATCTTTCTAGGTGCTTTCCTGCACCTAAATAAATCGGGAATTAAAAGCAATGATTAAGGAAATTAGTTAACTTCATATCCTGCTCAAAACATTACAGTGTTTGATTACATTAAATTTGTTTAGGGTGTTTTTTTTTTAATTAATTGAATTTACTTTTTTCAATCATTTTGTAAAACATATTCAGTATCTCCACATAAAAATCTTATGTATATTGCTGTGTTAACTGAAAAGTAATATAAAGTGTCCAAAAACAAAGTTCTTTTTGTAACAATTGCGTTTTAACGAATGCATTTAATTGTTCCTCATTTCCTCATTTATTTTTAGATTATTCTTTTGGCGTTAGTGGCCTTTTGCCAAGCGGCACCTTTGGATGTCAAGGAGTCATCCTCTGAAGCTCTCTCCAGACCCAGTCCCATTAGTCCCGATGTGATCAGTGATCCCAAGCCCCCGGCAAAGGTCGTCCTGCTGAAGGATGCACCCGTCCTCAACCGTGAGAAGCGCAATGAGCCCAAAAAACCCGACAATGCGAAGGCCCATGAAGCCCCTCAGCACAACAATGATGATGAGAAGCCCATTCCACTAATCTCTAAGCCCCAGGAGAGCCACCACGAGGATCACCACAGCAAGCACAGGCGGGAGGCTCATCACGAGGAGGGTCACAAGGAGGATAAGGAGGAGGACCTGCCCGCGTCTCTTGTTCTTCCCACGGATGCCCACACCGCCGAGCTGCCCAAAAAGCAGGAGAAACGCGAGACTGTGGAGAAACCCGCCAGCGTGAAGGCCCGTGAGTCCATCCAGCACAATCCCCAGCACTCCGAGGATCTACAAAAGGCCATTGAGTCTCTGACCGCAGGAAAGGCCACCGAGCAGCGTCATCAGCGCGATATTCCCGTGCCCACCCAAACCAAGGCCACCGCCGAACCTGCCGCCGCACCAGCAAAATCTGAAGCCGAAAGCACCACGCCCTCATCGGTCCACCATCTGAATATCCCACATCCCATTCCGGTGGCCGAACTCTTCGAGAAGAATAGGCACTCGGAGAAGACATCCTCCAGTTCCGAGGAAAGCAAGGAGAGCAAGGAGAAAGTCAAGGCCTAAACTTAAGATCCCGAACTTGCTAATTGAACCATCACGATATTTGTAGTCAACGAAAATGAACTAAAATAAACAAAAATATTTACATGCTTATATAAAAAGACTGTATGCTATTCAAACAAAAAATATATAGGGAAAAGGAAAACTTTTAAACTTATAATTAGACCAAGAAGTTTAAAAGATTAATATATTTATTAATGATTAACAAAGAACAAAATATTGCAGCAGGGTATAAAGTGACTATTTCGGATAAACTCTCAGAATCTTTAAAACATTTATTAATAATAATAACAAAAAAGAGAAATTTCTATTTAAATACATGCAGCTATTTGTTGTATTTTTGCACCTAATACGAGGTTTAGTTTTTATTTGTTTACATAGTTAAACAATCGCATCTCTGAAAATCATATCACCATAATATTGACTTTTTAATTGCAGGCATAAAAAAGTAACATTTACTTGTGTAAAGTCAACGAAAAACATTACGACTTAATAACAAATCCAAGTTTTAGTTTTTTTAAAAAGTGTGTTGTTTTTGAATGCTTACATAAGAGCTGTTGCGTTAATTACTCTTTGAATATTTATGTGATACACTAACTACTATTATATAATTATAACATTATAATTTTTTCCTCCTAAGTTTTGGTTTTGACTAAAAAGAAAATAATTTGGTTTACTGAATTTGTGTAAAGGGCTTCCCCGTATAAATTAGAGTCTCGTTACTGCGTACTACTTGTTAAAAAATAAATTGAACGTTTGCGTAAGCATCTTAACTCAATTGTTCACTTGAGGCTTTCATATTGCTAATGAGTATGGTATAAATTATTAGAAAAATTACAAAAATTAGTCAAGCCCTTATTAAGCATTAATTTTATAAGTAAAATCTTACAGTTTTAAAAAATATATATTTTAAATACAGATTTTTAAATATTCCTCCAATTTAAATATCTTATTTAGGGCTTAAAATTGTAAAAGGGATAAATAACAATAGTAAGAAATAAATTGCAATTATTTAATATTATGTAGATGAAATTAAAATTATAAGAAATCTACTTGATAAATCTTTTGACAAATGATGTTTTTATTGCATTTATAAATGTTTTAAAACCAGACAATATTAAACGTTTGAAAAATAAGATTTTCCTGCCTCAGCTATGTACAGTAACAAAAATTAAATTGTTTTTAAATAAGTTTCTACAAAATATTTTAAAATAAAACCCGAGAGATTTGGAACGATTTCCAGATTGTATTCTACATGGCAAATTTATGAGTTTAAAAGCTTACACAAACAACTTTTTGCTAATTACTGACTAAACATTTATGAGTTCCCATTATCTAACTAGTTAGTTTTCCCTTTTTTATATCACTTCCTCGGCAGCTTTTTCCTGTGATTTCCCGAAGTAATCGTCTGAATTGTATATCTCCACAGGTTGATATTCCTCCTCGATGAGATTGGATCGTGGCAGAGAGTTGGATGTTGTGGGTTCGCTGGCACTCAGCTTGGCCTTTAGGGGTTTCAGGAGAAGTCCTTTGATGCTGTAGTCCGTAACATGGAGCTCCTCCTCGGCAATATCCACTGATCGCTCAACTTCCGACAAATTCGCCGTAACAGCAGCCACAAATTGTTCCAGACTGTCGATCCTAGTTCGTAACTCCTCGAAACTCTCTCCGAATCCCAGGATACTGCACACATTGTTGGCCATCATGCCAGTGGACTCGGCACGCACCTAAAAGTTAATAAACAATCTATTTATCAAATTTAATTTAAACAAAAACAACAAACCGAAGCCAGCAAAGTTTCGAACTCATCCAATCGGGCCAGCATATCGTCTATATTCGTGCAGAGTGGGTTTATCTCCTTTTCCAGATCGGCACTCTGTAGGATTTTGGCATAATCACGGGAAACATTGTTAATATCCGCCTGCATTTTGTCAGTTTTTATTCAAATATTTGTAAATAAAAGCAACAATGTTTTCTTCTTTAGCCCAAAACAGTGTGTGCATATAAATGGCGGGAAAAAATAGTTAAGGCGTTAGGTGATTATGGAAATACTTAGGTGAAAGCGATTATTGACTTGGCGCGAAAAATATATTTATTTTTAAAAAAGTCCACAAGAGCGCTTAAAATTAAATTAAAATTTAAATTATAAATCAATTTAAGAGCTGTTGTTTTTCAGCAAAGCTAATTAGAAAAATTTGATGCCTTACGCCTAAAAACAAAATAAATATATTTAAATGGTTGTAGCTAGTTTTGCGTTTAAATAATTTACATTTCAGACGAATAGAAAACAAATAAATAACTATTTAATTGCTTTCAGCTAGAAAAAGTGTTACCCCTTTGAATTTCCTAATAAAAACTGGTCTGCGATTGTAGTGATGGACAAATCTTATACCCTGAGCACTATCGTGAACACCGCTCAAGCCTAAATGTTCGATATATCGATACTATCGTCAGTGGTCAAACCTGCTTTATTTTATTGATTTTGTGTGGGAAATTGTTAGATTGCACCGGAATCGGAGGATTATGAGCGGCTACCGAGGCATCGGGGGCGGGGGATTCCCCTACCGCAAGTCAGCGAGTTCCGGCAACAACATGAACGCCGTGCCCCCACCGCCGGTGCTGAATGCCCGTGGTTATGTGGGTTCCCGAGGCGGAGGAGCATCGCTTTCCAGTGGAGCCAGCCGTGGCGGGATTACCGGAACCACTTCATCGATTTCCAAGCACGGCTATTCCACTCTGGACTCGATTAGTCAGTATACGAATGCCACAAATCTGGTGGGCAAAAGGAAACAGCACACGGATGACGAATACTTCGACGACGATGATGAGCCCAAGGAAAGGGAGCTGGAACAGGCCTACATACCGGCACCGGGATCCCCGGGGGCACCGGGTCCGCCAGCGAAAAAGCAAGAGGATTCGGACTCGGATGAGGATCCCCTGGAGCAGTTCATGGCCGGGATCAATCAGCAGGTGGAGAAGGAGAAGCGCCAGCAGACGCCCAAGCCGCCAACTCAAGCTGTGCGGGGCGACATCGATGACGAGGACGACGAGGAGAGCTACTATCGTTACATGAAGGAGAACCCCAATGCCGGGCTCCGCGACGAGGGATCCGACCAAGAAATCGAGTACGACGAGGATGGCAATCCCATTGCCCCGCCCAAAAAGAAGGACATCGATCCCCTGCCGCCCATTTATCACTCGGAGATCGAGTACGAACCCTTCGAGAAGAACTTCTACACGCAGCACGACGACATAGCCGCCCTGGACGAGGATCAGGTGCGGGAACTGAGGCGCACGTTGGGCGTCAAGGTCACCGGACCGTCGCCACCCAAGCCGGTCACCTCTTTCGGTCACTTCGGCTTCGACGATCAGCTCATCAAGGCGGTGAGGAAGGCGGAGTACACCCAACCCACGCCCATCCAAGCCCAAGCTGTGCCCACCGCCCTGTCCGGCAGAGATATCATCGGCATAGCCAAAACGGGATCGGGCAAAACAGCAGCCTTCATCTGGCCCATGCTAATGCACCTGATGGATCAGCGGCAGCTAAAACCCGGCGATGGACCCATAGGTTTAATTCTAGCACCCACACGCGAGCTGTCGCTACAAATCTACAACGAGGCCAAAAAGTTTGGCAAGGTGTACAACCTGAATGTGGTGTGCTGCTATGGCGGCGGCTCCAAGTGGGAGCAGAGTAAGGCTCTGGAGCAGGGAGCTGAGATTATAGTGGCCACGCCCGGCCGAATGATAGACATGGTCAAGATGAAGGCCACCAATCTGCGGAGGGTCACCTTCTTGGTGCTCGACGAGGCCGATCGCATGTTTCACATGGGCTTCGAGCCGCAAGTGCGCTCCATTTGCAACCACGTGCGTCCGGATCGCCAAACCCTTATGTTTTCGGCCACCTTCAAGAAGAGAATCGAACGTCTGGCCCGGGATGTGCTCAGCGATCCGGTGAGAATAGTGCAGGGAGATCTGAACGAGGCCAACCAGGACATCACACAGTCCGTGTACGTCTTCCCCAATCCCCTGCAGAAATGGAACTGGCTGCTGTGCCACCTGGTGAAGTTCCTATCCGAAGGCAGCGTCCTGATCTTCGTGACCAAGAAAGCGGATGCCGAAACAGTTTCCAACAACCTGTTGGTGAAGGAATACAACTGCCTATTACTGCACGGCGATATGGACCAAGCGGACAGGAATAAAGTCATCACACAGTTTAAGAGAAAGGAATGCGATATCTTGGTGGCCACCGATGTGGCCGCCCGCGGATTGGACATACCCCATATCAGGAACGTGGTTAACTATGACATTGCCAGGGACATTGATACGCACACCCACAGAATCGGAAGAACGGGCAGGGCAGGCGAAAAGGGTAACGCTTTCACGCTGGTCACCGATAAGGACAAGGAGTTCGCGGGACATCTGGTGCGGAACTTGGAGGGCGCCGACCAGCAGGTGCCCGACGATCTTATGGAGCTGGCCATGAAGAGCTCCTGGTTCCGCAGTTCGCGTTTCAAGCAGGGCAAGGGCAAAAGGCCGACAAATACACACACTGGTCTGGGCTATCGGGAGAAGGGAAATGGAGCAGGATTTGGCTCGGGTGGTGGAGCGGATTCTGGAAACAGTGCGTCTGCCCATAGTCCAACCGAAGGACCCTCAAGCAAATCCTCTGCCAGTGCAGGACCCGCCACCGATCGCTATGCAGCCATGAGGGAGGCTTTTCGATCGCAGTATAACAACCAATTTCGAGCCTCCAGCGATCGCACTTGGGAGAAAACGCTGCCCGATTCGGGAGTTTTTGCTGCGCCAATGGCACCTCCTCCGCCAACATCGTCATCATCCCAGGGAGCTTCCTCCTCGTCCAGCAGCAGCAACCAGGACTCCAAAAGGGCCAAGAAGAGCCGCTGGAATTGAAACTCAGGCTGCTACTTGGTTTATTTCTCTTCATATTATTTAATGTGTATTTGCTTTTGTTCCATCGTTTAAAATTACAGCTTATGGACTAAATTTAAACATATATTTAATCAGATATATACCATGTTCATTCATAAAGATTACGTTAGTTAAATACTCGTATGTACAACTCTCTTCCTTCGCAGCCAGATCCAGCGAACGATCCCAACAGATCCAAATAAAAATCTTCATTAATTGTAATCATGGTTATGTGTATTTTATTTTGAATAAAATCACATTTGCGCATCCCAACTGCCTATCGATATTGTTAATCGTTAATCGTGTCGTTTTTCATTAAGCGAGAGAAGAAATCGAACTGGAATATCGAGATCTTGAAGCTAAATTGTTCGTTAATCATTATGAAATATTGTTTTACAATGAAACCACTACGAATTTTGTTTTGTTTTTCTTTTTGTTTTCGCTTTTGGATATACGTGTTTATATAATAATTTAATTACGTGTGTTCTTGATAACATTGAGAAGAGATTGAGATTCATTTAACTACCACATCGAGGCGATTTTGCGTAAATTGTCGAGTTTTTCATTCGTTTTGTTAAGCGCTGAACTTGGGAATTAGCCTGGGCAAAGCTTAAAAATTTCGCTATATTTGAATATCATATCAGATACGTACATGAATATATATATTTTCCGTTATATATAGTTCGCATATACTCTATTCAAAGACTCGTCGGTGTGTGGGTGTTATACATATATATTAGTATATAAAAATTGGTCCATGTTAACCACATCGTACGAAACATATAGAGGAACTCAGGAGAAAACCAAAGTAAAGTCCAAAGAAAAAGGGAAATTGTGTGGGGGGAAATTAAACGCAAACAAAATCATAACACTGTAGTTTTAGTTTTGAAATACTTTTTGTTTTTTTCATTTATTATTATCATTATTTAAATGTATTAATTAGCTTTGTGTGTGTGTGTGTGTTTTGGGGGGAGGGGTGTGTTCTTGTTGTTGCCGCATATATAACATACATATCCATATATACAATATATTTAAGATCTATCATTAAATTTGATTTACACTTTTAATAGTTTGTTTCTCTCTTCCGCTAATTATGCAGTTTTGTTTTGTCACTTAATTATACACATCTATTTTCTGTTCGTTATAGTTAATAATTCTTAATATTTTTTCCGCTGGTCTGTTAAATTTCGTTTATCATTTACCGAGCTAAATCAATTAATTTTTATATGTAGATAGGCTTTAAAAAATAATTAAAATTATGCAACAATTAAAATGTAAATGTTTTCATTTTATAAATGTAATAAAATTGTTGGGATTTTACTTGTATGTATTTTGTATTTCTCATTTTTTCTCTTTTGTTTTTCTTTGCTCATGCTTAATTTGTTTTTACTGAATTAACTCTTTCTCTCTCTCTCTCTCTTTATCGTTTTTTTTAATAGTTTTAATACTTTGTAAATGAACAAGAAACATTTTGCAACAAAAGTCTGGGATAAGGCAAACGAAAAATGTAATTTTCAAATAAACGAACAAAGGACTTTCTGCTGCATTTTAAATTCGTAAATTTCATTGAAGGAATTTTCATGCTCTCAACTGAATTGATTGTTTTTTTCTTTTGTTTTATATGGTATAATGACTGTTTGTTATTTTTTTTACGCTTTTGTGTGTATGTGTGTACTTTTTTTTGTTTTTTTATGTTGTTTTTTCTTGTCAGTTAGCTTTAAATTAAATGCCAATTAATTTAATTAATTAATTTTTAAATCACATTTCATTGTTTTTCAACACGGGCAAATTTAAATTTCCGCTTCGATTTCTCATCCAGTGTGTTGTTTGTAATAGTTTATCCATTTTTGTGGTTTTACTTGTTGCTGCTGTTGGTTTGTGTGAGGAAACGAAAATGTTTGTTGAAGTACGAGACTGGCTTCTAGTGCACATTTCTTTAAAATTAATAATACTATATACAATTTATGGTATTTCTGCCATTTCAATTCTCCAACTCTCTCTCAGCTATTAGGCCTTGATTTTAGCTTGTTTTGTTTGTTTGTTTGTTTGTTTGTTGCTTTAAAGGTCTAGTCAAACAACGTGGCCAGCAAATCGTCGCTGGCGTTGTTGTTGCTGCTGCCACTCGAGGGCGGAGTGTTAAGATCGGGCTGTGGATCCAAATAGGACAGGATTTCCATGGGATCCACGTCCTGCAGCAGCTAAAAATGGGTACAACAAAATATTTAAATTAATATTTTATACTCCACAAAGGGCTTTTTAATCCTTAGTACTTACATTCAGATCGTGGGCTGTATCGTTTATGGCCGCTGCCGCCGCATCGAAACTTTGCAGCTCGGCACTCAGATCGCTTTCGCTGAACTTCAGCTGCGTTTGGCTGCTCATCAGCGAGTTGAGCAGCTGCTCCTGTTGCTGCTGCTGGCTGTCCGCTCCACCGCCTCCCATACCGCCGCCGCCGCCCATCCGACTGGGCGTGCCCGGCGTCTGGGGCGAATTGTGGCCCGTGCTGCTGTTGTTGTTACCGCTGCCGTTGGCGTTGGGCGTACCGCCGCTGATGGGCTCGTTGTGGGAACTGCTCACGCTGGGCGGACCGCCGGGGGTCATCGGATGACTGGCCGCTCCAGGAGTGTGCGGGGTGTGGGGCATCTGAAATATAGATAGGGAAATCATAAGGTTGAGTACGGGTATTTTTAATAATGTTATACAGTATAAAAATAAGTTTTATTAAATAAATTTAATATTTCTTTAATGTTTGCATAACATTTAGTGAAATTGACTTTTGTTAACTTTATATTATATCATCAAATTAATTGAAAAATGTTTTTTTTTTTGTGTTGATAAAAAAAACTTAAGTTGATACGTTTAAAAAATTTGAAAAAAATTATTATTAACAACTCTAAATATTTTCAATATTTTGAAGCAGAATTTTGGTTTACCAACTAATATTTAAATAAACGTTGTATTTATTTTAGATGCCTACCTGATCGCTGAGCGACTTTTCCATGGCATTGAGCTGGTCGAGGGAGTTGACACCACCATCGCTGCCGGCCAATCCTCCACTGCCGTCGCTGTGGTTGCCACTGAAGCCGTCGTAGCTGCTGCGATTGCCACTAAAAATGATGAGAATAAGGTAAATTAATCAAAGGTTTAATTAAATATTAGAAATCGAGGAGAGAACACTTACTGCTGGTTGGTGTTGCCGCCGTTGCCCATCATGTTGCCGCTGGCAATGGAGTTCATGTCGTGCATGTTGTAGGGACTCATCGCCTGCGCACTGTCCCAGGTGGGCAGTTGGGTGGAGCCCGGCGACATGACCTTGGCGATGTCGTCGCACAGTTCCTGTTTGATGGCCGGCAGCGTGGGGTTGCCACTGCTGCCACTTCCGGTTACGTTTCCATTGCCGTTGACATTACCATTTCCGTTTCCGGTGTTGCCGCTGGCATTGGTAGGAACATTCGAGGGCGGCGGTGCATTCGGCATGCCACCATTGTGCTGCAATGCCCGCCAATTGGCCGACGAATCGATGATCACCTCGTCCACATCCGAGTTGCCCAGCGTGTTGAGTATGGCCCAGATGTACTGATCGATCTCCAGCGTATCGGTGATGGCCGACTTGCTGCACTCCGGGCAGCGCCACGAGCCCCGCTCGCTGTTGATCATCAGATACGCCTCCAAATCGAAGCACTGCACGTGCTTGCACTCGTGCCCCCTGGCCGGCAGTCGTATCCGCGACTTGGTGATGGGGCACTTCAATGAGATCTTGGCGCACTGCTGGCCACCGCCCTGCTGGGGCGTGGCCTCCGATCCGGCATTCGCCTCCGGTTGGCTCAAGTTGCGCTTGATCTTCTGCACACTGTGCTCCAGCGGCAGCAGGTTGCGCTTGTGCAGCGTCTGCAGCACCTGACGCACCGACGGTCGATGGACTAGCTGCAGCACAAACAGATGCGACTGCAACAAATAGAGGCAAGGGATTTATATTAATAAAAACTATAGATATTGCAAGAAATATATGATTTTCATGTTTTTTTTTTTTTTGATAAAGCTACCTATTTTATATTAATAAAATCTATAGGTATATAGGAACTGCTTAAAAAGGAAACAAAAAATTAAGTTTCTTTTTTATAAAACTACAGAACCTTTTTGTACATTTAATCTTGTCTAAGATACCATTATGTTTCGAAAAATCTGAACCTGAATTTTTATAGCTTATGATATAATAAATTTGGTGAAAATATAATGTTAAGGACATAGTTTATAATTACAAAATAAGCTCAACTAATTGTAAATCAATATATATGAATACTTTTATAGCTTATAGTTTAGTCAATATTGTGAAATTAAAATTTTAAGAAAATAGTCTGAAACTTTCTCTAAAAATCTTATTTATAAAGATTAAATAATGGTATAAGATTCATATTTATACTTACACAACAGCAGGAACTGGCGGTCAGCTGGAGCGTATTCCGTCCTGGCTGGCAAACGGCCTTTAAATACAACGGACGCAGGGCGGTGCTGTTCTTCTCGGACCGCTCGATATTCAGGGGCGTGGCATTGGCGGAGACGGTGACGGTGTGCGGCCAATTGGTGTTCATCTGCCGATCATCCTGGTGGAAGCACTTCAGCTGCAGCTCCAAGTCGGTTCTGCAAGTTATTGAAAATGATTAGTACAAAAATTATTATTCCAGGTTTATTATTAAGACCTACCTGCACATCAGCGTGTTGTAGACATTCTGCTTGAGATGGAACACGTGGTTGCTGACCGACAGATTGTGCAGCAGGCGGAAAGGAGCCAGGATGATGCCGTCGCGCACCGGGAATGTCAGTCTCATTTCTTCGCCTAAAAAATATGGTAAAGGTAAAAGGTAAGTAAATATATTAAAAACAAGGCCAAGTTAGTCGTAACTTACTGTTGTCCATGGGTGGCTTGATGTCCGGATTGGGGCTGACATAGGGCACACTGCAGGCGGGCGTCAGCGGTGGCGTGGGATTGCCAGGAACTGGACTGTGCTGATAGTTTTGCTGGAAACTAACAATGGAAACATATGTTATTTACTGATTTTTAGGGAGAGCACTCCACAACTCACCCTTGATTCTGGTAGGGATTGCCGGTGGTGGCCACGCCGCCCGGACCCGCCGGGCACATGCCACCTGCCTGCTGCATTCCGGCACTGGGACCGCTGCCCGGATAGAACTGACCCTGATGGGAGCCGGCTCCTCCGCCGACTCCGGCATAGGGCATTCCGCCGCCGGCTCCCTGGGGCATGAAGCGTTGCTGGCTCATGCAGCCGGGTCCGGGACCCATTCCTCCGGCGGTCATGGCTCCCGGACCCATGGGTCCCATCACGGGTCCGCCCGCGGGACCCATTCCATTCGCGGCCGACATGCGGCCATAGCCCCCACTGCCGGCGCCCATGGGTCCACTGCGTCCGTAACCGTTTCCCACCCCACCTGCCTGCATGGGCAGGGGAACTCCGCCGCCGGATCCGGGATGCATCTGCTGGCCGCCGTACATCTGAGCCTGTTGCTGCTGCTGCATGGGATTGCCCGGATACATTCCGCCCACTCCGCCGGCCCCGCCCACGCCGGCCGCCGCCCGCTTTTGGGCCATGTGCATCTGGGGGTGGGGATACGGAGCCATGCGGCGCTGCTGCTGCTGCTGTTGTTGTTGCTGCTGCTGCTGTTGCTGCTGCTGGGAGAGGGAGGGGGGTGCCTGCTGGGGGTAGCCCCCGTTGGCCATGCCCTGCATCTTGGCCATCGGATTCATGCCGCCCATCTGCTGCTGCGCCGCCTGTTGCTGCAGCGGATTCATGCCGCCGCCCATGCCGCCACCACTTCCTCCGACTCCCGGGCCCATCGTCATATTCTGCATCTGGTTCATGGGCGTCATCTGAAAAGGGGATGCAAATCATTATGAAAAAGGGATTCCCAGATAAACAATTAGTATCGCTACCCTATGCTTAAACTATTAAATACTGCACTTTTCATAGTTAAACGAAATTATATACATAAAATGTCTATATCGTTTAAAAATATTAATTTTTTTAATTTTATTATTAAATAAAACCATTTAAAGTTAAGGCAAAAGGTTTGAAAAAAATATAAATTGATCAGCCTAGGTTTTATGAATTAGAAAACATTATAAACACATTTTTAAACAGATTATTTTAAATATGATATGTTTTAAATCAAAGGAAGACATATTCCCTCTAGAAGGTAAGTTAAGTTGCTATGGCTTAATTGAGGCTCTCTGCCTCTCAATCCTAATTAAGCGAAAAACTTTTGAACATTTATAGCCTCGGGAATTGGGGGACTGGGGCAGATAATGCCACTGAGCTTGAGCGGATTACTGACGCTCTGGCAGTCACAAATTTGTCATTTCCCAAGCCGCACACTTCTGTTTTGGGTGCGATTCGAAATGATTCGCTAATGGGCGAACGTTTTAAAAGCGAAATCTGTTTACTGCCGCAAATGAATTGTCAACAGCTGGTCATATAAAAGTTGTGTTGATGGGGGAAACAGTGAAGTCATTCCAGCAAACTCCCAAAATATATGTATACCCGAACTGGTACCCACCTGATGATGCCTCTGGGGTCCGATGTTGCCCCCTCCGCCGTAGCCCATTCCCATGCCTTGGGTGCCATTATAGCCGCCCTGGCTGGAACCTCCGTTCATGTACTGGGCATTCATGTTGCCCATCATGCCGCTATTGGGTCCAGGGTGCATGCCGCCACCCATCTGCAAGGAGACAAATAAATAGTATTTATTGGTTTAACACAAAATTATTTTGATTTCTTTTAAGTTTTTTTTTAAAGCATTTGCAAAATGATTTTAATCGGATAAATTTCTTTTATAACTCTGAGTTTGTATAAAGTTTAGCTCTTGATTTTTTCATAAAAATCCTGATGCTTTCAAATTAATTGATTTTATATTCTTACTATGAAATTTGTATAATATTTAGATATTATTTCTTTTTTTGTTTGATGCCTATGCTTTTAATTTGTTTTGTTCAATTTAAAAAATTTAGCAAACAAAGTTACAAGTTTATTTAGGCTTTTATCCATATTATTTTAATTTTTTAACAATTTTTTAATGAGTATTAAATGTTTTTTTACTAAATATTTACTAAATACTGCAATCCTCACCTGACTGTAACCGCCCATGGCGTCCATGCTGCTCATGTGTTGCTGTTGCTGTTGGTGGTGCTGTTGCTGGTGGTGTTGCTGCTGCTGTTGGTGTTGCTGGCTGGCAGCAACCATGCCCGTGTATCCCTGACCGCTGGAGCTGTTCAGACCGCTCAGCGTCGAGGTCGAGGAGCTGGTGGCGCCTCCGAGGGCCGTGAACTCGGAGTTGGGACCGAAGGTGTTGTTCAGACTGCGCAGGCTGTCGCCGCCGACAAGGTCATTGCCCAGCATAAAGTTGCCACCGCCGCCCACTCCGCCGCCAGCCGATCGCTGTTGTTGCTGCTGCTGCTGCTGCTGCTGTTGCTGGTAGGCCAGGAAATTGTCGCGTTGATGTTGCTGCTGATACTGTTGCTGTTGCTGCTGCTGGTTGTAGTACTGCTGCTGCTGCTGCTGCTGCAACTGTTGCTGCTGGTCCACGCCGACGGTTGTGGCACCTGGCGGTGAGATTTGGCCCCCGGTGGCTGGCGCCCTTGAGGAGCCCGCCTGCTGGTTCATTTCATCATTTTTCCTGAAAGGTACGTAATAAAGACAAAGCCACGAATTAGTTGGGATCCATAAGGTTAAACTACAGCTGTGCGTCATTATATAACAAATGGGCCAAGTCCATTCTGATGCGCTATAAGACATATTTCTCGTTTAACACCCGAATTGAGCAGAAAAAGTTCAAAATCAGTTAACTAGACAATTTTGGCTTAATTTGAATGCCCCAAGAAATCAAAAAGGGCATTAAATTCCATACCTACTTTTCTGATTTCATTTTATTTTAGGAAAATAAGCTTTAAAGAAGAGTTAAATTAATTGGTGTTAAAATATGTTTTTATTTAAATTTGTTTTACATTTTCACGCAATTAAATTCTAATTTATTGCAATATTTTGTGTTCTTTGGATTGCTTAAAACATTGTATTTCATCTTTCTTTGTAATACAAAACACATTCCTTAAAAATTCTCTTATCGCTTTGCATTACTTAGTCACATTTATGAAATGTCTTAAAATTGTTCTTTATTGTTTTCGGGTACTAAAAGAATTTTTACCAAGAATCAAGATGAATTAAAATTCGTTTTCGATTTTCTTATCTCCCAAAATGGTTAGTCACATCGATGAACTAAGAAGGGTTTCTGATTTAAGTTGTTCTCTGCTGCTGGAATCATTATTCGACCTCCATGGATGATGTCAGCCTAAGGCAGCTTATGTTCGTGATTTTACCCCAGTATCCGCAGCGCCCATCCATCCGTCCACCCAATGCCTGCTGTTCTAACACCCCGTTGAACCCCCTTTTCCCACCCGCCAGCCATATCTCCATAATCGTCATTGTCAACGTCATTCATTGTACTGCACTGTAGTGTAGTGTAGCGTACTGTACGTACTGTTGCTGTGTGACAATTGCAATTGCATTTTCCATCTTCTCTGTTGCTTATATTTCCCATTGCACTTGTTTCCCCTCGATTTGCTGTGACATTTAAGCCCGAAAATGTCAAATGGGCTCAGGGCTTAGGTTTGTTTTGCCCTCGACATCGCTCCCTTCAATTGTTTCATTTCATTCCATTCATTGAAATTGTTTTCGCATTCGCTTTGATGGCTCGACTTTTAAGGTAAAAATAATTAAGCATATTTGCCAGGCAGACAATAACAATATGAAGCATATGAACGCAGTGCGAATGCGAAGCAGAAAACACATAAAATGGAAAACAAGTGGATAGTCGAAGACGGTAATACTCTAGATAACAAAAAACCACTCTTTGTATTTGGTGAAATACTTAGGTTCATAAAAATATTATTTTCTTTATAATATTTAAATATATATATATATATTTTTTAAAGTTATTTATCAGTTTAGAGGTAGAGCGAATGAAATATTTGTGTTGGCCATTCCCCAATTGGCGTATGGGTAATTTACAAATTTTCAAGGTTTTTAGAACATGAAGAGACATTAGGAACTTTAAGTTATTTAAAATATTTATAATAAAAGATTATATAGATTTTTTTTAATATTCTGTATATTTTCCATTGCGCGTGTGGGTTTTTCATGTAGGAGATTATTTTATTAGAACGTAATCATAAACAATTTTATAAGCTACCTAAGACCCCAAATTTAATGTCTTATTTTTTAAAAAAAAGTCTGTTTTGAAGAGTAGAATCCTAAGCGTAACCATACAAAAGTCGCACATTTAAAATATAAAGTAACACGCTCAGAATAATTGCGCATCTACAAAAGCAGCTTAACGTAAACACCGCCAGCAACAACAATACAGCACAAAAGCAAATAAAGTTGGAAATAAAATAAAAATAAATAAAAGTCCAACAAAAAAACGTAACAAAACGTAACATAAAGGCAACAACAAATGCAGCAGCAGCGAGCGAAATGCAAATAAATGGCACACTAAGCGATTGGCTGATAATCGCATGACGAAAAGCCCGAGCCGGCAAAGTCTACAAAGATCGCTGGAGAATGGGACGGGGGAAGAACCGAGGGGGCGGTAGAATTGAGTGGGGGTGTGGGGAGGATTTGGTGGTGGAACTGAACCTGTGATTGCCGCGAGACTGTGACGATAAATTAGCATCGAGCAGCTAGCAATTTCCAAGTGCAAAAACAGAGTGGAGAGGTAAACAGAGCAAAGCGGGTCATTAGGTCGAATGGAATACACAGAGAGAAAAATAAAGTAAGAACAGTGTTTCAAGGCAGTAACACTAAATATAATTAAATATAATAAGAAATATGAAATTTAAAAACTTGCTGTTAAAAAGTGTGCTTTTAAATATAATTTTTTAAAATTGCTTATATCTGCCAAACTAAGACGAATATATAAAGAAAAAATCACAAATAACAATATTAGTCATGGTGTCGTATCAAAAATATGCACATAGAAACCAAGTGATCTTTGCTGAGTGCCGAGATAAAGTACCAAAAACTCTGGAAAAAAGAAGCGGAGATAAATAAACGAAAGACAGAACTCAAAGTTCTAGTAAAATGTCACAGATATTGGGGAATGGAGTATTCAAATGAGCAAACAAGTAAGTTGTGCACTTGCGATCATATAATCGTCTCATTATGTGACTTGCACTGGAAAAAAACTGGGCGTTTTGGGGGCCTTGAGAGGTGAGGAGTGGGCGATCTCTAATGACGCTTTGCTTTGTTTCAGTTTTCAGTTCTAGTCGCGTCCACGTTGTTGCTGCCTTTTGTACTTTGATTAGATATAAATTTCTTCATTGATTAGATAAAAATAAAGCAAAACAGGTAACTCACAGCCGACAGAGATAGATAGATAGGCAGAAAAGAGAGACAGGGAGATATGATCAAAGTTTAGAACCACTAAAATTCAGTTCAGTGGCCATCAAAAACACGTGCTCAAAGATATAGCTTCATATCGAAATCGGTGCACGATCTCTGGCCTTCTCCCTCCGATCTTCTCTCCGATTCTCTTGCCTTTAGTTTGCTTGTGTAATTGTAAATTGTGCGCACTTTGATTTGCTGTGGTAATAAAAATTATTTCTCATTTGGCACACGAAATGATTTCCGTATGTCAACAGACAGGGGCGTCGTTAAGGGTTTTTACCCGGGGCAGCATGTTTTTCCATTTTTTATATATCTATATATTGTTGTGCAATTTATTTGACTATATTTTCCAAATTTATAGTCATTGTTCCTGGCGATATGAATTATGTCCCAGACGGCAATGCGACATTCGGGATGGGTTGGACATCCTTTTGGAGGACATGTCTGGTAAACTTTATTACGCTGCTGAAGCAGAACAATTCCTCAAAAAAAAATCAAACTTTTTCTTCTATTTTTATTGTTATTGTTGTTTGCGTGTTTTTTTGTTCGATTTGCCTTTGCGTTTTATTTTTCATTTTTTTTTATTTCATAGACGACAGTTGGCGTCATGTAACAAAACAAGTAATATATACAAACTGTATGTGTGCGCTTTAGAGGCCATGAAAAATTGTGAGACACGTGCGTGGAGCCAATGACAGAACGAAATGTTTGGAATAAGTTTTCTCACCGAAGTGGGAGGTTTCTATCATATATTGTTGGCAGAAATGCTTTATTATGACACAGAAAAAAATGAAAAGGCTAGGTTTTTCAAACTGATTTATACTTGACAAAAGTAAAGCGATCTTACAAAATTATTACAACATACAAGATCAGTCTCTTAAAATAATTGGAGATATTTTTAAACCAATTTTAAAATATTTGTCTTTCAAAATAAATATTGTTTTGATATTTCTTCAAAATCAGCACAAAAATCATTAAATGGATTTTGAATTTTTTTTAAAAATGATCCTGTTTGTTTCGCAAAACCAATAAAACGTCAAAAATGTTTGATTTGCTCTCTTTGCCGTTTCTGCCCCTTCGGACTCATCAGTCACTCAAACTTCTCCATTTTCGCCTTATTGTTTCGCTGCAGTTGCCCACCTCCCACCGCTGAAATGCGTTTGACAGTTGTTTTTCAAGGGTGTTTGAAACTGAACCGCCGCACCGCCAAAACCACCCGCCACTGGCTGCACTTTTCGCATACGAAACGCAAAAAAAAATAAGTGAAAACAAAGAATATTTTTTTTCGATATTTTCTTCCACTCTTCCCAGTCCAATTTTGAGTTGGCAGTTGTCGTCTGTCGTTTTTTGCCCCTGACTCTGTTGTGGATTCATTTTTTCCATATTGCCCTGTCAAGGGAGGTTGTGTATGGGTTTTTCGTCCTGCTTTTTTTTCAAGTGGCAAAGAATGGTAATAATTTTTTGTACGCCGCTTAGTTTCAGGACTTTGTATGCCATTCGAATTTGGATGGCGCCGGTTGGTATGCAACACTTTTTGTCGCCTCAAGCTCACTGGGAAAATTCTTTGAGCCACCCATCGCCCCCCTCCCCTTCTCGATTGAATTTCCCGCAGAGTTTTCCTTGCTCGCTTCGATCGCTTTCATAATTCATCTGCCTCGCATAAATTGCAATCAGAATGGAAATAAAAATAAATCAGCATAATAGACTCGAGCCCAAAAAACAAAGCAAGGAGAAAAAGCAACCACCAGGAACAGGCAGGAGCAACCCTCCGCTCGAGTGGCTTTTTGGACCTGGGGGTGGTGGAGTGAACATAATAAAAATCGAACTGTAAACAGAAAAAAAAAAAAATAAAGGCGAAGAAAAAGCTGCGGCAAAAAAGCGAAGAGAAATCGCACAATTTTTGATTAAAAATCCAATGCAAATAATACAGATGGTCAGCAGGCGATGGTGGTGTTTCCGAGGGATGAGCACTGGTGGTTGGCAGATTTTTGAATATGTGCAAAAACATATTCAGCACTCACTCAGCCCCCTTTTTTCGCCGACAAAATGTTTGCCTCCAACTTTGTGCTCGGTTTGCATTTTGCGGATTTGCAAATTCATTTTTATAAATGTTTTGCCGCTTGCGGTGGACAAAAGGGAATATCGGTAGATGGGTGGATGGGTTGATGTTTGTCCCACATGTGGTATGAGTAATATTTAAAATATTCTACCCCCTCCTTCTGTTGCTGTGTGCATGTTTTCAGCACCTGTAACTGGCTTTTATTTATTGGGTTGCCTGGATTGTTATCTGCTGCCTTTTCGAAATTGCGTATACGCAGTGTGCGCCGGCCCTAAAACATTCGTTATACTTTTTTGGCGTGTGTCTATGGCTGTTTGTAATACAACTTTGTATTTGCTAATTTGCATACTACAATTGCCTAGGATTACAGTTCAGGGTACATTCACTACTGCTGCAATCATGATTTATGGAACACTAAAAAAACTAAGTATGAGCTGTTGGTAAATAAATAGGGGTTAGGGTTTAAAAATAATTGGCAAATTAATTTAAGCTAAACTATTTTTTTTCAAAACGCTTAACGACTTGTTAATATCACAGTTACTATCAATTTTTATGACCACAAATACAAGAGATAAGACAAAAGGTCAAAACACCATGATATGGTTGTTTGTATCATGTTTTGGCTTTGTCGTCATATTTTTAGCAGTGTCACTAGGCACTGTGTAATAGTATTAAACGTTATGGAAAAGTTGTAACCACTGTGATTGGCACTTGGAATACATATTTACAGGTGTCTATGCATTATTCAATTCGGAAATTGCATTTCACTGTTTGGTTGTTCTGCGTTGTTACCCATCGTATTTGTTGTCGTCTGCTAGTTTGTCCTTGTGGTGTTGTAACCAAAATCGTTTTGATGGCTGATGGTGTCGCCATTGAAGTCTGCTCGTGTTGGCGATAAAAAAAAAAACTAAAAACGAAAACCTAAACCTAAACAAAAAGCACTGTGGTTGTTGTAACACACGCGCTAATCAGGTCGCTAATGGACGAACCACCAGAAAACCCCTTGCACCACCAACCACCCACAACCACTGCGACTATCAATCAGCGATGTGGTTTTTGCACACCTTACCCAGCCACTTTTTCGGTTTGGGCAACTGATGTTTTGGGTTCGATTTGCTGGCGGGTCTGGTTTTGCTTTGCTTATCTTATCTATTGCGTTTTGCTCAAACTAAATTTATGCCAGTCAACGGAGGCAAAAAAAAAAAACTAAAAAATCAGAGAGGGGTTTTCAGCAAAGGATGGCGGGGATTTAGTACTCAGTGCGATCTATTCCATTGTCATCGGCTTCGTTGCGTTTTTGGCATTTATCTAATCGCCAATTAAGTAAGAAAAAAACCCAACAAAAATCATAAACAATCGGATAGACATAAACATTAAAAATAAATCGAAGGCTGCGACTGTCAACGCTCGCAACAAAAACACAAAGTCCACAAAAATAAATGAACGAAAAAAAAAGAAGCTGCAATAATTTTTTCAAGTATTTTTGCACACTCACACATTGAGGAACATGCATAAATCACATTAAAAATAAACAAAACAAAACAAAACGAAAATTGCAACAGCAAGCAAATCTTGAAGCGACTCCAAACCCAACGCATAAATCGCCAACCGAGACGTCGGCAGCGACGCAAGCGTCGTACTTGAAAACCAGTTTCGAACAAAAATGTCTACTGAAGTACAGCTAAATAACAGCCGCAAAAACAACAACCAAAATAAACTCAACTAAATGTGTACAAGAAAATGTTAGCTAAAAATACTTGCCATCGGTAAAGGCTAGACAAGAAGATATCGGAAATATGGGACAGGAAGCGAGGCGGTTGATAAGCAAAGTCGAACTAAGCTGATATGTTGAGAAGCGCGGAGAAGGGCGCCGTGCCCACAAGACTTAACCAGCAGGTGGCGCCACCTGATCTAAATCAGTGAGGGGGTCAATAAGGAGTATCTTAAAATACTAAATATTTATTTAATCACCGATTGTAATTGTAATTCTAATAGTGATTAGATTGGCGTTTACTTTGATTAGGCTATCGAAACAAACGAAAGAGCTTAAGTAAATAATAACGATTGTTCCAGAAAATTAATCAGTTGGTTAAGTGAACATATGTTTTAAATATGTATATATTTTACTCATTTGCACCCAATAACTTCCTGAGTTTAATCAACTCTTCCCCAACTACTCTTTTCCCACCTTGATTGCGTTCCATTCACAAAAACCCAGCGACCATTTTGCGAAGAACGCTAAATGGCGAGAGACTGACGTACTATACGAAAGTACTACCTGGTCGTAAACAGCGATAAGCAATTATCGATAACTGAAATATTTCTGCATACCTAAACGCGATTTAATGTCGGCCCAAAACAAGAGCAAAAACCTGCAGGTAGAGCCATTCAGCGAGTGAAAATTTCCATTGTTCAAGTCGTTTTTTTGCACCCAAAAAAAAAGAGAGACAGCGATGGTAGTTTTGGGTCTGTTTCTGTTTTTCGATATAGATATAGTACGATCTGCGGGTATAATTAGCTTGTCAGCCCCCCCACCAAAGGCTGATAAAAATTGGTTACCTCTGATTTCGGCCTCAGTACGCTATGTGCCCATCGATTGTGATAGTATTTTTATTTTCGGTGGTTGGTGGTGTTGTGGTGGCAGTTATCTGTGAGGTTAAGCATATATTTTACTATATCTATGCGAATGTGGTGGTTGGGTACGGTCTAGTTTGATATCAGGTTCGTTCAGGGGCTTTTAATTGGGTCGTTAAATGTTTTCGTTCGGTATTCGTTGCGTTTTGGGAACTTTTATCATGTGACTAAACGAACTCTGAATGAAGTGGAGTGGTGTGGTGTGGTGTGGAGTATGCGACTCTTCAAGGTGCCTCGAAGAGCCCGAGGCGAGTCAAGAGTCAACTGCTTAACCCATTAATGCCCAATCAAATTCAAATTTTGTGATTAGATATGCACCGGAGCTCTGGCTCTCTTTCGCTTTTCTGAGTGTGCCGTGTGTGACCTTCAATCTGGATTGATGAGGGGTTAACGTCGGCTCGATTTAGGGGTGGCTTCGGCTTACACATGTAACTATTGTTGCGCCCTCGAGTGTGGATTTCGTTACGGGGGTTGCTCAGTTTCCAGCCCCCTGTCTGATGGGTTTATTAATATCGGACGCTCCTCCACTCGCTAAATGTGCCGTGTATGTTTCTGTTTGTTTCTTTCGGTGTTTAATCATCGAGAATGCCGAACGCCGAACGCCGAACGCCGAATGCTATTCCCTCTCACCGAGGGTTGTTGGTTGTTGTTGCCTTCTGCGATTTGCAAATGGTTTTCCGCGTTTAGGCTTTGTTTTTCTGTCATTTACTCGTTTGTATCACATTTTTATTTCCCGTGTGAAAATTGCAAACAGTTGAGGGAAACAGGGAAACAGGAAGTGGCCAGGAGCAAAAGATGAGGAAAGGGCTTCCCCCTAGGTAGCAATCTTTCTCAAGTCCTTTCGGTGGTTGCTTGATGGGTTGTGATTTGGTTGCCTCGGTGGTTGATTGATGATTGTCTCGCGCTTACGCAGTTCTCTGTTTTAGGATTTCGAGGTGTGGGGCGGTGGTGGGTTGATGACATTAGAGGGTGTTTACGGTAAGCCCAGGGCGTTAATTAACCGTTGGATTGATCTGCTAAACCGGAATTTAAAACAGTTTCAATGCTGCGAAAATTCCTCAAATTTTGATCTGAAATGTAACCCTTGCAAGGAAACTTTTGTGATTTATCAGTTTCATTTCGCTTTCAAAGAATTTTTTTAAATTCTATAATGACTTATACATTTCCTTTTATTTTTTAAAAAATGTCTTGCTGAATCATTTTAAAAATATTTTTGCTTCTAACAAAAACATTTTAATTTTTTAATTTTTATTTAATTTAGCAGATGTTTAATAAAAATTGTTGAGAACAACATTTTTTTAAGGATGTTGACAGAAAAGACAAAATTAATTTTTAAACAATACATTTTTAAATGCATCCAAAGTGCCGAATTTTCCTTCAACGGAAGTGGAACAAAAGCACTGTTTGAATATTTTTGCTGAATGGTTCTGTCAGAAGACAGGATTTCTGAGAAGGTAAGTTCCCATCGCGTTCGCATATTCGAGATGAATTTCCACCAATCTAATAGAATGGATTCTCGATGCTTCGAGGCAAAAATGTTCCCTGTTCTTGGGAACTCCCTGGCGACCTGAACCGAGTGCAACTACCTGTTTTTTTGGGTTAAGAGCTGCGACTATTGCAAATGGGTTAAGGTTTACCTGTGGTCGGCATTTTTCTTTTTCTTGCGCTACGTACGCTTAAGCCCCCGTACCTTTTTCTTTGCTTTCATCTTCTTTGCAGCGATGATGAATTACAAGCGAACCGAAAAAATGTCTGCCGAGAGTTTTCCATTGTCTGGGAAATAAAGAGGGGGAGTTGGGCTGGGGAAAAATGCGTGGCATGTGAGAAAAACGGCAAACGAGATACGGGAGGGAAAATGGTAGGGAAAATGGTAGGGAAAATGGTAGGGAAAAACTGGAGTGGGGAGAGGTCGCCTCGCTTGAAGTGACCTTTTTTATTTTTTTTTTGGGTTCCCCCTTCGTCTTCAGCCACAAAAGAAACAGAAACAGAAGAGGCAACAAACACGAGTACACACGAGAAATGGGCGAAAACATTGTCGAACTGAGAAATAAGTGACAGACTTGAGCGGTTGTTTTCGGTTGTTCGGGCAAACGAAGCGGATCGTTGGGAAAATTTCTTTCTCGGTATCGATATTCCCACTTCCACATCGCATCCACTTCTTTTCTCGAGAACGATTCAATGGAAAACTCCGGCCACGAATACCTACTATACTACATACCAAACAAACAAAGCAACAGCAGTAGGTCGAAATGTTTTTGGACTCAAACTGAAACTGAATGTCTTCTTGGCTTCTCTTCAGATACTTTCCGACTGTATCTGTGTGTGAGCGTCTATGGCTGTCTGTGTGCGTGTCATTTATGGGTCAGCTGTGCGTGAGAGCGAGAGAGAATGAGTCGAGGGGGCGGCGATGGGAGGCGGGCTAAATAACAGCTGATGTGGGAATTCGGTCAGAATTAATCTATTGGCTGGCTCTTTAAAGTGTCTGGATGGGCTTTTCATCAGCGAGGGTGTTTTTTGTTTGTTTTACTCGAGAATTTAATTTGAGTGGAAAACATGAATTTTCAAAAAATGCTGGCGTACGATATATACGTAAATATGTAGCAAAACAGATTCAATTCAAATAACAGATTGGTATAGATTAGAAATATTTAATTAGCTGGTGAGTTTTTCAGCAGCGAGGGTGTTGTTTGTGTGTTTTGCTAGAGTATTTAATTTGAGTGGATAACATGAATTTACAACAAATGCGGTAGCATCCAAATTAGCATAGTTTATTAATATTTAAAACGGATAAAATATATTACACTTTTAATGATTATACGCAACTTAATTTTTGGTTCATACTAAGAAGGTTAAAAAATGGTTGTGTATAAAATACTTTTACATAATATACACTTATTACGATTTTGTTTCTTTTTTTTTTATTTCCTCATCTTTTCTCAAAATATGCTGGTAACTTGTTGATGAAATATAAAATGAAATACCAATTAATATATTAAATAAAATTGCCCTGGGTTGCCCGATAAATATTTTAAACTTTTTCTTGCTCAAATCTTATAAGCTAATTTATCTACATAACTATAATTATGATTAATATATATATATGGTTCAAACAACAAACAAAGCATAAGGAAAATACACAAAAAAATTTACATAAAATATCTAAAAACAAAAGCACATTCCATTTAATTATTTTGATTGTTTGTAATTTTGATACAAGCACAACAATTAAAAGTTTCTAGTGGAGAAGAAATAAAATTGTTGATGGCCATAAAGAATTTTTGTACTTTGTGTTTATAAATTGTTTTATTTTTAGCCAGTTGGATGCTTATTTTTAGCCACTAAATTTTATTGACTGTCAAAATGAGAGGTATACAGACGAAAAGTTGAAGTTTAAAAATTCTTTTGGCTCGTTTGCTGTGATTATTTCTTTGGTTTTTTTTTTGGTTTTTGGTTTTCTGTTTGGTTTAAGTGGAATTTATTTTTAGATATTTTACCTAAGTTTTCTTTTTCTTTTTGGTTTTATGGCAACAGCGCGTGGTGTGTTAATTGTTGTTGTTCGTTGTTGTTGTTAAAGTTGTTGCTGTTTATGTTGTAGTATTTTTTTTTTTTGGGTGGGACAGGTGCACCACGTTGCGGAAAAGGAGGAAGAAGCGACAGCAGCAGCTGTGGAACGCTATCTCTTTTCCTCGAGCTTGTTGCTGTCTCTGTCGCCGCTGTTATCAGTTTATCAGTTCACTAGAAGGGTTTCTCCTTCTTGCTTGTTTGTTTGTTTGTTTGCTTTGGTTTGGACACTTTTCACTGTTTGGTTGTTGTGCAGTTTATTTTTTTTTGTGTTTTTTAAGAGGTTCATTGAAACTTACTTTTTGGAATTGCGCTTCGTTGTTTGTTTGGAATACATGGGAATTTTGTCAACAATCAATTGCATGGCATCAACAAAAACATGGGACAACAACACTTGTCTCTCTGTGTTGTCGCTACTGCTGTTGTAGATTTATAATTTGTTAGCTGGTGTTTTTTTGCGGATTTTTTTTTCAAAGGGTTCACTGCAGCATTTTTGAACACTCACTCTATACTTTTCACTTTTTTGTTCACTTTTTGCTCATTTGTTTTTCGTATTTTTTGTTTGTTTGTCACGCTTTCACATTTGTTTTGGGATGTTGCACAAGTTTGTTGTTTCTTTTTTGGTTGCCTAGCAAATTGTTGTAGTTGAAAAATGATTTATTTTTGTTAATGAAATTTCATTCAATTTTTGTGCTAGTTTTATGTGATAATACTGTTGTTTGTAGTAATCCAAGTGGTTGGTGTGTTGCTGCTGCTAACAGGAACTTTTGCGGCACTTAATCCAAGAAATGTGCTGTGCTGTATGTTTGTTTTGTTTACTTTTCTTAGCCACTTGGTTGGAAATTTTGAAAATTTGTTGTTTTTTTCGAAAATAAATTTCACGCGATTTTTTCGAATTTTCAGATAACTGTTTCACTGAGCCCTGGCTTTGAGGTTTTGGCCTGGCTTTTTGGCGAGCTGCGCTTGGCGATTCGATTCAACCGAACGACGACAACGTTCGACGGCAGCCAGAAAGGAACTGAATGAAGTTGGCAGCTGAGCTGACGTCCGGCGACCGACTGAGCCGTACGCCATCGCCGTGCAGCTGCCGTCGGCGGCGACTTCGGCTCGCTCACCCACACAGATGCAGGCGAACGACGAGCCGAGCGTTCCCGAACCCGACCCGAAGCGGTACAGTACGCTCTCGCGGGTTGATTTATTTCAGGTTGGTATTTCGTATTTCGTATTCATTTTGGTCTGTTAAGGGGCGACGACGCGCGAGCACTTAAGTAAAATAATAATTATGTATACGTATGTCAATTTGTTTGACTTCTTCGCCTCGCGGGCCCCTTACTTTGGCTCGGGAAAAAAAAAAGAAACGTAGTATTTCTACTGCCTTTTCTACTGCCTTTTGTGCTACCCTTTCGAGTTGCTCTCCGCATTGGTAGCATGCTCTCTCCACAAAAGCATACTTTTCTGCTACCTTTTTCGGGCAGCTGACATTTATTGAGTTTGTTTTGAAAGCGTTTAATGGCTGGCATGCGTGTGTTTGTGAGTGTTTGCGTTAAGTAGATTTTTCAGCACATTTGTCTTAATTGTTGTGATTTGTGGTTGATTTTTGAATGATTTACGGCGTGTGCAGCGCCAGCGGGATTAATTGTTTTTTAAATGTCAGCAGGGCCAAAGACATATTTTATTTAAAGTAAGATGCATACTAAAATAAATATTTATTATACCATATCAGAATAATATCCAATTTTAGTTATTTTAATTTGTTAGATATTGTATCTATATTGTCCACGCTAAATACCTTTAAAAACACTCAATCGGATTAATTGCCAACCCTTTACCACATGGGTCGCAAAATTGAAATACTTTAATTACCCGAATAAAAAACATTTAACAATTTAATCTGAGCGTATCAATTGCCCACTCACACGAACACACACTCACGCTCTTTCTCTCTCTCGGCCAAATCCACTCCCAATTTATCACTCAATTAGCACAGAAAAATGTAGTAGTATTTACTACGCTTCTGGGCTCTCTCTCACGCTCCTGCCATCTCTTTTCTTTCGCATACACCCATCTCTTTCGCCGTCGACGTCGCTGCCTTGGCACAGCGTGAGAAACTCTCGTCGGCTTTCTGGTATCGGGTGTTCATCTCAATGAAATTGTAGCATATTTGTTGCCATATCGAGATTAAATTTTCAAAACACAAACGAGCACAGCACGAGAGAGCCAGACAGAGAGGGCAATAGGCGGTGAGAAAGAGATGGCACGATCCAAGGGGGGAGAGAGAGAGTGAGAGAGAAGAGAGAGAGAGAGAGAACGGAGTTTCGCTTGTATGCGTGGCTTGTAAGCTTTTGTATAATATTTGAGGTGGGCATGAGTTGTGGGCGGTGGGGAGTGCGGAGGTGGTTCCAGTGGGTGGTTGGGTGGCTGGGTGTTTTGTGGGTGGTTCGTTGGGGTCGCGATTTATTGATGACGTCGACGGCGCCGCCGACTGCGCTGCGACGACCGTGTTAATGTGTTTGTTGCTCTCTGGCATAAAATTATGTTTTATTTTATTTAACATGTTCTGCCTCGATTTTTGGCAGTCCTTGTCATAATTCCCGTGAAACGTTCGAGGAGTGAGCGAGAGGGCCTGAGGGGTCCTGGGCGAAAGGAAGTCCTTTTTTCTGGCTCGAGTGCTAAGCAACAACAATCGCCGACAGTTGTGCGCTGACGATGATGATGATGTTGGTATGTTGGCAGAGGCTGCTTCATTGGGTTATGCTTATGGGTTTGTATTTGGGTTTGAGTTTGCGTCTGGGCATGGGTTTGGGTTTGGGTTTCGGTTCAGGCCTCACACTCACACACGAGTGGCTTAAATCCCTGTGTGATTGTACAGTGGCCACTGGCAAATTAGCAGGCCTCAATTTTCACTATACTGAAAGTACTTTATCGAACTTTTAACTTGTCCTTAATTTGAGTTTTTGGTTGTTGCTTTGTAAAAACAAAGTTATTCGACTATTTAAATCTTTAAAAATGATAGTCATTTTTAATTTCACGAACTGACAAATAAATAATATACGACTAATAAATAAAAAAATTACAGGTTGATTATATGTTTTATTTTCTTTCACTAAGATTATTAAATATATTCGAATTTAAAAAGGTTTATGTTTTTTTAAATTTTTTTTTGTGTAATCTATAAAACGCCCAACCGTCAATCTAAAGAATTTAAGTGGTGCATAAATATTTAAAAGATTTTTCAATTTTTCGTAACGAACATTTGAGGGTTTACTGTGTTCACGAGTGTTCGTTGGCACTGTGTGTAAAAGGAAGTGTACAGCGTTGTAGGCCGTCGTCGTCGTCATCGTCATCGCTTGCTGTTGCTGCTGTGCTGATGATGTTGCTGCTGTTGCTGCTGATGTTGCTGATGTGCTGATGTTGCTGCCGTTGTTCGCAGTGTGGTTGTTGGCGAGGGAGGGACAATGGGTCTGTTTGTCGCTCGGTACCCGGTTGCCGGTCCTCTGCCTTTTCCCCCGCCCCTGCCTTTTTTCTCGTCCTGCTCTCCCTTTTCCCTGCAATTTCCCTCATCCTGCCGATATCTGTATCTGTATCTGTATCCGCATCTGTATCTGTGTAAATGCGTTGGTTGTTGGCTTGTTTCGTCGTTCCTCCCCCTCACAATGCCTACCCCCTCACACCCCCTTTCGTGTGTGTGCGTATGTTGTATGTTGGTTCCTGTGCCTGTTCCTATTCCTGTTACTTTTGCTGTGACGGCGACGGAGACCAGAGCACAGCGCATACAGGGTCTCCCAGGATGTGTGGGGGTGGGCAGGACTATAGCTAATGACAACTCAAAAGGAATAAGCCAACCGTAAGTTATATTGTCTCAAATATTTATTTCAAAAAATATTTTGTCTGGCAACTAAGCTAATATGAATGGACTTAAAAAATATTCCATATTAAAGTCCCTCAAATGATTATAAAACCTTTTATAACAGAAAGGATGCACAAAGGCTTACATAACTACCGCCACTTCAAATAAAAAGTTATTAAAATATGTGTTCCATTATATCATAGTTCCAAAATTATTATTTTAGTTCAAAAAAGACAATAGTAACTATGTCTTATTTTAATTACGCGATTTCTGCCTTATAGTTTCTCTTATTAATGCAGCATTGAAATTAAGTTAATTTGAGAATATTTAAAATTGTTTTATATTATTAATTATACAAATTTTCTATTATTACTTAGTTTGATTATGCGATTACATGGTATTGTATCATTGTAGTTATAATTACTATAAGCTTTTTTTCTAGCTATAAATATTTAAAAAATGTTAAATTGCTTTAAATAACAATTATAATTGTCTAAATGCTATGAAATCACCATTTTAATAAGCTGTTACCCACCTTGTCAGTCTATATCGCTACGAATCACCCTGTTCTGGCTGCCAAAAGCGGCTGTAAAAACAATTTAATGCATAAAACGACAAAAATCTGGTTTTCACAAAAACCAAAAACCCAAACCAGCAGCAACAACAAAAGCAAGCGACGAAAGCGCTGCCACCAGTTGTTGGATTCAGGAGGGGGTGGGGGGATTGTCCCGGGGGGAGTTAGGAAGTTGATGTTGCTGCTGGAAGAAGAACTCACAGCAACAGCAACATCAGCAGCAGCAGCAGCAGCAGCAACAGCATTAGCAACAGCAACACCAAAGACAGCTGCAACAGCAACAATACAAGCACCAGCAGCTCCAGCAACAGCAGCAACAACAACCAAAGCCAGCAGCAACAGCAACAACAACGACGTACGTTGCAGCAACAGCAACTACATGAGCAGTAGCAACATCAGCAGCAAATGTTGAGATTACACTAAAAGTAACTGCCAACGGCAGCAGCGACGCCAGCAGAGGCAGCAGCAGCAGCAGCAGCAGAATGCAACGCATTTGGAGAGTGCAGCACTAAAATCAATTATGTAGCCAGCGCAGCAGCAACATCGCAGCAGCAGCAGCAGCAACAACAACAAGAGCGTGAAAATAGTAGTGGAAAAAAAAAGAGAAATAGCAAAGCAGCAGACGATAGCAAAAAAAGGGGGGGATAGGGGGTGAAAAAGTTGGAAAGAGTAGGCAAAAAAGGGGAAAGGTGGGGCGGTTGGAAAGTGGGCGGGCAGGGGGCGGCACAAGTGTCTGTTTGTCGCTGCGTCGGTCAGTCGGCAAATATGTTGCGCATTTGTGAGCGGGTGAAAGAGAGGGCCATATGCAGAGCGACAGAGACGGCGATCGGTCGTCAACTGTTGTAACTGTTGTTTTGCTACTGCTTGTTGTTGTTATTATTGTTGTTGTTGTTTTTGTTGTTGCTGGAAGGTGGCTGGGCGAAAGGCCGAATGCTAGTAAAATGCGTGCAAAAGCAAAGCCAAGAGGAAAATACAAAAAAAAAAGAAAAGCTGTAGGGCGAAGCTTGAAATACACTTATAGAGCGATAAAAAATAGTACCCAAATCAGAATAGAAGACTCAAGGGAAATGCCATTGTTTAGCTAAATTGAATATATATATACATATATTTGAAAAGTACTTACACTTTGATCATTAAGTTTTCACTTTAAATATACAACTATTAAAAATCGCAATACATTTTATATATTTTATACATTGAGCAGGATAGTTTATTTAAATTTGCTTTGTTTTAAATTAAATTATTTAAATAAATTTAACATTATTAATAACAATATAATAATAAAATGAAAAATTTAAATTATTGCTTCGATCTCAGAGCTACTTTTTTGGTAGAGTACAAAAAAGCACATAAACTGAGAAAAAACATAAAGCCAAAAGCAGCAGCAGTAAACGATGAACTTTGCTGGCTGCTTTTTGTTGTCGATGGTTTGGGTCTAAAGCAGACACCTTTCCACGTGCAGGTCGGTACCCCGCACCCCCGCCAAGACCCACCCCCCTCCCCTCCCGCCACCATACCCCCTCGACCCCCTTTGGGGTCTGTAGAAAATAATCAGCGAAAAACGTAGGAGAAAAAGAGCGTGCAAAATTATGCTGAGTGCTTGGCTGCCTGCCACACAAAGTGAAAGAAAGGCAACGACAACGACGACGTCTTCGCCGCCCCCTCGGGCCTCTCAGACCCCTCAGAGCCCTCCTCCCTCCCCAAGAGCCCCCTTTCTTACAGCCGCCCCTGGACTGTCCTCCACCCTCTAGGCTCTCCTTTTCACGAGAGCAGCATAAATACGAGGAAAACGGCTGAGAAAGAGGAAAAATCAAGGAGAAACTTGGGGTGGTGCAGGGGCGTCGGCGAGGGGGGTTTGCTTTGCCGGCAGATACTTCGAGATTTCGCCCCCAACCCCTTTCCCTCCACTGGTTTTCATGCATTTTATCAGTCGACGCTGACGATTTTCTTGGCGTTTTTATTTTTATTTTTATTATTTCGTTTTTTTTTTCTCTCGCTCTTTGCTCGGTTTCGTTTATGATTTTTTTTGCCTTTGCTCTGCTCTGGTGTTGGGTTTTTGTTTTTATTTGGGTTTCGTTTTGGGATCGGGCAAATGTATCTGTATCTGTATTTGTATCTTTATATGTGGGGCTGCTGCTGTTGTTGTTATGCTTATTGTTGTTGTTGTTGTTGTATCGCTTTTGTATCTTTTAGCGCTGTTTTGAGTTAAGCAATTGATGGATATGGTTTATTTATAACGCTTGGCGACCGAAACCGAACCGAACTGAACTGAACCGAACCTCATCATCCTCTCCATCGTCATCGTCATCGCCATCCTCATCATCGTCATCGGAATTCGAATTCCGGCGATGTCGAGCAGCTCGCACAATGAGTGCGGACGTGTATCTGAGTATCTGCAAGATACTCGTACTCGTACTCGTACTCACTTATACGCTCGCTCGCTCGCTGGCTGCGTTCGATAAACGTAAGCGTAATAATATTTTATTGAAATTTGTTTTCTTGCCTGTACTTGCCTCGCTCTCTCCTTTCCTCTTCCTCTCTCTGGGTATTTTCTTTTCGTTGCGGCTGCACGGGAAATAATTGATCTAACAAATTTTCTAAACTTTCAGTCTCGAACGTTTTTTCAAAAATTATTTAAGTATATAAAGTACTAAATTTAAGTAGTAAGTCAATTAATTTAATATTATGTACAGCTCTTATTTATACACTAATTTTATACATGTTGTGTTGTTTACTTATGTCAAGTTCTAGTTCAAAAGAATGGAAACAAATCTATTTACTAAAAAATTACATCAGTTTTCAATCAGAATTAAAACGTTTTAAGCTTTATTTTTTAAATATTTTAGCTAACATTAATTGGATTATTAAATATACAAATTTAATTTGTAAATAGTGAGAAATTTAAAATCTTAAGTCGCTTGCAAAATGTGCAATATAAAGTAACACCCAAGTGAAAAACTAAAACTTTGTTACGAAGTGAACTGTGTATAAATTAAGTATAAATATTTTATTGCTAATATTGTAGGAAATTTACTTTAACAAATAATAATCTCTTTTAATTAACACCTTAATTTAAATTTAATAATAAAATAATAACAAATATTTCTACTAATAAATCATATAATTAATGTATCCAGTTTAAATCGATTGATAATAAATTTGTATTAAATAAAGCAAACATATTAATATAGGTCAAATAAAAGTGGATAAATGATAAATGTATGCAAAATGAAGTATAAGAAGTGTTTTCAGTGTTGAGGGACTATGGGACATAGGGGCCTGCATTTCTTTTGTCGCTGCTTGCTTTTTTGCGCTCCGCTATAAGTATCTGATGGATAAATATGAGGTTAAAGCGCTGCCTGCTGCCGTCTGTCTGCCTGTAGTTTTTTTTCACTTCACTACAGTTCAGTTCACTTGCATCTGTAGCTGTAGCTGTATCTGCCTCTGCCTCTGCATCTGTATCTGTGTCTGTACTATCTGCAACCGTATCTGTATCTGTACCTGCAGCTGTAGTAATATCCATACTGATACCCGCGAACTCGAACCCAAACCCGCACCCGTATCCGTATCTGCATCTGCATCAGTGTGTTTTCTTGGGTCTCTTCTGGTCTGGAGTCGAGTGCAGCGCATTTTGATTGTTCGCCTGCTCTTTTGATGAAAACATAAATATCACAACGCCGCCGAGAGAAAAGAGCCCGAAAAAGAAGCCTCAAGACATCCAAGAAGTGGATGAGGATGAGCCACACAGTGCGATGATGATGGTTTCCACCATCGGAATTTCTAGCCAGTTCTCTCGATTCCTGTTCTCGCATTTGGAATGAATGAAAATGTTTTTCCTCTTTCCCGCTCTATTTTCTTTCTTCATTTTTGGTTTTGTGAGAGTTACAACTTCTGGGGTTCTTGGTGTTTTGTTTTTCGTGTTTTCCGAGTGCGGTAAATTGATACGGCAATGGTGGCTTAACACTGGGCGTATGACTTCTCTATTAATAAGCCTAATTAGAGCCACGAAAAATACTATTAGGCCCTGTTAAATTTGATTTTAATTAGAGATTAATTTATAATGTTAAGTTTTGAATAAAAATATCCAATATCAGCAAAGAAGGGATGTAATTAAATTCAATTTTAAAGGTTTTCAATCAGTTTATAAATTAGGAGATGAGAGATCTTGTAAGTAATTGAAGTTTTTATTATTAAATTTGTTTTTAATTTAATAATAAATACCAGGTTTTTTCCTCATTAATGTGCTATAAAAATTAAAGCTGTCATTAAATAGCATAAATAGTAAATCTTTTCATATAACTTGGAAGTGCATATATAATGTTAAATTATAAACTGAAATTATAATTAATTGCACTAGTTTCAATTTTATTACTATGTTTAAATTCTAATTAAAATAAAGCATGTAGATTTATAAACAGTTTTCCTTTTATGAAAGTATTTATTCATTGCTTAAATTTATTTTCAGTTTTTTTTATTAAATGACGAATTTCTTGACTGACTAATAATAAATATAACAGCAAATATGTGTCATTTAATTAAAAGGAAATTAACTCATGAATTGGAATTCTTTTCCAATAAAAAAAAGTCCAATAAATTTTTGAATTTTTGAATAACTTTACTTTGTTTAATAGTGAAATTTTAAAGAATTGAACAAGGGCACTCTTTTGTTTGCCTATTAACTATTTCGCCTCCAAGAAATGATTAAGCTAGACTAAAAATAAATCGAATATCGGGGAGAAATCTCATAAATTTTGGTAGAGTGAGAGGCCAGTACTTCCTCTTCACTGAGCTCCCCCTGTTTTATGACCTCTCCTCGAATAACTTAATAATTATTCATGCAGTTTACCCGACGCAATTACAACAAAAGTGGATGCCACATGCCCACGCTTTAAAAGAGCAACAACAAGAGCGATAAATAAAAACAACGATCGACAACAAACAAACAAACGAACAACAATGCCAACAACCACGAGAAAAGTGCGTTGTACATAAACGAAATCGAAACGAAACGAATAATAAATGAGAGGAAGAAGGAACGACAATACTTTATTTAGTTGAATGACTGAACGAACCCGTCAACCACACTAACAACGAAAAAATTAACACAAAAAATACTTATGCGCAATAACAACAACAACAACAACTGGCCCTCTTCGCCAACAAAAATTACCTTAAAAACACCAAACAAGCTGAAAATGAAACAACAAAAAAAAAAATGAAAAACACAAGCGAACAAAAAATCTGAAAATAAAAATACATTAAACGAAATAAGATGAATACCAAACAAATAAAAAATTTATGCGTTGCACTTGGTTGGTGGGAGGGGGATGGGGCTAAAGGGGTGCGACAGAGACAGAGCTAGGGATTGTATAAATGGAGGCGAGCGAGAAATTATGCCACAATCAAGTACAACACGACAGAAACAACAACAAACAGAGAAGAAAATTCCCCCAGAAAAGTGCGTGGCAATGGGAAACCAAACTTAGAGATGGTTACGTGATTACATTATTGAGGATTAACTAAAGTTAAGTTAGGGAAGTTCGTCTACAGTCTTAAAATAATTACATTTATGTTTTGAATTGTATTAAACCTTGTTTTTCGTTATTGGATTACATATAGTTTATCAGATTACATATAGTTTGTTTTGAATAAATGAGATGAATCAGTGATAAAAGTTTTCACCATTGGTTCACTTAAAAACTTTAATAAATTAAATTTAGTTTTAAAAGATTTTGTGAATGTAGCTACAGAGTAAAAATAAAATAATTTGAATAAAACTTTTAAATCTAATGTTTTTTATTTAAAATTTATATTTAATTTATCCTGATAAATAACTCGCTTACCCTGGAAACCATGATTATTTCATGATTTTTTATTTCGGTGAAATGAAAAAGTATTCCAGTATTTAATATTCTGTTCTGGCAAATATATAAAATGTTTAGAAAGAGTTATATAAGAACTTATTCCTTAATAATATTTTACCGATTAAGATATAAATTTGAAGAACCTTTTTTCTAGAATGACTGCGCTTAGAAGTACAAAGTGTTCTTTGTTATCTAATGGAGGTAATCTAAACAAACCCCTAACTTTCCACCTTCAAAAATCACTGGCGTCACAGAATAATCCAATCACGCAGTCATCGCCCAAATAGATCAGAAAATTTGAGATCATGTCAGAGCAGAGCAGAGAGTATAGTAGAGCAGATCACCTCCAAAAAGCACGCAAACAGAGGGCAGATGAATAAGAATCATCTCCCAACGCGATGATCATGATCAGCGGTCAATGATAATTCCATTTTGTTTTGTTTTTGCGTTTGCATGCGACGACGCTGAATCGGAATCTGAATCTGAATCTGAATCTGACTGACTACCCAACTGTTTGCCTACGAGCTGAAGCTGATGTATCTGTATCTGGGTATTTTTCTGGGTATCTGTGTATCTTTGTGTCTCTGTATCGGCTGCCACTGCAGTGGAATATGCTCGAATGCAATCCGCTGTCTGCTTACATTCCATAGATACACAAAAATAAAATGCGGCTACAATAAATAATAAGAACCGAGAAGACCAGCGAGAGAGTGTGTCTTTTTGAATGCGATAAATGCGGTAAACGGGACCAATGCAGCTGGGTATTAGGTAAAAATCAGTCCATGTCCACCCCTTTCCCAATTTTCCACTTCGCTTCGTGATGTTTCTCCCCCCCGAAGCCCACAAAACATTATCTTTCATCATAACCATTTCAAGGGAGATAGCACTTGGGTTGGGCAATTACCAATAGGCGGCAACACCTCGACGCGACTTCACTTTGGCGTCTAATTGCTTAACAAAAGCTTCAATTAAACACTTCAAAGAGCTTATTACAAACCAATAAACCGCACCACTCACCAAAGAATCCGCAGCTCCTCAGGCGGAACGACTGTGAATGTCAAGGATATGCCACAGCTACAGCAACAGCAGCAGCAACAGCCACAGATACAAATACAGATACTGATATAGACACAAATACAGAGCCATTTCACAGATACAGTCGCGGAACAAAGAGAGCACGCTCCACTCCATTCAAGTCCACTCCATCGACGTTCTGGATGGCCCGGAATATCGCTTTACACACATGATATAAGTGTCATGACTGCGTGGCCCGATAATTGTCTGTTTTGTCTCGTCTGCCGTTTGTTGACTGCTCCTCAGTTCCTCATTCTCTCAGTCCCTCAATCCCTCAGTCCCTCAGTCCCTCTGTCCCTCCATGCTGTGTCCTTCGCCCCTGCTGCTCCTGCTTATCCTGCGCATGATGGTGACGCAGTTGTGCCTTCTCGAGGCTACTGTTGTTCCCCGGCTCACAAAAGGCCTCGGAGCCTCTTTAGATGCCTACTACGAGCCCTATGCCTCTGTGCGGTTCGGTTTTAGTGGTGACTGATCCTATCTGCACTTAGAGAAACATTCCTTTACAGTTGAGTTCGAAGGAATATATAAAATAAAATCGTTTCTTTGTAGCTCCCTAAGCGTTCAGTCTATATTTCTTTCTATAGCTGTATTAAAATAAAAAAATTTAAGAACCGCGCAATGCATTTTAATTAACTGAATTATGGGCTACTTTAATTATTATTTATAAATAGTGTATGTTAAACATTTGTTTTCTATATTCTATTTTTTATTGTTTCTTTATTCTTTTATTAAAAAAATTTTGTATTTCCTCAAAATGTATTTGTTAATATAAATAAAGCAATAAAGCAGTATTCTTAAAATAAATTTGTAATATTATTTTAAGTTAAAAAAATTCTTTTGCTTTTGTACTATAAGTTTTTAGAGGTATATATTCGGTTCCAGGGATTTTGTTCTTTATCTCTAGTGCTGGCTGCTACTTTCTTTCCGTCTTTCACTTCTTTCATTCCTTTGCCTTCCCTTTTTGATCACTCCTGGGTAGCGTTTTATTGGACTCTTAGCGGTTCCTAATGTGCATCCTGTTGCGCTTTACCCAGCGATAAAGAAAAAAAACAGGGTGTCTTATCGGAGGAACATCCTTGTTTGGCTACCTGAACAACTTCCGGCTTACGAGCATTCGCATTCATATTTTGTACCTCTCTCTCAGCGACTCATTTGCATGATGATGAGAAGTTGAGGGGTAGATCATGACAGCGAAACGGAATCTCTTTCAAGTCAAAGCTCAAACTCGAAATTATTTGAACAACAATCATCATAATCACAATAATAACTTCCCTGCGTCGCACATGTTTGCCCGAGTGTAAGGGTTAAATGTCCTCGTTGAGGTGTGGGTTGTGCACACCCCTGTTGCCCCCATCCACGACCATACCCTTTTAAGCATCTTTTGCACAGCAGCCCCTGGTCTGGTTATGCTTCTGGTGTTGGGGTTACTTCGGGATTCATAATGCCTGCCTTCTTTGAACTCTTTTTGCGTCATCGTTTGTGATTAAATGTACCAAAAAAAGCAAGAGGATATATGTCTTTACATATACGCATGGCTATATACTTATGTGTATACCTAGAAATTCATGTATTTTTATTTCAGCTTTTACTTTTCATCAGTTTTGCTTGTTTTGTTGTCGAAGAAATCCTTTTCTCTTTTATTTCGCTTCCTTTTTTATGGTGCGTATACAAAATACGAACCTTTTTTTTGCTAGCGGGTAGGTGTGGGGTGTCCCCGAACACACGCCAAATGTAACCTCAAAGGGTTAAACACGCAAAACGCAAAAGCTAAAAAAAAATTGAAAACACACAAAAAAAAATAAAAAAGGGGAGCCAAAAAATATGAAAAGCAATAAGCAACCTTACTGGAAGAGGCAGGGAAATTAGTATTCATCGGGTTGAGGAGTTACCCAATTTCAACTTAGAGCATATGCAGGGAGTGAGCCTTGAAAAAATACCCTGTATTCAGGAAATTAAATTAATGGAGTAATTGGAATCATTAATTGGTTGTGATTTTTATTATTTTAAAAAGGTTTTTGATTGAATATCTGTATTTTCTTTTACTAAGAAAAAAATAAAAACAAACATAATTTAACAACAAGTTTTTAGTTAGTACTGTATAATTTGGTGGATAATTTTCCAAACAAATTTAACAATTAACGCTTTATCCTTCTATTTCAAGGTAATAAATAATTAATCTATCAAACATTTTGTGCAATTACCGATCCTAGAGTCCTCTCACTTAAGCCAATTTAAAGCAACTTCATGCCTTGCTCAAAGCTCAATTCATAACCAATTCTGTCTAAACAAACATTTAGATTGGAATCTTTCGAGGAATTCCCTAACCGAAAAGGGGTGTTTGTGTTTGCCTTTCCCATTGTTCCGCTTCTCTCTACATTGCTGCGCGGTGAGATCGCTTCATTATCATTGAAATCGCTGGCATTATCAGATAATTAGATGGAACAATTGTCTCATTTATCTACACCAAATAACGTGTTGTATGTCAGGGTCTTACCTAACCGAGAGACCCGAGAAAACCCACCGCCCTCCCTCCCAGCAACCCTCTTTCTGGGTTCTTGTGTTGGGTTTTCAGTAAATTTGTTTGCTAATAGAATTTGAAAAGAACATTTGCCACGGAGGATATGTCGCGGGGCGGAGAAGTTGCCCGAGTATTACGCAATACCTTTTGTCAGGGTCTCGTTTTCGGTATCCGTCTTCCTCTCGGTCCCAGTCTCATGTAGATTTCTCCGTATTGACTTGAGATTATCGCACGCCGGGGTTAAAAACTTCCAATTTAAATTCAATTTCCGTGCAAAATGGTCAAAAGTCTGAGCGACAAGAGGTAGAGAGCCAAGTAAATACCATGCACAAATAAAAAACCCACCACTTAAGGGTTTGCCGACTGAATCCGGAATGCCGGGTCCTGAATCCTGAAAGCTGAATGCCAGCCGGATATCAAAGCGCAGACGGAGAGAGATAAACAAGGAAGCCAAACAGGATGCATGACCATGCAGGCGAAGTCACTTCATTATCGAGATTATCGGCGCAACTTCCAACCCTACCAAGGCATCAATCCCTCAGACTCTTCATCTACATCATGGCACAGAAAAAAATATAAGTCCTAATATTGCCCTTAGTTTAGAGCTTGCTTAAAGAAGAAAGCATTTAACTTTAAATAGGCAAAAATTTTAATTTTAAAAAATGTTTTACTAGCTAGTTTTAAATCAAAACTTATTATAAAATAAGTAAGATGAGTAACAAAAATTGGAGAAGTGTAGGAAGTCATATAATGTTGACTCTTTTGCACAGCTGGGCACACAAAAATTAAAGTGTGACCCTGCAATTGAAAGTCAGTCAGCAATTAGGTTATTTCGCACATTTTAAATATTAGACGTCTTCTATTAGGTAATTTACATTTACGACAAGATGAAATATATGGAAATGAAGGCAACAATTTGAAGTTAATTAATCATTTTGTTCTGTGCACATCCTCATCACTCTTCCCAAGCCCATCCACTTTATCGTCGTGGTCCACATCCTTGTGTGCATACGTTCGCGCGTCAGCACAAATGTCAAACCACTCACTGAGCCCTGTGGTGGTGATACGCTGGTGGTAGTGGTGGTGGTGCTGGCGACGGTGGTGCGGATGATGCTTGAACGGCGGGGTTGGTTTCCCGCTTCGCCACCCGTTCAGCTCCGTTTCGTTTCGGTTCTGCCCTTTGCTGGGCGCCTGTCCACGAGTATCCTTGAGCCCTGCTCTTTGCGAGTCGTGCCCCCAGGACAGGCTAATAAAATTTGCCAGCCAAATCCGCAACAAACCCCGAGAAATCGCTGCTTAGAAAAGGGAGCTCGAGGCGATCTGCTGAACGATGCGATTTGTGCCGACTGCCGGCAGCCTAAGCAAATTAAAAGTGTTGAAAGTCAGTGAGGAAAAATTGGAAGGCATAATGGAAGGAAATTGTTTCAAATTGTCGGGCGTCCTTGAGGAAATACTATAGGGTGGAAGATACTCGAGTCCTTATGTTGTGCCAGTTGGAATCGGATTCAAATTGAAATTAGTTTTAATTGGCAAAAGGTTAGGGCAACAGTTTGTTAAATTTATGTTTGATAATGTTTGATAAGCACTGAGGCTTAAATTGCCTAAGTTGTTTATTATCTATTTAAAATTAGTTAAATTGAAATCGTATGTAATAATACTTTATATTTTTTGATCAGGAATTTTTTTTATTTCGAAGTATAATATTTGAAATAGTTCTCTGGCAAAAAAACAGAGGTAATTCAAATATATTGTACACATTTTATAACTTAGATTTTCATTAATATTCGAAATTTTGTTATATCCTAATTTGTAGTTTAAATTTAAAACATATTTATCTTTAATAAATTATGCCTAATTGGAACTATTTTTAACCTAATATTTTCTACATTAGATAAAATATTTTAACATTAAATCATGGAATTTAACACGCTTTGTATTTAACAGTATGATGTAATATATAATTTAAATATTGAATACAAAATGTATAATTCGATAGTCAGATATTTATTTTTACTATTTAATATTGTTTGAAACCCCTTAACTTTTTAAGAGAAGGGTCCTATATTACTCGGTAAATCGACCTCCCTACAATTATCAATTTTTGGTGTAATGTTCAACCACTGACTTATCAAATCGATTGGGCATTCCCACTCGAATGTATCTCACATCTCAGGTAACTCAATGTTCTGTTCCCATTCAGAAATGGGAAATGCTCATAAAAGTTAATTAAATGCAAGGCAAAGCAAACAACAATCGGGGGTAAGAGTGCCAGGGAGGAAGTGGAAGTGAAAATGGAAAAGAGAACAGCATAGCAAAAACGACAACAACGACGTCAAATCAATGGGCTAAGTGAAGGCAACGTAGCTAATCGATTCATTTGGAATTCAATACACAAACACGTTGGACAAAGACGGCAAACACCAGGGACAGAGATGGGGCGAGTTGGAAAATCAATATGAAAAGCATAAATGGCAACACGCTGGCCAAGTGTCAAATAGAGGTATGAGCTAGCACCCACCCCGCCCAGTACCACCCACATCCCCGCCCCCCTCCCCCTCCCCCTCCCCCTCGACTATGTGTGTGCTGAAAATGCAATTGCAATGGAAACCGAAAATGCCGTCAACCACCAGCACCACACTCACGGGCGCTGCAAAATGTTGACAGACAGTCAGGCAATACGCTCGGATCGAATAGATATATACACCGGAGGTCAAAACAATAGTTGTGAAACATTTTAAATTGCAGTTACTTGTGATATATATGGAAATTTGGAAATACCGCTTACCAAATTGCTAAATATTATTTTCATACTTTAAATATTGGTTGAATTGAAATATCAATTCCGATTATGCATTTATTGGTGATATCATTTTCTTTTATAGTTATGTAGTTAAATTGTTACCTACAAATTGAATATATATGATACCAAATAAATCCTAACTTAATATATTTTATTCTTTACTTAAAACGCGATGCTTTGTCAGTTTTAATTTTTTTTTAACGAATTATATTATTTTGAATATCAGTTATACAACATTTCAAATTTATTGAGATAACATTTTATTTTGCAAATAAAATAAGTTTTATTATCTGTATAGTGTTTAGAAAATATTTAAAATGGGGAATGAATTATCGCAAAAAGCACTCGGTTAATTTTCAACGTACACACAAAGTTCGTGAAATTTTATTGACACCAATATAATTTGGAATATATATTTTAATTTTGTAAATCATGATAACAAACTACTATAATTTTCCCCCTATCTGTTTCATCCACTCGTAAAACGGTACAATACCTTCTGGTTGTAAGTCCGCTTCCCGTTCTGCCCTCTGGCACCCACTCGCTCTGTCGGTCTGCCATTTTCAATTTATTGTTATTATTAATTTTGATGCCGAAAAAGGGATGCCATGCCATGCCAGACCAAAGGAAGAAAAAATCGAGCGATGGTCGTGGGTCGGGAGGTGGGGGTTTGAGGTAGAATCGACTGGCAGTCGACGAGTTTATTTGTGTGAAATTCAAATGTAAATACTTGAGGGTGCTTAAGGGTGTCTTTAGGGGTTTAATGCTCGACTGCTACGCAATTCTTCTCTTTTCGCTCTCCGCTGGTGTGTTTTTCGGTTTTGGTTTCGGTTTTTGGGATTTGCCTTCCGCTTGCGAAATGATTCGGTGGTTGGGCTTCCATTGTGACATGGACATGCTGCACTCCCAGTCAATGTGAATTCAATCGATGCCCAAGTGCATGTGGAGAAAGTCTAGTATTTGTATCTACATGAGTTGCAAAGGGTTGGGAAAGGTTCCGGGAATTTGTCTCTAAAGGCAAATGCAGCTGGGAAGAAGCTTTCCTTTAAGGGAATTGATAGGGATGGAATTTAAGTGTTGTCGGTTTTAAGAATTTGCGTAAAATGTCAATATGCTCTATAACATGGTACTTTTAAAGTGAAATCTTTTGGCAAAACGTAAGAAATACAATACAATTTGTAAAATTCAATTTACAAATACATTTAAATTAATATTTACCAACTCTGTTTTGATTATAAAATTATAAAGACCGGATACTGCCCCATTAACAATATATGTAGCAAAATTTGCACTGAATGATGAATCAGAAATTGTAAAAGTAAACAAACATTTTTGAGCAAATGCTTATCTGATAAAAAGTTTTCTTGCCAGTTCTTATCTTTGAGCTGAACAATTGTTATCTCTAACACTTCTTTGTTTAAAATTAGTAATCTAATTTATTTAAAAAGCCCTTATGTTTTTTTAAGCAAGAAAAGCATTACTCAATATTTTGTGGGATAAGATATAAATATGTAAAATATTGGAATTTGCTAAGTGTTGTTGCAACGGCAGAGCTGTTTATAAATTCCGGGTGTATTTGTTAAATTAGGACCTTACAGTGAATCTCTAGAGGGTACTTCCCAGCCTAATACGTAAGTTGAGAACCCACCTCCATCCCCACCAACTTCCTTTTGTTTCTTGACAATTTCGTTTGCAAAGACGATGACGACAACAAAAGCCACCGTCAAAGATTAGTCATACGCAGTCGTTCGAATGGAGTGGGTGACTTTCAGGGAGGGATTTCGGAGCACGGGAGCGGGGGGAGTCGAGATGACGAGGACAACGACTGCGGGACGCCTGGCGACATTCATTTCAATTGACACGTGCACAATCTGCCCGTTCCCGTCACCCAAAGACAGCGGAAAAATGTTCAAGAATCGGGCGAGGCAAAAATGCGAGAAGCTGGGATTACGGGCGGAGAAAAGAGCCGGAGATAGAGATGCAGATGGAGATGGAAATGGGGCCTCATGAATATGAAAATGTCTGACAGGAGCTAAGTAGATGTCTACTCGCACCTTGACAGGAGCTGAGGATCCGGGAGGCTGTGGGGAAGACAACTTTTGCTGACATCAGCATTAGCTCAAACTCATTTATCCAATTTCTTTTGTTTATAAACAAAAGTCAGAAATATTTTTTTAAGTACTTTCGAAATAACTATTTTAAGGGGTGCCATTGAAGTCTCATTCGTCCCAAATATAAACGAATTATATAATTGTTTGTTAAGCCACGACAGCTGAAAATAATTTTGTAATGTTTTTTGTAATTCAAAAGGATGAGAATTTCTGAACCGCCCAATGTTTTCAAATATTTGAATATTAATCCAATTATTTTTACAGGGTTACAAAAAAAAATTATAAAGCATTTTCAATATTGAAGAGGTTTTGAATTTGAGATGGCCGTATGCCGCTATTATTGTTATGATTTTTTTTCATTGTGTACACCCATTTGACATTTTTTGTCACCCAAACAAAACAGCGGGTGGTCGCACAAAACGAAGCGATCTCCTGGCAGTATTAAAAAATTATATGCCAAATCGAAATTGCATGTTTAACATAAACAGCGACAAAACTAAACGAGGCGAAGAACAACAGCTGGAGTTTAGGGGGTATTTCTAATGCCTTTTTCACCGATCACCCGCTGTGGCGGTGGGCAATCTGCTCTTTTGATTTGAACTTCATTCTAGTTCTCTTGAAGTTTGAGCTCGAGTTTTTAACCCTTAAGTGCTATGACATTTATTGCCGTTTATGAGGCTCGCTTTGGGGGTTACGCATCTGAGCCGGCGGCATTGTTATTCCGGCATCGTTATTTATGGATATATGTATTTAATAAACTCCATACAACGACAGAGAACTGAAAATTTGTTCATTTGCCATGGTAAATTATATGGTTGAAGAGCAGCGTGATAGCTGAGGGAAGATGTAAGGGGAGTATGGGAGATGATTGAAACATATTACAGGGTAGGTATTAAATTAAACAATACTTGGATTAATAAATAGCAGATTAGGAGTTATGAAACATTATACCGGTTTCAATTTTCTGTACCCATATACATATGTTCAAAATCAACTCAAAAAGGGGGTCAGAAATGACCTAATCTTCAGATTGTACAAATAATTAAGTTTTAGGTGCCACAGATGAATTAAAACAAATATTTGGACAAAATTACTTAGAAACATTATTATTTCTTTAATTTAATACAAATTACCTGTTGTCTTAGGTATATAAAATATTTAAAAGTGTTAAATACTTTTTGTTTTGCTTTCTGTTTTCCTTTTAACTACTTTATCGAAATAAAAATTATGTCATTGCTCCAAATAGTCGGCTGTCCAATGTATCGGTATTTAATCAAGGCAATTAATTAACATAATCACATTAAGTGCCACCAACAGTGGGCAAGCTCAGTGTGTCGCCATTCTGTCGCCCCTCTCCTTGAAATGAATACCTCTTTTACCTTGGGCGTGTTGGGTATTATACTTTGTATCCATTATTAAAACGATTTTTTAATTAAATACCTTATTTCATTTGTATTCTTAAGGGTGTCTTTGAGTCGCTATTTCTTTTTTCTGTTTTTTTTTTTTAACCACTTGTTTTTCAATGGCCACTGTCTGTGGCACTTGGAAACCCCTCACTTTCCTCCTCTTCAACTGTTTTGTTTATGATTTTGTGCCGTCATTGGATTTTTAATTTGCCTTCCACGCAAGTAAAGTCCCCGACTGCTAAGTGCAGTTAATTCCGCAACTGCAGTTGTGGGTGACTTGTTGTCGTCATCGTTGTGGGCTGTTTGTCCCCAGATTCTCCACCCCCTACCCCAACCCTTTTTGGCTTCTTTATGTGTTTTCCTCGCTGGCGATTTGCATAATTTGTTCTATAATTTATGGCATGCGAAAGCCTTTTCTCCGCATTACTATTATTATTGTTCTTTCGCCGTCACTCAGCCAACGTCTCAGAGTCTGGGTTTGAGTCTCCCTGATTCAGATGGCTTAATTAACTAAACGATGCGCCTGGAATTTAATTGGGAGCGCTCAGCGAAGGCGGAAGCATTTTTCCAGAGTTTAGTTTGGGCATTGCGATGGAACTTTCCATTCATGGATCACATTCCGCAGAAGAAGCTTCGCCCACAAACGATCTGCTAATGCCAGATGGCTTTAATTTATTTTGTAAATTATTTCCAATATCAAAAGCAATGAAAATACATTTTCCCCCCGCTTTCCGTGAAAATACTTTTTGTTCATAAACAATTTGTTTTTTTTTGGCACCACGAGAAGAAAATACACAACTTGTTGTGTAGATCGAGGAAACAATTCTTGAATTGTGATGGAAATCGAAGTGAAAATCGACAAAGATGAGCATAGAACTAGGAGAAGAGGTCTTTAGTGAACCAAAAACAATAAATAAAGTTTTTTGCCTTGGTTTATAATTATAATCATCTTAGGTAGGGGAAACATTTGTGGAAAATACTTTCAAAACATGTAGCAATTTGCTAAAGTACGAAGCAATGCCATTAAAACAATGAATATATGGCCGAAGACATTGGAATGTTCAGAGCATTGGTGGCAAATCACAAATGTATTTATTAACTTTAATCCGAAAGAATTTTTTTTTTTAAACTGTAGCATAATATTCTAAGAAAATGTTAGCATCAAGATTATGATTTTATTTTCCTAAATCCGAGAGGATTTTATTTTGAAAAACTGAAGCATATTTGGATTAGAAAATATAACTTATGGAAGGAAAATTGTAAAAGACCGAAGAGAAAATAAGAAAAACTTTTAATTGCTGAACTTAATTATTAATAAATAACAAATACATTAATAAAATTTACGAAACCGTTCCAGAGAAAACAAAAATTTTAATCATTATTTTTTTTGCATAGGTCTCAATCCATTTAAAACCCCGAAATTAGTCGCAATTATGGTTAAGAAATCTCTCTCCTGCCGTGTAAAAATAAAAGACGAAAGTTTCAAAAGTTTTCCTGCCCCTAATGGGGATGTTTTGACCCCTCTCCATTTCCTGCTGCCACCTCATTATCTTTAACTTTGAACTTTTCCATTTCTCCCAATAAGGAAAATTCCGCTTTCCTCGGCGCCCGCTCTCTATTTTTCTTCGTTTTTAATTGCGCTGGTCGAGCTAGCGCCAAACGATTCTCAGAATAATTTTCCATTATGCTGCTGCTGCTTTGGTCTTTTGCTTTTTAATTGAGTACACACAACCGAAAGATGCAGACAGGAAAAAAAACAACTAAAATTAAATTATGCGCAAAGAGGACAAAAATCTTTTTGGTTGCCGTTTTCATTTGAATTTTTAGATGGAAGTCAGCGCAACCATTATGAAATTATTTATTAAGTATTGTAAAATCACCCAGTGCACATGGGCCCCTTTTGGAACCTTGAAGTGTCGCTGTGTGTGAAGCTTAATAGGAAATTATAGATGTTGCTGTGCTTTGTCTGTATATCTCTGTTTTTTACACAACAAGAAATTAATATATTTTAAAATTTTTGATAATAATTAAATGTGTATAACACCGGTAAGCCGTCTCTTTGATCGGATACTTAAGTCTGTACTATTATAACTTGTTCTCTCTTAAATTAATTAAAATCGAATTGTTTTTTATAAATCAAATCTATTTATTTCTGTGCATTTCTGTGTGTTTATGGGCAACAGGGCAATGCTTGGATTCTAATTGTCGAAGTCGTCATTTGTCGTCGCTTTTTCATTGGCGTCATCCATTGCTGTCGTCGGGGTGTGAGATTTAAGTCAGTTTATCGACAGCATCGTCGCCGATTTTGGTTGCGTATTGTCGCCTATATGGCTCACATATATCTCCCCGCTAAACCTCCCCCCCAATCGATCATCATCTTCTGCCTTTGTTTGTGCGGCTCGCGTATTTCTTCAATAAATTTTCAGTTTATTCGGTTTATTTATTTACTTATATTTGCTATTGCTCTTTAGCTCGGATCCACCGCCCCACTTCAGTTCACAATTCCCTTTCCATTTTGGCTTTTTCGCTTCTGCCGCCGATTTGCTTTGTTTTCTCGCAGCCTTATGATTATTTTTCTCAGTTTCCACCTCCGAAGCCCCAAGTCCCAAGTCCCATTCCCTCACAATCTTCGCCTTCATCGTCTCCACTCGTCGTTCGCGTAATTGAATTTCAACTTGTTTGCATTGTCGACGATGATGATAATTCGTCGGGGTATTTTGCGTATTGAGATCAGGGCCTCATCAATTAGTAAATTAATTTTATGCTCGGCGCTTTATGGAAATAAAGTTTTGCAGCTCGCTTGAGGAAAGTGGAAAATCTGGAGGATGAGAACAGGATGGCAGCTTAAGATTGGAAATTTTGTTTGTTTACTCAGCTAGAAAAACGTCGAGAATGCTCGACATCATTATCGGTAAGGCCAAGAATATTTAATAAGAATTTCAACGATTTAAGTATTAATCAAAAGACTCTTTTTCAATATGGAAATTTATGATTCTTTAAAATATATTTTCTCATTTATTCAAATTATTAATTGATTATTGGTTTTGTAATTTTGAATTTTAACATCGGACAAATTAAACATTTTATTTTCAAATTATTGATTCAGCCTCTATAGCTTATAGAATTACCATAACATTTTATTTATTTTAACTGCCACATTTCATACATTTTTGAAATGTCCGTTACAATTTTAGTAATTATTTGATTCATTTATTGCACTTTTTGACGTGGCAAAACTTCAATTATAATCAGCTTTGGTCCTGCTTAAATGTGCCATATATACATTTACCTCCACACACTCACCACTCACTATTTATTTTCTCTTTTTCTATGTCATCCAATCGTTGCAATTATCATATTTGACTTTTCCGCATAACATTTGCAAATTATCTCACCGCAACTATTTTTATTTATTTTAATTATTATTATAGTAGTTTTAGCAATTGTATCTAGTTGCCATATTTTTTGTGTTCCATAAAATATTACAGAACGCGAACGGAATGTATGTGTTATTGATTCGTATTTGCGGTTGGCAAATCGAAACGAAATGTGCAACAAATTATTTCTGATATTATTATTTATTTATAGAGAAAAAGCTGAATATGGGGAAAAAAGTCATGGGCAAAACATGAAATGTGACAACTCAATCACAATTTGAGATACGGGCTCTGCTCTCCCACATTTATTTCTTTCTCTTTTTGCCTGGGTGTTTGCGCATTAAAGCGCAATCTTCATTATTTAATTTGTTTGAATTTTCGTTGGCAATAAATATTAATTTCTACCCGTAGCGGGTGGACACTACGGATATGGTGAAATTGAATGCAAATACGATTAAATGTTTTCGTGCGAATTTTGTGGTGGCTTCGATTTGATTGCTGCCTAGGAATATGTCATGAAAAAAGTGTTATACGTGTCGTATACTTGATGCGAGATATAATTTAAATGTACAAAGTTGATTTAATATGCCAAACAATTGAGCTTCCACTATATGCAAAAGATTAATCAACAACTCTCGAGAATATGATATATAACGAGTACATTTTAAGGCTTTCCGCTTGGGCCTCTTGAATATTTAAACACATTACAATTCCTCTGGTGATTTCTGGCTATTTTAATCTGCTGCTAAGTCCTTCTTTTGTCCGGTCAATGTGTAAATCAATAATGAATTCAAGACTTATTAGAACAAACAAGGATTCATTAGGCACAATCTGTCCGTCCGCCTTACTTTTGTTATTTATATCGATATAACAAGGTAATAACTGCACACTTAAGTATGCAAATAGCCTAGCCCACACCTCCGCATTGGTCTACGTCTACGTCTGTGTTTGCACATGCAAATGTTATCATTTGTGATTAGTTACAGTCCTGAAATGCTAATGCCCCTTGACAGGCCGCAGCAGCAACAACCGCAAGACAACTCACTTTCGGGTTGACTGGAATGTGTGTGTGTTGGAGTGCCTTTGATCCTTATGAATAGTCAGCCAGCCGGAGGACAAGTTGAATTTCCCCGGGCTGGCATTATGTTATGCCCTGAATTATTTACACAAATCCAACTGCAATCGTTTGTCAATTTGCCAATTGACAGTGAACATAATTGATGGTGATTAAGGTTGCAACAAAACAGGTAAAGAAGGTGGGTTTGCTTTGTTTATGAAGTCGTTTGCTTGGATTTGGTTTTGTACTAAATACTAAAACTATGTAAATTGCACGGTACATTTGTTCCAATAAATTATTATTAAGTTATATGATAATAATTTATAGCCATCTTTGTAAAATAAGTAAACAAAAATTAATATTTTTTTAAAATGCTATTGGTATATGAAAAAATATCCAAAAAATATCCATTTTATCCAATAGCACTAAATATAAGGTATAAACTTACTTTTCTCCTTTGAGGGCATCCTGCAGCTGTTTTAAGCACCGATCAATTTTCCTTTCCCTCACTTGAGAGCCATATTTCGATGACGAATAGGGATCGTATAGAAATGGAAAATAAGGATGTGTTTCAAATGTAATCAGACAAGAGCCTGAGGTCAAATCTGCCTCCTTGACTTTCTCCTCTCTAGATTCCTCCGCTGTCTCCACTTTTTCACTCATTTTTGAAGTGCCGATCAGCGTTACGCATACGCCACGTTGCCCAAACACGTTTATTCCGACCAGGAAAATTTTACGGCACTTCCAAACGCATCGAACTGTCTTTAGCAACTGACGTCGACTTCTTTGTCCGACTTCCTCTGCGATTCATTTTTTGTAGTTGTGCCTCCGGTGCCTGGCAGCAGTTATTACAGTTGGCCAGCACATCTTAGCTATAGGTGGAATAATCACCGCCGCCATCAGCTGCAGACTTGCAGCTTGCCTGGCACTCGATTGCCTTCGCTACCTATTTTTGAAGGCCACGCGAGGCTCTTAGCATATTGCGTATACGTCATGTGTGGCCGGGATCGTGTTTCACTTCACCGTAATATATGAAAAATTCCTGGTAATGCAACGCGATCCACAAACTGATTGCTTTAATTGTTTGTTTATTCAGTTAGCCGGATAATAACATCTATGACTATCGTGTTTTTTAGGTTTTCGATGTTTAGTATAATATGGAGTCTCTGCTTTTGATCATTTGTTGAGATCCGTGTAATTTTTTTAGCTTATGTGTGTATTTATTTGTTAGATTTCATTTTATAACGTTCATATAGTAGGATTTTATGTTTCATTTAATTTAAATGATTGACAACTTTTAAATATCATAATGGTTAAATTTAATGATTTTACTTCTCCACAATTATTGTATTCTCTGCCCCTATTCTACCCACATTTTTGGCTTTCCCCGCAAATGGCATTGAGGTAATGCCTCAAATATTTTCATTGTTCGCAGCTCAAACTAGAAAAAAACAAAATTGGGAAGTGAGAGGTGGAAAAAGTGACCTCATTTGGCAGAGAACCTCATTTCCTAGCCCCAACCTCTCGCTACTTTTTTTTGTCTACCGCATTTAAGTGTCCTTTCGCATTTCGTTTGCTTAGTGTTCGTCCTGTTTTGTGGGCGGTTGATTTGCTCCTTGGCTCCTCCCACATCCTGTCGTTTTTGTCCTGCCTTTGTTTTGCTTCGGTTTTGTGTTTTGCGTTTGCTGCCCATGTAACTTGCTGGAAAATTAATAATAATAAAAAAACACCTACTACGGGGAGGGAGTACACGCGTGACCCTATTAAATGTGTGCTAATAAAAGCTTGGCAGCTCCGAGAAAATACCAAAAAAGTAAGGCGAACATGCAGGAGCAAGAGGGCAGATAGCTGACCAAGTGCGTAATGTTTGTAGTCGAAATATTTCGATGGATAAACGGGAGAGGTCTTGCTTACAAATTTCTCAAGTGGACAAAGGAGCGAGAAATTACTTAAAAATTCAAAAGGAACTGCGGAAGATAACGATGATGATGAGGAAAACGAAATCAACGCTCACAAAAGCGGAAACATTTAACGGTGGTGTGGGCATTATTTCTATTTACGCTAAAGGTCAACTTTTTCCATTTGCAGCTTGGTCATTTATAAAATCTTTGGGTATTATTAAGCAGAAGCGTGGAAAACCAACTAAGAGGATGAAGTGGTGGAAATGACGGTGGTAGACGGGGGCCAGGTCTAAGAAAGTACATAAAGAAAACCCAAAGAGCACCGAAGCCGAATTCTGTTGTGCCCACGATTTATCAAATTAATGAGTATCATTTTATTTTCATTTCATTTTCCATGCGCCAGCACAAAAAGCGAAGGACGAAATCTCCGAAATTCCTGCAAGAAATGGTCAAGTAGGAGGGCTTCGAAAATTAAGGTAACTTTTGGTTAGCCGAAGAAAAAGTGAGTTGAAAAAAATGTATGAAAAAGAAATCAAAATAAATGAGAAAGGAAAGGACAAGGACAGGTCAAAGTGGAAACACGGGAAGATTCTTTCCATCTTAGACAACAAGGAATAGAGTTCGAAGCTAAAACACTCTATATAAGATTTAATATAATCATTAGTTATGTTTTATTAAGTTGGAATAATAGCTGGCTAATTTATAGATTGAAAAAACTTAAAGAATTTACATTTGGAATTGAATAATTTTTTTTTAAATAATTGACAAAAAAAAAAAAACATTTTACTTCAGTTATATATCGATCTAAAGTTTACTAGGATTTTCGATGTAGTGCGTGTTGCATTTTATTTATTGTCCAATAAACTCATATTACCTCTAGGAAGTGCATAAAATAAGAAGAGCCAAACACATGGTCCTGCAGTCAGGAACTAATGTCGGCGATTACATAAACAGGACACATGAAAGGACGAGCCCAGACGAAGGATGTGGGGGACAAACACACCCACCGGCCAAATAGAAACACCCAGAAAACCAACATGAGCATAAATCCTCGCACCCGAATGCCAAACCCAGTAACCCCCCGCATACCCCACAAAATTCCGGGCCAAAAAGGATACAAAACACTTTGCATTGGCAAGGTACAAACAAATAAAGTGACCAAACCCGAACGAACTAGGAAGTACACCCACACCCACATCCACCCACCCACTCACCCATCCATCCACACACATATAATAATAAATAAAATGCTTATGCGAAAAAAAAGCAAAGAGACCCGAAAAAGGCCAGAAGAAAACCCAAAGGAAACGGGAGCGACAAGAAGAAAGGAAACGAAACGAACAGAACAGCACAGAAAGAAAAGAAAGGAAGCCAAGGCGAATTGTTTTATATCCCTCATTTGTCCATTTAATGGCTGAAACGAGCCACATCCAAAGAGCCAAGGAAGCAAAGAACCAAAGAGCCGAGGAGGACGGAACCCAACCCAAACAGGAATCCAGGACATGGGCAAACAAAGCTGGGATAGAACAGGAAGCGGATGGGGAAAGGATGGCTGGGAAAAACGCAACCAAGCAAAGTGAAAAAGAATATTGAAACACTAATAAAAATGAGGATAAGCAGGGAATGCATTAAGTAAAATATAGAATAAGTGCCCGTACATGGGGGTGATCAGGGGTAGGGATTTTTGGGACGGAGATTTGGGGGTGGGCCATATGTAAAGGTTACGGCAAGGGTTATGGCTGGGTCGCCCACCCATGATGGGTTATTCTCTAAGGGTTGCTCTTCCGCCCCCAAGCAAATACGAACAGATATAGCAATAATTTAACCCTTTACCAGAATGTGCAAAACAATACCTGGTACACCCCGAGCAACAGATTTTCGAATATAGTCTCAAGGGTTCTGTTCAAACTTTATGGTTTTCCATGTGTAATATAAAACGAGTCATCAGTGCGGATTGCTAAAATTACAAACCGTCTCGAAAAGGGACATTTGAAATTATAGATCTTTCGCTAAGTAGACTTCTTCCATAAGCTGACATATTTCATAAATCGACAGCAATCGTAGTTCAAGAGATTATCTTTCGGACCATTTGTTTCCTCTAAAGATTAAGTTGAGTAAAGACTTTGCGGGTCGTTTTCTCTTGGGAAAAAAGCTTGACAAAATCCGGATCAAAGAATGCTTTGCTATTCCTTTGTTCTGGGAAACAATGTTTAAAATATTTATAAATATTTGTCCATAAGCAAAGATTCCATTAAGCTTAACATCTTAGTTTAATCGAAATTGTTCAATGTGATGTAAACATGAGGTAAATACATTATTTTTAGGCATACGAATTTGTAATTGTCATAGTTGTAGTAATTAAAATGATGCTAAGAACATTAATAATGTCTAAAGAATTTTAAAACATTAATTTCTTATACGATACTTAGATTTGCACAGAACTTATAAAATACTTAAAATAAATGTACAATAAATTAATTATTTATTAAAGAGAAATGAGAACTCAGATAATTCTAGTTTTGCGGACGACTCCCCTTAATCAGACACCTTTTTTTGATTTTATATCATACATTTATAAATATAAATAATTTTAATAAAATTATTATTTAAAAGCACTGTCTGTTTATTACACAGACACGCGGCTTAATCCCTTAGTGCGCGTAACTCAGCCTTTTGGCGGACAACTCCCTTGAGCGGACGCTTCTTTTTGGCTTAATATCATTTGCTTGTGCTTGCAGTCGCTCCTCGTTGCGCTGAATGTTTTTCCAACTCAAATGTCAACTTTGTCACACTCCCACAGTGAACTCTGCCGAGGGCGGACAGGTGGAAGTTCGGGGGCTTTTGGGTGGCAGTTGTACAGTTTGTCAGACCCCTGACCCCTGACCCCGTGCAACCGAACGAGTCAACATTTTTGCAGTTTTGGCCAGGGGAAAGAGAAATGTAAAACAAAGTTGAAGCCAAACAGAAAAGGGAACAAACAAGTGGTGGGTGGGGGTTAAAAATAAATTTTAAACGAATCAGAAAATTGCAAATGGAACTGGGAAAATGTGGGGAAATAGTGTGTGGCGAACATATTTTAGCTGCTGCGGCTAGGGGCAAACAACAAAAAATAAGACCAAAAAATATGAATGCAAAATGCAGAGCAGAGAATAGGGTTGCCAGGGCTGCTGTGCAGATGCACATGGAAGTGTGGCAACAACGCGAAAGTTTTTATTTCCTTGCGAATAACAAGAGAAGGGGTGCCCATGGGGTTGTATCCTGGGTGGCATGCAACATTCAATGCATACAAATGGCATTTAAGCTTCCCAAAAGCGGACCAAAAACGAGCTAAGCGCAACTCTGACACACACACATATATGGAGCTCGAAAGAGGAAGAAGCGCAACGCAATTTATATGCGTGGCTGTGAAAGAGACGGGGAGAATAGGTTAGAAAGAGACACCCACAAAGTTGGAGGGACACGGCGAACTTAAACCGAGTCAAACAGCCGGCAAAAGCTACTAACTTACCCACACAGCTGCACACTAAGCACACACTTATTCGGCAAAAACGTACACAGAAAACAATAATGCTTTTAATTCAGTAGCTAACAGTGTACATAGTCCTTAATATCGGCATAAAAAAACAATGTTAAGATCTTATAAATAAATATCTTGTAAAAAAAAATTGGTTTTAGATACGATATAAATCTATAACAACCTGAATATATTTTTTGGAGGTGTTTTACTAGTTACATTTTAATAATAATATGTTGTATATGTCCATTGCACATATTTATTATACAGGTTTAACGCCCTTAAAAGTTTAATTGTTAATACAAAAATTATTGTTTGATGTGTATTTTTCTCATTTTAAGACGATACCGAAAAGGGTGTTTTAGAAGTACTGTGATTAAAATAATATTTGTTTTCCGTTGATATGTTTTTGAATAAAGTAGTATACAACTTTTGCAAGTGCCGAGCTCTACTCTGTACTCGTACTAGCATATAGTACTATTTCGACATGGCCTGCAGCTCGACTACTCCTCCATTGTGCATAGGCATGGCTCTGTATAATAGTTGAGGCAACTGACAGAGGGGAACTGAGGGCTTTTCGGGGTGTTCGGGCGATATAGAGTGTTTCGAGGAGGGGGCAAATGGGGTGCGGTGGGTGAAAAGCAGAGTGTCGGTCGGGCTGTTGGTTATGGTCATAAAATAAACCAAACAAACAAGCCGGAACCATGTCAGAAGGCAGCATGTGTGATATGTGAGCGTGTATTGGTGTGTGCTAGTGTGTGTCTATGTGGGTGGGGGTGTGGAAAGTTTGGGGGGTGGGTGGCAAACAGCAAGGACGAACCTCCGGTTAGGGACAGTGGGCGTTTGCACACATTGAGTGGGGAAAATTGTAAAAGTTTAGTACTCAAGGTAAAGATTTCAATTAATTTGCATAGTTGCCGAAATGCGTGAACTAAAAATGGGGTTAAGTTAATTTAGTTTAAATAGTTTCTAATATTTAAATTGGCAAGTATTAACTGAAACTAGAAAATTAAAAACAAAAATCAAATTTAGAATGTTTCTAAAAAGGCGTACAGCAAACTACAGACTAAACAAGGCTTAAACCGTAGTATATAATATAAAACGAAATAGGATTTATTTATTTACATAAGATTGTATTAAATACATTTGTGATATTTTTTTAAATGATACAAATAAGTTGAATAGTTTTGCGATTTCGCAAAACATATTTTGTTTCATAAACCAAGTCCCCTAATTGAAAATGAGCTTAAGCAACAAATTATACCCATCTTATTTGTTATTTAATTACAATTACATGTGTCTTCTTGTTTTTTTTTGTATACTATATTTTGGTTTTCTTATTCTTAGGTTAAAAGTCATGTTTCCCAACATTTTAATTAGTTTAACCCACTGTTAAGCGGACTGTTGATGATGGGTCAAGTAGGGTGTTTTGGGTGGATGGCTCGTTGTTTTGTGGGTGGGTCGTCGTGGGTTGTGCTGGGTGGCTCGCGACCACGACTAACGGTGCGAGCTGTTTCATAATTTTTTATACACTTTCGTTGTGCTGCGCTGCGTTTTGCGGTTCGGCATAGACACGACCCACCAACACACACTATGTCTCACTAACACACGCACATGGAGAAAAGAAGGGACGCACACACTTTCAGATAGATAAGCGAACAGAGGGACACACACACATATACACACATGTGCTGGATAATCCCACCCCCACCCCTCAACTTTCACCTCCCATTTCTCCACGCCTCCCTTGCTCTTTCGCACTTGTTCGTATGTCTGCGCATTTATCAATAAAAATTCCCTTGTTGTTGTTTTTGCTGTTGCCTTTGTTGTTGACTTTGCGGTTTTTTGTTTTTAATATTTTCACCGCTTTAAGTGTTAAAAGGATATCTGGCATTTAATGTGTGTGTCCTGTGTGTGTATCCTGTGTACATCCTCCTGTATGTGTGGGTTTTGGTTGCTTATCGCCATAAATATCATATTTATGTCTCTCTCTCACTCGACGAGTGTGTGTAAGTGTGCGTTTGTTTGAGTGTTTTGGCCGAACCCGTATATTAAGTATACGCAGTGTGGCACCGGAGTGAACAACAAACGGGGCAAAATGAGTGCACAGAACGAAAATGGTTTCAATTTTATGTTTTTCGGTAGGCAGCTAAGTTGTTAATTTAATTTAAATTAAAACCTATAGCTATTTAGTGTTATTGAATTAATATGCTTAATAAGAACATTTAATTTTGTGGTATATAGCCAGACAGTTCTTTAATTAATTTAATGTAATTGTTCCTCCTCAGTGTATGGGCGCGCAAAAACTGCGCTTTTCATTAGTTAAGCTAAAAACCAAAGGGAAAAGTTATATCCCTCGTATTCCCCCATGCTGTCCCATTTTTCCTTTACTATTTTTTACGTTTTACGACTCACTCTTTGCTGTTAGTCCGTTTTGGTACATTTTATTTTATAATCTGACTTTATTTCTCGAGTGGATGTTTGTCATAAAACTCTCTAGTTCCCTTGCCAGCTCAACCTTACCATTTTCTCCGTACTTTTCTATCCCGTTTCCCTTTCTGCGCCAGAGATTCTCAATTGAATGTGGGCCGCGATGCAATTTTAAAATTATGGGAACTTTGTTGAAGAGTTTGCTCATTCCCTTTTCACACTGAAATAGAGCTGAATATCGTGCAGATTATACATTTATGAATAAGTGTGCAAGAGGAAGCGAGTGAAAATAAAATATATAATAAAAACGGGATTTAATTTGAATTAAATGTAAACTGGTTTTATTATATACTTTACTTTATATGTAAATAATTTCTGTATATTTATTTTGTTACAAACCAATTTATTGCGTTTGGGGTATCCGTTACTAATATCGATAATTGTCTGCTGGCCAATATCTCATTTGTTCCGTTTTTCAATAAAGGCCTTGTCGAAACCCTTTTTTTTTAAAGCAAGTAAAGGATCCCGACATCTTAATCTCGTTTTTATCGCCTCATTATTCTTCTCTCCTTTCAACGTTCGCCCGCCTTCCCTGCCAATTTTCCTGCTGTTTTTCAGCAAATTCCCCTGCCATGCGAATACACTCATACCCATTCCCATCTCGGCCAGGATCCCTGGCAATCATCGTCAACGCATTGCTCAAGGTGTCATTTCCGGCTGCCCGGGCATTTCCCCCAAGTGCCCATCCTCCGCCCACAGCCAGATTTCATTCCCATTCCAATTGCGAGCAGTGTCAGGAGCAGTTGGTAAGTAACAAAATTAATTTTCGTACAATCCGGCATCAAGGAGGAACAACAGGAACAACAATGGGAAGCCATAGCAGAGCGTTAAAAAAGGTGCAACCAAGCAGAGAGCTTTATCAGAGGAGCGTGCCTTCCTTTTAGACCCCGCACCAACCTCCCACTCCGCAACACCCATTCCTGTCCCATTTCACCACCCCCACCCACGTTGTGCTGGCCTTTTGTCCAGTGGAGCATGGCAAAGCGGCTCCTTGACAGGACAACGCAGGAACAATCGCAGCATTTTCAACATGTACTAATTTTCCACTCCACACCAAGGAACAATCACCCACACGCATACCCACACATACAGACACACAAACACCCACATACACACACACATACACACACATACACATTCGGAGGACAAAAGCCATTGCAGGGTCTTGGACTTGACGCGTTTGGTCCCTGGCACTACAAGGGATTAACCTCAAAAAATCTCATCAAAGTCAAAGCCAAGAGGAAGACAACGAACAAAAAAATGAAGATGGTGTCCAGGGAAATGGGTGGAGGTACACTGATCGAAAATATGGGGGCTACAAATTTTAAATCTAATATTCTTAAAATTCTTGTATTGAATGTTTTCTTCGCTTTTCTATTCTCAATTTAAAAAAGTGTTGAATAAAATCATTTTTATTTCAAATAAACAAAAAATATATATTTTGTATACCTAAGTAATAAAGAAATTGTTCTTTCATTTGTTAACTACTTACCCTTTAGAAATATTGCTCGCTCTTATGCATTATGTTTTTTTATATTAATAATCCCAGAACACAATTATATATTATAAAAAAAAAATTAGATAATAAAAATATGTTTTAAACAATTCAATAGAATCTTAATTTTTGAAAACATACACTTGTTTTTTAAAAATAAAAGCATTAGCAGGAACTCAAAAGCTAAGTGACTCGATTAAATAATGGGAACCTTCATATACAAAACATTTGTGTTCGATAAATACATATTTTCACAAGTCAAATTTATTTAGCGGAATAAGGATGATATAAAATCAAAAAAAGATCAAAGTCTCAAAACTTTGAAGTTGAAGTGTCCTTCTTGGTTCCAGATCAACGATTACACGTATGTATTTTTAAAAGGTTCAGAGCTCTTTTAAAAAGTTCTTGACTTTGGGTCAGCTTTCTTTCTCCTTGTGGAGCTTTTGGGTGTGAGCCTGCAAATAGCATAAGAATCCAGCACACACACACAAACCCACACATTTAAAGCCGGAAAAGGTGGGGGTCAAAAGGGAGCAGGGTGAACTTCAGGGATGGAGCCATAAAAATAAACCACCCAAAAGTGGGCTAAAATGAAGTTGTGTGTGCCAAGAACAATAAAAATGGCAAAGGAAGCTGCGAGCATCAAAAGAGCAGGGGATGGTGCAGCGCAGAGGAAAAAAAGGAAAAAGGGAAAGAGCCTGCTGCCAACATGATGATGATGGCCAAAAGTTACAGCCTCAAACCAGAGCGGTGAAAAAAAAAACTGCCAGCGAGAAAAGAAAACTCACAAGGAAAATTCGCAGCGAAGAAATGAAGGAAAGAACAAATGAAAAAAAGACGTGCCACAGACAGCAAGGGAGTGGGCAAAAAAGGGGGTGGTGGTGCTCTGGGGTTGGCGAGGCGACAGAAAAAATTATACAAACACAAAAGGAAGAAATCAAATGGGCAAAAAAGGACAATGACAAAAGAAAATAATACAAGCGATTGGGTTGAAAGTGTGTGTGTGTGTGTGAGTGCTTGGATGGGTGGGTGGGCGTGTGGGTGGTTAAAATACTAGGGGTTGCAATGACGAACGTCCGATGACAATGACAAAATTGTTTTTTATTTAGCTGTATATTCTTGAATGAAACCTGTGCATATGCAGCTCAAATTTATATCCGATATTTCCAGGAACGGAAGTGGAGTGTGAGCTGAGCGAAAAATATCCTGGCAGCTTGTCAAGGGTCTGAATCGAGACATCGAGGGTATGGGGATGTGGATTTTGGGGATGAGGATGAGGATGGCTGGGACCCAGACGACAGTGGCAACCTTCTTATGGAATAATATCCCGAATATGCGTAAATTCATTTTTTCTCCGCCTGATTCATTGTCCTATGCAAATGAGGCGGAATCGCAATCACGGGCAAATGAGATGGGGAGGTAAGCGAAAAGAAAATGGATAGATTGGAAAGTGGGAAGTGGGAAATGGGAAATGGAAAATGAAAAATGTTCGAGCGAAAACCGCAGGAACTTTGCCTCGTTTTATGCATCCTTTTGCCCGTCAAACCAAACATTCCTGCCACTTAGCGGCAGCTTCGTCATCTTCTTGGTAATTCGAAACTTTCCCGAGGGATTGAGTGTGGGGTGATGCCAGGGGGATTGGTGCCTGGTGGCCTTGTGGGCTGGCTACTTGCTGCGGCATGTAAGTTGACTATTATTTTGACATGACTACACAATCAAAACCTGCAAATATCCAAAGCACCCGGACCCTTAAAGCTGCGTCGCTTATGGCCATCTCTTTCCCTTGCCTGTTCGTTTATTCCCTTTCTTTCTCCACCCACCACCCAATGCCCTTGCCCACAGACCGCCAACCACCCACATCAATGGCAAACGACCTTCGCTGACAAAATGCACAGTGGCGTGGAAATTACGCTGATGCTGGGTAGGAATTTTATGGTGAGGGTAATTGATGTGGTCGGATTATATGCATATTTCATATTAATTTAAAGAAAAAGCTGAGGGAATACTTAAGTTGTGAAGAGCTTAGCCTTTTAATTAAAATCAAAGTCAGTTTGCCAAGTTTGTTTTTTTTTTGTGTAAGCCAATTAATTAAACAAATATAAGCAATTGGAATATATGCCAAAATGGAAAAATTTTTAAATAAATTAGTAAAAAACCAAAAAAAAAAATGTTTTAATGCCACAATCATAATAATTATATTATGAAAATTAACTTAGTTTAATTGTGGAAGGCTGAGCCTTTCAATAAAATAAAAGCTATAATATATGTATTGATTTCTTTTTTATGTAAATTTTTTACATTATAATATTAATTAGAAAATATTATAGTTGCATTCAAAATTATAGCTAAACGTTATCCTATAAATACTTATTTATATTTTTTTGCTAGAAATAAGAACAATGTAATAAAATGATATGCATTTTATTAAACAAGTTTATGATTGATTATTTATTTAAAAAGTAAATATTGGACAATATCAAATCAAATTAAATTTAATTTTAAGAATTATCATTTATTTTTGAGTTAAGCAATCGCTTTTGAATTATTTAAGCTCTTCAAATTGTGTTCACACCTTTTGGAAAGTGCGTTTTGAGTGAAGACAAAAGGATCTAATTGTTATGTCTGTTAAGCCAGCTCTTATGAGTTAATCCCCTCATTTTCGACCACTGTGCCATGTCTGTTAAACATCGCTGTCGCGCTGCCTCGTCTCTAAGCCAAACATTGTGTTGACGGCTTTTAGGCATGTGCGTGGTGCTGTATGGGTTGATAAAAGGGGGTGCAGTGGGTGTGGTGGCGTGTGGGCCGGGTGTGTGTTTCCATTCCGGCTCGGTGTTTTATTCCGAATGGGCTTGGGTGTGCCATAGGGCTGTAATAACAATGAGGAGGACGACGATGACGACGACAACGACAACGACGTCGCCCAGGCAGAGTTGACAATATGCGCAGAACCATCGAAATACCCTCTGTCCTACATCTCCGCCATCCTCCACCTTTCCGCCCATCTGTCTCCAACGAGTCGCGTCAGTCTGTCCCCGTTCTAGCCCTCCCCTCAATTCTGCGCAAAGTCTTCGGCCGCTCCTCCAGATACCCAACATCACCATACCCCCTTAGCCCATGCTCATATTGCTGGCAATTTTCTATAATCCTTTTTGCCTTTTGCAAACATTTCTACAAGTTGTTCGTGTTGCTTTTGTTGCTTTTTGAGTTTTCATTGTTGTTGCTGGTGAAAGTTTATGAAAAGTGACTGCGTTGGCAGAAAATATTATGCTGCCAGCGGCCATGACTCCACACAAAAAGCAGAAGCCCAGCCCTAAAAGTGAGCCACCCACCGCAAAACACCGAGTGGGTCTCCGCCACATTTAGACATAAACTCTTTTTTATTTCCCTTTTATATATAGATATATATATATATATATATATATATATATATATATATATATATATATATATAATTTTTTTGTTTGTGATGGCAAAGTTTCAACTTTTGGTACCAAAGTTGGCAAAATGTTTAAATTTAACTGAAGAGCACACGCAGCTACAATGTTGTGTTGGCCTATCATGGCCACAGTGCGTATGCGTGATATACTCGACTCCTTCCGCAAAATTTTCCAACCCAAAAACTTGCAGAGCTTAAATCAAACTTTTCAGCCAAGTCGGGACAAATGGGTGGAGGGGGTTATGGGAGGACAATGGGGTTTTGGAAAGTCCTTTTAGATCTGCACTTCAACTTTTGGGTCAACGTCTGTTTGTCTATTTGTTTGTCTGTTGCTATCTGCGTCTGACTGTCCCTGTTGGTGCTGGGGTTTCTCTTACCAAAATCCTGCTTCAGCACTCTGACCATCCTTTCTGGCCCCCTTTTTTCCTGAGCACACTCAATGTCTGCTCGATTTGTTTGTACATTTCCCTCGCAGACCACTAGCACCACCCCACATCACACCCGAAAATGTCCAAAACTTTACAGCTGACCATTGGACATTGTCCTTCTCTATCTTTTTGGGCTCGAGAGTCTGTGTGTGTGTGTGTGTGTGTGTGAGCGACCTTTTTGTGAATTTTTGCCTTGACTGACTTGCCCGTCCTGCGGTCCTTGGACTCCTCTCCTTTGCCAAGTCGCCTTGGCCCCACATTCTGCCACTGCTGCCTTTCTCTATTAACTTTTCGTTTTAGCTACTTTTTCTTTGTCCCTTCCGACCGACAGTCCAACAGTCCGTCTATCTGTGACCTGCAGAGACTGATGACCAAAGGATCGAGGCCGTCCAGGGGATTTCGGGGGTTCGGGTTGGTTAGGTTTTCCATTTGGCATGGGTTTGTCGCTCGAGTGTCGCCAGCCGAGGGGCGAAAAATGATTTGTGGATGGTTAACAAGAGGTTGAAACTATTTAGGGGATGAAACTCCAGCTGAAGAGCCACTGATGAATAATTGGATGGAGTTAATGTCGGATTCGGGGGGATGTTCATTTCCATTTATGTGTATTAATTATAATAAGTATTATTATACTTGGTTGCTATTCTCACAATTCTTTAATCATATACTACACATTTTTGGTTTTTAATAAACATACTTTATAACGCAGTCAATTCGATTTCATCATTATATTAGACACCTTTTTATTAAAAAATAGTTTATATATTTTCTATACCATTTTTTTTAATACTTTGAAAACATATTCTACTATTTTTATGCATTTTCAAAATGATTTCTATATAAGTAGGCAATTATTATAACGTATTTGTTAAGTAACATACATATATTCCCTTCATATTTATCTGTTTATCAAATAACATTATACATGCATAAAAATACCCTAAGGATTTCTCTTGACGAGCGTCTACCGAGAGAACTACACTCAAACTTCTAACGAGGTATATATTTTATTTGTATTCAAATTGCCTTTTCATCCTCAGGCAATCATAATCTATCATGTATTCCTCAAAGCAGCGTATTATCATCACCATCTTATGAGGCATATCCCCCGTTCATTTCCTATCGTCCTCATTTCATCCCCCAACTACGACTCGATTATATTCCAGTTGGCAGATGACAAAACATCGCACCAAAGTCGACAGTCGCCGTCACCATTCTGGCTGCCTCTTTTTTCCTTCCCCACAATCCCGTCCCAAGCCATCCGAAAGTCCGAGCCAAATAAATACAGCCATCTGCCCCTGCCCTTCCCCCTTCCCCTTCCCCTCCCCCTTCCCCTGCCCCCTTTTTCCACCACCTGACGCCCGCTCCTTGCGAAAAACCATAGCAATGCCATAGTCCACGCTCCGAACGGTCCGATGTCCTTAGTCCAAAAAGGACATGCTATAATTTCCAGCAACAACAGGGAGAAGGGGGCTATATAAAACCGACTGAGAATGAGTGAGAGGGATAGAGAAATAAAGAAAACCGACTAAAGTAACCAAAGCAGGGAAAAAAAGCAACAATCCCAACAGCGGCAACAACAGCAACAAACAACTTAGGCCAAGCCATGTCCCTGTGCGACCAGAAAGCTCGCCCATAGTTGTCCTTTGCCAGGCTGCTTCATTCCACCACATCTTTTATATACAGAGAACAAAAAATGTAGAATTTGGGGATTAAATAAACTAAAATTAAATAATCAAGTTTCAATCAAATGTCATCATATCAAAATTAATTTTTTAGCTGGTTTAACTAAAGAACTAGAATGTATGCTTACAAACATTTTTAATCACCCCTCGGAAAGTTATTTAAAATGTTTGCTTAATTAAACATTAAAGACTTAATATTGTAAGTTGTTTCACAGTATATATCAGGTGATTCGCAGAAATTTCTACAGATGAAAATTATCCCGAGGAGCGATGCAAAGAAATGGCATAAATCTAAGATATTCTTATTGTTTAATATTCGATACGAAAGTTTATATATCAATAATGAATTTTGTTATTACTTTTGGCTGAGTGCATTTATCCCTGTATTGGTATGCATGCCTTGGTATGCCATCACGCAAAATGTTCCACTGCCCACCCGCTCAACCCCCTTTTCGCAGGCGACAACCCCAGTCAGCACCCACCTCTTAATGGGTGGCTTGACAGGGTTTAAGCTCTTTTACGGGGCAGATTGTGTTTCCACAACAACAACCCGAGCAACAGCTAGAGTATCAGGGCAAAGGACAAGGGTTCGGGGAGGGAGAAGGTAGAAGGAGCAGCAAAGTAAACTCGAAAAAGGTTGCATTTGATGGAGCAGAAGTGGGGGCAAGGAGCTATGAAAGCCAAGTGAGCTAGCGATGGCCGAATCCACAATTATGATTTAGGGATAACCCAGTGTTTAATCCTTTTAGGGCTTCCCTCTAAGCACATTATTTTGATACTCTTATAATCTATAAAATGTGGTTGATTGGAAACGGGTTTCAATGGAAAACCCGTTACATATTTTGTACATAAACATTGACTCGACTTTTTATACACTTTATAAAACTTTAAAACGCAATGATATTCAAAACATTCCTAATAAATGGAGCGGTCTTGAATATAATATTAAAATTGGTTGGCAACCTCTTTAATCAGCTTAAATTGGTGACTATTTGGAAACAAATTAGTATCGAAGTATAGATAATCTTTAAGAGCTTTAACCTTTAACCTTTCCAGTGCGTGTCACGTCTTTTTACCATCGCTAAATTCGCCAAAGGAAAAGACGTTGGCGGAAAATAAGCTGGCAAAAAACTTGATTCTACTCTGGCGCAAAACTTTCTTAGCTTCGACTTTTGTTAGTTGTTGCCCCGACTTTCCTTACCCACTCGCCACCCCCTGTTGGTCTTCATCCTGCCAGGATTCTCTTCTTCCTTTGCCAGCTTTCTCTTTACTATTTTGCTGCTGTGTTGCTTTTGTAAATTGGTAAAAGTTTGAGTTTAATTCAATTCGGAACGGTAGCTGTGAGTGGTAGCTTCCTAAAGGATAACGAAAACGTTGCCACGAAGAAGGGGAGGGGTATCTGATGTCTGTGTGTGTGCATAGGAGTGTGGGTGTAAAGGATATCACGCGCAAATTGCGGTGCCTGACTGCAAAAAGGGAGAAAAGGAGGCGAAACATTGGATGGCCCCACGTTGGGCGCCACAAAAAGTTCTAGTTGTCCTGCTCGTTGTTCTTGCACCATGTAGGGTCGAGAAAATTGGGGGAAAGAAAAGGGGAAAGCCGGGGCCAATGTTTGGCTTGTTGCTCCGCACATGCAACTCTTGGCACGTAGTCGCTCCTAAATGTGACATGTTTATAGGGGCAGGGGCGGGGACTCAAGAGAAGTGGAAAGGATAACAGTACGAAAAACAAATGGTCGCAGCAACAGCAATACAAAACACTTTTGGGACAAAAGTTGCCGTCCCACGAAGTCGACTACCTACCCCACTGTTTTGTTGTTGCATTTTATAGATTTTAGTTGCACTACCTCTTGGTTTTCAAACCCCCCGCCCCACAACATTTTATTAGCAGTTCCACACCATCCGAAATGAAAATCCTCCCACCTCGCACTCAACAGTTGTTGGTTTTGTTGTCGCTGTGCATTAAGTGTTGCCAACTTTATTTAATGGCATAACAGTTGACTGCCAGTCATTGGCCCCGTACTCCACTCTAGTGCACTGTTAAATTATCGAATTAACTAGAGAATCCTCTAAGCTGCTTTTTATTCAAGAGATTACTCTGGGGGAATAAATCTGTAGATGATGTTTGATATATAAACAGGTAAGAATAAATATTGTTAAACCACTTATATTATATATAATATTATTTTAGATTTAAATTAAAATTAACTTATTTTGGTGATTGCCTAAACATAAGCTTATCAGCTTAAAATATATTACTTTCCTATTGTTATATATTATATATACCAACAGTTTTTTCCGATTGTCTTAATTAGTCAGTTAACTGAATTATCAAAGCATGTTTATGTAATAGTTTAGAGTAGTTGTTTGTCGGAAATTGAACATTCTGTATTTATTGGCATCTCCAAATTATACTTATAACAGTATTTTTACGCTTTGAAAAATTTAAAATGCTTATAATGGAAGAATAAAAAGTGGAAACAGGGAAATGCGGAGAAAATTGTTTGTGTATCTGCCTCACAAATTCACTAATTTGAAAATGTTTCGTGGCTTGGTGACTTTTTTGCCGTCGTCATTCTTGGCCTGTGTGGTTGCGAACAGGGCGTAAATTGTCTATTAGTCAGTGGAGAAAACGAGAGAGAAATTGCTGCACATTTTTATTATGTTTTCTTTTGCTTTTCGTTTTTGTTTTTTGGCTAAGGGATGAAATTTAATTAAGATACTTTGACGTCTCGCAGATACACAAACAGAAGACGGCCACCCACAGCAGCCCACATCCGAGGACAGAAACATTTGGTCCTTGGGATAATTCAATTTGTGTGTGTATTGCGATGTGTGGGTGTGGAAAATCATCAATATACAAAGACAGCCAAGACGTTGACAATGTCATGGCTCCACCACCCAGGGGGCGTGGATTGGGGTCGGTGTTTCACTCACTTTCGTTTTGTCATTTCGATAATTTTCGCCTTGTTGGATGTCTTTAGGTTTTGCTTTATTCTTTGGGGATGACTGAAGGACAGTAGGTTTCGGTTAATGTATATACCATTTTATTAGGGGGGGATTTGTGTTCGGCATAGGCCACTTGTGTGTTTCCTTCGATAATTAAATTACTTATCTATGTTATCTATGGTGATTTGGGTGTACAAACATTTTAAAGTTAATAAAGAGCCTTTGAAGGATATCTATAAAAACGATTAACTCAATATGTCTTATTTAAAATTTTCATTTTAAAATTTATAATCCTAAAACACATTTAAAAATTTTTATTTCGAGAACAAAATGTAGGCATCACTTTTGGGAAAAACTTTAAGAACTGTGTCTTTTTTTTATTTTAAATAAGTATTTTAAATTAGATTTTTAAAAATGTTTTTCTATATTTGTCCTTGTTTATATATAAACAAACGTATATTAATCGAACTTTATTATTAGATTGTTAGATATCATTATTATGTAACAGTAAGAATACAAATATTAATAATAGTAAATGCTACTTTTTTATATTGATAAACCTTCCAAAATCTTTTTTCTTAAGTTTTCAAATAGAAAAACAAGTACATTTTTCTATTAGCCCCTGACAGCTTCCGAAATAAGTTTCTAAAGAGGAGTTCTTTGATCTGTCTTGGTCAATTTGCCCCCCAGGTCAGAAAGTCGCATGTAGAACGGTTGGTACCGCCCAAGCCCCAAATCCCCCCTGGCCATCGAATTAAAGTTGATAGCTTTCCAAACTGCGGAGGATATGGGGTAATGGGGAAAGGAAAGTCACTCGCATGACGCAATCTGGCAATTATCTGGTTGCCGTCCTCAAAGTTTCTTCAGACTTGCTCATCGCCAAACCCACACCCATACCCAGAACGGAAAACTCCATCGAATCTGTTCGAGGGGCGTCGTTTGTTCTATTGGAAATTTAATTAGGTTTACATCATTTTCGTGCAGATTCTGCCAGATGGGCTGCGCCCCAAAAGAACAAGCCCAAGATGGCCCGAAACAACAACGGCAGTTGGCCAAAAACAACTTTCACTTTGGGCATTAACTTCTTGAGGGGGCACTCAATTAGAGGCGCATCTACAAGTCAAATATTTTGACTGGGCACTGGAACAATACGAGCATCGGTCGTCGATTAATTAAACTTACCCTCGGCGGTGGTGGGGGCAATGATGCCTTGCCTTGGCACAACAATGCATTAACGTTCCGCTGGCTGACAGACACCAACCACCACCCAATAAAATATTAATGGTTACAATTATGTGCTACGTGGCAAGGATAACAAAGTTCGCATCCTAACGCAATTACAAGACAATCAAAAAAGGCAGCAGCTGAGGAAGTTCAACCAGTAACACATACAATAATTTATGCACCATAAAAAAATATGAATACAACACGTGTCATTTTATTGTTTTATAAAATGGTCAACATTTTGCTATAACAAAATTGAATTTTAATAATTTGGACAAATGTTTAGTTGTTTTAAATTAAATAAAACGGTTCTTAATAAAAAAAAAAACATTTTTTAATGTCTTAAAATAAATTTAGACAATTGTGGTTAATGTGACTGAAAAGTAGTTTAATTTAGTTATGCCTTGACCTCTTACGACCAATATATATAGTAAAAAAGACTTTTCCGAAACAAAATACAATTTTGTTACCAAATTTTTGTATGTCCAAATGCTGTATTAAGTTTTGTGGTCTCAGGTTACTTATAACACTAAGTCTTTATTGTTAAGAAATAAATAGTACTTTAATGTTAAAATAAGAGATATTTTCTAGAAATAAATGCAAAATGAAATCGTAAGCCCATCATACCTTTTAGAAGGCCACAATAAATAAATCATATATAATTTTTAATGAGATTAAACCTCTTTTTGCCATTATACACACATAGAATTCAAAATATATATACCCGCTTCAGTATGTACCTTTAATGCCTCCAAATTTAAGAGTACATTAATTATTTTTTGTAAATAAGTTGCAATTATTATATTAATTGTGCGACCCTTCCGCCCCAGTTTTGGTTTCAGTGCTTATAAATGCTCGGCATGCTTGAAATAATTCAATGAGCACACACCGAGCGGCAAACCACGCACGAACATTCGCCTGCAGCCCAAACAAGTGGGCTTGGATCGGCCGAGTGGAAATGGAGATCCAATCCCGGGAAGGGGGTCTTCGGGTGGGTGGTCGTACCGCCCGCTGTGCGCTGAATAATTCGTAATGTATCTAACCTCGAAAACCTAATCAAGTCCAGTTAAGCAAATGTGTGCACAACAAGGCTGGGGTCCTGCAATTACCAGCACACGGGACTGACAGGACTCACTTAGAGTGTCGGGTGATATGCTGCCGGGTCCCGAGTCCCGAGTCCCAAAGCCCCTGTTTTCAGACCCCCGCTGGACGGAATCGGTCCGAGGTCCGCACAGAACGTCACACACGAACGCAACACGCTGCCGATGGACCAGGCGCTCAGAATAATCAAATCGACGTTTTGGATTCCGGGCAAAAAGTGCAAGACAAGCCCAAAACCCCCCTTTGGCATTTTCACATGCGCATTGGCACGTGAAACGCTGGAAATATATACATTCAGTGGCATTGTGTCCGTGCGAACCAAGTCGAACAATCGAACCGAGCCACCAAGCGGAGCAAAAGCCGAGCCGAACCGAACTAAGACGAACCCTGACGAACGCCACCCATTTCGATGGTGTTAAGTTATGGGTGCGAATTGGGGTACTTGGAGGTATGCTGGAAGTTTGTCTCATGAAAATTAGAAAATGTGAGTTAGTCAAACTTTCTTATAGTTATATTAGGTATATAATTAAAATTGTAACTAATCCAATCTAGAGTAACTTTAAGTTTAAAATTATATATACTTAAATATATTTAATGTGTTAACGATCTATTTATAATTGATCGAATATTAATAAGGTAAAGCAAGGACATATTTAGTTAACTCAAAATCGAGTCAATTAGTCAAAAGATGTAAAAAGGTTGATTGCATATCAAACTTTGAGTATAAAGGCCATTAGACCAAAATTGTTACAAATATCACACCTGTTAAAAACTGTTTTTTTAATTTGATTACCACTTTACAAAATGTACACTTGTTTGTATTAAATAATTGATTTTCCATAAATCGAATTACGTTTAAATAAAGAAATGGTTTTGTTAAGTGATGCTTAAAAAATGACATTTATGCTTTTTAACAATTTTAAAAATCAAAATCTATATATTTTTCTTTAAGTTTTGTATGGTAAAGACACAATTTGTATTATTTTACAATTATAATTAAACAAAAAAAAAATATTAAACAACTTTGATTCAAACTAAAAAAAGTCAGATATTGTAATGGAAATGCAGAGTATATGATATTCGAAAAACCCTTGCTCTTTGCTTTGTTAGCCTTGCGTGTTCTCCCGAAAAACACTTCTCCCGGCTGCAGTCGGCTCTGGAAATTACTTCAGCTGGCAATTTTCCGGCTCGCCCCGCGTCCCCTACCCACCGAACGGCAGCCAAGCGCTGAGCGGAAAATTCACTTTTCGCCATCGCTGCGCACTTGTGCCGAAAGTCAGTCGGGCACGTCCGCCCTCCGTCAGGTCCACGGGTCAGTTGTCGGCGGTAGTTGTGTGGGTGGATGGAACACACCTCCCTCCCCCACCCCCTGGCAGTGGGTGACCTCGTGGGGTGGTGGTCGCGAGGCGGCAGAGAAAGCCACTCTCTCATTTGCTCGCTCAGTCGATTTAATCGTTTAGTGCGCCCTTTTGCGCCTTATCAACGTTTCATTTAATTTAGCCCGAAACCTTTTTCGGTTTCGATTTGGTGGGCGGTGTGGACGGTGGGGGGGCGCCTCCCGGATTCGGTTACGGATTTCGATTGGAATTCCGGATTCCGTCCGGATTACGAATTCGGAATCGCTGGATGGCCAACCGAGTTGCGGTTGATTAGGTGTTATCGTTATGATTAGTGGTCGCTCGAGTGGCAACTCCGTCCGGAAGGCTGCGGTTTTCCAAAGGGTCGTGGGTTGTGGGCTTAAGAGGTGGTGTGGCGGGGTGGGCGTCGCGGTGTGTGGGCGGGGTGTGAATGGGCGGACAAGCGGATGATTAGTTGAGAGCAATTGGGGGATAAGCATCTCAATAAATTGATTGTAAACTATAGAGACTAGGGAGTAAACAAAATGTATCATAAATTAGGGATAATAAATGTTCCGGAAATTTAATGGGTTGTCAAAAATTAAATTATGTGAATGGAGTAATTACCAGAAAATTGTGTTTATTAAGAAAACAAAATCTGGCAAAGAAAATATCACTTAATAAGGTAAAGCAAGGACATATTTAGTTAACTCAAAATAGAGATAGATAGAGTCAATTAGACAATCTGAAAAAAATGAACAAAATTAAATATGAATTTAAGGTTTTAAAAATCAAAAGCTTTCTTGGCTAATTCATTTAAAAGCTGACTCAAATAGCATCAGTCTCCAATGTAAATACTGAAGTGACTACTGACTATGTTTTAGCTGCAGATGATATTATGGGGAACCTGATTCAACCATGCTTAAATATGAAATGTTTAAAAAAATACAAGTTTGCACTGTTTTTCCGCCGTATTGTTTTTTGAACTCGGTGCTGGCAGTGCTGATTCTCACCATATATTGCTCATACGACGCATGGTGCACTGGTAAAAAGGAAATGGACGAAGAGGGAGGAGGTAAGGAAAATGTATTCGTGTCTCGCAGTAGCGGGGATTTATTAATATTTTCCAGCGGTGCTGCACCTCCCTAACCCCATATTCCCCCCTCTTTTATCCGTCTTTTCCACCGTTTTTTTATTTTTTTGTTGCATACATTTTGTAATTTCTTTGTGGAACTCTGTTCTCTTGCCTCCCATTTCCCCCCATTGAGTCCTTTTTGCCTGTACGGTATCCTCGCTATCCTTGGCGCTTTTATTCATTCATTTATTTGCGCTTTTCTACATTTCTTTTTCGCCCTTTTTCCTCGAAATGCTCTCTCTCCAGTTCAATTTCTTTGGGAACTTTTCTTCACGACTTTACTTACGTTTTTTGTAATAATACCAACGCTTGGTATGGGAATTTCGATCGGCAGAATAATAAGTGACATTAAATGGCGTTTTGAATACTCTTAACTATAATAGCTTTTATGTTTTAATTTTTATTGAATTGATTTTTAAAAATATTATAAAGTATAATTAAAGCAACAAAACGGTTTAATATATATGACAAAATTTGTGTTGGAAAAAATTAAAATATTTTTTTAATTTAAAGTGGGTTGTATTTAGTTACGTTTACTTTAAGCGCTGAGAAATGTCAATCGTTTAATTCGAGAATTAAATTAATTATTTTTTTTGTTATATAGTTTCTGATGTTAGTTTCTTGATTGGTAAAGGCATCAAAATTAAAATAAAAGCTTGCCAACTTGATCGCTAATTCGCAAATAAAATTTACATTTTATATGTTATTTACTTTTAACAAATTTAAAATTTAAGTAAAAGCTATTTCTTGATCTATGGCTTATTTGTCAAAATAAGATTTCTTACCATTTAATACGATTTTTAAAATATGGTACAAAATTGCGAGTAAAAAGGGTAAGTTCGCTGTCGTTGTTTCCAAGCTCTTACACTTCTCCCTGTTCCGTTTCCAGCTTTCTTCTACGTTTTTTCTGTGTTCATTTTGCTTTCTTTTGCATTTTTTCTTGGTACAAAGTTGCCGCTTTATTGTTTCGATTTAAGTTACTTTGTATGCTGTCAACGTTGGGTAAGATGGTTATATAGCGAGTGTTGGCGCAGGGAGGGGAGTTGAAATGGGGCGCAGGAGGTGCCGAGGATGGGGATTCAGGGAAGGTCCTCCCGGGGTTCGGGTTTGGGTGTGTGGGTCTGTGGGTGGCCAATTCCTTGGACCGACCGACGAATGCCCGCATCGAAATCGCTTGGGAGCCGCTTTGGGTTTCATTGTTGCCTGGTTTTATTTCATGGCAGGGAAATTGGGGAAAGGGGATGGACCTGAGGCTCTGAGGCTTGTACTTTGATTTGTCGGCTCCACAATTTTGTTTCGGCCCGGCATCGAGTTTTATGCTCGTTTAATGGCTGCGAATTTACTCGCTTTATGCGTCTTCGATAAGCATTTATTAGCGCCATGAAAATACGGGGAGGACATCCATTCGTTGGGTTGGGGTAGTGTGATTTTGCAGCGTGGGTAATGGTTACAGTATTGGCTCACTTTTTACTGGGTGGCCGATGGGGCGTATGATTTATTTTTATGTCATTCATTTATTTTTTATGCCTTGTCTCTCGCCAATTCACTGTTTTCGTTTGAGGGCTTTTTGGATTCATCTTTGGGGTATTCCGCAAATCCTAAGGAACATATGCTGACAGTTTTTTCCCCTGAGAAATGTCTGAAAATATTATAGCGCATTAGGCAAGACATTTTGTTGGGAAAAATTAGGGTGTTACTTCTTAGCAAAGTTTAATTTATTATACTTCTATCAAACCTTTTTTTCTTTTACGTGAAAGCTTTACAAATATTATAGCAAAATTATAAACAAATTAATTAATACACCGAAATAGGTTATAAGAAAGTATTTATTTACACATAAACCTTTTTCTCAGTATTTTACATTTAGGCAAAACCTCTTGAATTATATTACCCTACCTTTCCTTCTTTTATTTAACTATTTCCCAAATGGATTTTCATATGTCTTACAGAGCAGTTTCTTCCTTAAATTGGTTTCCCATCCATTTTTTCCCTTTTTAGTTCTTCATCTCTGCTCCTTTCTCATTCCATCTCTGACATTTTATCCTTGTCACTGCCGCATCCTCTTTTCCACAGCCATCAAGAGCACAGCCCCCACCTTTCTCCTTGGCTATATTGCAATTTTGCTGCTGTTGGCCATAAAACTTTTCCACAATTTTTCCTCCTCTGGTTTTCTTTTTTCCCCTGCCACGCCCCCGTGAAGGCGGGGGAAGTGGGTGGTGTAGGGACAACAACAAGGACAACATTTACTTGTCTGCTTAACTGCAAAGACAAACCTTACCCAGTCCGCCCGTGTTTTCCCCATCCAGCAAGCTGCTTTGCCTGTCATCTAAAATTCATTTTTATACTTGTATTTTCTCTCTTGCTTTTTTATTTTTTTTCTATTTTTTTTTGCGTTGCTGCTTTTTTATTTCAGTTCGTTTTTGCCATTTTCTTTTCTTGAGCCATTTTTATTATTTTTGTCATAAGCTCGCTTTCGGTGTGTGTGTGTGTGTGTGTGTGCTTGTGTGTGCAGGCGGATGTGCTTGTGTGAGAGGCGGCTTCTTTATATATTTTTCATTGTGCCACCCTTAACCCCCCTGCCCCCTCCTAGCGCTCCATTGCTACATCCAAAACTCACAGAAGTCAAATACGTTTTAATATCTTTTCTCTCTTGACATTTTCACTACAGTTATGTTGCCATTTTTCCTCTCCGTCTTTGTAAGTGTGTGTGTGTATGTATGTGAGTTTGTGTTGGGGATATATGTGCTTTATGCACGTATGGGTGTGAGTTTTTCTTCGCTTTTGGAGCTCACAGCTTCACGTAGTCGAAAGTCGCGCCAAGTTCTTCTTCTTCTGTGCGAAAGTATGTCGTCCTATTTGTAAGTGTGTGTGTGTGTGTGTGAGTATTTCATGGAAAACGCATCCGTCGCCTTCTGACTATAATGTCCCTCGCTGTTGGTGTGTGTGGGCGCAGCTTAATGCCTTTGCCATCATTTCGCCCACTTTTCCCACCCCCACCCCAACGTCCTTCGCCGGCTGTTGCAGGCTGCTGTCATTGTAGGAGCCAACATGTTCGCTTTCCCTCGGTTCCTCATTCACCCCTGTTCCCCCCTTTGCGAAAAACCCAATCCTCAGTTTCCTCCCCCCCCTTTCCACATTTTTCCACCGTTTCGATGCAAGCGTAACATTTTGCGCCACAATTTTCCTTTTTTGCTGGGTGGTCTTTTGCGTTAGCTAGGGGAGTTCTTTTTACGCTACAAACAGGATCTTGCTAAATACCTACAAACATTTTGTGACCTATTAAAAAATATAAAGCTACAAAACTAAACAAAAGAATTCATTTGTTAAACTTTTAAATTGTAACTAATTTGTTCATTTAATTATCTTAAGTTATTAAAAATGGTGCTTTAATATATTTACATACGATTCTCAAAATTTAATTTTATTTTTTGATTTACGATTAAAATTTTCTTCTTTTCCGTCTTTTTCTTAAGCAGATTAAATTCCTTTTCGTTTTTGTTGAATAATTATAATTATAACTGAACCTTTAAGAATTTTTTTAGTGTAAGTTTTATAAATAAATTTATAAATCTCAATTAAAACCGAAAAATAAAATACTATATATATTTTTAAATGTGTAGATAAAATGGGAATCTCTAAATATTTGTTTTTTATTACCTTTTTTTATTTATTTACAGAATTGTTTGGTCAATAAAATATGGTTAAAATATTCTATAAGTTATAGTTTTATATGAACAGAGTGTCAAAAATTCTTGAGTTGTTCACTTAACTTTATTTCCCCTTTCCCCTTGCACCGCCCCAGTTCCACCTGCCCCTCCTTTACCGCCTTGCCATCTCACTTTGCCCCTGTCCCTCGGCGACATGCAATTTTTTCCTCTGTCTGTATTTGCCTGCTCTGACTTGAGCTTTTAAAAATATTTTTGCTGAATTCTCCACTCGCCAAACACACTGAAAGTTAACCAAAATGTGGGATTTACTTATGTACCAGTGGGTGTACATAAGAGGTATGTATATTCAGGGGCTACTCTATGAAATGGTCAACAGAGAGTATCACCCGCCCACTCGCAGAACGTGTAAACATTATGCAAACATTCCCGCCCACTCTCGGCGAACAGGGAACATTCCGAATTACAATCCCCAATTACCATCACCTGACTGCATAATTAAATACAAAACGATTTTCCTTTTAATCTGCGGATGCAGAACAGAGCGGCGGACACAAAAACGATGACACGCCCCCCAAAAGGCCCCCCAGCCCTAAGCCGAACAACCGCACATAAATAATTAAAAAGGAAAATTCCACAATTGCAAAAAGGTCAGCGTATAAAAATTACGAAAATCGAATATTAAATTACCAACAGCAGGGAAAGCAGAAAATGTCGTTCTGCCGCAGTCGACGTTTGCTCGACTTAACCCAACTTAACTGCTTGACAGCAAATTTTGTAAAATGTAATTAACCAACGCCGGTCCTACGGTCGAGGAAAATGGGGGAAAAGCCGAGCTGGCAAACAACAAAAAGGATGAAAAATGGGGAAGGACGAGAGAGGGTGGCCAGAAATAAAAGCCAAACGAAATGGGGGAAAATCAACAGAACTCGTTGACATAATTTTCAAGCATCCAAAAGTGTGAGAGGGAGATAGCCGGTCGGAAAAGGGGGGTGAAAATGGAAAAGCAATGAGTGTGTACGTTTTCGTCTTATGGTTTCTACTCGCTGCTCTTTGCTGATATCCCAGCCGAAAGAGCTGGACTAGAAGATACCCGATACCCGTTAAAGTCCACAAACCACCATGAAATTACAGAAGCCAGGGAAAAATTATGCTAACAGAGCCCTAACAGATGGGAAAATGTTTAAATTGAGTGGAGATTGGAAGACAAATGCAACATCGGGTTTGGTTTGAAATAAATAATGAGTCTTAAGTAAAATTTATAGAAATTAACCTTGAATTTCAAGTTGGGAATTATAAGAACATATGAGTAAATCATATTTAGTAACTAAGATGGTTAATTTGAAAATATATGTTTATTAATATTTCACTAAGCAAGTACCTTAAAGAAATAGAAAAACTCCTCTTAATATACCACATAACACTAACCACTACGCTACCCCTCTGCTGCCCTCATATCATTACTAAATAGTGTGAGGGGTGGGTCTGTTATATTTTGGGGGTTTCGGCTTATGTTGGCAACCATTTGTTGAACCTTTTTCTTTTATTCCTGTTCTGTTTGCTCGGCCACAAAATTTGCGCCTCATTTTCACAGTACCCCAACAGTAGCGAGCGAGACAGAGAAGGACCTTTCTCGTTAGCTATCCCACTCGCTATATGTACCTGTCTCTGTCTATATCCCTCTCTTTTCTTTCCTTTTGCCGCACGTGGCCTGTCAGGAAACATGCTAAGCAGCGGCTTCCACATGCTGAAAGTCATTTTGATGGCCCAACAAATTCATTCCCGCCACCTCTCGCCAGTTACAAACCACCCGAAGGGACCCCAGGGGCCTTCAACCCTATGCGCTACCCTCTACCCTCCAGGCCACACTTGGCCCACCTCAATTCAATTTAACTTTCAACTTTAGCTCTCGCTTTCTCTCTGCTTTCTCCACCCCCCTGAGTTGGTTCTCTTATTCTCTCTCTGTCTCTCGGGTGGGTTTCCGATAATGGAATTTTTCCGTAAGGTCCGCTTCCTGTGAATTCTGAGCGCCCAGTCAACTCCCGCGTTAGTCGAACGCAACCAACGAGCGGGCGAACCGAACGGCGAACGGAACAACGAACGAACAGCTGGCGAGCGAGTGTGACAGAACAACAGCGAGTGGGTCGAAGCGCCAGACGCTCCTGGATTTCAGATTGCGAGTCTGAGTTGCTGGTTGGACTAAGTGGGGTAATACACTCGCAAAATTATGGACTACACTTACTTTAAAGCAACAAATTATTTTGCATGAATAAATGTTTTAATATAATAAGCTAGCAAGGGGCTTACAATTAATAGCATTTATAAATAACTGTAAGTTACTGACTACGTAGATACAGAAAATTGTCATTAAATGATCGTCACATTGCACAAAGCATTTAAAATATTTGAAGTATTGTGATTAGTTACTAAAGAGTTAATTGAAACTATCAATATTTGTTTATATAAACATGGGCCAATTGATTCAATAAAATACGGTTTTTAAATCGGGTTTCTCATTTTTTTGGCTATATCAATACTTTTAAGTGTAAGGAGTCTACTTTACATATGTGGGATGAGGGGGTGGCATCCTCTCGCTACTGATTGTTACTGTTGTTGGCAAACGACTGTGCTTTTATCGTTTACTTGTGTGTGAGCTTGGGAGTTGGGGACGGGTTCTGTAAAAGGGGTTTTGAGTAGGTTTGTGGGTGGTCTTGCAGAATAGTGGATGTGGGATGTGCTTGAGAGCAAGTGCCCAAGCCGAGCACCTCGACACAAAGAGGATCCCAAGAAAATCGTTTAGCGGATAAAGTCTTAGGGGTAGAGCTGCCCCGAGGGCAAGAAACTCAAGTTACGAGAGCAAGAAGGCAAAAGATGAGCTTTTAGCCCTGCAAAGTACCAGGCAATCAGATTCAGTTACTTGTTCTAAAGTCCAGAGGATGTTAAATTGAGTGAATTTCAGCTAACCATTTAATTTAAATGTTCCTTTAACATAAAGACCTTAATTTTTAAACCAATTAATTATATTATTTTATTACTGCTAAGAGCACATGAAATGCTAATGTACATCATTTAATTAAAATTAAATCCAGTGCCAATGCTTTAAATAAATAATAACAGTGGCAATTAATTATTCTAGCTTTTGTGAGGCAAAAATGTTCTGCAATGTCTATTACAATGACAAAAGAGATCAAAGTGAATGTGGAAAAAAAAACTTTATAACCCTACATACTAAATTGGTTGACTCATTTTTTGTGCCTATCCCCCAGATGAGCCTTTTCAGATTCCATTACAAAGTCCATTAATCTGCCGGCAATCACAAATCGAACTTGCTCAGTGGTTCATTTAGCTGTCAGGCCCAGTCTGGACACAAAAAAAGGACCTCCCTTAAGCGACAAACAAATATTGTCTGGGGTTTTATTTAACGGACAGTTGCCAGAATGGCAGTACCAAAATTCAATTGCCACATCCGCCAGCGACTTGTCACGGGTGGTTGAAGAAAGTCGCTACTGCTGCTCCCAAACCACTTTGATGGGTGTTTTCTGTTTTATTTTACTGGGTGCCCGGGATCCTTGAGGGTTGCTCTCGCTGTTGTCATGGTCACTCGATTGCTGCAATTAATATTAAAAATGATTTCATTCTCCAACCCTCGGAGTTAAGGCAAATGCCGGTGTGATCTGTTCGTGGCATGGGTTCTCGCCATAGAGAGTGTGGGTGATGGGATGCTGATTCTGATTCTGATTCCACATCTGATTGCGATGGTGATGGTGGTGTGTTAATGCATATTTCAGACACGTGCTGGCTACGCTTCTTTGATTTAATGCACAAGGAGCTGGGCGTCGAGTGGCAGATTGGGTTGGGGCAAATGGAAATGGTTTAAAAAAAGGTTGCCATCGAGAGGAGCGACAGAAGGCAATGATGAGCGGCTTAAAATATTTGTAAAGACCTTTTTATTAAAAACAAAAATCGGTTTTAAAGATTATTTGTTTGACTGGCGGCAAGAAAGTCCCACTCCCTTGCCAAATCCCACCTAACCGAAACCCTTTGTTTGCCTGGGCGTGATATTTTAATTACGACCTGACGATGTCTGATGTAGATATGTAAATTCGAGTGTACGTGTGATTATTGAGTGCTTTGAATGCTGACTTATGTTCTTTATAGGGGCGGTGGGCAAAAGGGGGCAGACGATGGGGTTGTCTTGAGGCAGACGCACACAAAGGGGTTAAATATTCGAACTATTAATGTGCCGGTGGAAATGGTAATTCATTGCCCAAAAAGTTTTACCAAAAAATGTACCCAAAAACACTGGTTTGGGTGCTCTTGTCCTTATAAAGTGGCAAACAAAGAAAGGAAGCGCAAACTTTATCAGACAATTTGAAAGGAAATGACTTAATTAATATTGAAAAATGTTGGGAACTTCATTGGATGGAAATGATAATGAAATAATGGAGATGGACCACCCCTGAATAATTATAATGAGTAAACTATAATAAGTATAAATAATAAAGGGTTACTTTTTGGGTTTTTACATAGAACGTTATATATCTAAAAGCTTTTTTCACTTCGATTTTTCGATTTATGGTTAACTTTTATTTTTATAATTTTATTTTAAAGTTGAAATAATTTTTTTTAAAAGAACTTCAGATAAAAGTTAAGGACCCTTTGTAGGTAAGCATTTTTCCTTTGGTAAGGTTTTAAATAACTTTAATGGATTTTTTAATTGCCAAAAGCTGAAAAACTTTAAACAAACGAATTCTCGATACAGCTATAAATTGTATTAAAAAGCATAAAAAGGTAACTTAAGTATTCCGGTCAACCTCAGTCTCAAGGGCTTAAAAATTAGATTTAAGTTTAATTACTTAAACGATTTATGGATCCCCAAGGTGTTCTTCAGTTCAATTAAAATTCCTTAAACGTGCTTTTATTTCTTTTCTTATCCTTCACTATTCCTGGTTAAGTTGATTTACTTTTTTGTGGGACATATGCTATCGTTTGTTATTGCCATGTTTTCGTGGCTACTCCCCAGACATATGCTCTCTAGCTGGGACCATAGATGGTGTTTGCTGACCCTCCTGACACTTCTTCAACCCACTGCCTCCCCTTTTTGACCCCCTCCACTGTGTTGGCACTTGCGAGTGCGTTTTTTATGCCATGTTAAGGCCACTTTATGCGCTTTTTATGAGTCCGCAGCATCATAAAAAAATTCTTTCCCACTCATAGTTATGCTTTTGTATGAGCTGGCAAGCGCACACACACATCCATTTATGATTTTTTTCAACTCGCTCATATATTTTTATATTTATTGATTTTGTATTAAAAATGTTAGTGCGGGCTTTTAGTTTGCTTGTTTTTTCCTCCCAGGATGGTGTAAAGTTTTTTATGATATTGAAATAAAGCGATATACATTCAATAAATATAAATAAATAAAGTTAAACACAACGAAAGGTTTTCGGTTTTCATAGCTGCATTCTTAATGGAAGAATGGTGAGTGGGGAGTGCGAGGGTTAAATCAAATAATTTTAGTGCAAATAAAATGAGGATGGAATTTTTACGTTGACCTTTTGGGGTAAGAAATGATCAGAAAATCGAAACTTAACTGCCTACTAAATGGGAGCTACGACTTTTACACTTTTCGAACTAGACAAAAAAAATCTTAAAAAATATAAATTGTTTTAAATATTAATTAATATAATCAATTAAAGTATTTGGATGTTTATATAACAGGAAGATTTAGTTTAATTTCACTGAAATATATTATTTATTTTAATGTTGAGTAACTAATTTTTAAGCTTCTCATTTAGTGATTTTAAAGGTAAATTTGTACATTTGTTTTAAAAGAGTATATCCTGGCTGTTATGATCGCCTAAAATATGTCCCCTTGCTTTTCTTTCTAAGTGGAACACCGCCAAAGGGTAAAAGCAAAAATATATGCTCATATATATATTTACAAACAGGCGACGATTGCGACTCGATTATTTACAATTTGATTTTATTTTTACAGCCATTGACAAACAGGAGTGAAAAACTCGGTGATACCCTAGTATGTGTGTGTGTGTAAGATTGGATGTGTGTGTGTGTGTGCCCGAAAGGCATTTCCCGGCAGTGAGAAAAATCAATCAAAATCGATTTAAAAGCAAAACTTCCGTTGCGGATTTACCAATGTCCGTGTGTGTGTGAGTGTGTTTGCCATTGGGCTTGTGGGTGTGGGTGTTGTGAAAATGTTACCAATTTATTTGTTTTTATGCCCTCGTGTGTGTTTTATTGCCTCAGCTCTTGTTGCTGTCATTGTCGCTTTGTTGCCTTCATCCGACTCCATTTCCCATTTTCCCTTTTTCCTGCCCCCCTCCCCCATCCCAAAAAAAAAAGGGGAAACACTTTGCATGCCATCCGTCTTCTGCTTTCACACACATATTTGGTCAATTTTCAATAACGGAATTGAGGCACCCACACGTAAGCTGGCACTGAACGCATTTACAATTGGATTTTTTTTTTTTCGAAGGGTAAAGGATTTTGCTTGGGGACTGGAAGGCCGAACAATAAAAGAGTGGAAATGGCATAAATACGTAATTCAGGACATTTGAATATTTCATAAGGACATGACCCACATACAAAATAAAACACACAAAAATTATTACAATTCTCTGGTGCTCACACACACTGCGTGTGCGTGTGCGTGTGGTTGTGTGTGACCGAAAATCCTGCTCGAGGGTAAAGGAAATTTGCTTTTATTGCTGATAGTTTGCATTGTAATTGAGTGTGAGTAGCATAGAGATATGTTGGGAAAGAGACACATAATCTCCTTGGGTTCTGTGAGTTATTACGACATGAATGTAGGAATTTTCGGTAGTCAAATTACTTGTTGCCCCTGATGAAAGTGTGACTTGAGAAAATCACTTGGGGATAATAACTTCTGAATCGAGTGGTGAATCGAATATGCTAACTCAGTTTGGCAGGAATTGGGTCAAACGACGAATTTCAGTAGGATTGTAAGTAATTTAGAATGCAAATATTAAGGAAGAAACTAAAAATCTTACAGAAAAAGGAGTTCAATAATTTGTATTTGTTTAGTAAAATCAAGATTGTGAGCAAATTGGGCTACGAAATACAAATAAATAAAACATCTGGCTTAAGGTTTTTCAAACACTTAATAATCAAGGCAAAAATATTTTAAATATATATTTATGAGGTTTTAAATTTTATTTAAATTTCAGGTTAAGTTACAATAAAGCAATATAGATTAAACACATATTTCTTTTTATCAATTTTCCTTTCAATCCCATCTAAACTCGACCTAAAAACACCATTTGGCTCAAAAATTATATATTTAATGTGTATGTGTCGCATTGCAAAAACTTTAAAAGGAAATCGTAAAACGATAAACATCGATGATTACACACTGAAATAAGTGACAGCTTTCACTTTTCCAATATATCACATTGCAAACATAACCAATAAATCACAGGATGTCCATAAGTCACACACCTTCCCACATTTATTTCCCCTTGACTTCGATTCATTTGACACCGAACCCGATATGCTCCGACCTTCGGGTCGAGATATGTAATAGATAGGAATCTCAGTTGGCCAATTACTGCCCATCCCCACCTCTCACGCAATCCTGCACCACCATCACCAGCGCACCACCCGAATTTCTGGCTGACACTTGGCATCACTTGAGTGCGCGACCACCTGACAAATACCTCGGATATCATTCACGCCGGGACTCGGAATCATTCACTCACATTGCCAGCCACTGATTGGCATTGACAGACGTCGACGCAGACGCGTCGCCGGGCAACTGCAATTTGGTATCTTGATAAATTACTTATGACTGGCCCAGACATCGATGAGTACTCAGTACTCGGTACTCGGTACTCAGTACTCATTGGGGGCGGGAGATGGGGAGAGGTATCGGGCACGCAGCACAAATCACTAAGTGCGCACTGCGCACCTGAAAGCATTTAACGATAGCCAAACAACGCGCGAAATGGTTTAAGAGAGTTGGGACCAAAGGATACCCTTTAAAAAGTATACTTTAAAATATACAAAATAATTAATCAAAATATAATTGGGATTAAAGGCAAGGTCAGTAATTTTTCCAGACTTGAATTCTTTAAGATAATACTTATAAACAATACGAGTAAGTATATAAGTAAAATACGTCCCATCCGGAGTCCTACTTTTTGGGCTTACTTATTTCAAAATAAATTACAAGTAAAGTTTTAAAACACAGGAAGGTTTTCTTTGTAGATAATAATAATAATTTTATTTTATTTTGGTTGTAAGCAACTAATAAGAAATAAATATACCCAGTAATCATATAAATTCTTGTACACGGCCATGGAATTTCTGTTATAAATAGCTAAAGAAATTACTAGCTAATTTGGAAGAGTGGGAAATAAAAACATGGTTTGGAAAACTAAGTCGATATGAGTTGAATGTGGGTGTTGACAAAAAAAGGGTGCAACGGTGAGTATACCAAAATGAATTAGTAATAATATTTGCTTGTTTGCCTTTGTATTGCTTATTCCGCCCGCCCCCCTTTTGCTTGCACATTTCGCGTTCTTTATATTTTTCGCAAAAACTTTTTCTCATTTTTTTTTTTGCGCTATACTTATAACGATTTCGTAGCTGTTTCTGTGTTTTGGCAGCCAACAAAGGCGACATCGAAATGGGTTTGCTGAGCACCGCGAAGGGGGCAGGATAGTGGGGAAATCGATGAGACGACAACTTGTGATGGCGGTAATGGCGGTGATGGCGACTTGGAGGTACAAGGGTATGGATGTACAGAGCTATGGACGTGGTGGAGGCGTCGCCGACGGCGTCGGTGGGACAGTTAATGGCGACAACGGCGGCGCACGTCTGGAAGCCCCGACTTTGGCGACGGCGATGCGACCCGTTGACGGTGTCGTCGACCAGACGAAATCCCGCCAGCAGGCAGTATTGGAGCAAAATAGTGGCTGCTGGCACTGGCACTGGCACTGGCACTCACACACAAGCAGACAGACTCCTTCGGAGTGACAGAGGACCGAAAAAATAAACCAGGACGAGAGGTCCTTGGCAGAGGACGATATGCCCCGCCTCGCAATCACTTGAGTAAATCAAACCAATTTCAAAACTCCACTAACCAAGTAGACAATAACAAATCACGTCCATCGAAAAGAGGATGTGATGGATGAACCATTGGCTAAATGTTATTAGTACTCTAAAAGAGGGGGATTTACCAATACATATGCACTTGTAGAAGGTCAGCTTTTAAAAAATTAGTGCTTGATATTTATTTTCAATTCATAATTTAATATTATAATGGTTCAATGTCTCAAATATGTATCAAAATGATTAAAAATTATCTAAATATAAATAATTTAAATTAATTAAACATTGCATGTTAATTTTTTAATTCAAAACTACACTCATTTATATATATTTAATATTGAATGCAGTAAATTTCACTTGAAAATTTATAAATTAATTCAACAACGTTACACTAATTGTTTTATTTCGTTAAATATCTTAAATATGCAGTTCATTTCAATTGAAAACTTCAGTTGTTTAGCACGATTTTTATTTAAGCTTGGAAGTGGATTTTAATTCGATTTAAGTAGTCATATCCTGTCATCAAGCTTCAAAGTTCAGTAATAATTTAAGTAGTTTCAACGAAACTGCAAGAGTATTTATTACCTTCAAATCAAAATAGAATTAGAAACAAAAACTTCTTATTCGTCTGTCAACCTTCTTCAAAAAAGAATTGTTTTATAAATTCAATCAATGGAAACGCGACGGGCTCGTCATCCCTTTATTGCAAACATATATCAGCCAGACAAATCGAAATTACGTTTGGTTAGAGGTTTGGGCTTTCAGCCAGAATCCGGCCAAATCGAGCGGGTAAGATTCTTAATAACGACTTCCGAGGGGCGCTTAAACTGTTTGCTTTTGCTTCGTTGATTGTGTTTTCTGCATTTGTTTGTTGATGTTTCTGATTCAGAATCCGCTGCCGTCGATGCACACGCGCCCACAGTAAACACACTTGAAAAGCGATTCAGTCAACAGTTCAAATCGGCGGCAGACAGTTGACTCGGCGAAGACGGCCCCCAAAAAGACAGGCAACCATTCAAGCAGCCAACCAGCCAACCACCCACTGTTGTCCTTGGGTAAACACGCAATTTTCCAGTTTTTGGACCGCTGCACGTGCTGAAGAGCCAGAGGAACAATGGCAACAATCAGTCAATAAGTAAAATTAAAATAATAACAAATTTCTGAAAGAAGCACCAGTCAAATATAATCAACGCAATAGGGAAAAAATAAATCTTAAACGACAGGGGCGGGAATTCAATGGAAAACATTTTTCCATTTAACTCATAAAAATTATTTCGTATACCAAACTGTTTAGATTCGATTTTCGGATATTAAGTTAATGTAATGTATGTGGTGTGTATTTTTGGGTAGGAATGTTCCTCAAAATGTTTGTTTGTTTACAATGCCGGCAACAAGTTGATGGCTATTGAGTGGGAGAGAATAAATATGTTTAATGATTGTTTTTATAATTCTTCCCGAGCCGAAATATTGCGCAATTCCCGCAATGGAAAATGCCTAAAAGAAAACAACTGGGAGTGGAAATATTCACTTCCGTTTGATAAATCAATACAGAAAATCAAACCTATCATATCGGCTTATGCCCTCCAAGCAACAAATTGCTCACTTCTGCTGGGTGTGTATATAAAGTTCTATCTTTGTATTCATTGTGTAAATGTTCAAGGAAACCGAAAAGGACCCAGTCTGTCTTTTATCCTTTTCTTCGGCACTCCATTTCCCCCTGCTCTATGCCCTCCACCCCCACCCCCCCAAAAAAAAAAAAAAAAAAAACAAGAATGAAAAGAAAAGAAAAGAAAAGCTGAAAATGTTTTGCCCACTCTTTGGTGGCCCTAATCAAGTAACCCGAACACGTTCTTTGTTAGATTTATATGGAAAATATATTTTTATACATGCAACCGAATGAATCCCGACCCAACCCGCGACCCACCCACTTGCCACCACCACCCGTTGTGAGGAAACTGGCTCCTTGGGGGTGGCTAGACTTTCCCGGCTAGTCAAAAGTGATATTTTACATATTTTCCGACAGTTTTTCCTTTATTTTCCCACTTCCCTGTCCCTTCTTGACTGCTCCTTTTTTGTTTTTTTTTTTTTTTGTCCAGCTTTGCTTGCATTTTATTACTTAACGCTTAAGTGTGCTTCTTAGAGAGAAAAAGGGAGTTTGGAATGGTGGGTTTTCCAACGCAGAGTTTTCTGTTTTAAATTGAAAAGTTGTAAAAGGATTTCTTGGGTTGCTCCTTTTTTTTCCTTCTCCGCCAGAGGTTGGCAAATTAAACACTCCTTTTTTTTGGGAAATGATCAAACAGAAAACTTTTATTTAACAAATATGGTAGAATGGGCAATAACAGAAAATGGGAATGGAAAGAAGACAATGGGTGGCGTAATGAAAACAATGAAATCACGGGTTATCACAATTACCAGCTGCCACCGCCCTGGGGAGCCCAACCGCCGCTGGAGGAACCACCCGCGGACCAGCCACCACTGGAAGCTCCGCCCGAAGACCAGCCACCACTGGAAGCTCCGCCGTATCCACCGCCGTATCCACCACCATATCCACCGGAATCTCCCGCACCGGCGTCCGATTCCGAGATGATTTTGATGATCTTGATGGCAGCAGGGGACTCAGCACCACCTCCGCCGGAAGACCAGCCACCGCTGGTAGGTCCTCCGGATGACCAACCGCCGCTGGAAGATCCTCCCGATGACCAACCGCCGCTGGAAACTCCTCCATATCCTCCACCACCCGAAGATCCGCCATAGCCGCCAGCATGACCTCCAGACGAACCATGCTGCGAAATGATCTTAATGATCTTGATTTCCTGGCCACCACCGCCGCCATGTCCATTAGCAGAGGACCAGCCGCCACCGCCGCCATGTCCACCACCGCCTCCTCCAGATTGCCAGCCTCCTGAGCCACCGGAGGGAGCAGATTCGTGGATCACTTTGATGACTTTGACGGGCGGGGAACCGCCACCACCACCGCCATGATGATCCGAGCCGTGATCAGAGCCACCGCCGCCATAGCTGTAGCCACCATTTCCGCCGCCATGTGGGGAACCGCCTCCGCCACCGCCTCCTCCAATGAATCCTGCTTGAGCCACAGCGGCCACAGTCAGCAAACAGACGATGATTTTCATGTTGACCTGATGGAGATGAGCCAAAGCGTCGAACTGATGTCTCTGCCAGGTCGTGGTTTCACTTTTATAGAGCTTAAGCCAAAGCCAAAGCAAGGCGGCCTTGTCCGGAAGCCAACGCAAGTGGTGCAGTGCACTACGGACACCCCCGGGCCAGTTAACAGTGTTAACACAGGCTCCAAATCTCGAGTGGCTCCGGCGAAAGCGTCGGTGGGTCGATGTCGAAAGACTCTCCCCTAACCGCAATTGAAGGCTACATTTGCTGATCGAATCGGTTCGGAAATGGCTTTAATAACTGACTGATATACGCTTTCTTTGAGGCCAGCATGTAATCAAAAGATATCTTACATATCAATTAATTAAAGCCACTGTATTTTGAGTGCACTGGATTTGTAAGGGTAAAACGTTACGATTTTGGTTTGTTACTGTATTTAATAATAAATTTATGTTTACAATATTTTTTGAAACGTCTGAGAACAGTAATAATTTAAGACTTAATATATGTAATAATATAATTGCGATAAATGCTTGTGAGGACCAAAATCAATAGAATGGAAATTGTCTAGCATTTCCAGATCTTCTAAAAGAACAAATAAAATATTTTAAAATTTGTCCCACCTTTTAAAACTTATTTTTGTAAGATTCCTAAACTTATACATAAGACAATATATAAGACAATAAATTATAAGTAAATAAGATACCTTAAAAAATAATCATTTGATATATAATAAGAATTCTTTGATATTTCGGCCAAAAATTCTAATTCACTTAATAATAATAAGTTTCTCACTTGCAGGCATCCCGCAATTATTAGAGTATCTCATCAGCGACTTCCATCAAAATTTGTTATACTTTCTCGTGATTTGTTTGGATTATGTAATCAAATACACAGTTAACAAACAAATCAGTGAGCAGGCAGCCAACATTATTTTTGGCGCTTCGAGCGCACTTGAATGAAGTTTTTCCCCGGATCGCACAACATCTGCCTCAGCCTTTGGCACTCTCTCCCCTTTCCGTCGATCGAAGCTGTGATTAATGAGTCCGGAGTTCAAAACGCAGGTGATCGAGCCCAGGTGAGAGGATAAATCGACGGGCAGGCGAAGTTCGTGCGCTTTCAACTGTCCCTGACATCGATTTCTGGGCTACCGCTTCGAGTTGTTACGCATGCGCCGCAGCTGGGGTCACTTACCAATTACACGGAGAAAAAAAAACTGCATAATTTGACATTAGATAGCTACAAACTTACATATAAGTCTCCTCCATTTGTTGTAAGACATACACAAGTAATACCCACAAGCAAATATTATTTTAACATTTTCTATGTGTTAAAATTTTATTTAATAGAAAGACGTAACGGAAGACTTAAAAATTCCATCTAAATTTACAAAGAACACACCTTCCTGAAATTGACTTCAAAGAGATCTGTGCTTGTGCCTATGAATTTAATATAATATATATATCAATGTACAAAATTAAAAAAAAAAAAAATTTTGCCAATGGTTGAGAATTTTAGATTCTAAAGTGAGTATGGCGATTATTAACATTTGAACAGTTCTACGAAAGCAAAATAACATAGGTCTGGGATATTAATTTCAGATCCTTTGTTTTTTTCCCGGTGCATTGTCTCCTGTTTTTTGGCCCCCATCCCAATATCTACCCGTTCATTCATGCGTTCCAGCACCTTTGCATCCATTCATCGATCATTTTGCTGGGGGCAACAGTTCTCAATGAGACGTCAAGTTCTCATTAAGACGAGAGCCGCATGCAAATGCCAGATCAATTAATCAATTTGTTTTGCCAATAAATACGACTAAATATGGCCAACGATCTCTGCCAATAATGATAAATGGTTTCACCAGCTTGGCTTTTCTGCTTTTGCAGTCCATTTGGCATTATGTTGTTTTATCTCTTTACGTTTTCACTCGGCCAAATGAATTCAATTAAGCAAAAAAAAAATCCCAAAAAATTAACGTGGGAATATTTTTTGGCCTGCGCTTGGCCACGCATGACAAATATGTCAAACAACTTCAAGCCCCGTAAATTGTTCCCCTGCTCTGAAAACTAAATAGACTATGCATGCAACATATTGCCATTTTTATACTCTTTTTCGAGGCCCGAGGCGGAGATAAATTAATAGTCATTTATTTTTAAACAGTTATAACTCTATTGGGGGCCAAAAAGTTTCATAAAACAGGTGTATAAAGTTAAGAGGGTGAGTTTATTGAGATTCTCTGCTAGTTAGTTACAAACATTTAAATTATTTATTAAACTAATTAAAGGTTCAAAGAAAGAAGAATGAAGATATATTAATTGATACTTATTAAGCTCGTAATAATAGTTCTTAACATTTTTAGCTGCTTAAAATTTAAACAAAATGATTATACTCGATGATCTTTGTTTTAATGAATTAGAATATCTTTACAATATCGTCTTGTAATTTATAATTTTGGCGGGTATCTGGTTAATCCGGTACTTTCATTTAAAAGATTCCAGTTTTTTAAGAATATTCGATTTTCCTTAAGTCTTTTAAAGTACATTATTTTAGATTCCTGAAGCTGAACCCCTGCGAAAGTTGCTTAGGGTTAAAATGGTGAGCTTTTCCCCTCGCCCTTCTCTTATGTCACATTTAGCCAATCTGACATTTGGTGGAAATATTGTTGGAAATATTTGCTGGTCGAAAAGTGAAATAAAGTTGCAATTCCTGCAAGAGCTGTCAAAATGTTGCTGCTGTCGCTGCCTTTTGCTGCAGTTGCTGCTGTTGCAGTTGCAGTTGCTGCGGTTGATATTGCAGTTGCTGCTGGGCTCGGCAACCTGCTGACTGTTGACTGCTGCCCGTCGTTTTCCCATGTGAATGCTTAACCGATTGCAAGTGCTTACCCTCTCGCCCCCACTAACCCCTTTTCAAGTTGCCTGATATTTTTACCAAAAAAAAAAAAAATTAAAAAAAAAAAACAATTTCGACAGTCGCGCATTTTTCACGCTGCCTCATTTGCAGCGATTTTCAATGCGATATTTGTTGCTGCCGCTGCCACCGATTGTCTTTGCTAGTTGCAGTTGTTGCATTGCTTGTTGTTGCTTGTTCACATAACCATAACTCCGCATGGCACCTCTACAGATTGTGCTGAGTTTTTCAATACCCTTGAAGGGGGTATTTCTACTTAACTTAACACTTAATTTTGTAATACAATAATAATAGTAATACATTTTTTTTAAGTAAATGTCAAATTAATTCCTTTAAGCTTGGAAACCTTTTTGAAGAAATTGTGAGGAAGCGAAAGGCATTTCAATTTAGGTAAATTTATTTTCAACAAATTAATTGAGCAATAACAATACAAATTCTTCTATAAAACTTAAAAAAAATTCTTCCTTAAAACTTAGAGGAAAATCATAACAAGTATTGTGTATATTGTTACTAGATATTTTGCTAAGCCTTTTCCAATCCAAAGTACTAACAATGCTGTTTATCATAAGACAGATCAATAATGTACAAACATAGAAAACTATAAAATCGTTTAGCACAAACATCTTTAACATGTAATAGCTTACCATAAATTATATTTTACAAATTGGTTTTCAAGTCATTAGCTTTGGTGATTGTGCAGGATAATAATAAAAAATATGTTTATTAATATTACACCCTATAATCCAATTAAAATTCGAATTATTTTTTAGAGAGTGTTTAAGCTACTGCAAACATTTTCTTTTCAGAGTTTCCCTCACATATGCTGGGCCTCAGTCGACTTTTATTTCGTTTGATTTCCTCGCCTTCAGGATCGTGACACACCGCAATGGATGTTGCAACGTTTGACTGGCGACCGGCGACCGGCAACCAGAAATACTTGCGATTAGCTTGGTCTGGCCCTAAATGAAATCAGCGGCCATTGAAGCTCATAAATGGCTGGCAAAAACCTTTGCTAATATGTCATGAGCCCATCGAATAGCGACAAGCGAATAGCGAAAAGCGACGAGCGGGTCAGCGCGAAACATTGGGCAATTGGCATTTGTCGGATTGTGTGAGTTGGTCGGGCATTCGAGTGCCATGGAGTACGAGTACTATACTGGGGTGTTATGCGCTATGTCATCGAAACCAGTTTACCGTTAGCACACACATGTGTCACAACCAGTACAGTGGTGACCCATTAAAGCAATCAGCGGCAAACACATGTAAGTCAAGTGGCAAACAGCGGGGCACTGAATCCCAACTTCGATTCCCGCCTCGTTTTTGGCTACGGTTGCGGCTCATTACGCAGCTCGCTTTGATTTGCATAGCGATTGAATGCCTTTTGGCCGGAATGGAGTTGGCCGAAATGGAGTTGGCCCCTTGGGAGTTGGCCAGCCAGTTGGCCCGCAAAATCCCTCGGTTTTCCCCCCTTTGGCTGGGCCTTTGATTTGTGTGACATGTGCACAGAGAATTATTTGCTTATTGTTAAACATTTGCGTTTGAATAACTTGTAAACTGTCAGAGCAACACTGGTACTATTAACCCATTGGTTAAAGTTGTTGGTCTGTGTAAAGGAAGTTGATTTTAATGCGATTAACGGAAAACTGTATAACTCTTTTGAGATTTTAGAGGCTATTAAAATTAATGGGACGTTTTATTAAATTTTAATGGAATTAACCAAGAGTAAGTTAGGATTTAAAAGTAGCAGGTTGATGCAGAAGATTAAGAATCGATTTGCGAGATATAAATCATACATAACAATTAAATCAACTACGAATACCATTTTTTTGTTAAGTTTTGACTTGTATTTTTTAAAAGTTTTAAATTTAAAACTGAATTCACTACATTAATAACTTTAACTTTAATTTAAAAATTTTTATTTATTTATATCTCCCTATTCTATGGGTTCCCAATGGGTTAATCACTCAAGTTGGACATGTAGTTAGCGTTATTGGCGATTGTCATATTCGGGCGGCATTCCTGCACCGTCAATAGGCGATTGTCGATTGTTGAGGCCATGCAACCGGCTTATTACCGGCTATATCAGATGGCCAAAGACACCGAGACACACGCTGCGTATGCGCAATGTCGATCCCATTGCATTCTCGGCCGATTTTCGATTGCTTTATTGCATTTTCTATTGCTGCTGTTGCTGACCATGTCACATTCGCTTTTCGTTTCAATTGCAGTTGAAAGACAAATTGCGCACCTTTGGCAGCTTGGAATTTGACTTTTTGATTGACAACTGCAGCGATCTGCGATCTGCGATCGACTACGAAATCCAAATAAAACCGAGAAACCAACGATCGATTTCGCAAAGCACAAAAGTTCAGTTTATTAAACGTTGCCTGCCTTTTGGGTGACCTCGAAAACCAATTCAATTATGCAGAAAAAAAAATTTGTTTGCCCAAATTCGCGAGGCACCTACGCCGACTCCATAGCAATTTGCCAACGAAAAAATAGCTGCAATGAAGACAAAACCGAAAACACGGCGGCCAAAAAAAAAAGCGACAAATATCAGCGTGTGACGGCAGAGCCCCTTAACCCCCCACCTCCCGATTAACCCATCAATGCCAAGCAAAAAGTGAGCGACTGACTGGCAAGGAAAACGGGGCAAGTTTGCCATCACTTCTCTCTTCTCAGGTGATCGCCCAATTGAAAAAGAAATCCAAGTGAAAATCAATTGCAGCTGCCGGAGTGAAAAAATGGTGGAGAGCTGGCCAGCCATTCTTTCAGTTTAGTTTCTTTCAGTTAACTCGTCAACTTCCCCGCTCTAAGCCAGAAAATCACAAACAGAAACTGTGACTGAGCGTCGGACACTGAGCCAGCTGACGTTACAGGTTTTCAAATCTGGCACATTAATTTTAAAGACAAATGAAACGAAAATAATACAAGATGAAAGCCGTAGGCAGGGAGCAACGAATGCAAAATGCTCTAGCCAGAAAAAGGTTTATTAATTGCTATAAAATTAGGAATTAGAGCAAATAGTATACAACTGTTTGATAAAGATTCATCAGATTTAGTTTTAATTATCTTTTAAATAATACAAGGTTCCAAAATTGTAAAATTTCTTTAAAAAAAAACGTATAAAATTTTTAAAAATAACATAACGTATGTATTTTTCTTCTGATTGATACATGTATATTACCCAAGATCCGGATCCCAAAAGCTAGAGTAACGATAACGGCTCACCTCGATGTGGACGGTGGACCACCTTGTGCGACCTTCTTTTCAGATGCCGACGTCGGGCAAAACAAAAATAAAAACAATACAACAGCCGAAAAGCGGCAACAATTACCAGCAACAACAGCGGCCAACAGACAGAGCCAGAAGATAATAATGGCCAATAGTTTTACGAGTCGCACGGGCTTAGAGTCAGAAACAAATACTCGATACTCGAATTTCGAAGCTCACTGCAAAGATCGCCAATGGCCAAGTCAACTCGCCGTTTGGCTTGGCCAGAGTTTCAGTTTTGAGTTTGAGTCTTAGCCATTTGAAAGTCTTGAGCGAAATGAGCGTCAAAAAGTCAGATGGCAGATGGGTGGGGGGACCGGAGAAGGGGCATTAAATCGGCGGAGTAGAGGCCTTTCCTTTTTGTTATTTTTGTACGTTTTGTATGTCACTTGCTGCGAAAGTCGCAAAAATGTAAGTTGAAAGTTGAACGGAGCGAGATGTTCACACCAGAAACACCAGAAACCAAAACAGAATAGAGGTTTGCCGGTGCCTATCATTAGCCCTGGCTTGGTTATCCCCCAGGAGGTCTGCCTGCTATTTTTAGGGCATGCATGGGAATGGGAATCCCAATCTTACCACTGGCAATTGACCGCAATTAAACATGGAGAAGTGAATGGATTATGATTATGAATGGTGTTGTGAAAAGACAGGAGGACTAAGATATATCAACAGGAAAAAAAACCAAGAAACCAAGCATATTGAAGTTGTCAAAACTTAAAATAATTCACGTTTTGGCTTTTAAGCTTTCAATATTTATTTAACTTAAACGCTAATGCTTACAATATTGTACACTTTTACATAGAACAGAAAACTGCATTATGTTCACTGAGGCAAATGAGATGAACAGCAGTATTTTATTGAAGTTAGGTCGCATTCCGATTTTTGAATATGTTTCTTGACTTCTAGGGCTCTGGCGAATATTTTGAAATCTACTTTCTTACCAGATTATATAGAAAACAATTATAAATGCAATAAGACATGGGTAACAAATTTGCGGAAACAAATTTTTTTTAGAGTACAAATGGGAGAAAGATCTTTGGTAAAAAAAACATAATATTTTTTTATATTGTAAAAAACAATAGCAAAGGTTGTTATTTACTTTAAAAATCTATGCAATATGCAAATGCAAATGCTATTAGCTTATGGATTAATAACCCTAGATATCTGTACTTTTCTTAAATGTTTTTAATAAAAAAAAATCAACACATGAAAACACAAATTTATATAATTATTTAAAATCTTTATTCATAATGTAGTTTCAATATTCAGGATGAGTAAATACTATAAACTCAACCAATTGTTTACATATTTAAATAAACATGTATCAAGCTAAGTAATGCTGCAGGCATAAATAGCAACAGGTTCATGTAGATTGGTAGCATCTTGACTTTAAGGAAGTTACCTGGCCTATATTTCTCTGGATAGTGGTTCTAAATCGAATTTATCCACCAGTTTATATAGAATTTTACGGTTTTTCGGTTACATAAGGGTTGACTAAATAGATTATGACAAGCAAACTGTTTGACTAATCAATACGATTTAGTTAACAATGGTAAATAAAGTTTTCAAGGGAATTTAGGAGAGTAAAGCTACTGAAAGTAAAGAAGATTGTTTAATAAAAAATAACAACAAAATACACGATTTTTATAAAAACTGTTACAGTTATAGGTAAGCCGTTTTTGCTTTTAATCTAAGAATTTATAATATGACTTTTATTTTCTCTTAAAATGTAATTAATGGATAACAGTTAAGTTATTTAATGCTATTTGAAAAGTTATGTACTTAAGTGCATGCAATTAAGGAAAATCGTTTTAAAATTGAACAAAAACTATTAAATTTGTAGTAAGATTTATTATATTTTTGGATGCCATGGGAGGCAATCAAGCTCTAAGCAGGATTATAAAATAGATTTATAGATTCGGAAAGATTGAAAGAATGCCATAGATTGATGGTCAATTAGAAAGATACATAAATAAGAGGATGCATTAGAGAGATGGACAGCTGGAAAGAGTTAAGCTACATTATCTATTTTCGCAAGCAGCAAACTCAATCATCGTCATCGTGGCCACATCCACGTCCACATTCTGACTCTTCCCCCGCGGACCGCCCAACTTTTTTAACTCTTGTTCGACTGTGGCACAGATAATTTGCCATCAGCAGCGCCAAATGTAATCCGCCATATAACCGTCTAACGGTAACTCAAAGCCAACATAAATATGCGCAAAGCTAGCAACAACAAACACAATCAGCCGTACAAACAGTTGGCCATGTGTTGTTGTTGCTGGATTTCGTTAACAGCTTCTACAATTTTTCATCCAAGTGCAGCAGCAACAATAACAGTGCACTAGTAAAAATATATAACTATTTTGGAAACAATCGTTTGATAATTAAACTGGTATATCTTAGATTCAAATCTGAACCTTAAGACAACATTTCAAAATATATTAGACGATATTTATTTACTGTAAAATAAAAATAAATTATTAATACATACAATAAAGTAGCTGGATTTTATTCTAAATTGTATAGATTTCTTGAAAATATTTAAAATATTTGGTCTAAACACATCATACATTTTTGCAATTTTGTTGACAACAAACAAGTGTAGCTTTAGACCTTTTTGAAGAAATTCAGTTCAAGCTCTTGTTCTCCTGTTTAGAGCCCAATTTTCTACATGTTTTTTTCAAATGTACCTAAAATATTATATTTGCTAGCAGTAATCTGTTTTTTTTGCAGTGTAAGGGGGTACGAAAAGTGGCGGGGAAGGGTGTTTTTTGAGGAGCCAAGCGATGCCAGGCAAACAAACAACTTCATGGGCGACGTGCAAAAATTCAATTGCTACAACGTCGTCGCTGTCGTTGTTGTGTGGTTGTTGCCGTGCTCGTTGCTGTTGTTGTCAGCAGCAAATCACTGGCAAAATGCTCCCAGCTTCAACTTCAACTTCAGTTCCCACTCTCTCGGAGATCTTCATGATCTTCCCCTGTCTCTGTCCCTGTCCCGATATAGTATATGTATATCTGTCGACGAGCCTCGAGTTTTATGCATTTGTCAGGCCACACTTCGGCCTGCGTCGTCATCAAAAATAAAATATATGAAAAAAGCGCAAAAAATGTCAGTCAGTCAACGGCAGTTGCCCACTCCCCACAACTCACTTCTCGAGACCCCGGGAAGCTCCTCTCCAAGCGCTTTCTTCCGTCACATTTGTCTGTTTTTCCATGCCCAAGACCTGGCCAGTGCCTGCTTTCTGACAAGAGCTGAAATGTATCTTTCACCAAATCACAAGCAGCTAGAGATGACAGCGTGACTGAAGATCTATCCTTGTTGATGAAGATCTCAAGTTGTTAGATACGGTTATGCCAAATCAATGATCGTAGTATTGTAAGGCGAAATATTTTTAAAGTTGTTACAATGAAATTGTGAATTTTGCTTAAATAATGTAAAAGAGCTTGTATATTTTTCACAACAGTTTTTTTTTTGTTTTTTTTTTTTCATTACTAATACAAACAATAAAATCTTTGTTCATGCAAGTTGTATAATAATAAGATAAAGATATTTGAAAATAGTAACTATAATTCAAAAATATCGAAATAGTGGTCTAAGCTATAAAGTTACAGAATATTTCCTTTAGAGCTTAAAAATTAGATAGTTCAGTTAAGTGTTTTTATTAACCATATTAAACGTGGCTCTTATTACCACCTTTAGCATCAAAATATCGATTTAGAATCATCTCCTTCACTTATTCCCCTAGCCCTGTTAGTTGTTTAATATGATAATAGTCTATACATGCATACATGTATTTGAGCCAAGGTTCAGACATCTCCTGAGAAAGCTGGGTCCCGTTCTCGATGCACTGGCCAGGCCGAACTGAATTACCCCCAGATCTCCGCCATTTCCTCACCCCCAAACTTATCCTTGTTCTCACTGTGATGGAAAACCATTTTCTCTACAACTCCAATCGACGCTCCACTTTTTTGTGCTTTTTTCCTACGCCGTTGTTTTGGTTTTCTGCTTCGTTTTTTTCGTTGTTGTGTGTAGCTAACATTTTTTATGCTCCAACTCCAACTAAACAATCAACTTTTCAAACTGTTTTTTCTTTCGCTGCCCCCCACCACTCGGCGCCCCTCTTTTTTTCTCTGGCTATTGCTTTTCCTATTTGCTGTTGGCTGCACTTTTTGACGGCTTTTATTGTTTGCCAATTTCTGGCCCCCGAGACCAGCGAAGCATTCCATCCTCGTACACCACACTATACCGAACCATACCACTCCGCGACGCACTCTTTGCCTCTAATCCAACGCACACCACTTGCTTCCCTCTTGCTCTCAATTGGTTGGGATACACTGGAAAAAAATTCAAAAGCAATTAGGTAAAATATAGATAGCTTTTAAAGTAGTTACTCTTAAAACATTAACGTCAAACAACCATGTTCAATTAGTTATCCACGATCCTGTTTTTGCAGTCACAAAAAACTAGCTTGGTAAGACCGATATTACGATGAAATATTCAAATGAATACAATTTTAAATTAGCCTTAAAATTATCTTAAATAAATGTATATTAAATTAGAATTAACGTAAACACAATGTTTTATAGCTAGGTAATATTAAGTAAACACAATTAATTAATTTTAAATGTGAGTGCAACACTATTTAAACTATTCAAATTTGAAGCTTATTAGGACGATCTACTTTAAATAGTATAAATAATATCAACATCAATCTTAATCTTGGATTTAATTTCGCAATACATGGTGGATTGATTTATTAATATAGTTTTGTTTCAATTCCCCTTTTTCATTTAAGGTTTCTTTCAGTGCAGTCCCTCCCCCTGGATCACTCCTTCGTCACCCCTTTCACCTCCTCCTGGCTGCGCATCCATTGTAAATCCGCTAGGCAGTTGAGGAAGCGTTTTGTTCGGCTTGTTTGCCGATCGAAGAAGGTTCGCTGACAGACGGAGAAATAGCGAAATGGAGGGGATTACCGGGGGTATTCTTACCAGTTGGAAATTGGAGGGGGGGAGGGGGTAGAAAAGGGGTTTCTTGGGACTCTGCTCGTTTTGCTCGTTTGCCTGCACTTTTCTCCGATCCCCTTCTATTTATTATTGCCCAAGCATTTGACTTATTCTCACTGATCTCCGGCTCTGGAGCTGAGAAAAAGAGCGAAAGAGACAGAGGGGCTGGGAGAAAGAGTCTCGCTCTGCTTGCAAATCGAATTGGTTTGGCTTGGATCGGCTCGGCTGGCTCGATTTAGATGGCATGTCTGGGCATTTGTTGACGTAAATTGGCATTAACCTTCTCGCTGACCTCCTTCCGCACTGCACATTTAAAAACTTTGCCGACGAGGGAAAGGCAACATTTGGTTACTGCAATTTATTGATTTTTTATGGGTTAGTTCTACTTTTAAAGAATAAATACTCGGATCGCAGCAGAAAAGTTATGTTATTGGGAGATTCGCCACAGAGCTGTAACTTAATGTTTTCAGTTCATAGACCATGTTAAAACTTCAAATGTTTGGTTGCATAATTATAATTAAACTGTTATATTCTAGTTTCAAACGATTTTCTAAAATCCCATTTTAATTTTAACTTTTTATGACAGTTATGGTTTTTTTTTCGAATTCATGTATAATTGCAAACATGTTTTAATATAAATTATTATGTTTTTTAGGTAAACTAAACATAGCTTATTGTTAACTTTAATCCGATATGGTGGAACTGGTTCTAAATCACAAAATAGTTAACTTAATTCGCTAAATCAAATCTCTAAATGTTCACAAAGCTATGAAAAAAATCGATATCTGCTATAATTTTGAATGTTTGCCTTAACAATCATGTGTGCAATGATTTTCAAGACTGGTTTTTCGAAGTGCCAACCAAATCCCATTACGCAATATATTTCCAAGTCTTCACAAAATCGGTTTCGGATGATCTAATTGCCTTGTCGGAAGCTTTTTGACCTTTAACATTCCGCCTGAGTGCAGAATTCGTTTGTCTTTTGCGTTCGTTTTTTTTTGCCCGCTAGTCGTTTATTAATTAGCGAGTGTCGAAAATATGCAAATCAAACATTGCTTGTACATTTCGAGGCGTGGAGACAATGAGACAAAGTCTCGTGAGAAATCGAGAAATAGAAAATTATAGCGCGACTTAGCGCAAAGAAGAGAAACAAAGAAGAAGCAGCAAAAAAATGATGAAAACAAAAAGTATTTACAGTTAGTTGATTGTGCCCATTTCATTTTGTTAGCTTTTAGATACTTACCAGTCCAAACCGACCGTCCTCCCCCTTTTTTTGTTTTTTTTGTTTTTTTTTTTTTTGTACCAGCAAAAAACAGACAAAAGAAGCCAACGAACGCAATGTCTCCAAAGGGGAAAAGAAAGTGGAAGCTGGAGGGGCGGGAGAATCGGTGGAAGCCGGAGAAAAAGTATCCAAGAAGATGTATGTAAGAGAAGAACGCGGGTGGGACCACCTCCGAGCAAACAAACGAATTATGAACCAATTTACAAATTACCAAAGCCCCTAACAGAAAAACAAAGAGAACGGGGCAGAATGGGCAAGGAGTACAGTGAACTACGGAGAGACAGACATTCAGTCTGGCAGACTGTTTGTAGTCTTTCAGTTGGAGATGCTGCCTGCCCTCAAGGAGAGATTAAGTCCACGCCCCCTTCTTCTAGGCAGAAGCCATTGACCAAGTAACGAGTTTCGAGACCCGATTCAAAATCAGCCAATCCACTTGCCATGAATAACTGAACTTAATTCCGTTCAACCCAGAAAGCTGGGGTAATGGTGTGGTTATTACAAAAAACAGTTAATAATATTATTAAAAACATTAACCTCTAGCCATATTTGTTAAATTTAAAGCCTTGGAAAAACTTTAAAATTTAAATAAAAATCTCTTTACTTATATTATTAGAACAAATCGTATTAAAATTCAAAAACAAACAGTCTTTTTTTTTGCCTACTTTAATTTATATAGTTAAAGTTATTGGTTATATAGTTGTAACACAATAGTCTTTGAATTGTGTCCAAACTTAATTGTCATTTTATGCCAACAAAAAGAACGCAAAAAAATGACTAAAACACTGATAATTTGAAAATTGAATAGTATAGGCTGGAAGCTTTAAATCTAGTCTTTGTAAGTCGATATTTTAAAATTCCTTTTTTCCAACAATAATGTAGTGTTCAATTTTGTTTTAGGGAGGGATATTTATATGATTTTTATTGTGTAATATATATTCATTTAAGATAACCATTAATCTCTCAAACCCTTTCTGTAACTGAAAACAAAACGGTTCTCTCATTAACGAGAAATTCCTTACCGCTTTCAGGAAACCTCTTTCGCCAGGGTATCCATTGCAAAGCACCATTCCTCATTATTATTTAGCCGATTTGCTCATTTTGCTTCCTTGCTTTTCTTGCTGTTCAAACTCACTTTATTTGCTTGCGCCTGTCGTCTCGCTTACGGGCCCAGTACACTTGGCGGATACAGAGATACAAAGATACAAAGATACATACCCATGGAGTATATCTTCAGAGCGGCGGGTTCTTGGAAATTGCGGTCCGCCAGCTGCCCCCCAACCCTTTCACAGCTCTCCACTCTTTCTGCGTCTGTTCACCTCGCGAATTCAATTAAAGTGCCGCTCTCCGGGTTCGCTTGAATCTTTGGTCGCGGCTTAGTGTGTTGAACCCGGGCGATGCTCCACATCGCGGCCACCAAAACCCAAAGTGTTATTAATTTGTGAAAGTTCTACCAGCCACGCCCCCACATCGCACAAAAAACGCTGCAGACACCTGCCGAAGTATCTTTTAGATACTTTTTATCCGATTCAAGTGCCACAATTCGTAGAGCTTGCCACATTTGAATTACAAAACGGTTGGTGGCGTAAATCAAATTCGATCTTGTCGCATTAATTAAGTTAATTTGCTCACGCTCACGCTTCTCGTTATCCGGCAATTAGCATTTTATTGGCCATCGAATCGGTTTAGTTATCGGCCAAGGATATCTTAGAACGATTCTGGTTCGAGTTACATTTTCACAGCCAAAGCTACTGACTTGGCTGAAATTACCTCATGTTATCGCGCATTTCCCGCTGATAAGATTGACCAAATGATTTTAACACTTTTCGAAAGCCTCGAGCATTGCATAAATCGAAACTTGTTTCCCTTTCTCGGTTTTCAATTCGGATTTAATAATCTTCCTAGACAGAGAGAGAGGCTGAAATTAATTTGCCAAAAAAAGCAGAAAAAATAGAAAAACAAATAGCCCGGCTCCAGCCAACAAAAGATACAAATAGTTGCAGCCGCAGATACACAGATACACTCCATACGCGTGTGTGTGGCTGTTGTTGTTGTTGTTGTTGCTCTTGCTCATTGCGCAGTTAATTTGTTCAAGCGCTCAATGCGTCAATACCATTTGACTTTCACTTATTTGCCCCACTCGCCACTGCAGACACCCGAATCTGAACAATGAAGGAGGAGGTGCAGATACAGATACGGATACAGACTAAGATACAAGTAGAGATAGAGGGCCAAAGCGTTGCCAGGAAGTTGATTATACAATCTTCAGATGTCAGGGGAAATTTCAAATGGTACTTAATAGAAATGAGGTAAGCTGGGAATTTTGAGAATTTTGGTTACAATTTTTGTTGAATTTTTATTTGACTACACATATTAATATTATTTAGTTTTATAGAAATTATTATTATTTTAAAAAATTAAAAAAATAACGATCATTTCTTACCCTTAAATTTGTTTACTTAATCAAAAACAAAACTATAAAATAACTTTTCTGTAATTTGGAACATATCAATCATCAAACCTTCTTATAACTATTTATTTCAATTTTAGAACCCTCTCAAAATATTATTTTTGACAAAAAAAACAAATAATATGAGCTAACATTAAAAAGTAATCAAAGTAAAGTAATATTATTGAAATTGCCTTTTTGCAACTTTAAACAAAATATTGTTCTTTTCGAAACACAAAACCAGCATACTTTCACTGCCAAATTTATAATAAATAAATAAAACACATAAATTAAATTTTTTTCTTCAAGATAAATTAATTTCAATAAATTCCAGATCTCAGCCAGAAGCATCCCAAGAAAAATGTGTTTGGAAATTCGTAGCTTTCCTTGGATAAAAGAAAGTGAGTGGCGTTCTTGGCCTGGGATAATGACCTCAGATTGATACTGTCACTTTCAGATATAGATTTTCCACCCTCAACTTTAGCCATAGGGAAATACATGTGCCCCCAGATATTTTCTTGACTCATATGTGATTCATTCTATGCGTTCGCCCCTCTCAGCTTTTTCCGTCCGCCCCCGACTATGCGATACAGATACAACAACTATCTGTGAGATACATTTCCAGTTGTTGTTGTTGTCTGGCGCGAGCAATTGATGTTGTAACATGGCTACCACGAGTGCAACCTCCCCCTGGCCCCCTTCGCCACCCTCGGCACTCCCCCAATCTGAAATTGTGTGACATAATCTGTGCAGACTTCGATGTTGTTGGTGCATTTTGGGGCTGCTGCTGTTGCTGCTGCTGCTGCTGCTGCTGCTGCTGCTGCAGTCTCACTCATTCAATAAGTCAGTCAGAGTCCAAGACGCTGGCGAGTTCAATGAACCAACGAACCACCGCTGGCTTTTGTGTAAAAACAAAAACCAAGCTCCGCCAAACAACAAAAAAGCAAAAAAACTTAAATATTTTTTCTGCCTTTTTGGTCGAATATGTTACAAATTTTGTGTTTCTCTCTTTCAACCCAAAGTTTGTCAGTTTTACCCGGTCCATTGGTTGGCAGGCGACTCTGTGAAATCACTTACTGGTTTTTATGCGACCAACAGCCACTGTGACAACAACCACAACAACCAAATCAGGCGACAACAACACGAGCAACCGCCTTATGAACAACTGTAAATTTGTTGGCCGCACGTTACTCATTTGGCAGCTTCGCACCTTTTTTCGAATAATCCTCCACTTAAGGTAACAACATCAACTTGATCAAATGTTGCTCAAAAAAGCAGAAAATATTTTAATTTAATAATAGTGTACATTACTAAAATGGTAAAAAAAGGATGAAATTTGTTCAACTAATTTTTGAGCTATTAAGGGTGTACGGATATCTTTAAATATTTAAAACGCAAGTTGGTTGTTTTGAAATACACAAAAAATGCAGACAACGAAAAGCGATTTTATTTTGAGGTTTTCATAAACAGTTATCCTTTAAATGGAAAACTACCCATTTACAAGTGACGAAATAATAGTACTTTTTAATGACAAGGGTCAAGAAATTATTCAATACAATTAGTGTTTATATATTAAAATATTGTAATTAGAACACAAATTGGTTTAATAACAACGAAAATTTAAGTTGATGACACATATAATAACCTTTTGTTTCTTGTTAAATATAATCATGTCTTTACCATATTTAACTGAAGTTGTTCGGCATAAATTATTATTATTACAGTGCTTGCTTAAATAATAATTTAACACCTCCTCAAGTGAGTTGCATTACCTTACTTATTTCACAGTAATTTTCCATGCAAGATTCTGGCACAACCAAAACTGAACGTACTAAACACCTTATAGACCTTGCCTTTGTTTGCCTTATTGTTAAATATTTTTTCATATTTCTTTGCTACTTACCGACTCGCTGCGATTTCTGTCCAATGAAACAGCATTGAGACGTCATCCGATCACTCTCGAGTCTTGGAGACCTTATTGACTATATGAACTATGCGCACATAAAGATATTTCTATAATTACTAAACAAATGCCAATGTCAGGCCAATGCAACAACTGCAGCCACTGGTGGCAGCAATCACTTGGGGTATTACAACAGCGAACGATCATAATTATATGGCTGTCTTGGGCCGATCTCAGTTCAGCTGGGTTGAGCTGAGTGGAGCTGAGTGGAGCCGACTTGGGGGGACTTGAGTCGGTTTAAAGCGGTTCCCGCTGCCGTTTCGCCGCTTCACACTTTTGCTTGTGGAAAACCTAATGCAAGACGATCTACGACCGCAGTCGCGGAAGATTGAAAAACATTTCGTAAAATAATTGTTGAGAAATTTGTATGGCCAAGAGAGCAATTACGAGGCGAACCAGACCAGCCCGAAAGCCCACAACTGACTTTCCTAGCCAGCTGCCGACCCTTCCCCTTCCCCTCCAAAAACCCCGCCCCTGCGCCCTTGTGTCGACCCCTCTTTGCGACCAAGCTCACACCATGGTCCGCTTAATGACCCTATTTTAATTTCAAGCATCGCTTGTCCATCGCACTTTGCGGAATTTACATTATACGCATACATATTTCTCAGTCGCTTATTTCGGTTTTCGTTTTTTTTTTCTTTTCTTGTTCCTACGTTTTTTTTTGTAGCTTTTGAAAAGCCGCCCTGGAAATGGAAAACAGTGGAATGAAATACATTTTCTGAATAAACATACATATGTAAAACTAATTTAAATTAAAAGCATTTGGCAATTAAGGCTGTAAGTGTGTTAAATAGAGTTATACGTAATTAATCTGTTTTTATATATACGGCGTTTAAATAGTTGATATGCAGTTTTTAATGTTAAATACTTGCTTTATTTAAAGATAACACATATGGATTTCTAAAAATGTTAATTTATCGAAATGTGAAAAATGGTCAATCTTGAATAAGAAATCTTTACAATTCGTTTTTGTGCAATTTATTACCTACATGGAAGTTTAATATAAATTTCCTTTCAAAACGATTTGAGAAATCTTAAGTTTGAAAAATTATTCAATATTATTTAATATTCTACCAATTTGGCAAAAGTACATATTTACATTTTTTTTGTGGAATTTATAACAAACTTAAAAGATTAAATATAAATTACCTTTCATAACGATCACTTAAATCTTTGAATCTTTAAATTAAAGTTATAAAGTGCTTTATATAACTTTGTACAATAGTATTGTCTTTTTAAGCCAATATTCCATGATTTGTATACCACTATGCAATATCGTTTTGACTCTGAGGAAGCGACGAAGCAAAGTTGACTTTTGGACGCTAATATGACGACGATCTTGGCCTTTGGGCGAGGCAGCCATCAACAGCAGCAACAACAGCACTATCAACAACGCTAAAAACAATGAGAGCAACAACAACAGTAACAAGCGCTAAGGAAGCCAGAAAAAAATATATATTTAAGACAATGGAAATTCATTTCATTCGCTGGGAGTGAGACAGACTTCTTGGCCAAAGGCAAGGTCTCTTCGGTGGGATCCCCGTTTTGCCCCTTTTTTTCCCCCCCGATTTCCAACCTTGCTCACCTCACCCTCTGAGAAATTAGCTGCTTCAGTTATTATTATCATTGTTGTTGCTTGCCAACTGGGCAGACGTTTCTATATCTATATAAGTGATCGTCGTAGCTGGCACTTCATGTTTGCCTTTCAACCTGCCTGTCTGTCTGTCGGTCTTCTCTTCTTCAGCTATGTTTTTTTTTTTCTGTTTTTTTGCATCCGCTTCCGCAGCAACAATTATTGTATTAGCAACAACAACGAAAATTTTGTTACCCAAGAGATTTTATTTTTTTCTTATTTATGCTGCGCCCCCCCGGCGAAGTATGACCTCAAAAATGAAAAGTTAAAATGAAAAATATTTAATCTAATGTGAAAATCGCTGAAGCGTCATCAGCTTTTCATCCCGCTGTTCGCCTTTTGGAACTGATAATGACGACACGACAACTTTTCGTTGGGAGTGAGAAATCGTAACACTCGCTTATTGTTCTCCACTTCAAAGGCTCCTCCCCCCCACTTAGGTAATTATATGAATTCAGAACTTGGTTGGGAAGTTTTATGGTTTGGCAAAACTTTATTTGTTTAATTTTTGCTCTCATAAATCAGAAAAAATCTCATAAATGTAACCAGAATGCGACAGTTGTGTTGTTGATTTTTGATTACTCATACGCATAAGTATTTATTTGCAATGATGATTATTGAGAGGCAGGGGAAAAGGAACAAAGACCCGAGCTCAGTCACATGATTTTGCTGCACCGAAGAAAAATGCTACAAAAAAAGAGTTATAACTACTTTGTAATGATTTTATTAAATAAATATTAAGCTTGTTATTTTATTAAAAAAAATGAATCTGGGCAAGATGAGCAAACTTAGAAAGTTTTAAATAGTTCTGTAACAAATGAATGTAATTAAAAATATTAATATTATTTAATTAGTTATTATTTTTCAGTGTATCTTACTCGTGCATTATTTTCTCTCTCTTTCACTCAGTGATCACAACACCCGCACATGTAATGAACTGAATTGTTCGCATGTTCGTGATTATTATCATGCCGTTTTAAGCTTTGCTTGATCATCATCATCCAGTGCACATTTGAGTGATTTACAAAACTGGGTGGGAAAAAGGGGGAGGCGATTTGTGATTCTGGGAGGTTGAGGTGGGGCCTTGCGTCTTGCGCAATATTTATAAATATTTACATTTGTTTCAAACCAATTTGCGCAATTTGTGCAGCTGCCTGAGAAGATCTAACTCGTAGATCAAGGGGTAAAATTGAGTTGCATAAATTAATAAACGAGGTTCGCTTGAATTTTTTCATCTAGAAGAAGCATTTAGAATTTTTTTAAGGTATTTATGCCCATAATTTCAGTATTTTTAAAGCAAGTTTTGTTATTTCTTAACTTATTAACTTAATAGTATTTGGCAATTTTTTTATTTTATGTGCACCCAATTCAATTTTACAAATATTAATTTGAAGCCAATTGATTCAATTAATTATTTTATTTGCCAATGCTTTATTAATTACCGAAATTCAGGCTTAAATAAATATTTTATTAAAGTATTTCTAAATTTAATATAAGCATTTACAACTTTTATATCAGCACCCTAACAGCAAATAGCTTTTTGTCATTGTTTTTGATTTGGCGTGCGCTGCTCATTAGCCAAACAATTTATGACAAACAATTGCAATGAGTAAAACGAAATAGGTGGGGGGTTTAATGGACTGCATGGGAGCTAGAACATCTATTAAAAGTTGTTTGGCTGCTATCAGTTTTAGCTAACTGAGGCCAAACTTGGCTCAGAGACAATGCACACGTGTGACATGAATGACTTCATGTCACCCAGCAAACCCCAACCTTATTCATGTGACAAACAGATGTGCGATTAGCAGATAAGTTTCCATTTTTGCCTCCCTATCCCCTGAAAATAGCTTTCTGATGGATCTCCCCATTGATATCTCTGGTTAGAGACACAAAGAGAGCAGTTCTAAAAAGGGGGGATTTGTAGGGGATGATCTTCTCTGTTTTTATCAATGGCTTGCCATCATTGGCCATAACCAAAATTGGAACAATCGCGGCATAGGCCCAGCAACAGATGCCCGGCTGCAACAGCATCGAAAATAGTCTGGAATGCGACTAAATTTAGGCAGAGACAAAGATTCGTTCTGGGAAATAGGGATGGCGACACGGAAAGAAAACTATTTAAACTCTAAAACATACGTTCCTAAAATCAGAAAGTTTATGTGTTAAACAATGAATAATCTTTCATTTTTTTGGAGCTAAGAAAATTATTTTGCGCAAGAGTGGATATCCAAAACTCATAAGTATGCGAAGCATATCATATTAACTAATTTATATAATCTTAAAAGAAATTTTATTAAAAATTTCTATAAACAAACAAGGTAAATAATAATAAGTTTATAAATATATAAATATATATATACATAGAATGTTTAAGTACATTCGGAAATTTATATTTACTCATAAGTTCTCAAATCACTTTTACACGCATTTATTTTTAGTGTAGTATGTAAAGTGTGGGATGAGGGACATGCACTTACACATGTTCCAGACGAACTCAGAGGGCGAGTTCTCGACTTCGACTTCGCCTTGTTCCGAGTGTGCGTATTAATAAAAGAAAGTGCAATGAATTCCCAAATATGTTAAATTGTCTACCAAACAAAGGAGCCCAACGATTAAGATGGGCGATGGCGGGATGGATGGTGATATAGGGGGAAAATGGGTGGCAGGGCCATGTTATTGGAACATGTGTGCAACAGATACTGAATGCGGTTCAGGGAGACTCGCTCTCACTTTTCCCCTCTTTCACTGCATCGCCGATTTTCCTAGTCGCTTCCCGAAGAAGTCTGCTCTGGCGTTGGATCGTAATTAAAATTGAAGTGGAGGCACTAAATTTAACAGCCCTCAATGATGAGGAGAATCAGGAGTGGGAGTGCAGTCGGTAGATCGGCTAGAGACAAGAACAACCTTCTTCCCGTCATGATTAAAAAACAATTTAAAGTACATTTTTATTTAAGAAAATAATACTCTATTTGTCTAATAAAAAATAAATTTTGTTATATTTTAATTAACGAAGATGTAAACAAGAGAGAAACTTATAAAAACAATGAATTAAGTTAGGCAGCGGATAATTTAAAAATTTGCGATACAGTTGAATAGCCTTAAACATACTGAAGTATACAAATATATTTCACTATTTAAAAGAAAAAAATTCAAAACTTAAAACATCTGTTTGTTTAGTTATTGGTGTAGAAGAACTTTTTTATTTCAATAAATATTATATAAATTGTATTCTAACTTAATTCGTACGCATTACAAGCTTATGCGATTAAAATAATATACAAGAAAGATATAATAATACAGTCATGCTAAAATTTCCTTTAAAGTCTTATAATTTAAAGCCGTCTGGAAATGGTTTATCCCCTTATTTCTTTATAACAACCTGTCCTTTTATGCACTACCATATCGTCTTGTATACATTACTTATTCCTTTGTTTCCTTTTTTTAATCCGTGTTTCGGTCTCATTTGCCGAAAACAAACTTTCCCATTCATGTCCATCAACTGTATACACACATTATGCGATGTGCCACGCCCAGCTACAGCCCATTACATGGCCCATCATGCAATTAGTGGGACCAAACCCCCTAGACAAACCTCAACTCTTAGAAAAGCGCTCTTCATGAACTTCCTTGCGGCTGCCACATATGAGTAAATTATATAAGTGAATTCGAGTGCGAGTTTGTGGAAGCGGAGCACAAAGCCAACTTCAAGCCAAGGATGGACATGGGATAGGAAATGGGTGAGGGAAACGGGGAATAACCTAGCCGTACCAAAAGAAAAGTAAAAACTCAAATGAAAAATCATACAAAAGGCGCATAAATTAGCAATGGTCTGTAATTCCAAAAAGGGTCGACGTCGACCGTCTCGCAAAGTGGCAGGGAAAATTTTCATAAATATTTTTTCTCTACAGAGAGCATTGGTCTAAAAAGCGGGGTGAATGGTGTAAGGCAGTTACAGTCGGCGTGCCTGCGACGCATTCATTAGTTTAATATTAAAATAGTCATCATAAACTGGTAGCTGAAAGGCCGAAACAACGTGCAGCAAAAACAAAAAGGCGTAGGATCAGCAAAGAAGCCAGAAAAAGAATGTATCAGCAAGTACTAAGGGCCAAGATTTATGAACTGCAGTCAAAGAGTCATAGTTATGTACAGCAGTGGTCAAAATGGTAATAAGACGCAAGTCCCGGAAAACATCATAAAACAATTAAGACACTGCATTCATAGCTTCAGTTCATTTTTAAATAATATTTTTAAAGCCTACAAGTTTTTAAGCAACTAAACGAAAAATAATAGTAATACATATAGTTCACCCCATTTAAATGAGCATTTTAGTACGAAAAAAAAAAATATATTGCTCTTAAAAGCAGAATAGAACAATTTTGTTTTTCTAAGATCTGAAAATAAATGTGAATAAACTTTTTAGGAAATTTAATTATATATGAATTTTAATGAAAATTATTAATATCAAATAAAGTTAACAATGTCATTATTTTGACCGCAATCGTGAATATCTGTGTAAAGTTATTCAGTTGTGTGTGTGTGCGTCTTGGAGTCGTCTCAAAGTAGCCTGGCATCCCCCTTTTCCTACGATTGTCTCGCCCTAAGGGGAGCAATGAACTATTTACGATTGTAGTCAGGCACTCGTCTCTGCACTCAGATTCAGATTGAGATTCAAACTCGCACTCACTTTATACAGTGCACACTGCCATAGTGGTTATGTGTAGGTTCTAGGGCGGGTTTTGTTGGGCCGAGATAAGTATTGTAATATTGTAATATGCCGCCATATCAGACATGCATATTTATGGACTCCGCAGCAACGGTCGCAAATGACCTTGAGGCATTTGAGGGCTAAAGCTAAAGGCGAAAATGTTCCCAGGCTGCGATGGGATAAAAAGCTGGAAAAACTGCTGATTAATTGTATTGCAGTATTAGCTCACTTCGCAAAAAAAAAATTATATATATTATTCAGTTCCTAGCTGCTATGAAAAAATATCCAAAGCCTTACACAAATGTTTTAAGAAATATGTGTAAGGAGTTAACATAAAAAATTTTTCTTGTCTTATGGTTTTCAAAAAAAGTATTTTTTAAACTGTAAGTATCTAAAAGACTTAATCTCCTTTTATCTCAGTATCTTGAACTTAAGTTTTAAATCCATAAAGTTGTATTTTAATGTAAGTTTATTGTCATCCTATTTGCCCTTGTATTCCTTGTTTACAGCGATAATTCAACCCAAATCCCCCTAATTAAGTCCTTCTTTCTTTCGCTTAAAGCGAACCTATTTTTTGACTTAACTCATATTGTTACAGCCCACTCTTCTCATCCCATCAAACACAGAGAAGGTCGCTAAGTCAACACAAATCAGTTGTCAGTCATCAAAACCGGTGGATGCCCCCATCTCATAATTATTTAAATTTGCATTTTAAGAAACAATTAAACCGAGAAAAGAAGGAAGTAAAAGAACCCCCTTGCAAGTCAAAAAAAAAACGAGACAAGCTCCACTCAGCGCAACAATTTCAATGTGATAGATCAATTGTCTGGGCCCCCGGGAGGAAACCGAAGAGGAAACCTGGCTTGGAGCTATATCTATCTTTTCTGTCTCCTCCTAACTCACACTCTATAGGAATTACCCAGACAACACGTCAAATCTTCGGCTTGACTCTTGGCTTTCCAGCCCTAGCCCCGCAGAGAAGTCAACACTTTTCCACCGTGCATTCCCTTCGGGTTTCATCTTTTTCCCGCCCGGTTTCTTTTTCTTGCTCCAGTGAATCTTTGCCGTCTCGATTTGGTCTTGGTCTTGTACTTGGTTTTCTTTTACCTTGCTTTTCACCTGTCCGTCGTGTGGAAATCATGTGAAAACATGTGGCCGCCAGTCAAGCAGTCAGCCAGTCAGCCAGTCCAAGTCCAGTCACTCACTCATCCACTCGTTCACTCATTCAGTTAGCCAAGTTTTGCCAGCGCCGCAGCAACAATGGGGATCAACAAATTAAAGTAATTTCCTACCGCAACGATTCCACCAGCTTACACTTTCCGAAAGGTTAAGTTCGAATTTCTAAACATTTTGATTTGGCTTACGGTAACACTTTGGTTTTTCTTCAAAGAGGGTATTGCAATATGTGTTGAGGTATCGAGGTTTTCTTTTTAATTTCTTGGCTCCATGTCTGATGATTTTCTTCGGATTTTCCAATGCGTTAATTGGAGATTTTCATATGCCAAGTGCATGGTCATCGACTGAGCTATGCAGTTATCAAATTTCAAGACGAAGACACATTAATTTAAGGCAACGACTTGTTTCAATAACTCCAATGGAATTTCTTAATTCAAATTATTCTTTGGGCATAAACAAATATTGTATTTGCATTTTTAGAAATATATCTGTTGAAAGGGGCACAGCTAAACTGATTAGATATAAAGGGCTTAAACATAAATTACATTTAAAATAATAACAAGTATATTTATCTAAAGAAACTAAATAGTGAAACCGTTTTTAATTGTGTTGATAAAAATAAACAATTGAAAGACAAACTTGGTTATAAAACGATTTGCAATTTATAGTATTTCCATAAAAGTTTATCTTTGTTTTCCATTTTCCTTGCAGGAAATGGCAACCAAACAAAATGCCGAACTTTAAATGGTAAAATAATAAATATATTCGAAGCATTACGTGATTTCATTTGCATAGTTCTTTTTAGCACCCTGCCAGGCTATCTGTACACCGTTCTCGAGGCAACGCGGTGTCGTCATCACGGCGTCATCTCTGCCTGGCAAATGGTGTCAATCTCACGAGCCGTTGGAAATTAATAAAGCGACTCAACGGCGGTGGCAGAGTCATCTGTATCCGATAGATACATTGGCTCATAAGCATAAATAATGCGATCGCAGTGGAAAATCTAGCTGCGACTCTGTGCCGCAGCTTTTTCAGCTATGCGTCAGCCAATATTGGGGGCGTCTGGGGGGAGGGGGCGTGGCCGGAGCTTTGACTGACATTTATCGCCAGCTTCAATTGTTGCTGCTGCTGCTGCCCGGCAGAGAGTTGCAACAGAGTTTGTTTTTCTTTTCTGTTTTATAGTGTTTTTGATTTTTTTGTATATCTGTTTTTTGTCGGTTTTTGGTTTTCGTCTTTTTGGTTTTGTGTTTTGTATTTCGTACTTTTGGTGGCTGGGTGCTGACGACGGCGACGAGGCTCAACGTTTTGGAAAATTTAGCACAAGGTTGCCACAAAGCAGCCAACAAAATGAGCAATTGTGGCAACACACAGTCGAAGTTGAAATTGAAATTGAAGCTGCAAAACGCCAATACACTACAGTTGTTGTTGCATTCAAATCCGTGTAGTAGTTGTTGCCCAAAATCGTAAATAAATAAATACTTAATTATGTTGTTTTGGCCGCACCGTTTTTGGCCCGCCAAAGAACTGGAAGTCGAGGCAGTGGAAAACACATTGCGCATACGCCATGTTCAACAGCGCGATCAGCACTCGCGGCGGTGAGGTGAGAATCGAGACCTTTTCTCAGCCAGTCACTCAGGACAGGAGCCAAACACTTGTTGCCAATTAATCAGGCACTTGAATAGTTAAGTTAAGACCTGTCGCAAACATTGCGTATACGACTTGGAGGCCAGAAGGAAATTGGCAGGCAGAAAATGTATGCGTATGCCAAATAATAAAAATCAATAAAATAATTAAATACAGAGTAATAATAACAGATCAAGCAATTAAAAATATTGCATTTAAGGGGCCAAAAGCCAAAGTAGCTATCGCTGTAGCTTTAGTTTTTAACTTTAAGCGTACAGTATTTCGTGTAAATAAATTTTAAAATCTAATATTCCGAAGTTCCAAATTAAAAATATAAATCTTCAATTTTTTTATGACTACAGTCTGACTGACAGGATAATTAAATTGTAAAAATCGATAGAAACGATCATTTTTTAAAAACCTTCAAGCTACAAAAGACTTATAGTTTATATATATAAAATAATAAAAAAAAAAGAAACTCAAAACTGTGGCTGCCTAATCTGTGCGTTCCTATTTAGCTGCATAACATTTCAAAAATAACAAACATTTTATATCCAAAAACGTTGAACGATATACATTTAAACAAAACGTTTAAAAAATGGCAATATATTGTATATTTTATAATTAGCTATCCAGTTTTTGATCTATGTATCTGTAAAAAAGTTGACAAAAACTCCTAAATAACCAATTTTTCAGATAAATATAATTCTAAGAACTCAACGCTATGCTGATTTCTTATGTACTTGAGCATACAAAACCTCACTTAATCTGCCATCTAGAATGCGATGAGCAACACTTTCGGTTGCGAAACGCCATTCAGGCGACGCAGCGGAGTGTGGTAAGCATCCTCTGAAATCCACAGTCACTGACAGCTGCTTACGGCTTACTGATGCTGATGCTGAGGCTGCTGCAACTCCACCTACAGCCAAGATACAGATTTGTGGCAGGCAGCGGGGTGAGGTGCCGTAGCATCCGCTGTTACTTCAGAACAAAATGCAAAAACAAATGCGATGGGGAACGAAGCCAACGACCGCAAACGTGCAGCGACAACAACAAAAACAGAGCGCTCCAAAAAATGCAGCAGCCAAACAAACCACTCGACTGGGATCGGAATTCGCTTCCTCCCCCTTGAAGGCCCCCTCTGTCCCCTCGACTGTCACGAACCGGAAGTAAAAACGTGCCAACAGAAGATGCGAACTGCTGCTGATGCTGCTGCTGCTGCTGCTGCGATGTTGCCACGGCGATGTTGCTACTTTGCTACTGCTGATGTTGCTGCATCTGCATCTGCGGCGCTCACGAAAGCAGGAAAGCAGCAGCAAGTGCCAGTCGCAAGGCTCTTTGCATTCCCTAAGTGAATAAGGGATGGGGAACACTGAAAAAAAAAACAATCAATAAAATCATTTTAGCCCATCAATATTTAGTTAGTTTTTATATTAATGTTTTTAATTTAAAGGCGATATAAGCTATGAGTTAAACAATAAAGTGAAACTGATATAATCCATTTCCAAATTAAAAATATAATATATTGGTAGTTGCACGTATTTAGCAACAAAAAACAAAAGGTTTTCAGCTTTTTATTCCCATAAAAATGTAGTTTTAAATATTTTCAAAATAAAAACTTGAATTACGACAAAAATGTCTTTAAATTTGAACCCCAAAAATTCTGTCAATTTCCATTTTTTGTATTGTATAGTAAGTATCTGGTAACTTAATATGTAATAGAAATGAGCTATTTGGTGATGTAAGTATAATTTAAACTAAATACATAAAACAAATGTTACATCCATTTTTTTCAGTGAAACTTCTCTCTTCACAGAATAGAGTTTGGCCACAAAAAACATTCAAGTCACCGTTGCACTTCCCCTCAAACTAAAACTAAAACCGAAACCGGGAAGAGAGCAAAGCAATTCCCAAGCATCATCATTTTGCACTTGTCTCCTCGCTTCTCCCTGTTCCCCACTTATTCCCCACTTGTTTCTCTGCTGTTCGCCTGTTACAATTTTAAGCTATTTTTATTGAAAACGAGCGATATTCTCAGCCGGAGAAAGAGCTGCAGAAAAGCTGAGCAGCAGAGTTGATGAAACTGTGTTAAGTGCATACTTTGGGTTTTCACAATAAAGTAGCAGCCCCGAAAACACCCCGAAAACCCCTCGAAAACTTCATTCTTGGAGGGTTCCTGGATGGCTTCATTGTCACTGAGTTGCAGCGAAAACTTTACTCCCCAAGAAAACTCAACAAATTTGAATGATTCCATCAGATATACAGACACGAGCACATAGTCACATTTCTATATGTATTTGTATATATTCCCAGAGTGCAATCTTGAAGACCCCACAATTTCCCGGTTTCTCCCTCCTCCCTCTCCCCTGTTGGTCGTGATTTTTCTTTTTGAACAAAAACTGTGCTTATTACGCCAGCCCCAATGCATTAGAAGCTCCTCTTCACGAATTCTAAGGGGAGAAAATCGAGAAGGGGCTGGAGTGGCAGCAGTTGCTTTTTAAGCTGCTCACACACAAACCCAGCCAAACTCAGTCCCCGCACACAGCTGCCAAGTAGCCGAGACTAAAAACCGAGCACCGAAACAGCAACAGAGAAGCAGATATGGGGACAGAGACGACACTGCGACCGAGGCCCGAGGCTCTGTCAGTGGGTTTATATACAGTGGACCCTCGTCAGGGTGCATCGGGTCGAATAAATAAATTAAAAGCAACACAAAATATAGGCAAAAATACACAATTAGTATATAATGACTTATAGAATTATATCTTACCGTTGAAAAATTGTAAAGTACATTATTCACATTAAAAAAACTCAGTTATTCTGGATTTATATAGATTCTAAAGACAGGACTTAAAAAAATTTTTTTTTTATAAATTACAATATATGCTTAGAAATGCAGTTAATATTTTTTTAATAAGAACACAACCTTACCTTATATTATCAACAAAATGCATCATTTAATAGTGTGGCTTCAAAAGGTTAAAGCCATTTTATTTTTTTTCTGACAATTTTGTACGAAAGTATATCATTATTTTAACCAAAATTTAAATTTAGAAATTTCTTAAAAATATTTTTGCAAAATTTTCTTGAAATATTTAGCAAACAAATTATAATCAAATTTATACATTTTTTTATTTATTGTTCTGTTGAATAAGTTAGAGATAATTGTTTAAAAATGAAATGGTAAATGAAAAGAAGAAAGGATTTTAAAATGCTTCTCGAGCTCAATGTATTCAATGTATTTCTGTGAGATTGATTCCCAATGAGTCTCCCTTATTTTTGATGTTTTGTCTATGGAGTCCTCCCTGTGTTAGCTTCTGCTTCAGCTGCTGTTTCTCTGACTGCATCTCGCCTCATTTCGATTCATTTGCGCTTGTCTCAGACCCAGAATCCCTGAATCTCAGCCTCATTCCTGGACTTCCTTTGGCCAAAGGGTGTGTATGTTTGTGTTTGTGAGAGTTTGGGTTTCCCTGTGGCTTTTGTGTTCTGCAGCTCAGCTCCTATATTTCCAGTTTTCGCACATTTCGTCCCGTGCTCTTCTGTATATTTGGCAATACTGGCAAGTGAAGAGAAAGAGCCTACACCCATTTACCCACGAGAACTCAGAGCCGTGAATCCAGAAGTGAGAACCCAGAAGTGAGAACCCCGCGAACCGAGAACCCAGAACTGAGAAACGAGAAACGAGAGAACCCGAGAGCTGCGTTTCCAGCTAATATATATGGTAGACGAACTGCAGGGCTGTTCGTCCAATTCATACCCCCAATTTTTGTGAGTGGAGTGAGCTGCTGCCCAGTTCTGAACGCCTGTTCTCAAACGACTCAAACTGAGAGAGAGATAAAAGCATGCTGTGCAAGATGATGCTTCTGTGTTGATAAGACCCATCGAGTGTCGCAGTGTGTGTTTGTGGAAATTGAGCACAATTCCTATACGCACAAAGTATCTCGTGGATAGCCCGCCACCACCTACTTATTTACTTGGCGATTCATCCGTAGGCTGAGATTGAGTTTAAAGCTGGGCCACTAGGCAGAGGAAAAACAACGGAGATGTAAATACTTCTCTGAGTGAATTATGAAGTTGTCTTCGGTGGTTACGTGGGTGGTTTGCCCCCCAGGCTCTTTAAGTCTCGATTTATTGTTGTACTTAAAACAGAGTCACTTCTCGGCTGTGCCCCTCTATAAAAACAGAAAACACAGAAACAGACGACTTTGTATGGCGAAGAAAGAGTTTTCATCATCGGGAAATGCCCCGAGACCGTTAGCTGGGATCATAAAATAGAGATGAAAAACTCTGAAATGTTTTTTTTTCGTAGCTGTAAATGCAACTGACACACAAAGGAAAAAGACGCACCAAGATCACGAGCTGAAAATGGTTGTGGATGTGACTGTGACTGTGGAAATGGAAATGGAAATGGAGCTGCTGATGCCCGGTCACATGCAAATGCATTCTTCTAGGCCATGCTAATGATCACCGCGATGACAAAGATCATAATGATGCGGCTTTTGATGATGGACCCCGGCCGATGACTTGCTATCCGAGAAAAAGGTCTGGAAGTGTCCAATAAAATCTGAGCTTGACATCGTTTATCACTCACTTTTCTCGGTCTACGGGTCACATAAAATCACTTTTTATGGCCGACCAAAATTGCATTAGGACTCAAAATGTTAAAAGCATTAGATATTGTAACCTCTTTTCATTTAACGAACAACAAGCATGGTTAATTATTAAGAAGGTACGATCGTTAAATTTAAGTCTAATAGAAAAAACTTAAATAACAAAATACGATTTGTAATATTTTATTATTATTGAAATTGTTATAAAACTTGACATTTTTTATCACTCTTTTTTCCCGCCCATATAAATTCACTTTTTTATGAGTGCGGAAAATTGTAAAAGCATGAAATATTATAACCCGTTTCCAATTAACGATTAATAGACATATAACCAGTAATAATATATTACACAATTAACAAGGTTCAATTTAAATATTTATGTTAACAATGAATAACTTACATTTCTATAGAAAATAATAAAGAAATAAGAATTTTAATAGAAAGAAACAAAATTCAAGCAACAAGTAATTAATAATAATAAATTAAAGCCAATAAAAAAACTTATATATTTCAAAAATTATTTATAAGATATACATAATAATTTTAACTTTAAATTTTAATTTTTTTTAAACAATTAAACCTTTAATAATAGGCAGCATGATGTTTTATTTGCTTACATTTTATTTCATTTAGAAGGTTGATTATTTCACTGTTTAGTCAGTTTTGAAAAAACTGTGTTGGCTTATGTGAATATGTCGGCAATAAAATCATTCCCCCCAAAATGGCTTTGGCAACTTGCAAATACAAGTCAGGAAATATTTGCCTATCCAGTTATGACCCCCCAAAATGTCTCATCTGCATGTCCGGCAATTTGCTATTGCTCCTTTGACATCCAACTATGGCAAACAACTCGTCCGTTTGCAGATGATGCCGAGATGAAGACGGCCGATGGATGATCCCATCTGGGGTTCAGCCTGGACTTTCACTTCGCTGGCTCACAAATTACAGCTAATTATGCAGCATCTTAGCCGAGATTGGGCAACTCCTGGCCTGCCAGTCTGCAATTTGGCCATGTGGTTGGGGGCTAATGCTGAGGCTAACCACGCTGATGCTGGGGCAAATCTGGGGCCGATCTGGTCATGTGGGTTTTTCGCCATGAGCCAGAAAGGCAAACAAAGCTTAGGCCTGTGCCGGTAATAACTTTGTTTGAGCCTGCACTGCAGTTTGAGGCCATTATAACAAAATTTTTGTTTGCAAAATATTCCGACTTTCATTTTCAGTCTGAGCTGCGTTGAAAGTTGATTCGCAGATAGACTGTATCTTTTGGACTGATCGCGTTTGGCTGCCGTTACTTTTCTCAAGGTCAGGCTGCCTGGAATTGTTGCTAAGTTAAAGAATGCGATGACAATATTTTTTGTTCAACTTAATTAAAAGACAAACAGCACAACAAAAGTGTGAGGCGCACAAAACACAAGAAAACCGAAACTGATAAAAGGTTTTATCAGCCAGCCAGCACGGAGACATTAACCACGATAATTATACTAAACATGTGAGCCGCTTGTGGACCTGCAGACAATTGGAAACAGGCCATAAAGCAAAAGCAAAGTCGACCGCAGATACAGATACAAATTGTATCTAGTGCAGTAGTGATAAGCGCTACGGACACGTGTGTAATGTGGGGCGCAGACTATCTGTAGATAGATATGTATCTGTGTACCTTTCAGCGGTAGTTCAAGGAAATGTTTTGCTCAAATTCGCAGATACTGTGTGAAGCAAAGACCAATTTGCAAATACTCCTCGCGCGAACATAAAACTTTATCTCACTGCTCTTGGGAACCGGCGATAAAAATCCAATTTTGATAAGCTCCAAAATTATGTATAAAACGAACGATCCGATCCCAAGAGTTTATCTGGCGGTTTTGCCCGAGACGGCTTATCAGGCCGTCTTTATCTCACTCATTTCACAACGTACTATAAATAAATTTCTCAATAATTTGCCTAATTATAAGACGTTTTATGACTTTTTAAAATATTTGTTTTCGTTTTATTGTGTTTGTATATTAAAGAAAGAGTTGTCTTGAGAAGGCAAAACTTAAGGTACCCTTTTAAGCAAAAAACATGTCTAGTTTATAGTAATAAAAATTTAGTAATAAATAGAAACCAAATAATTTTATATTTAAAAATGTGTTCTCAGAATTTGTAATTACATTATGGTTTTGTATTCAAATTATTTTGAATATTAACCCATTATTTTATATTTATTTTGAAGGGAATAAAAATTCGAATTATCTTGTATTTCAATCTTTTCTGACCATCAACTGTTTGATTATACCTTTTCTGAAACCTTTACAAATGACTAAAGGTAGAAATGCATAGAGGATTTCCTTTTCTGATTGATAAAAAATCTAAAACATTTTGCAGGGGTATACAAAATGCTGGAATAGGGTAAAAGGGAATGGATTTCCGTCCTTTGGAATCACCCCAACAGGTTTCGATCCTCCTGCTCGAATGGTCAATGCTGCTCCCGTTGCCGCTTCTGTCACCAGACAGCGTTCCCAGTGCACTTCGCCCCAACTCCTCCCTGCGGCAAAGAGCGGTCATCATCATCGGCCAAATCATCAATATCGATGTGTGTGGTCCCGTGGACAGGGTCTGAAAACTGGGATGGGAACTTTGGTTGGGGACGTGAACTGGGGACTCTTTATACTCAGTTGTCGGCGCCGCTGGAATGTTGTTAGTTATAAAATGGCCACAAAATCATAACGCGGGCGTGGGCTGCCACTGGCCGCTGTCTCACTTCTCTTTGTTCCTGCACAGCGAGAAAAACATAAATTAGTTATAGATTTAGTTTACAAAATTAACAAATTAAATCTTTATTGTTTTCCGAATAATTAAAATAATAAAAATGTATGAAAATTAAAAAATGTTACATTTACAAAGAAACTAATTTAATGTTAAGATAAAAATGCTTACAGATTTAAATTAAGTTTCATAACGTGTTATGCAATCAGTTAAACCCCTCACTTCTAGCGATTTGTATCATTAAAAAGCTAGGCCAAAAAATGTATAGTTAGTAAAATATAGAAAGTTAAAAAATCCCAAAAAAAAATTTTTATATAAATCTGAACTTTTCTCTCCCTGTGGAACCTGAAACCCCGAACCTGATATAACCGATGACGAGTTGTTGCCTCCGTCGAGGTCTCTGTCCACAATATATGTTCTGGCCGACTCTCTCCCACAGCATCCACGCATCTTTAGATGATTCGACAGGGGGTTTTTTGTTTAATGGAACCCAGTCCGCGGGACGAGTGTGAATTGAAATGTATTTTTTACATACCCGTACATGTGTTCTATGTCAGTCGATTGGATCTCGAAAATCAAATCAAAACTCGTCGTCGTTTTATGGGTTTTAGAAACTCTAGGAACTCGTTTTGTTCGATTCGGTTTGGTTCTGTTTTTGTTTTCCCTCGGTCTCTGTTTGTTGTTCTCGTTATTATTATTATTTTCTATTCCCATTTCCATGTGTCGGCGGCGGCGTTGGTGGCTCGCTTTGAATAATGATGATAAGGCCCGCCTCTCGATCCGAAACGATTCCATCCAATCCGTCCACCCAACCATCCATCCATCCATCCAGCCAGCCAGCCAGCCAGCCAGCCATCTATCCATCCATCCCACTGCTCTCTCTTCGCGGCTTGATTATTGATTTATTGTCTGTTTTTTTTTTTTTTGGGACTGTGTCGCACAGGTAAACGAGAAATCGTCACGGATACGCAAAACGGTCAGCTCACCGAAATGTATCTCGGAGTTCGCTTTTGTATCTCCCGCGACTATGCAGATACATTTTTGAAGCGCACGCTTCAGCATTTCTGTTGATGTTGTTGTCATCAATTTAACAACAACGACATCGTCGGACAACAAAAGCAGAGCCCAGAGAACCGAAACTGAACTGAACTGAACTGAACTGAAGCCACTGAACAGTCGAGAAAAAGAAAACATTCTTCGTCTTGATCCCGAACGTTCTCATAATTTGTTTGTCCCCCCATACCCAAACTCAAACCCAAACCCATACCCATACCATTTGTCCATTGTGCGACCGCGGACTGTGAGAAAGATTTTATTTCGTTCAAGTGGTTTTTGATTTAACACCAAACAACCAGCCGAAGAGTGGAAAATATTTTAATGATGCGTCGTCGACGTCGTCGTCGTCTTCGTCGCTGCAACTGAAAAACAAAAAAAAAAAAACAAAAAAAAGAGGAGAAATAAATGGAAAACAAAAAAAATTTCTAACTTGTTTTTCGGTGGCCTTTCTTTTTTCCGCTTCTTCGGCGCCGTTGTTCTCAATTTATTTGTGGTTTGATTCGGAAGACATTCATTCGTTCGATTGATTAGCTCGCTGGGAAAGCTGGCGATCACTTTCGAATCGAGGTCGTATTATATGGGATTTGTCACCCCTTTAGTTTTGTTTTTTTTTTTTGTCGGGGGGTTTGAGTTGTGTGCCCATGTTTCCGCTCCGGAAGGGTTAAACTCAAATGCGAAGTACCGCACTCGACAAGCTGCCAATGAGGTCCTACTGCCGCCCCAGGATCCTGGTTCCTGTCCGATGCGGTTTAACATCTGTCACGGCTGCGTCCTTCCTGGGACCAAGAAAAAAAATATTAACAACAAAAAAGAAAAAGAAAACAACGACAATAACAACTGAAACCGCATTAAGGGCTTTGGACTAGCCAGGCAAAATATTGAGCAGCTTTTATGAGGTATTTTAACAATAATTGACTTACATTTATGACGATAAGGAAGGGGAGAACCGGGCTTGTTGGTTCAATGATCAAGTTGGTCAATTAAAATTATAAAAAGATGGTGATAAGCAAAACCCAATTGCCGATTGGGATGACTAAACAAAACTAAAACAATCTTTGGTGTTAATCTGAACACAGTGTATACAGTTATTAAGACATTTAGTTGTTTGTCAATTAATGCATAGCTTGTTTAATTATGTACTCCAATACATTGCACAAATTAGGGTAATCCCGTTTCGCCTTATTGAATTCATAATTCTTGCTTACATTTTTAAGCATTCAGAATTGTAATATATTTCACAACTCAAGTATGCAAAAACTTCCCCAAGGGTTCTACCCGCTTTTGATATAAAGCCGACTGCTTAATTCACCCCTCCCGCTGACCATTACCTTGTCCCCCTCGCTCGATTCCCCTCTCACGACTCCTTCAACTAATGTGACACTAATCATGTGACCTCGAGTGCCGCTGGCCACATTTTTATGACCGCTTTGCACGCTGTTTACACACGACAATCGTAGATCGACCAAAGTTTTCCAACATTCTCGGGAAAGAAGAACAGAACAGAGAACGGAAAGACAAGAAAATGCGATCCATTCAAGAAAGAAATGCCATTCTAATGCTTTCTTCTCGCTGTGCCTCTATTGTGGCACCTTTTCATTGGGTTCACCGGGGAAAATCAACAAACCAAGAATAGGAAAATGTGTTAAGGGGCAGAAAATGGGACTGAGAAGGTTTCTGTATTGTGTAGGTTGACAGAAGGAAAATAATAGTTCGATGTTTACACAGAAAAAAATAAGACCACGAAATTTTTAAAAAAATTTTAATTTTAATTACATTTGTTCTTAGATAAATTAATTTCTACCGGCAGAACTAAATTAACATATTAGCATGAACAAAATGCTTTCTCAATTTTCATTAATTTGGCAGGGCAAAATTTAAAAGTTAAAAAATATATTTTACACACATTAATTTTACTTTAATGATATTTTATGATTTCATTACTAGTTTGGCTGATCAAATTTAAATTAAAGTTTTTTCATTTTTTGAATAAAATATTGAATTATTAAATATTTTCCAGTGCAATGTTTGATATCCACCTTTCGTGTTTTAGTTGCCTACTCGAAAACCTATAACGCGTGTCTGAGCAACCAATTAGTGCAGTGAGTGGGAGAGAGATAAACAGAGAAGGAGATGGAGAGAGACAGAGGTGCGCATGCGCATGCGCGACCTTTTGTGTCCTGTTTCAGGGGTTCAATGATAACAGGACAACGAGATCTCCTTAAACTGGTGACGCTGATGAGCCGCAAACTGCGCAGGAAGCTTCTCTCTCTCTTTTCCAGCTCCCCGCTCTCCCTTACCCCTCGCGATTGACAGGCCGCATTTAGGGGATAATATCGGGGCACATGCAGGATCCCAACCCCAGGAGAATCGAGGATCGGGAATCGAGAATCCAGAATGGAGTGTGTGTAGGCAGGAGAGACGCAGCAGGACGCGCTCCACAAAATTTCATTAAACATCTGCTTGGCTCATCATCATCCTTCTTACCTTCTTCCCTTTTTATTTAGTTTTTTTTTTTTATTTTTCGTTCTGTCGAGGACATGTGCGTTTTTAGTTATTGAAATTTTTACTTGTTTTGTCCTGTCTCATGGCTCTATGCATTGTGCATTGAGTATTTAATTGCAGATAATATCGACAAAACAAAACAGCAGGCGGACGACGGAGGCCAGAATCAACAGCTGAAGTGCCCGGAAATGCATCTGGGCTGAAAGAGGGGAGTCCCCTTCGGTCGTCTTTCTGCAGTCTGATCTCCTGGATTCCCCTGCCATCCTGTCTCCCCTCGTGACATACGTTTTGTTCGCCATGGAGGCTCGAGCACGTGTCAATAATTGTTCAGATGCCGAATGGGGAGCTCGCAGGTCCTCGAAAAATCAGCTGTCGTTGGGGAGAAAACATGAGTGATAAGCCAGTTGAAACCATACAACTCGCATAATTTTATTTAAGAGAAATGGTTTAAGTTATAAGCCACACAAAGAAACCATTGTTCTGTTATAGGGTAAACATGGGCGGTAATTTAGGTAGACTAATTCTAGGATATTTTTCAATGAATGAATGTCTTAAAATACATAAGAATAACAAAGGAATTAAATTATTTTAATAGCCATAAAAGCCTTAGATAGTTTATAATAAATTAAAATTTTTTTTAAACAAGTGATAGGAAGCATAGAAATAGAAATGTTATGCTTAAAAATAGTAAATCTATGATGATTTTCCAATGAATTATTATATGTGCATAGGCCTGAGAGCCTGTGATTTAGCTAAACAAACTCACAGTGGTTTTAAGTAACATTGAACTTGCTTTCACTACACTTTAAATGCATTTCACAAAATTGCACTTTAATTTTGCCATAAAAATGAATCTTTTACCAATAAAAGGATTGTAATCGAGCAATAAAGTAGTTAGCTCTGTAATTTGAGATTTTCAGTAAGAGCTCTTCCTCCATTTAATTGATATTCCAGCTTCCTAGATAACTCTCCTTCGAATTAGTCAGTCTCCTGTAGATCAATGCCTGCTGTAATTAAAACCATACGTCCACCTCCGATTGGATCTAAAATCTCAATTCGATTGATATATTTACCCAGCCTAAGGCCCCCAACAGATCGCGTATTTGCGTTTGGCAAGATCTGCCAGCAAACGAATGCAAATTGGTTGCGCACTTGGTCAACAGTTAACTCATCATCGCCAAACAACTTCCAGCTGCTTCTTTTCTGAAAAACTAACGGCAAAGCTAAAGCCGAGCGACGAAGAAAAAATAGAGGAAGAGAGAAGCCCGCAAAGAAGCTAATGTAATTGTGTTTGTAAATGCCATAAAGTTGGCAACACTTGCTGTGCTGTGCTGTGCTGTGCTGTGAATATGTTTGCCCACCTAAGACCCCCTCTTTTCGACGCCCACTTTTACCCTCTCTACCCCCTTTTTCCCGCCCACTTTTCCGTTTCCCCTTTCCGCCCTCTCAACCCACCTCATTCAACGCTTGCAAATGAAGTTCACGAGATGGTCAAGACGATAATGTTGGCGAGCGCATTTGCCAAGTCATGACTGCTGCGATTTCTGCTGCTGCTGCCGCTGCTGCTGCTGCTGCGGCCTCTGATGTTGCTGCTGCCTCCGATGTTGCTGCTGCCCTGACACCGCAGCAACATCAACATCAGCAACAGCAACTCAAGCGAACGAGTTTCTGTCGCTTTTGCTGTTTGCTGTTGCTATTGCTGTTGCTCTTGTTGTTGTCCATTTTGTCGCCATCGCTGTGCCCTCAAAAAAAGAAATAGTTGGAAATCAAATCAACAACAAAAGTAAAGCAACACCAACCAGCAACTGTCCAGCGGAAAATTGGGGAAAACCGTTCCAGCTAATACACTTAAGAGTTCATTTATTAAAGTCTTTAAGTTCAATTATTCAAAAGCAATATTAAATTGATCGTTCCAAGGAAAATAATAAGAAAGAATTTCAACACTTGCTAAAATAAATCACTAAGAAATTTATACATTTTTTGTGGAGTTCGGAAACACAATAAAATAGCTTCTACCAAAAAATGTATATTAAATTTAAATATATAATAGGTACTCAGATGTGTATTTATTGAGTTTAAACTTGCATTAACAAATTATTTATAATATATTTAAATTTGTTAATAAGTTTATAAATTCAAACCAGAAAATTTTCTAAAAAGTTTCACAGTTAGGAACATTATTTTAATTTAGAAAATGATAGCCTCTTATAAACTATTAATTTTTTTTCCAATCCTTTGTTTATTTGTATAACCTTTTTGAAGAGTATCATTGCTACAAAAGCAACACATCAGCGACAAATCTATGTAAAACTCAATTGAAGTGCTCCCATCGTCGCTCCACATTTTTACTTAGCTTTTGCCTTTTGTTTGATTTAGCTTATGCCCGAGCCACACCCCCTGCCCTGCCCCCCGCCCCGTCCCCCCCCTTAACCCCTTGCGGCCCCCTCTTAACCCAAAGTATGCATGGCAAACTTGGCGTTCCAAAGCTGAACTGCACTTCCAGTGCCCATTCACCAACACACACCCAGACCGCCACACAGATACTCACGAATACACTCTCACACAAATGAATCTCCGCCTCGTCGTCGTCATACAAATATTAGTAGAGTATGAAGTAGTTCGGGTTGGGTACATGAAATGAGTTGACCTCGCTTGACCTCGTTTCAGTTTCTTTTTGCCCGTGCCTTTGCTTTTTGTTTTCCTCTCTGCTCCTCTTTTTCCCCTGACTTTTTTTTTTTGTGTTTTGCTCGTTGTAGCATTTATTTTATTTGTGCAAACGTTTTTAATGAAATTTCATTTTTCCCGCCTCTTGGCGCCCCCATTGTCTTCATTTTCTCTCCGATTTCAATTAGAAATCTTCATAATCGCATCTTGTTGTCTGTGCGTTCGTTTTTGTTTTGGTCAAATAATCGTCTCAGACTTTTTGGCGAGTGTAGCTCATTCTTCTTCTTAGTTTGTTTACCTCGCCTTTATGTTGCTGCCGTGCTGCTCAAGTTGCTGCTGTGCTGTTGCTGCCGTCGTTGATGTGTATGTTGCTGCTGTTGATTACTTTCACCGGACAGCAACAACAAAAAAACACAGTTATGACAACAACAATAGCTGCAACAACAATAGCAACCATGGCAAGAAGACCACCAAATAAAAACGTAGCAAACTTTTATTATTGTTTGGAGCCGCTGGCATATGAAAAATTTGTTTAAACATAATGAGGCCAACTGAACTGATGTGGCTCTGATACTCTATTAGTGGGTATTATCCATTCGTTGCAGATATTTGTTAGCTGCAAAGATTTTACCCTAGATTTATCAGTTTTGTTAGGAAAGTTTAGACCATATTCTAAAATGAAACTCCTGATCGTTTCATCCAATCATAAGCCAATTGTAAGCTAATAAAATTGTTAAATAAACAAAAATAAAACTATGGAAGTATTTACATATTAAAAAATTGAAATTAATTCATTTTTGGAGAAGCAATCTTAAAAAACGGATTTTCTTCGTAAGTTGCATTAAATATTGTATAAAATAGGTTTAAATTGTAAGCAAATGAAATAATATAAAAAAAAAATGAAGAACAATTTATAAAAACTCAAGATTTTTTTTAACATAATTTAAAATAAATGTTGAATTCTTGTATTCTTAAAATGTGATATCCAGGGTATTTCACAGCTCGATTTCCTCATTCCCATCTTGTTGCATTAGTTGGTGTTGCTGCTGACGAACTGCCTGCAATGTTGGCAGGTTGCTGCTGGCATTGTCCGATCATTGCAGCAACCACACATCGACACAGCAGCAACAGGCTCTCTTGTGGCCCGTATCTGAATCAAAATGAAAATTTGAAATAATTAGCAAAGCATTTACGGCTTGTTGTGATTGTTGTTGTTGTTGTTGTTCTGGGGCCTATAGCTACTGGAAAATCGTTCAACTGAGACTAAAACATTTATACCGACGATGCCAAATCCCCAGGCGATTGACGGGCAATAATCCGAATCGATAAATCTAAATGGAGATATTGCAACATCCCAGATAGGTTCCAATTCAAACTTTGCCAGCACTGTAGTTCCCCCAACCTTTCGCCTGACTTCGAGACTTTTCGGTTGCTTTCTATTTCCTTAGCACGCATTTTCGGTTTGGTTTTGGTTTAACTTCGGTGGCAGCAGCAATGCTACCAAAATATAAAAAAAACTGTTGACATGCATCTCATATAACGCGTACCCTTTTCGCCCCCCTTAACCACAGATGTATAGATTTTTTTAAGCTATTTTTTGGTTCACGAAACGAAAATTTCATTGTACCCACGCCGTTGGCGAAGCGACAAGCGGAAATGGTAAACATTACCTACACTTACTGAATAAGAAGAAGTCCATGGGCGGGGGTTGCAGAGGGGTTAAAAGGGGGTACGCGGAATGGGAAATGAGTAACAGAAAACAGAGAAAAAGACAACAACAACAACACCAAAAAAAACGGTTAGTTATGAAACCAAAGCATCACTCAAAGAGCAAACCGCCAAAAGCCGCCCGCGCAGCCGCTGTGAAAACAAAAAAATAGTGAGAAAAAATCAGGAGAAGGGGGGAAAGAGCAGGAGAAAGGGGTTAAGGGGCAGGGAAAAATATTTGAGGCACAACCAAGTGACAGCAGCCGGGGAAGCAACTTTCCAATGCTCACAAACAGTGCGGCAGCAAGCACAAACATTTTCATATTATTTCATTATTATTATTGTTTCGCTTTTTTTTTTTTGTTGTGAACCGACACAAAAAAAAAAAAAAACATAAAACAAATAAAAAGAGTTGCATGATGTTTATGTGAAGGTGCGCCTGGGTTGACCACCAAAACCACCGACAAACGCAGCTGAGCCATAAAACCTTTCAAAGCTTTTAACTATTTTCACAATAACAAAAAACCAAAACAGATTATGGTTGGGGGTGCCATCGCCATCGCCAAGCAGCAAAGTGAGAGTTTGGTTAGGTGCTGGATCAATCAGTTAAGTGAATCATAAATCACACTTTATTATCATAAGTTCAAAGATCACAATATATAAATAAATTGCTAAAAGAAAAAAAAAACAGTCATTGTCCATTCATTTACCATATGTTTATTTTAGTACAATTTAGGCAATTTTTAAGTTTGATAAATCTTGTCAAGTTTTTTTATTTCTTAACTTTAAGTTAAGTTTATTTTACCATGACTTCGATAAGTTTTTAATTTCAGATATTAAAACATACTAATTAAACGTCTTAGGCAGGGAAGTAAATTTATTTCCTAAATGAATTACATGTTTACTACAATGATTTCATTAAATAATAACCTTTTAATTTACAGCATTATTATTCTCCCTTTAAAAGCTCGTTTTTCCAACGCTTTTGTTTAATAGAATTGCAGCCGAAGGATGTGGCGATGGCAAAAAGTAAAAGCAAATAGACTGGAAATGGAGGGGAAAAATGCACAACTTCAATCAGCAAGGACTCTATTACACACATACACACTCGGGGATACTATATGGCATATGGCGGGTACATATAAACTTTTCTATCCCAGCCAGTCTCGAATGTATGTTGGCGGATTGAGAGGGTTCATTGCATTTTATGCGACGCGACGTTGCAGGTGGAAATGCAAAAAGCAACAGCAATAACAATATGCCAGGATATGCTCGGTTGTGGGAGCACTTGTGTCCGGGAGGACGAAGGTCCTGTCTGGTGTGTTGTGTGTGTTGTGTGCATTTCTGCTGCTTGCTTTGTTTGCAATCATTGCATGTGCGAACCAAAGCCCGAAGTCATATTGAACGGGTAGGGTTTTGAGGAGTGGGGTTACGGTTACCGAACCCTTCGCAACCAGAAAGGCCACAACACAATCTTCTCACCAGGCCAGAAAATCCGTGGAAGTACGAGGGTCCAATGGGGACTAACACCCGTCAAACAAAAGGAAAATGGCAGCTCATTGAGTTTGACTTTCGGGGGCGAAATATTGCTGGCTGTAGAAGGAAAGTGGGCGGAATATTGCAGGAACTGACAAATAGCCCACTCCCCTACAAACTTCTACACCCCCAAAAGAGGCAGAAAAACGATTCTAATCGAGCCCAGGCCACAGCATACAAATCCCAAAATCATTGATCGAGGGGCCATGTTGACAAGTGCCAGCAAGAAGAGTAGAAGGATTAGAAGCGGAAATGGATCTGAGTTGACACTTGGTTTTTGCGACCTTGATGATCTTTAATAAATGATTGTTTAATTTTTTTCTGTCACTACAAGAGAAGCAAATATTTAGTAAAATTCAGTTCTTGTAAATCCCTTTTAGAGAAAAATACTATTTAGCAATATGCCTTCTGTTCGTTTTTTTAAAAGCTTTAAATTTAAGTGGGAATAGATTTTATTCGTTTTACAACATGTGATTTTAATAAAATTATATATAGACAAGTGCTTTAAAAAAAAAGATAAAATACATTAGTAAATACCTTCAAAACTATTATATTTTTATGTTATATATTATATAATTGCGTATCGATTACATTTATTTTTTACTTGTGTAATTCTATGAAATAAATTAATAGACATCAACAATTTTGTAGTAAAAAAACTAGATTTTAAGACATTCTTAAAATGCTTTTCAGTTTATTGTTTAGGATAACTAGTCACTAGCAAAATAAAACAATGCTTTCCACTAAGTGACTGTTAGAGTAAATCCTTGGTTATAAAGTGACCCTTTGTTGTTCCGCCCATAAAGTCACAGCATCACTGACTGCCACAATCTGAAAAATCTGCATGTGGCAGACCAGAAGCCGACTGCGGAAAGCCCCAGAAAAAAAGGGAGCCCAAGCCAACCGGAGGGTATATATTTTCGGGATGGTCAGGTGGGGAGTACAGTTTACATCGGCATTCGACATCAGACCAGCCAGAGCAAAGGCAGAAATCATAAACGAAAACGAGTTACAAAACTGCTGGAAATTCCGCCAGAGAATCGGCCTGAGAATCGGAGAATCTGAATCAAGGGGGCCGGACCGGGGAGGAAGGGGGGTGTGGCTGTGGAGACAGGTAGAGCGAATGGGTGAAGCAACGTTTGCGGAATGCAAAACTAAAAATAGGAAGCCCCAGCGATGTTGATGTTGCTCCTGTGTTGTTGCTGTTATTGGGGGGCTCTATTTATGCCTCCTGCGATGTGTGCAATCCGAAAGTCAAACCGAATAGAACAGTAGAAGCAACCAGAAGGATAGGCGGTTGATAGAGGTACACCGGAAAAAAATGCACAAAACACTGTCCTTCAGGAAGAACCATTGATGTTTTTTAAAAAACCTATTTATCAAATTATAATTACAATTATTCTAATCTTATATCTTTAACCAAAAAAACCAGTTCACCATAAGTACTACAATGAATGCAGCCAATAATTTTCAAATTAATTTAAATTACTATTGATCTCAGAATGCAGATTCTAAAATTCAGTTAAATTTCACCATACAAAGTAAGGCAAAAATTTTCTTTTTATTGAGCCATAATCAATAGATTTTTAATAGTTAATAATTTTTGCAAATTTTTTCTCAGTGATGTTTGGGTCTCGCTTCTAATGTCTAGTTGCCGTCGTCGTTGCCATTATATCGTTAGACATGGCAGTCACCCCACATTATAGCCCCAGCTCTATCCCCTCCTATTCCCCACATCGCGTTGACTTTGATTGCAAAGTTTACATGGCACCAAAGTGCATTTTCAATAAAAGGAAATATCAAACTTCCCAAGCTCACCAATGCAAACATCACACACACACACACACACGTAAGGATATATATTTTCTATTCAGTTTATAGTATATTTATCGTGCCTTTAGTTTTTGCACTTGTTCTGCTTCTAAGCGAAAAGCAGGAGGAAGGAAAACCTTGCGGAAATTCTGTGACCTCGCGCCATGAAAGTTGTCGCCAACTTAACTCGTCTTCGTCCTGGTCTCCTTCCCATTTTCTTTGGCACCGCGCATGCCAAAACAGGTAAGTTTTCACTAGAAATGAATAATGTGGAAATGGCCTTGTAGGGTTATGCTTCGAAAAAGATAAATTCGGGCTTATGTTCAAGGATTCTTTCATTTAATATATATGGGAATAAAAATAAAAAATAAAAGACTTTACAAAAATGTTTAAAGCTTATTCAATTTCAAAGCCATCAATAACTAATTGTCTTAAAAATAAGGAATGTATGTTTCCTTGATTTAAACACACAAAAATGTGCAACCCAAAGAATAAAATAAAACTGCACAACTTATATTCTGTAATTTGAAGGCAAATACAAAATACCTAATCTTAAAGTATCAATTTAATTAGGGACAGCTATTTTTAAGATAAAAAATAAAATAAACATTATTACCTTTCATTATTTTTGTTTGTAAAAATACCATTTATAAATATATTCATATTTAAAATAAATCTGGAACATTTTTTGCGTAAGAAATTAATGTTTAAGTATTTACAGTGTAGTAAAACTGAGTGAAATTTGGGTTTCTTCAATCCGTACAACTATCAAATAAAATACAATCAAGGAAAACTTTTCAACAGCACACATTCTTTGGAATACAACTTTTTGACACTTTGCTAATTTGCATGAGTTCCGTTGGAGCTCTTTGTGAAATTTACATCGATGGCATCGGCGTTGACTCGGGTTGATCCGATTCGGGTTTTTTACGGTACCACCTGCTAGGTATTTTGGCTAATTGAAATGCTAAGCAAATGCTAAAATTTGTAATCTTCACTTTAAACGCAAAAATCGTATTGAGGTGTTCGTTATCACCGGTCTTTAGAGCTGTTCGCAATTGAAATTCATTTTTACCACCGGCCGGATGTCCGGAGTACTTGAGCGTGGTTTTGGTTCACCCTGTTCGGTTCTGGGTTCTCTTGGGATTCTTTCAGTTATTCTGTTCGTCTGTTACTGGGGACACGCCTCGTCGGCGTATTCATCAAAAATTCACTTTAACTTCATTATCATCGTTATTGTTTTATTTATTCCACCTTCTGTTTCGCCTCAAGACACTTGATCGCTCAATTGATTTTCTTGCCTTGCCTTCATCATCCTCAGTGGAGTTTTTAGAGCGTGTGTGTGTGTGTGTGGGTTTGTATCTGAGTGTTGACTTGGTGGCCAGTTGGCTTACCCCCCCGGGCCCCCCCTGGCCACCCCTCTTGCCACGCCCCTGCTGTTTGTGCCCGCTGCTTTTTGACGGTTTTCGTTGTCTTCCTCGGGGTTTCTTTCTCTTGTGTTTCCCCTGTTGTTTTTGTTGATACTCGTTGTTGGGCGCATTGTCGACACTTTATTGACTACTTTTCTGGATGAATTTGTTGGTTTCTTAATTTCGCTGCCTTTGGCCCTCGTCGACTCGGTTCATTGTTCAACGCTCTCTGATATCACTCATACGCCCCGCTGGCCCCCCATCCATCGACTTCCTTGGCTGCTCTTTCGCTGCGTTTCGGTTTCGTTTTCCCTCCTTTTTTTTGTGGCTTGCTTTATTTCTGTTTATTCGGTTGTTTTCGTTTTTAACTTAGCCGGCTGCATCGATTTTGCCGTTGCTGCCTCTTTTTTATAATTTTATTGTATTTTGTGTTATTCTTTTTTTTTCGTTTACTTATGTGTTTAATTTTTTTGCATTGGCTGAAGGTGTTTGCAGGTATATTGGTTTGGAGGTAAAGTTGTTTTGAAAGTTATGTGAAGGCTCCCACAAACTTTAAAACATGGTCAGATATAAGATATTTTTTGTCAACTTAAATTATAGAATAAATTTGTAAATAAGAAAATTATAAAGCCGGTTAAGTAAGCTGAAGTTTAGAAGGCTGATTTTTTTCTTAGCAAATATGGCAAATATCTTCTCTCAAATAAGTTAAAAATGTAAATGATAAATGATAAAATTATAATATAAAAAAACTTTAAAATTTATTTATTTATATAAGTTTATTTGCTTTTTAAATAAATTAATAAGCAACGGAATCTTATAATCGAATTCCTAAGTATATTTTTATAAAATTATATATTAAGCGCACTAAAGCGATGTTCTTTTATTAATTTGTAATTTAATGTAATAAAGTTTTAAATCAAATGCTTATATACTTTTACAATTATTTATTAAACGGCTCTCAATATCGTTCAAGCTTTAAATAGCCTTTCTATAAAAAGATATTTTAAAATTAAAAGAAATAAGGGAAAATTATTACATTAGGCTCTAGATATTTACAGGATATTTCCCGTTCGACTCCCTTCAACATAACCCCGCTCATTTGGTTTTTTCGTCGCTTTTGCGGACCAGACACAAAGACAAACCGAGCAGACAGCGACGGCGTCATCCACGACGCATTGGGTGACTTGGGGACCCGGAGTCTTGGGGATCTGAAGGCCTGGGCTTCCACATAAGCACAGATACACACCGCCTTTTACGTTCTGATTTAGCTGCCTTTAAATATGAGTTGAGGTGTTGTCCTCGCTTAAATTAGCCTGCGACTCAGAGACCGAGACAGAGGCTCAGTCCCAGACGGCGGCGACTCCATATATTCCACTTGAAGCCGGGTCTGCAACTGTTCTCTTATGTGCCTGGGTACATATCAAATAATTTGCTTGCCCGATCGGGGATATATATGTATGTATAAGCAGGCACCCATTATATATTAAGTGCATATATATATATATATAACTTTTGTCTTTAAAATCTCCTTCTCTTTCTTTTAATTTACGTTCCTCGTTTTCGGCTCTTTGTTGGACAATTTTAAAATCTGTTTCTGTTACTGGAAAGGCCAACAAACCGATCGATGTCCATAAATCAGTAACATTTCGGGCTCATATAACGGAACACACATCTTTTTATAACCCGACGATCATGATCAGCGATCGGCAGATCCAGAGAGACAGCCAATAACCATAACGAAATCAAAGTGTGAAAAGTAACATAAACATTTAATTGCCGAGCGACCACAAATTGTCATTTAACCAGGGGTAACCCGAGCACTCGGCCCCAAATCGAAGGGGAGATTGATGTCGAGATGGGCCCTGAGACTGAATTGCTTGTCATATAATTTTATAGACTCGACCCGCCCGCCAACTTGGGGTGGCCGTACGCGTATATAACGTGTCGAGCGATCTCTTATGGCCTGTTAACTGATCATAACCCGGCAAATTGCTTTACTGTTCTCGCCTGACGAGTGATCACGTCTTGGCCGCAAGATCACGGATTACAGGTGAGGACAGCTGAAGACAGCAGAGTGATTATCCTGAAGAGAGGATCAGTCACTCATCGTGGATCTATGGATCAGTCAAAATAGTTGATTCATTTGATGGAAATGAAAGATAAGCAAAAGACATAAGTAAACAAAATCGACCTTAAACAATCACTCAAGAAGAATAATCGACCAAAGTCTATGGAAGCATATGAAATTAAATGGGGGATGAAGATCGGTAGCAGATTGGCCATTGAAGCGGTCAAGTGTAGTGTAGGGATCGGTAACTGATCGCAGGGCTTAGAAAAGTTATCTTTTATACATTGCGACAATCAAAATTATTAATTCAAGCCAATTTAAATTAGGTCTAGATTTAAATTCTAGATCATTCCAGCAATCAGTAGAAAAAAAATTAATAAAAACAAAGTAAGAATTCCTTTTGTTATATGTAGAATACATAATGTTCTTAAAAAGAATTAGTTCATTTATAAATCCTAATTATATTCAAATAAAAACATATAACTAATGAGTTATTAAAAGAGAGTCTTAAAAGGCTGAAAACTTATCTTTAAAATGTAGAGTCCAAATAAATTTTATGGATACCATTGTTTGAGAACGTTCATAAATCATCCTTTGGTCAAATAGAAATGCGATATAAGTAAGATCTTTCCGACAATCTTAAGCCGCTCAAATGGACAGAAAATTCTTGCTAATTTAGTAGAAATTCCCCTCCCGATCCTTTCCACCTGCCAGAGACACGAAACAGATATTGACAACACCCTTCGTCAATAAACCATATCACACGATCATCACGATCATCATTATGACCGTCTTCGGTTGCTGCTCGTCGATGACATGGATTTGACATTGGAATTCAATACGGGTCGAGGAATAACACCGATCCCCTCTTAAGGCTTCTCTGCCGAAGTGCAGCCCTTCTCCTCTATGGGATCATCGTGATCAATTTCGAGTCATAAATCGCAACACGAAGGCTTTTGTGTATGCATGGCAATATTTACAAATTATGTGCTTGCGATGGAATGTTGTGCGATAGAACCGAGCGCCAATGTCAGGGTTATCCTATAGAAAGAGACAGGAACTGAAGCGGCGACAAAGACGGACGAACAGAGGTGGAGCCTTGGCAATGACAACGCACCCAACAACCGACAAGCAGCAACCAACATCAACAACAACCGGCAACAGACAAAACAACAACAATGACACTGCACTGGTTTACCTTCAGGACGGTCAGTTGGCAAGTTGGAGACCCAAGTCCAAAGGCAGTACACCGGGTACACCGATGTCTGGGCACCCGACAACACGTTCCATGCATCCCACTCCACACAGCAAAAATCCCGCCCGCTTTCATCCTCCTTACTGGGGAGTTACAAAGACAGGGGACCACACTATACGGGTACACTCGAAGTACAAAATATATATTTTTAAAATAATCAAACTTTTAAGACAATTGAAGGCTCTGACTTCAGTATTAAAAGTCTCCTAGAAATCGTTCGAATATTTCACAATTCTAAAAACAAAGATGTCATAAACCTAACCACAGAAATATAAATACGATATAGAATACAATAGTATAAAAAAATATTTAAATATATATTTTCAAGTATTCATAAGTTTTGACTAATAAATTTTGTTGCCTTTATTTTATTAGTAAAAAATTATTTTCTTTTGTGTAAAACGCAAGTGATGCAAAGTCATATGATGGCGAGTGTTCCAAAGAGCCCGAGTCATAGCCAAAGCTAAAGCCATCCATCCAGGACAGAGGCGGATAGAATCTCGGGGGAGGGGCGAGGGGCGAGGGGAGTTGGCCAAGGGGAGGCAACTGTCTGTAAATTAACGCGGGCGTTAAAATTGCAATTTTTCACTTAATGCACACACTGAGACAACAACAACCGAAGCGGCAGCACCAACTGCAGCTAAATCATGCGAGTGAAGCGACGCTCGAGTAGGATTGAGATCGAGATTGCTCTGACATTCATACCTTTAACTCATTTACGCATAGCAAAGTCAATGGCAGAAGAGGCAGAAGCTGAGATTTAAGATGCGCAGATCCATCTAGAGATGGGTTGAAAATCATTATTATACAATTTGAGGTAAAGAGCAATAATTACAAATTTTACCCGGTTTTAGTATTTAACAAAGTCAATATAATGCAAGTTTATATACGAGAAGACAGCATAATAATAACAAAAACAGAATTCAACACATTGAGTTTAATGACTCTTATTTTTTATTTTAAATTCCTTACACGAAACCAAAAAAATGTATTTCATAAAATAAATTAAGAACTTCAGAACTAGAAATACAAAGTGCAACAATTTCAAATAAATGATACATGATTTGTTTTTTATATATATTATAAAGCCTTGTTAACCTTTAGAAATTTGAGATGGTTGATCAATGTATTGTCAAAGTTCTGCATTTGGATATAACATGAAAAGTATTAAAGTTAACTTAATAGGATGATTACGATTTTAGTCACAGATACTTTGCCCATCTCTAAGTGAAAAATCAGTGTCCAACTAAAACTTGTTTCTTATGTCAAGTGTCCTTGAAATAATTGTAAATTATGTCTGCACTTCCCTCGTTCTTACTCTGTGGCAGAGATCTCGGATCTGGAATCTTGAAAGGTAGAAGCTGAGGAATCTTCATCCAGTTATCGGTGGCCTTCCCCGCGCCTCTTCAAGTTGTGTGGGTGGCGCGCGGTTTCGAGCTATTAATAAATTTCAATAAAGTGAATTGGCGGCTGCCATGTGGCATGTGGCATATTTGTGGGGCATGTGTCACCCCGCCATTGGCCCCTCTGCATATCCCCATCCTGATGCCCCTTTCTTCGGCTTCTGCTTAATTGAAAATCGCAAAAGCACAAATTATGAGATCTCATGCCTTTGCCGTCTGGTTGGCATTTTCCTGCAATCTTCCGGTGCATCTTCTGCATTTGGCAATTGAACAAATAAACAGAGAAATACACCACCCCACCTCACCCCCGGCATAAACCTGCTCACCAACTTGTGTTCAATCTCCGCATTCTATTCCCAACCTGTTCAATTTCATCGCTTTGCTCATTTCAATAATTTATTTAGCCAACAAGCAGACGACAGCCATAGAGCGAATAAGAAATAGAAAATTAGAGAACGAGAGGTATTACACATTAAATTTTCTAAATACCATAATATTAGCATTTTAAATATAATTTGTAAGATCCCATACTTTTGAAGATTTTTTTATTATCTTAATTTAATTTATCTCATTTTATATTATCTTAATATATGGTAATTTATTTGTTTAAATAGTTAACTAAAACTATTTAAAAGATTTACTTTAATGACCATACCGTTAATATAAAATTCATAAAATTACTTATGACAATCAAATTTAATTTTGCAATACATTTATTAATATATTGATTCGTGAGCATTTCTTTAAAATACAAAACATTTGTAAAAGCTCTATATAATAATTTTCCTCAGCGTAGGGGAAATGCACCCTCTTGTGTTGTTGCACTCGGCTAGCCAAATTATTTGGCGAATAATCTGCGGCTGCTTTCGCTCGACGGATTGCAATTAAAAACTTATTTTTAAGAAAAATATACACAAGGCGGGGGTTTGCATTTGGGGAGGGGGGGGTGTGGTATTGAAAATGAAGGGGCGGGTCGCAGAGGGGGTGGCTGTAAATTAAATGCACATAAAACGAAGGCGGCCCACATGCTGATGGTTGGGGCAGACAGCCCAAGCACATGCAACTGCGGCAAAAACACCGCACACAATTGAGTCGCAAATTTATTTGGTCGGGACGCAAAGTGATGAAGGGGTGGCAAAAGGGGTGAATCGAATGGGGGCGGGGCAGTGCACGGTGCGTCGACGCTTCGAAAAATTCAAAGTTGCATTTGGTAGAGGGGCAAAACAAAAAAAAAAAACAAAAATTGGGTATGAAAAAAAATTATAAATGCCAAATAAATGTTAAGATATATATGGAAAATTAAAGGAAAAAGTTAAAATAAAGGATTTTCGGCGATGATGGAATGTTGTACAAATGACAAGAATAACTATATAATAATTTAACTTTAAATATATTAAATATAATAAGTATCAGAAAAACATTAATCAAATTTAACTAAAATGAATATGATATATTTTATACCTAATAAATAAATACATTTAAACAGATCAAATCCAATACGATGAATATTTAAAATTTTTTTTCATATTAAAGGGAATAAACGTAAATTCAATCTTTTAAAGCTTCAGGAAACAGTGCCATAAATGTTGTATATGTAAATTAAACAAACAAATAATAATAGAACATGACTTAACACAAAAACTTGATTGTCTCGATAATTTGATATCCCATATTCTCTATTCAATTTCACATAATATTGCTCATACGCCCTAGGTGCCAAAAAGCCACTAACACAGCATTATTTCCTATTTTCCACCCTTTCTACTTTCTCCTTTTCAATTTAGTCCATCGCACAGTTTTCCCATACCATTTTCAATTGTTTGCTGGCTGTACCTGCTTTCGTTCAATTTTCAATTGCCTTCAATATTTGCCAAAAACAATCATTGCAAAATCGAAAATATGAATATGAAATTGGCAAATCTATATGCGTATATATACTATAGAAAATCTAAATATGAGTATAGACAGGCTGGGTAATGTTTGCAAATAGCTGTGCATAAAATTTAATACAAACAGTGGGATTTTTTTCTTTCTCGCTGCCGTTTTTCAATAAAATATCAAAGCACACGGCGCAAAACAGCAGCAACAAATATACACTCGAAATGCAATAATCATATTAAAAGCCACAGAGCAAACAACAACAACCACGGGCAATCTATAAAGGCAACAAAATAGTTCGTTTTTAAAGTTATTATTAGCCGCAAAATGTGGCCCGATACAAGAGTGCACAGATATGCCAGATATACGAGCATATAGATGTACATTGTACACCCAAAATATATATATATATATATATAAATAGTGAGTGTAGTTTGGGCTATTGTGTGTATATGTGCAATCAATATATTGTACATCGGTTATATCTGTATCTTGCGCCAATTGAACGACCATCTATATGCACACCCCGAATAACATATATACAAATATACATACTCGTATATCCAATTCCGCTGGTGTTTCGGTTCGGGTTCTGTGTTTGTGTATAAATCATTTAAGCGGCCACCAAATAAAAATCAAGTTGAAAACATTCAATGAACTACTTTTTCCCTCTGCCAGTGCTAAAGTGTTGCATGCAACGCACATATAAATATAAATAGTACATATGCCATATCCACATAAAATTCAATATACAGATAAGTACATATAGAATTCTATACAGTGTACTTTTTGCTGACGAGCGAAAAATCAACAAGAACAATGCAAATATGGAAACATAAGCTATTTGCCAAATAGCAAATGGGAAAGAGCGTTTTTCATTAGATTTTAAATGTTAGTAATTTTCTTTTTGCTTTCATAATATGTTGAGGAAATTATAAATAATTCAAACGTGAAACGCATTTTATACGTGGGTAAACAAATAAGGGAATTTCGAAAATAAAATGTTCAAGCGGTAATGTCAGAGGGAAATTGTTCGAACGAATTCTCTGAGGTGTTTGCAGCTATTTTAACTATTTTATTTCCCAAAAATAAACGTTCGTTTCAACTTCCAAAAACAAAATGAAATGTTATTTATGAACCGACTAACTGAATACCTTAAGGCGAATTCCAGGAAGTGCTTCTCAAAATTAAATATTATAATCTTGATAAAATCTTTGTTAGGCAATATAAGCCTATTGATAGCTATTGATAGTATTAGTCTATTTTTTAGATAAATTAATTTATTACCTATATTGATTACTAAGGAAATCAAGTACATTTAAGATAGTGGCTCTGTCTGAATAGTCAAATCACCAAAAAACATCAAAGCCAAATTTAATTTAAAATGATTAAACAAGGTGAATAAAACTATAAATATTAAATGATGAAATGTGGCAGTCATTTTGGGTATCTCATTTCAATGTAGCACATTTTAAAGATCATTAAATGGTAAATAAATCAAAGCCTGACTTTTATTAGGCTTACCATAATCTTTTTCTACCTCTCCTTTTAAACACTGTCGTCCGAAATTTCTTGCAACAAAAAACCCATCATATTGATCAATCCTTCACGCTGTGAAAATTTGTGTATTCCCCACAGAGAAGAAATCTACGACAAAGTATTTTGATGGCTTCTTCTGGTTAAATGCGGCTGCCTTGCCTTGGCTAATTTAAGCCATCAGCCGCTGCAAATCAATTGGATGTGGCAGGCAAAAAAAAAGGGGTACCTGTCAACAACTTGTTGCGATCATTGTTTAGTCACGCCCCCTACTCAGCAATTAAAAGCCGCCTACCCGCCAACACTTTTATTCGGTTTTTAATTAATATGCAGCAGCGGCCACAAATAAGGTGGGCTGCTGCCGCCGTTCAGGGGGGCGTGTCGTGTGGCAAGTGTCGAAAATTTATGCGCCACATTAGTTATAGATCCATAGATACAGATACTGTTTCGCGAAACAACGACACCGCCCCGGCCATTTAAATATTTAGCTAAGGAAAAAAATTATTTATTAATTTGTTAATTCGTTGTTTGTCATTTTGCGGCTTAAACGTTTCGTTCTGCTACAAAACACATTAAATTTATGGGACCCCACATTATGGTGGGGGTCTCAAGAAAGAGAGACGGGAAGAGTCCGCCAGAGAGAGAGGGCGATACGATCTTCGGATGACCACGCTTCGGCTCAGTTCGGTTTGGTTCGACAGCGGCCTCGGCTCGTCGCTCGCAATTAACACGCCAAATTAGCGACGCAACGCCGCTGCCGACGTCACTGCCCCCGCCTCTGTTAGCGACGACGACACTGAAAAAAAAGTACACCCATTTCGGTCATCAACTACAGTGACTAGGGACTTTAATTTAAATGGTATTTCAAATTGTACCGCTAAAATGAAATAAAAAACATTAGTAGCAAGACATTTCTGAAATGTTAATGGGTACTAATCACATATAAACTCAAATTTTCATTACTTTTTTCATTACTTAACAAACTTATTATCTAGCTTAAAATTATATTGCTTTAAATGATAAATAAAAAAAAGCACTTCGATTTCTTTAAAAACTATTTAAAAAAAAATGGTTTAAAAAAAAGTTTTTTACAAAAATTGATTTATATCATATTTATATAGTTTTTCGACCCATCTCGAATTGATGATTATAAAAGAATTGTTACTATTTAAGACAACATTCCAACACTTTTCCTAAGTGTATGCAAATGTAAATTTCAGTTTTCATCTGGCGGCAGCAACAGGGGCCAGCCGAAAACTTGTTGAGCATTTTTATTGATACGTTTTGATATTTTTCAAGAATTTATTTAATATATTTACAGATTTATGAGCTCGCTCTCGACCATCGCCGCCTCAGTCAAATATTTGTAGATTTTATTTATGGCCAAGAGCGGGCCAGCAGCAGCAACAGCAACAAAAAGCATCATACACACAAAATTTATTAGCCAAGTTGAACTTTTTTCGGTTGAACACAACTCTCAGCGCCTCGTGCTGATAATTTTGGGTGGGGGGGCCATGATCGGACGGGGGGCCTTCTGCCAAGGTGACTGATCATCTTGGTCTAATGTGTCAAGTGGTTGCCAGAGCTTTGAATAATAAATAATTGTTTATAATGTATCCGCTGCGCGATCTCTCAGCGGTTTTTGGGGTAAACGGAAAAAAAATTGGGTTAAAATCGAGTGGCGCGGGATGGGGAATAATTGTTTGAGTATCTCATCAGGTGATCAATTGGAGCTAATGAGAGTTCATCGTGCATTTTATGCAGATTTTCGTTGAGTGATATAAGCCGATGAGCGATTGTTGGTTGCCTAAACAAAATATAATGGAGGGGAGAACAGTGAGTGGGAATTAGATAATGGAGATCTCCGAGTAAGCCTTATGGAACACATGATGATTTTGTTTGGCAGCTCAGCTTATGTTTATGTAATTCTTTGAATAAAAACTTTGTTGGTTGATAATTTTTAAATTATTCTTACACTTTGACTTTAACAAATCCTTATTGTCTTTAATTTTTAAATTCTTTCTTTTGGGTAATACAAATTTAAGTTAATATTTTTATTTAAATACTTTTTCCTCAAAGTTGTAATTTCCTGTGAAAATGAAGTTATTAAATTCCTTGTATGAAAACTTTTTATTTGAATTTCTTTATAAATTATTTAACCTTTCCAGGAGCTCTGTCGTGAAATGGAAAATCCTTCTCAGCTTAACTTTGTGCTGTCTCCATGTTGGGCTGACATTTTCATTCGTTTGCCGTGCTAACATCTCCTCGAACATATGTTCTTGGCTCGTGCTGTCTGAGTCGCTGTATCTGTTGCAGTAAATGTATCTGTATCTGTAAATGTATCAGCGTGTGCAGATGTATCTGTCGCTCTGTGTGCCGCACTGTCTGCTCCCGCGGCGTATACGTAATGTGACAATTGCTCGCTTCGCTTCTGTCACACACTGCAACTTTGTTTATCTGTCTATCTTCCCCAACTTCTATACGCCCTTTTTTTTCCTCTTTCTCTGCTGATCTGAACATCTTGTACAATTTTATTACGCTTTGCATTGCATTTTGTTGACAGTTTTGTCAACAAGCGTTGAAAATTGGCTAAATATAAATATATGTACCCATCAGATTTCCACCAGCCCCTTCGTTTCGTTTCGTTTGTCGCACTGTGTGCAGGCAGGAATATTTATTACAACGGCAACAACTCGTTCGCATCGCATTTTATTTATAAATGCGAATATAAATAGGTGCAAGATGCACAGATTTCATCTGCCCAAAATAAGGGAGAGGGGGTTGGTGCTGAGGCAGCAAAATGAGGGATCCTGGTGGTGCACAGTCAAGCGAATTCGCAGCAAGCATGACTTGTAAATAGCTGCGAGTTAAGTATCTGGCAAAGTGCAAAGTAGTTGCCAAGGCATCATCACCAGACTGCCGCAGCATCTTCCTCGCCATCATCTTCGTCCTCGGCACTTTTCGCCCTCATCTTACATACAAATACACTGAGAAGAATACATAAACTTCATATTATGATTAATACCTACCTCAAAAATTAGTATTAAAGACTTATATGTTTAATTACAATATTGTTATCTAAGCCGTATTAGTTTATAATATATATATATATGTTATGCATTTTATTCGTTACTTCATTTGAAACTATTAATTTAATTGTGTGCTTTTTATTTATTTATTTTATTTATTAGTTTTGAATATTATAGCTTTAAATATGTATATTTATATATATTTGGGTAAAGCACAGGCACATTAGGCACTTAGCCTAAGTTTTATATATTATGGCATTTATTTCAATTGAGTTCACTATTTTACAAAGATTTATCAGATCACAGGTTAACTATTCTCAGATTTAACTTTTGTAAACCTTAAATATCGCTTTTTAGCCGAATATTTTCAATGATTTTAAAATGATTTTTCAGTATAAAATCCTAAAAGTATTTTTTCAGTGCGGCATCATCATCATCGTAATGAACTGGGCACGCACTTGTCTCGCTCAGCCGTAGAATGATGAATGTGGCAAGCGGCGGCAGATGTGGCGATGTCTATATGGCTATAACTATAGCCCTACCTATGAGTATGCCTGTGCCACCGAAACTACTGTATGCGACCGCCACGAGAACGAAGAAATTGCAACATTCTGACGCTTTATCGCTTTTCCTGGAATCGGAAAATGCTTCCGCATCAATTGAAAGCGCAAGTGCCACTATTTTTGTAAGACGTATCAAGCTATAAGTTTTTAGAGGGAAAAGACCGGCGGTCTTTTTTTACAATATATAAACATTTGTTTATTTTGCAATTCAAGAAATCTTGTATTTTTCAAAATTTTTTGTAACAAGCTATGTTTGTTAAAACTACTTCCCACAAAAGTACACTGTGTCAATTATTTGTTACTCATAAATATATTAATTTATTGAATATATATGGTTAAGCTGGCTACAATTTGTAGTAATACACATTTATTTTTATCCATATTAAAAATATAAATATTTATATCTTTTTATATTGCAATAATTCTATATACTCAAATAAAATATCATCATACAGAGCGTTAAATATTAAAAATTTTTGCGTATATTTATTTAGCCGATGTGTACTAAATAAATTTGATCCCAACCCAAAAAAAAATGTAATCCACTCGTAAATATTTTTCATACAGAGCGTTAAATATTTATAAATTGTCCATATATTTATTTAGTCAAAGTGTACTGAAACAATTTGGTCCACACCTAAAGAACTTAATCCACTCGGTAAATATTTTTCCCCCAAACCAGCTTACATACTTAGCTTTGCTTACTGTGATTTATTCGTCATCTCAAAGCACAAATCTTTCCACCAATTTTTTTCCCCCTTTTACAACTACAATCCGTGGTTTATCTTTCGCACTTTAGCGCGGCTTAAAAATAGAAGACCACGACACTTCCTCCCCCTACAAGAAAAAAAGTGGCAACTGCCGCCCTATGGCGCTGTCAAAATCAGTTAAAAACACCGATTCGCTGTCTCATCGCCGGATCAACGACCACAGCGACTTGTATGCCATGTGTGTGGTTTTCTGTTGCTCATTTTTTTGTTGTTTTCGCTGTACTTTCTGTCTTCTATGTGATGAGGTACGAGCAACAAAATAAAAAATAATATAAAAACAGCAACGAGAACCAACCTCAAAGACAACTTTCAGGTGAAACACAAACAACAACGTCGCGCCAAAAAAAAAATGTAAGAAAAAATATTTAAATATTTTAAGAGCGATGACCCAGAAGCCGAAGCCCCAACAACAACAACAACAACAAAAAGCCTCAAACACCTTCCACCAAGCAAAGAGCAACAAAAACGAACTGGACAACAAAAAAAATTAAAATGAAGAATTTTTTTTTTTTCAAGAAGAAGAGTTTAATTTGTCAGAACAACAAACTTGATCAAAATCTATACACACGCGAGGGAGCGAGAGCAAACACAAAATATGGTAAAAAAAAACTGAAACGAAGCAAAAAGTTTCCCAAAGTCTTGAACTTCAGGAAACTAATTTTTTGCTGACATTAACGAAATTAGTTTATGTCATTTTGTGGAATAAAGTAAAAAATAGACTTCTTGTACAAAAAAAAAAACTATCCATATTTTTTTTATTTAGAACCCATGAATATTAAATTAAATTGTAGAACTTTACTTTATAACTTACTCAAAGATAAAATAAAAGTAACTTTTATGATTGAATATAAATTTGAACATTTTTTAAAAATTGAACAAATATTGATAATCGTTGCAAAACCATCATGTTGCCAGAAGGAAGAACTTATTGGCCGTATAAATATATATTTTTTTCGAGCTGTCAAACTCCCTCTATACGTAGCTTCCCCTCACAATCTCGAATCTCTCTGATTCTATTTTCTCTTTCAACTTTGAGATCATAAATCTTTGTTCGGCTGCCGCCTTTTTTCTTCTTTAGCTTGAAGCTCGTTGCTAGTTTCTTCTAACGTCAAACACTAATTGGTATTAGCAGTTGCTATCACACGCATCCCCTCGACAGCCCCTCAATTATGGCCTTTCAAGATTAAAGAACCAACGGGTTCAATGGATCAAGCCAAAGTTGGCTTTACCTTTTACGGCCTTTGACTTTGAATTGTGCCGCTGAATTTTGTTTGCCGCAGCCGCTGACAAACAACGAGAAACAGGTGGGTGTGGCATTTGGGGAAGGAGAACCTGTTGTTAGAGGCTGTTGTTAATTCAAGAAGTGGGTGGTCAGTAAAAAGCTCAAATTAAATTAGTATCGGATTTAACAGGCTTTGATAAAAACTATTAAAGGCTTATCCATTTTTGTAGCTTGTGTATTGTTTTTTTTAATATTTAATAGACCAATAATTTAAAAAAATAAGTTCTTATAAGATTCAAAAAGTTCAAAGACACATTTCAAAATTCAACCAATTCCAAATTTGTTATTAACCAAATATGTTTATAAATTATTAATTTTTCTTTTTTAAATAAAACCTTTTTCTAATCATCATTTTTAAATCTTTATTTCTTAACTTAAAGAATTAGTTGTGTAAACAAAAAGCTTTACTAAAATGTAATTTTTGAAGTTTATTTTAAGAGTATTCCAAAAAACATTCAGGTTTTAAGTTTGCTGAGAAATTTAAAAATAAAATTATTTTTAAAGTATATTAAGTGTGTAGATGTCTATTAGTTGGACAATCAAAAGTATCAAGTATTTTAAAACTTAAATATTTAAGCCTCTGAATGTGTGAAAACGCTATTGGGAATCCAAAACTTTCCTAGGTATTATATCGATATACGATTTTTTATATTTTGGAGCCAATTTTCAGCCAACGAACCCCAAAAACAAAGCGACAACGCGACGTGCAAAGTGCGAAAACGAACAACGGAAAAATTGTAACTCAAACGGAGGTCGATGGGGGTGAAAAGGGGCGGTGGAGGTGAGGTGAGGAGGGGGATGCGGTAAGCAAATGCAAATGCCCAGATACAGATACAAACGGTCACAGATACAATCAAATACATACGTCAATTGCTTCGCTGCTTTGTCGGTGTGGCTAAAAATGAAAAATTGCTTTTCAAAATTAAATCAACATTTAATTTTCTCGTAATTTGCTGCCTGCCTGCTCAGCCGCAAAAGAAGGAAGGGGTCGGTTGGCGGCTGGGCGGTGGGCGGGGTGGAAAAGCGAGTGGTGGCTGAGGGAAAACTCACGCACATTTTTCTACAAATTAATTTTAGCACAAAGATTGCCAGATACAGAGAAATGTACCTCAGCTACCAGATACAAGACACCAGTGCACGGCTATAGATACAGATACACGGATCCGAGATACAGATACATCTACAGATATAAGGCCTGTCTGTCTTCCACAGATACATCGTATTGGTTAGCCATTAAATAACGCCAGCAACAACAAAACTACAAATCGTTTGGCAGCCAAGTGCCAAATAAAAACTTATTACTTATACGCCTCGTATGCCAGAGCAAAAGCACCCAGCACATGAATCTATTATGAATTAGACTTTGAATGCCAAAGCACACTCACACTCACCCATACACACTCACACACAGGGTAGGGAATAAATAAATATTTTGTAGCTCGTTTAAATATTCACCCTGGAGGGCAATTTTTCGTTAAGATTTTTTGGTTCGATTTGAATTGTATTTGCCGCAGATTTAGTTGAGTTCTCTCGCCGGTAGAATGAGTGGAAAATGTGTTTGGATGAGTGCAATAATGTGGAACAAGGTCCACAAATAAACAATTGGACATTATTGAATACCGGTTGTGATGAGAGGGGCTTAGGGAATGAATAAATTAGTAATGGTAGGAAAAATATTACTTAGAGGCCTGGAATACAGTTAGCCTTGTACTCAATTCCAAATTTAAGTAGCTCTCAAAAATGTATTATCTGCAGCAATCGAAATGTTTTTACTAAATTAAAAACTATATTGTTGTTATTAAATCAAATACAAAACTTCCAAAAATCATTTATTTTGGTTTTATATATGCAACGAAACGAAAATTAAAATTATGGTCTTAATATTATCAAAAATTACAGCAGAAAATAATGATCTTTTTTAGTGATTATTCTTTTTGTGACGACCATTTATTTACCAAAATAAGTACATATACAAAGTGCTTTCATTAAACATTAAATTGCCCTCATTGAATGTTTCTTTTAATTTTCGGCTTCAGTAAGTCCATATTTTAAGCATATTAATGTCCATAAATCACAGTCAAGTGCTAAGCCACCACAATTTTATTTCTTGACCAAAATTATCCATCACATAAACGGGTCTTCATTCATTTTATAAGTCAGCCCCCGCACAGACATAGCAAATGATCCATGGCATAACTCTAAATAGAACTGCATTTGTCACAGAAATCAAACGAAATTTCTAATATTTTTAGACCACAAAGGTGGTGCGTCCCTCTTTCTATCTATATCTCTTTGTCTATATCTTTGTATGATTTGATTAGGAACTGTGAAAATTGTTAAACTGCCACTTTATTAATAATGTCAAACTTATACACACACGTAAGGGGAAATGGAAAAACAGAAAATCATTTTTAGTTCTTTATTGTCAAACAAACAAACGGCCAAAAAGTTCTCTTTTTGAATTGAAATATTTTGACGTGTTCCAAATAATTTTACCGAGCTGCTGTTGATATTTATTATTAACTCGATTCTCTATTGGTGTGTTTGTGTGTTGACAAGATAGAAAAATGTGTCAGAACAACAGAAATTGTGTGTTCGCCCCGAGGGCAAAGGAAAGTTTCCATCAGATGAAGAACAATCCAATCCCCAGCTTCTTGGCTTGAATGGATGAGTTCCCGATGCTAATGAGCGCGTATCTGACAGATACAATTTATAAATTTGACAAGTGCAAAAGCACGAAAAAGTAATGCCAACAAAACCCGCAGTCAGCCAAATGGAAAACGAACAATAATGCATTTTGAAGGGAAGAGAGTGAAGCAAATTCCAAAGCAAAACCAGAAAAAAATAACTTTGAACAACCCACAGCAAATAACAATACAAATCTCAAACAAAGCCAAATTATTTTGCATAAACGAAATTGTTGACAAATTATGATTTAGTACTGACCGCATTAACATATATCCATACACAAATACCCGGCATATCTGAATATATATAAATGTATTTATCTGGTCAGCAAGTTTTGAGCGCCGTCCATCTGTTCATAAATTTCACGCTGCTTAATTAAAATTTTGAATATTTTATGCAGTTGGGCATGGCAGTAGCTCAAGTAGCCGAAACTAATGCCCGATAAACTGTCTGACCTTTTGACCACAACTCATTTCCATGGAGAGGCAGTTTTCGACTTAAGCTTTGATACCCATTAATTGAAATAGGTGGGTCGGTCTATATTTATGTCTTACTATATGTCCAATCTTTAATCAAATTTGTATTACTTTTTTAACGTATCAAAATTTACTGCATCTCTTTATTTAAACACTTTATTAAGCGTTTCAAGAAAGCTTCCATCAACTTAAAACTATTTAAATTTTGAATTATTTATCGTCACATCTGAACTTATAGTTATGAAACAAAATGTTTTTGCTATTACACGTTTTTACACGTTTATTAAAAAATACAAAAAATAAATGAAATTACAATAAAAGTCATAAGGCATTATCAGGTTTTTTTTTTTAAATTCATAGTCACTTAAAAAACCATAATTTTTGGTTTATAGTCCAATTATCAATCATTTAAAGTTTTCATAGAATTATAGCTATTTCTTTTATAATATTAATGTTATGTTTCATTATGTTTTTCATAATTTCCTCAAATATTTAAATAAGCAAAAATTTGTCTTCACTATAGGTAACGCACAAGTCGTTTCCCAAACCATTGTAATTATTTATTGCGAGGAAGCAAATATAAAAAATGCATTTGGATTGAATAAACACATAAATCCAAATCCGAAGTCGTAGATAAGTATAAGTAGATGTATATTTTACTCGGACGATTTGGAACAACCCACTCGTATGAAAAAAATTCATTCGTATAAGCGTATGCAAATTCCTTGACCGCGAGGTGTTTACATTTCACTAATCGACATCATGACGCTGTTCTGTCGCCACTTTCTCAGCTTCTTGTTGTCCCTGTTTCCCCTAAATAAATCCACATCCGCTCTTCATTTACATTTTTACCCAAGCGGCGCTCTGCTGATAATCACCAAATTTACGCTAAGTATTCCAAATTAACATTGTTGCGGTTGTTTCCGTCGCCGTGGGTTCTCATTTTGTGATAAACATTTGTTTTGGCTTTGGCCCGACGTGTGTCTTATACACACATTTTGTTTTTGCTGCCTTTTGCTGTAATTGATTATTCTGCCAACTTTTCGCTATTGTTTGTCTCGCACATTTGGCAGTAACTTATATCCAACACGCGGTAAATTAATTTTGTGGAGTGAAATATCAAAGGAAAGGTTAAAGATCGCAACCAAGCTGTTTTAGTTTTACACTAAATCACTATGCTTTAGGCCCAAAACGGGTCATAAATAATTTCTATATTAAATATAAATAATGTCTGGTTTTATTTAATTACCTGTTTATTAAAATTAAGTTGTTTTATTTCTACAATAAAATATACTGTTGATGACTTTAAATTAAGCGAAATAATTATTAATTTATTACTTTCTACATACTTAGAGGAAAAAAAAAAATATTGTTATCTTATTTATTTTAAACGATGATCATTAGATACGAAGATGATTTGAACGATTATGTATCAAGTTATATAGACTTCATTAAAAATAAAGAAGCTTCTTAAATATTATTATATTCCAATAAAAATCATTATGATTTTTAATGCCCAATAAAATGTCAACTTCTAGTCACCTAGATTGTTATTTAAGACGCGCGACAGATTTGTTTAACCGCCCTGATAACTTAGCTATTTTAAAAAACTTTTTATTTGCAACCAGATATAACTCTCAACAAAGAACGATCAACGGGCAATCACAGTTATCGACTCGGCACTCTGATTGATCGATTTGCCAAAGGTCTAGAGTCTAGACCGAAATCGCTACCCAGGATGATCAATCTTCAGAGCAGCTTTCATCAGTCAGCGATAGCTATTGAAATCTGGATCGGAATCGGAATACAAAATGTCAGCACTCTGTCAACGGCTTGACAGCGGGAAATAAAACGAAGGGGAGCGTTCTCCTGAGACTGAGAGTGAAATAACGAAAGAACCGACAGTGGTTCCTTAATCTGTTTACTTTGCAGATGCAGTTGGCCAGATAAAAGGCAGCCAAATGGGCAGGGATATAATAAAAAAGAGCATAAAACGACTGTTTCTGAAGTGAGCGCGTCTCTTGTCTCGTTGAATATAATTTATGAGTCAATTTCAGACAATTATTGTTAAATATTATTAAGCATTCGTTGGGCTGTCAAAACACGCGCTGCCATCGTTTCGAATGATTTACAGCGAATTGAAGACAATTGTCACTCCGTCGCGAGCGATGACAAATTTTAAGTGGATAATCTTCCATATTATATTGAAACTGAGACTGAGCAATGGCAGGAACTCAAAAAAAAAAATAAATAAATAAAGGGAATAAGTGCATTGCCAGCGCAAATTAATGTCAACGTTGATTAAGGCTGGCAACTATGGTCTCTTGGAAATCCCCGCAACCTTTTCGAAACCCCTCAAAGGCATTCCGCAAATTTACACTGCCAAGCGAAATGTGAAGACGCGTGGCTTGCCAATTATGGCAAAATGGGAGGAAAAACAGGGTGGATAGAGGGGAATCACAGGGGGAAAGACAGCCCAAACGAGACGAAGACAGATCGCCAAGATCATTGACAATTTGTCGGTGGCATCAGATCACACAAACCAGTCTTAAACGATACACGACAAACAAATCAAAACTTTATGAGCCAACGTTTTGCTGAGAACAAACTACAGGGATGATATAAAATCTTTGATCCATAGCTGGAATTCAGATGCTTTATTTTCTTAGATTTGGTAAGTGACAAACCTTTTCTGACCCAAATGTTCAATGTTTTGATAAAGAAATTAAATAAAATAATTTTTTATATTACTATTTAGTTTTTCCTTTTTAATAAACTTAAAACTATATATGTATACATAGCATAAGCAAAGTGACAAAAAGTATCCATATGGTTCTTTTAAAATGTTAGGAAATAAACTTATTTGAAATGACACTAAAATTATTGAGAAAACTAACGATTTTTTTAAGTATAAATAAAGACAATCTATTTCAATCTAAGTTGCTTTTATTGAATGATATTCTCTAAAAAATAAACTTAAATCTTGGCTAATACCTTTCAGAAGTCAACAATTTTGCTCCAAATTACCCTTGAGCTACCGCCAATAACCGCTGTTAAATAAAACAAACAAATTAAGACAATGCAACTCTCTGCGCTTCGGCTGAGATAAATATCAGAGTAAACACAAAAAACAAAGCCAAAAAAAAGCGGCTCAGTTCGGTTCGGTTAAAATCAGCTTACTTGGGATCTGCTCAAATGTGTGAACAATATCGGCGTGCGGATCTTGCCCAGCAACCAAAACAGAGAGCCAGATATATCGAGGGGGCGTTAGGGGGTTAAGAGGGGCCAAGAGGGGTCAAGGGGGGGGTGGGGTACGATGGACCCGAGAGACCTGTTTAAAAACCTGTTAATCAGCCAGAGAGCAAATCGGAGAGATATATGGCGATGGAGAGCGAAATGCAGCGGTGACTGCTGCGCTTTTGGAGCAACTAAAGAGCTGTACTTTTGCATAGTCGTTGGGGGGATTGCTATAACACCCCCTACCAACATTTTTGGCGCCTTACTCCTCTGTTTTTCCCCCCTTTTCTTTATTTTTCCCTTCCAAAAGTGACGCGACAAACAGTTGGAGAATGACAAAACAAAAATAGCAACCGAAATGATTCCATTTCATTCTGTACGAGGGAAAATTTCAATTCATCCTTAGCTCCTCTGTGGCAGCCCCCTTATCACACCCCCTTCTGAACCACCACCCATGATAACCACCCACTCGAGGGGGGAATCCAATCAGCCACGCGTTGGTGATAAAATGCGTTAACAATACGTGAAAAGCTCTTTTCCTAACCGTTTTCCCTCTCGCCATCCGTTTTCCGCTTTTTCCCCTTTTCTCTTTTTTTCGGTTGCTTTTGCGGTATCTGACAGATTTTTGTGGGTTGGCCTAATGGGGGAAAATCAGGCAGAAGTTTGTTGAAGCAGGCTACTAAAATCGGCAAAAGCCTCTTTTGAGGGATTGAAATTTTGGGTCACGTTTGGGGGCGAATGGTGTATCAGATTATCGGGGTGTATTGCATACCGCATCACACCTGATTTTTGTGGGTAAGGAAAAGACAGTTGGTGGCATTTTTGAGTGGATGAAATTGTCAGGAATATTTTATTTCAAATATAGAATTAGCATGTTTAATGGAATTTTCTAAGGGAATTTGAAAAGGAGAAGCAATAAATTGAAAAACTTTTTAAGTGGGAATGTAACATGAATAACAATTATAAAAATATATTTTAAATTTTGTGAATAAAGGGTTGTTCAACGAAAACAATGAGCTTTAGAGCTAATGTAAGAGACTAAAGTTACAAAAAAAAATATAAAAATGAAATTGTAGGACAGATACTTAATAAATTAATGATATAACACGGCTTTCATGGCAATAAAAAATAAAAATAAATGATAGTAAAGAATAATAATTTAAATTATGGAAATTAACAGTTAAAAAGAGTAGTATTCAAAGAACATTAGTAAAATAATTCTTTTAAAATCAACTGATTTTTCTACTTCTTATCAGCTTAAGCTCCATGTCCATGGGGAAATCAATTCAATGAGCTCTTCGAGTAATTTGCACAAAGTGATGGGTGCACTCCTTCTCTTAATGTCCTGAAATTTTATGAGCCGTATCGGATAATCTTAATTTAAATTGCTTTCCATTTCCCATTTACCGAAATTTTCGGGCTTCCCGCTTTCATTGCAGCACAATTAAGCATTAAAAAAATGGTTGATCATGTTATTTAAGCCAAACACTTGTCACAATAAATCACATTTCAATCCAAATATTTGCGCAATTCCCCCAAGTCAAGGCCCCATTGAAAGTGCCCTTCCGTTTTCGGCGGATTCCCCGCGTAACCCTCGCTGCGCATCACTCATACGCCCTGTGTACAAAAGCCGAATTGTCCACAGGCCAACCACCGGCATGCAACAACAACAATAAACACAAAAAAAAAAAACAATAAATACAGTAGAGAGCGAAGCCGAGAAAGCAAAAGCAAAGCATAGTGAAGCAAAGCAAATCTGAAAGCAAACAGGCAAAGCAAAACAAACGCAGCAGCCGCAGAGCTGCCATTTGCCCATTTTGAACTCCACCTATCCCCAACATCGGAGAATCCATTACCCCCAGCCACCTCATCCACCATATCCCATATCCCATATCCCCTCCCCCGCTTTCCACGGTGGGCAGAAAATAAAAAGGAAAACACTTTTAAGCAAAATCAAATTCACAAGCATCAACAACATGAAAAAGGATAAGGGTAGCGAAATTTTAAATACTCTTTAACTATATTTGTTATTGTTTTCCTTTATTTTATCTTTTGAAATCCCAATCTAGGACCTTGCTTAAAAATGATCAATAATCCCAAAATAGGATCGGAATCAATAAGATATTTGGTAAACTTTATAAGCCCTCATTAATATAAAATCCCTATCTTAATATCATCTTATTTTTAATTTTCTTTAAATTCTGTGATTATTTAATCCAATTTTAAAAGTTTAAAGTAAATAAGGTTAGTAAAGGTTAAGTAAATATGTGTTTGAATTTCAGTTTGACCAAATTTTATAGACATAGAGTCGTTATGATTTGTATTAACTCAAAGTACTATTTATGAAATATATTTATACATTTTTTAAGATTCAAAATACCTTTTGTTTTAAAGAGCGTATTTGGGTAACAATCAAGCGCAAACGCAGAGTAGTCGGCGAGCATGACGAAAGTCCTTTCGCACATTACCACATTTTTGTAGCTCTTGCCGTGTTTGCTGCTTTTGTTGTTGTTTCGCATATTTTTGTTGTTGCTGCCACCCAGTGAGGCAAAAAAACAACGAAACAACAAAAACAAAAACACAAAAGCAAAGCCAACACGAAAGACAAAAGCTAAAAGCGACAAATGAAATAATAAGAGAGCTTAAATAACTCCACACGAGAGCGCACTCACATACACGCACACGAAAGGGCGACTCCAGCACACACACACACACACACACAGTCATAAAAGTTTCTTGGTGGGAAAAGGGGGTGGGGCAGGTTGTGTTTGCATGTTTGTTGTTACATTGACTTCCGATGACGGGCAGCAGTCTCCCTCTGGTCCTCTCTCTCGTGTATCCAACCCCCTCAGCACCCACCACCCACTCGGCGGCAGCGCCGCTCGCTCAGAAGCTGCGAACTTGTTTGCTCAATATGTTTCACACACAAGCGCACGCACACTCACACGCCGACAAAAAGCGGAGACAACGAGCGACGATGGCCACACGAAGCTTTTACATTCCACCTCCACCTCACCACCCCCAATCATACTATTCGTTACACTGCGATAATTCAGAAAGTCAATTTCCTACGATTCCTATTCAAGCTAATCAATACAGTTTCAATATAAAAAAATGTTTTAATAAAAACTATTTGTTTTTTTAATCCTAAACAGACCTATCTAATTATATAATCCAAAAATTGTCAAATCTTAGCAATCCTAATTGAGTTAATATTTATTATCGTATTTTAGTTAATAACAATTTTCATCAATCTTTTATATTAACTGATTTAAATTTGTTAATTAATATTAATAGTAATATCAAAAAAAGGAATCAAATGCTATTCCTTTTATTGACATTTATTGCAGACTTTGACCATAATTAATTTTTCATTTTATTTTAGTAACATAATTGTTTTCAGTGAACTTCTCTGCCACATTGCACGCTAAATAATGACTGACAGTATGTTGGTGCTGTGCCCCTTCCTCCATCTCTCCTTCTCTGTCCTCTGTCGCCCCCTTCCATACCTCTCCCACCCACCCACTGTGTGACCCCCAATTGCTCTCGCTCCCACTAAACTGACAATCCAACAAACGCAAACAAACCGAAATCGACAAAGAGAGGGAATGAGAGCAAGAGAAGTGTGAAAGAGACAGAAAGGGGCCAACAGAAAGAGATGGAGAAACACGAGTTGATTGAGAGAGCAGGTTGCATCGAACTTGTTGCGTTGCGCCACCTTGCGCCCGCTGCCTCTGCTGACGTCGCTGCCTCTGCCAACGCTCTCGTTTTGCTCTTTGTGCTCCCAATTACTTTTTGCATGCTACCTTGTGCCCCCACTTCACCCAACAGAAACAACAACTAAGTGTTCGCATTGCTTTTTGTTATTGCTTTTGTTGTTTTCGCTTGGCTTTTGGTCAGATACCGACTGCGACGTCGACAGCGGCAGCGCAGAGGCAGCGTTGTGTTGACGTATTTTTATGCAGCTTTTGCCTTTGGTTGTTGTTGTTGTTATGCTTCATGCTATATCCGATGCGATGCTATATATGCTTAATCCCTCGAAAACTGACGACCAGCAATCCACAATTTGAAATGTGTGAACCACTGTATGCGCGAGTGTCGAGTGTTTAGCTCCCTGTGTCCACTGAGAACAAATATATAGGCCAAATAACACTGAATGATAGGTATTAAAAGTGTTATATAAGGCTTAATTTAATTTCTAATTTTTGAGCCCCCATTCTTGTATTTTTATGTACATTAAGCTTTTCGCAATTAACTAACTAAATTGAAATCCGATTTGGGAGAATTTAAAGCTTTTTATTACATTTTAATTTATTATTACTTTTAATTGTTGAAACATATTTTGTATAATAAACATGTTATCATCTAATTGCTAAGGTGGTACCCATTATTTTCAGTGCTCTCGTGAAGTTTGTGCTTCGGGCTTGATATGACCCCCTCTCGAGAGCCCCCCTCCGCCCCTGCAATCGAGCACCGTTCGACCGCAAAGCGCTGGGGCCATGTTTTCACACAGAGCTTACACAGATAAACTCGAAATGTTGAAAGAGGCGGGGGAAGGGGGGAGGCGAGCACACATACATTAACATATCAAATCCAAAGGCGAAACATTCGCAGCGTTCTCATTTCGCAAATTGACTTTAATATTTGTGTTGTGTTTGTTTGCCTTTGCTTTTGTCTGTGCTTTTGTTTATTTCTTGCTTTTCTGCGTTTTAAATTTGTACGATAATTGTTTGCCGTCACAGAGAGCAGGAGAGAAGGATAGAGAGGGCGCCAAATTAATTGATACGATATTATTATTTATTTTTAAATGCTAATGGGTCATTTTTGGTATTTTAACATATAATTCTTGCTCCAAATTGATGGGCCATAAAAGTCATAAGATATTCGATTTTTATGGTTGATTAATCTGCGATCATTTTTCAAGAATCGATATTTAAAGTCGTTCACCGATTTTAAGATCGTTGATAATGTTGCGGTAACGGTATTAGCAATTTCAGTAAATGTTTAAAAATTTATGGGTTTGTTTTGATCCATTTGTCAAGACTGAATGGCCATATTTTACAATCGAATTTTAAAATTATTGAATAATTAAAAAACCTTTTATATACGATTTTTTGTCAAAAACCAATAAACAAATTAAATTTTTTTCTATTAATTAAGAAATTTTTATAAAAAAAAATGCTTATTATATGTTAGTGTTCAATATTTAAATTAAACAAACGTTCTCATTTGAATTATTTTAATAAAATTGTTTATCTTATTTTTTCTCTTTAATTTAGTTAAAAAAACAGACAATTTTCAGTTATGTGTGTGTTATGTGTGCAACAATTTTTGTCCTGTTCGTTGGACTGCAACAACAATCTGGGCGAACTGTCAAAACTATTTAATCTAAATAACAAAAAACCGCAGAGTGGCCACCAAACAACAGCAACAACAACTTGACTCCCAAAGGGGCAACACAACAACAACACCGAAAACACAAAAGCGCACACCAACGCGCACAAAGCAGCAACAACAACAAGAGCGAGAAAAGAAAAAAAGAGAACAGCAAACAGTAACAGCAACAACAAGAGCGCAAACACCGCAAAATAATAAACCAGCTCGACAAGTCTAAATCACACTCATTAGCAAAAGCCCCCCGAAAAAAAAAACAACAACAACATCACACTGACCCCATCTCTCGTTCTCTCTCACTCATTCTCTCCCTCTCTCTCTTCTAGCAGCTCCCCACACAAATCAAAATACACACAAACACCATCATATCTCAAATTGTTAAACGATGAGAACGAGATGAGAACCTAATAAGAAACCGAATACAAAAGATAAACACAAGCGTAAACATTTAAGTAACAAAATTGGCTTTTTGTTATGCTGAGCGAGCGAGAGAGCGAGACGGTCGCCCTGTCGCTCTCTTTCTCGGGAGAGAGAGAGAGTGAGGAGCTACAGCACGGCAACACCTATACACTCGCGCCTGCAGCACGGCAACACTGCTTTTGAGAGGGAGAGAGAGCGCACCGCTCTCGGAAGTAACGGTGTGTGTTTGTGGCTGTGTGTGTTGACTGTGCAATTGTTTTTTCAGTGGACAGATTGCCAATTGATTGTTGTTGCTGGCGCTCGGCCGCTGCTGACGTCGCAGTCGCTGCCATTGCCTCTGCCGGCGTCGTCGCTTTACGCTTTTTGTGCTTTTCGCTTCTTTTTCAGTCCCCCTCCCCTCCCACTCAACATCGTTTTTTTGTTTTTGCTGCCGACAGCGCTGCCGTCGGGGGCATAAATGCTGCCTGCCCCACAAGTGCAAACACACACATACCCATGCCGGAACACACATCGATTTACAGTGGAGCCTGTGATAAAATGTACAGTTTGATGTTTAACTTAATTAAATTTAAAAATATAAACTGTAACAAGAACTCTAATTCAGTTTTGTAACTCGTTGAAAACAAATATGCTTATGAACATAATGTAACCCATTTATATGATGTAGACATTTATAAAAAGAATGTTGTTCTCTTCAAAAAAATCATTTTATAATTTTTTTAATAAAACAACGGTTCTAGAATTCCGTTACAGGAAGAGTTTTATCATCAAAGAATCAGAGCCGTAAAATTAAAAAAAACGGTTTTCTTAATTTAAGACAATTACTGCCGTTTTTATTTAAATCTATGTTCTGAAATATAAATAATTGAACAATATTTTGAGGTAACTATAAATTTTTTTAAATTTTTATTTGTTTTCTATTTTGTTATTACTAAAAAATAATTAAAAGTTATAAAAGTTCGACTTATGCATCTATTACGGTATATGTAATGTATTCGAGTTTGAGGCTGTGTCGTCGCCTCTTGTCGTATTTTCCATTTTCCATTTTCCATTTCCATATGTTGGCTGTGCTTTTCTGCTGTTGTTATTGTTGCTCGGCTCCCTTTTCTTTTTCTTGTGTTATTTCTTTTTCTGTGTTTTGGTTTTGTTGTTGCGCAAAAGTTGTTAATATATTTGTAAAATGAAATTCATTTCGGAATTGCTGTTTGTTCTTCAGATACTTAAATGTGTATGTGAGGGGGTGGTGGTGGGTGAATATTGGTGACAGGGGTGGTGGGTGGCTGACTTGCTTTGCATAAGTGGGTTGAAAAGGGGCGCGTTTGGGCGCCGGTGGCTCCTGAGGACTTTAGCGGGCAACCAATTTACACTGAATGACAATTTTGATTTATAATTTGTGATAAACATGGACGTCAGTGAATTTGTTTTAAAGGTTCGGAAAGGTTAGAGTAAGGGTTACTTTTGTCTATACGAAACAAACAAACGTTTTAATTTACTTAGAGCTCTAGTAATTAAAACCAACAAAATAATTATGCCCATAATTTTAACACCATTCTTTTCTTAAAGCTTTGATTGGAATTAAATAGATACTAATTTTGGTAAATTGGCTTAAACAGAGAAGTAATACGTTATGAATAAATAAATATCTTATCGTCTTAAATATAAACTTAAACTTAATACATTGATAATAGCGGCGAAATCTTAAATTAGTCTAATTTAATTTAAAACACTATTTCTATATATATTTAAGCGCAACTTTGGACTTGCTGCCATAATCTGTTATGGATATCATAAGTAACGATAACATTAGCCCAAATAGACCCATTTCCCAGACCAAACTCATACAAAACAGCTAAGGAAGTAGAAAGAGAGGGAAGCACTTGTGTGTGCGCTCGACTTTTCAAAGCATAAAACCGCGCCAGGCTCCATTAAACACCCAAAGAGTGGGTGAGAAAATGTGGGTGGTGTGGGAAAAGTGTGGAAAATGGGTTGTGAGTGGTGGGATGATGGGATGTTGGGTGGGTTTCGGGTCGCTTGCTTGCCAAGAGCCAAGTATAAAAGTGTCAAAACTTTCTGTTGGATTTGTTTTTGTTGTAGCCCTTTGTTATTTGTACACACACTGTTACAAATAAAAATGCACTCAGAAAAAAATCGCATAATCTTGAAGCGTTTATATAAAAATCTAATAATTAAAAAGACATATTAAAACAATAAGAAATTAATTTTAGTAAAAATGTAAGCTTTATTTCTAAGCCAAAATGTAAATAACAAGAATTGTACAACAAATTTTTTAAAACTAGTAACATTTTCTAAGCAGAATTATAATATATTTTTTAAATAAGTTAGGTGCTCTAGCAATTTCTTTCCCTGTGTAGAGAACAAAAACATAGAAATAGGGATGAGAGGAGAACGCGCGCCAAAAGGAACAACTAAGGCAAAAAAACATAAGCTTTTTCACTTCTGCTCGAGTTAGAGGAAACAGGATAGAAGAACAGAATATGTGAAAGAGAGAGCAAGCATAGAGTGAAAGAGAGCGAAATAATGGAGAAGCAAAGTCAAACAAGTGACGCCCCACTCTCCCACTCCTCATTATACCACACACATTTTTATTTATAGCCCAGCTATACTTTTTTTTTCGCCCTATATGTAGGATATGTATATATATGAAGGATATACACGGGAAATGCCTTAACACAATTACAATAACTTTGACATGAAAAGTGGTACAATAAACCAAACCAAACGCGACTCAACTCGCTGGAATTGAATTGAATTGAATTGAATCGAAAGCGGGGAGTTGACACCACGGGAGGCAATGGCGGTTTGTCCTCTTCCTTTACTCTTCCTCTTCCTCTCGCTCCTTCGCACGCGCTGCTCACTTCCGCTTCCGCTCCTGCCCGCTCATGTGTTCGAGTATTTGTGTTTGTGTGAAATGAAGCGACAGCCGGCGGCAAATGTTTCCATAAACAACAAGCTGAAACACAACTACAACAACGAGGACGCAAAATATTTATTGAATGAAAAAAATTACAGCAAAAACAAAACTATCGGTAAGTAACAAGGCTTATGAATGCACTTCTCATTAGAGTTGGTCAATTTAAGATACAATTATTAGTATATTAATTCAAAATAGAGAATTGAAAGTCAAATACATAAGAAGGCTTTTAGATGTTAATATATTATGGTCATATTGGACAAGACAAATAAATTGAGATTTAAAACATTTCCTTAAAAACACCAAACAACATTTTTCAAAGGAATTTGATGAAAACAATGTGTCAGAGTGTTTTTAAATTTTACAATTAAAAATTTCAGAATTCGGACCGAAATTTTTTAAAATGTTTATTTATTCTTCAAATATGTTGAAATGTGTACTTTTTTTGTAACAAAATCAAAGAACTCCAAGATGAAAACGTAGAGCAATCGCAGCTTGAGCATGCAACTTGTAGTTGTGCCCCCGGCTAAGTTCTAAGCACGCAATACCACCAACCTCATCGGTTCCCCCCTTCTTACCACCGACCGCTTTTATTAATTTAGGTTAGTGACTTAAGTTTAGCATTTGCCGCAATTAACTTAATTAGAAATGCATTTTGTGGTTGGGCCGAAGGAGCAGCCAAAGTCAACGAATGAATCAATGAGTGTGTGTGCGATTGAGTGTGAATGTGACGTGAGTGAGTGTTTGAGTGTACGGGGTGGGAAAAGGAGACTCTGTATGCCAATAAAACATTTTGTCATTTGCTCACTTCCTTGAACTACACAGAAAAAGCCAATTATTTTACAAAGACTTTGAGAGTTTAAAAAATAACTTCAAAATATATTTTTTTTACATCCGGCTTAAAAGAAAAATGACAAATTCCATACTTATACAAATTATTTAATGAGTTATAAATTTATTCATAAAAAAGATTTTTAAAAAAAGATTTTCTTACGTATTTAAATACTAAAATGTAGCATTAAAAATTGAAAGTAAGATTGACAGAACTAAATGGAAGAAATTGGGAAAATAAAAATACTTTTAATGACATAATATATTTGTCTTTTATTAGATAACAATAATCTCCATTTTTTCTGTGTAGATAAATATATGAATGAGCAAGAGTGAATATAATTGTGAGTGCTGCGATGGCAGCGTGAGTTTGCTTTATTGCCCATTATGGCAATCGCCAATATATATACACATTCGTGCTTATGAAAAAGCCTCCGTTTCGATTCGATTAACTAAATGCGTAAATTTGCTCTATTTTCTGCGGCAACATGGCGTATACGTCATGCTGGAAGGCAAACTTGGGCGGAAATAAAAAGCAAGAATAAAAAGGGGGTAGGGGGCACTCAGTGACACATGGCCCTGTGGCGGGTGTAAATGCGTTGAGCATCCAAGCGAAAACTAATCCAAATCAAGCGAAACAAAACCCCCAAAAACAAATCACACAAAAAAAATAAAGTTTCAATCCGGTTTCCATGACTAGCTTTTATTTTATTTTTTTTCGAGCAGAAATAACTGAATTTTTTCGGTGTTATCCCACGCATGATCCAACGCCCGCCACCGCCCCCTCCCGCAAATCCATCATGGGCAACACGTTTCGCTTCAACATGTCAAAGACTTTTCGATTTTTTCCTCCTGTTTTGTTATTGTTTTTTTTTTTTTAAATTTTTTTTGTCTGGCTGTCTTTTTTATAATCATTTATTTTTATTTGATTTTATTTCTTCCTCCGCATATTTTTGCGGTCGCTCGCTTTGTGGTATGGCCAAAAACCAAATAAAACAGCGATAAAAAATTAGCGGTATCTGTATAAATCTTTCAAACCACATATTGTCGAGAGATTCGAGTGCGAACAACAATCGTTGTGCAATCGGAATTTGGATTTTGATCGATATATGCTCAGAATGTGCCAGTTATTGTGAAAAAATAAATGTCGGAGTCATATATTTTTTAAATATTGTGCTAGAATTCATTTGTAAAACTTATATAATTAAAATTAAATAATATGAGATTTATGGAAACTTAAGAAACTCAGTTTAATTACAGAAATAATTCAAAATTTAAAAATTAAAATAAAAAATAATCTGAACGAGTTAATATTACAAATCAAACAAATTTTATTATTAAGTTTTAAATCTAAGTTTGTTTAAATCAGCCACAATCTTAAGCCTTTTGCAGTGGTAAGCTTAAAACTACAATTCAATACAATTTTCAGCTTTCACTTAAGGTATTCATTACCATAAGGCACATTACCAAATATCCTATAATTCGGCCACGGATTCCAACACGCCGCCTTCGAATTTCGAGCATTCAGATACTCAAGTTTGGGCTCTCGAGCTTCTTCATCTGTTAATTGTATCTGTATCTATGAAGAGTGAAGACTGGGTCACACACACGGCGGCCACTGAAGTGACTTGAATGGAAGTCAAGTGGAGCCAAACATTAGCGAAGATGAAACTGGAGACTCCCCCGCAGAGAAACAGTTGAATGTCGGGGATCAGCGGGTTGAGCGGATGGTCGTAGGTGGCTCAACAAATTAGCATAACTTGTCATAAGTTGAAAAATCTCATTAGGCTAAAGATTTGCCCTTTGTTTTGTTATTGCTCGTGTACACGGAACAAAAATATAATAGTATCAGGTTGTTATCGACAGGTAATTAACTTATTTCCTCAGCTGTTTTTATAATTTTGTTAATAAACTGGTAAACTATTTTTTTTTATTATAATTAAATAATAAATTTCATTTATATAAATTCTGCATACTTTTTTAAGTATTCACATTCATTCATTATTTATTTCAGCAACAAAAAAGTCTTAAATATCATTTATATAAAGCTTTTTTTAAATAATATAAATTTATTAATACACATATGTGTAAAATTATATATTAAGGAAATGTTCCTTGCAGAACAGAACTAAACAATTGTAACCTTGCTAATAATATTAACAAATAATAACTTAAAATAAATTCCCGGTATAATAACGAATCTAAAATATTCATTGGAACTTTAGTTCTCGGAAACCATCCTTGAATTATTCTTGTAACCATTATTTTGTTATTAGTTTTATACCAGAAACGAATGTACTTTCTCATGAAAAAAACCCGATTATATGACTAGCTTTTCAGATTTTCTGGGAATATTTTTCTCTGTTTATGCTTTTGGATTGTTTTGTTTTGGCAGCGTCGAAGGCTGATCAGAGCAGTCGATCATTAAGAAATTAACATTTACGAGGGGTGAGGGTTCCGCTTATTGGATTCCCTTCACTTCACGAATGCCAGACGAGGCAATTAATTTGCATAACTAAACAATGCGAAGATCTATTTCTGCCTTTAACGAATTTAATGTTTCATTTCCATTTACACAATTTCCTTGGCACATCTAAGAAAGCCGCAAAATATTTGGAGATGTTGCCGAAAAGGTGGGGGCGCGCTTTCATAAACCCTAATGATATCGATTAATTTGCATTTCCCTTCACAGCTTCCGAGGAGGCAGCGTAACTTTTCCGTTGTAATTAAAACGCCAAAAGGTGCCACACCCAAGTTTTTCCCCCCAGTTTCGATATTTTATATACTTGAGCAGGACTCGGATGTTTTAATGTCTGGAAAAAGTTGGCGCAACAGCAAAAGAAAAAAATAAAGAAAACAAGCTCGGGAAATAAAGAGAGTAGAAAAGTAAAAGAAAGGAAAGTCAATGGCTGAAGAGGAGGACAAAGTTTTATGGAGCCCAAAAGTAATAGGCAAAGACGTCGAGGATGAGGAGCAGGGATGGATTTTCCTGTGCCAGTCGTAAGTAGCATTTAACAGCCAACTTATGGCCAAGGAAAAGCGTAAAGAGGCTGAACACAAGTCAACCATGAAACCCCATGAGAAGCTATAGGAGAAGGTCGGCCCTTAACCATTTCAGATTTGGCTCCTGAGTGGAGAATATCATTCAGGGTAAATCAAAGCCGATTTGCAGTTGATCAGTAAACAGGGCCATTCCATACCACAAATGAACATGGGTATTATACCTTTTGGGATATCTACAGCCGATCCTTTTTTTTTCTGCCATCGAAAATTTCATTTAGTTTCTTTTTATGTCAGGAGAGGGGGAGACCGAAAAACTTTTTTGCAGCCTTTAAATTTGTCTGGCTTTTCTTTTTCTTCCCCCACCTTTTCCATTTTGAACATTGCAATCTCGCTCTCAGGCTGGAAAAACTTTGTCTGCATTTTTGGCTCCTTCTTGCAAGAAGGAAAAACTTTTGCCTTTGCTTTTTGTCATATTAACAGCAGAAAATCAGGAGGACGAGGGGCTTGAGAGATGGTTATCAGACACAGAATGGCGACTACTAAAAATAATTTCTTGCTCGGAGTTTGTGCAGTTTTCACCCACCCAAAAGATTCCCTGACCACTGACCTGACTTCTTTATCATCATCATCATCATCCTCATCATTGGCAACGCAATCTTTGGACACTTTAACTTGATATATATATAATATGTTAAGCTCTCTATATATGTAAATATATATATGCAGTGAAGCCACAACCACAGGAATCGGAAAGAAATCGCTCAGAAATCAAAAGGGGATGAAAGAATGAAACATTCCAAGCGAATCAATATGCGGAGGAGTTGTCCTCTGCTCCAGAAGATACACTTTCTCAAGTCGCGTTTAGTTCAGCCAGCTGGAAAATTTATTTAGCATAAATTAAATGAATTTCTTAATACAATAACGTCGAAGGATTTGTTCTTTCCTCTTTAATCTTGATTTATTGAGGTCTTAGCTGCACAGATTACCAATCTACTGAGAGTCAAAATGATCACCAATGATTGATTGGTCATATGATCATCCATTATTATTAGGTCCAGTTCTTTTGTCCTAGAAATAAAAAACTAAATTATCTGACAAATTCCTCAAAAAAAAAAAAACAAAATAATAATAAATAAAATAAATAATAGCCCATTGAAAATTGACTTAATAGAAATCCTAATTTACAGTGATTCTAAGGGTATTATTTATTTCTGAAATTGGTCAAAAAATGCTATTGAAAATATACCAATTATTTTTTTTAATTTAGTTGATTTTCACAGTTTTAACACACTTTTTACTTCTACACCTATAGAGTATCCCCCGTCTGTGACATATTTTCCATGTCACTTTTTCCCTTCGTCTTGATACATCCTTGCCTGAGTGCATTGGCGTCTGTTGTCCTTGCCAGCACACACACACACACACAAATACACGCTCAGTGAATGAAGATTCTCGCTGACACACACACATACAAAATTTTGCAGGGAGTGCATTGGCAGCTTCCTTTTGGCTTCTTTCACCCATTTTCTTGCACTCTGAAGATTTCTCCGCCATATATACACTTTTTCTTTCCCATTTTTTCCTTCTTGTTGACGCTTTCTGGCATGTGAATGTACTTCAAGCATTTCCGGTGCACATTACAGTAGAGAACAGCTCGGAACGACGACGACAACATCGTCCATTGTTGGCTCATACCACCCACTCCCACTCCCATTCCCGCACCCCTGACCTCATCCCCCCCTGTCCTATTTCTTCCATCATGAAAGAGTCAACTTTTTTTGCGCTTTCTTCGCTTTATTATACAGTACACATGACAAAATATTTGAAATATTTTATAATAAAAGTTTGAAATGACAAACTGTTTTTTTTTTTACTGAAAAAATGCCGTTTAGTAATTGAAATTAAATTTTAAAACCTGTATGGCAATACGCAATATTAACAAAAACCAAAAAAAAAAAGTATTATATCAAAAAGATCATAAGGATTGCATAAGAAAATATAGAATAGATTATAGAATAATGCCGGCTTCTCAGTAGCGTAATATTGTTTAATTTTGAAAATTTAAATAAATAGTAATACAATATGTTTAGCATTAGTTTTGAAATTATATATATATTCTTAATTTAATATACAATTTTCCTTAATACCGCTTTTATTATTGAAATCAAATTTTGAATTCTTTAATTTTTTATTTTTTTTCGTGCAGTAGAAGCAGCTGAAAGAGCAGAAAAAAAAGGAAAAATTATCAATTTAATTTTGTAACTCAACTTCCGTGCGCTGGCTTGGTTTAACACCCTCCCCACCGCCACGCCCCCATTCACCCCTTCCCGAAAGCCACCCACCCCCATGCCTGCTCACTTAGTTGAACTGTTTTCCTTTCTTTACTCTCCTCACACATTCATTTTTTTAAAACTCGTTTTTTCCTGCTTGCTTTTTCCGCCTTGCACACTGTTGACACTGCCGCCCCCTCCACCCGCCTCCCAGACACGCCCCCCCTTTGCACACTTGTGGGTTACATAAGCCAGGAGTGTTTGCTTGCTGCATTTCTTGCTGCGCTGCCAACTTGCCGGCTAAATAGCAAAATGCAGCGAATACGCAATATGCGCAAATTACGTATACGTCGTGTGGGCAAATATGTGTTTTTTTTCCCATCACACTTACACATACGTACGTATGTAGTTAGTTTTGCTATAGCTATATAATGCAGGGCTTAAAAATTCATGGAAGCGCAGGAGAATAATGCGAAGTGTTAGTTCACTGTCCTTACTTTTTCCTCCAAGTGGAATTTTATAAATTTCTGGGAAAAGATTTTTAAGAGGGAACATTCTAAAGACTTAATTTAAAACAACAGGTTCTTAGAAATTTCATTCAAATTATTTGAATTTGATAGTTTTATAGAATAACAGGATTATCAATTTTATACATGTTTGATGTTTATGCAATTACTTACAATTTCTATCATGCTAATAATTTTTTAAAATTAGTATTTGAGGCTATTTAAAGCTGTTATAATCTAAAGTATTTAACCGTTTTTGATATCAATTACTTGATCTACTTTCAGATATAATTTAGATTTTCGATTGTATTTGTGAAATTTAAATAAATAAACTGCTGGAATTGCCCTTTCTTATATATAGACAGCAACAGTTATAAAAAAAACTTAAATGTGATATTTATATTTAAAGCTGTACCCAGCTTTAGTAGCATTAAGATATAAAAGCAATGCCCAATCCGTTTACTTTTGACCAAGTTTTTAGTTGATGACTATAACTATTTTTATGAGGATTAACCATCCAAGTTTTCATAGACTACTAAACAAAGTTTATAAAAATATTCATCGTTTATTTACGGCGTTCTTTCGGGTGATAAACTCCACTTTATGCACCTATCAAGAGGATAGCTTCTCCCTTTTAGGAAATGTATTCCCTTAAATTTCATCAGATTTCATGACCTATTGGTTTTGGTTTACTTTTTGCAGAGATTCTGTACACCAGAGACAAGTTTCATTTCTCATTTATGGCGTTCTTTTTTCGGAGGCTTCTGGGGGGGGCTGGAAATTTAACTGCTGGCAATTTTCGAACATTTCGCCATTTTCTAGTTTGCTTTTACCAATTTTCCTTTATTTTGCACGCTGCCATTGTTGTTCTTGCTGTTGTTTCTGCTGCCTTTTGGCTTGGTTTTATGCGTTTGCCAGGTAAGCAAGGGGGGAAAAGTGGGGAAAAAGTTGGTTGGAGGGTGGCGAAACCACAATAGCAACAACACGCAACGCAGGATTTTCGAAAACCCACAGCATAAAACATCAGTTGCCCCCCGTTTCTCGCCCACTCACTTGGGGATTGCCTGAACACACCCGGTCCTCCTTTCCCCGCCCACCGCCTCTTCCGGTCCTCGCTCTCTACTTTACGAGCTCTGAATACGAAATGGGTTTTCTGTGGGTCTCCTACATTTCAACAGGACCTCCTCACCATCGCCCACAGCCCACAGCCCACCTCCCCCTGAGTTCCGCTTTTCATCCCGTTTAGAGTGTGTAAGCTTGCCGCGTGAAATTGCCACTTGCTGCACACGCTTCTCGCCTGTTCAACTTGGCCTCCGTCGTGGCATCGATGTCGACGCTGGCCCGTCCCTAGTGGAGTACTTTCAAAAACACCACATCCTGGGCACTCGGAAAAATATTACAAAAATATTATTGTTATTGAAATCAAAATTATTTCTTAAAAAATACAAATAAAGAGCTTTTTTAAAATCATTTATTGTTATTGCAGACCCAGTTGTTACATTTTCAACTTTACCTAATAAAATCTGAATAAACATTTCATTTGAAAAACATATTTAAGTTTTGTATTTCAAAAAAATTTAAAATATTTATATAACATAACAATAATAAACAATTCAACATAAGAACTTAGAACATAGAAATGCCTTTCAGCGCATAACTTATACGTTTCGAGGTACAGCAAAATTAGTTTCAATAAAAGGTTCACATATTATATAAACTTTTTGTTTTCAGTGCATTACTCATCCTCATCTACCCATAAAGTTTATTTCATTTTCGCGCACATTGCGTTCCCGTTCACAGCCACTCTCGCACTCTCCTCTTTTCTTGCCCCTCTTCCGTTCATTATCCTCCCCTGTCCCTAGCTCTCCTTTTCCCCTTCTTCTCCTCTTCCCCTTTTACTTCCCCGTGGAAAACAAAAGTGAGCGAAATGGCAACGTCATCGTCATCGAAGTAGAAGAGTGGAGCATGAGGTGGTGCAGAATAGGAAATATATGGAGAAGGGGGAAAAAACAGTTGAATAAAGAGAGAAAACCCGAAAATCATTTGCACCAGCCCAACTGCAGCCCCCTATTTTGTACGAGTATATGTGTGTGTTATTCTGCACCAGACCGCCAACAAAAGAGGAGAACTCGTTTTTGTAGCATACTTTTATGGGCAAACAGAAAGAAAAGAAACAAACAAGAGAATTTCACTTTATCTTCGCCAGATCAGGCTTCTTCACTCCATCTCTCCACCATATTTAACCCACAAAGAATGAAGCAAAAAAAATTAAACCAAAAAAAAAACTTAAATCCAAGTAGAGCATACGCAAATAAAAACAAAAAACAAAATAAAGCAGCACACAACCAACGAGTGTAAGAAACAAGGCAAACAAAAAGCGGAGCAACAAAACAAAAAGGCACCACCAAACACACCCACACACAAACAGGCGGACAGAGGCTACAGATAGCAAGAGCTGAATAAAAAAGAAAAAAACACAAGCGAGAGACAGCGACAGAAAACGCAATCAACGCAGCTATAAGCAGAAAAACAAAAAAGTTTACAAAAACATACTACGCAAAGGCAAAGCGGGAAAAATCTTAAAATAGGTATTTTCAAATACTTTTGTATAGCGACCATAAGCATAAATTACATATTCAAAAATCTATTTAGAAGTTCTAAAGATTATTTCCAAAAAAAAAAAAAATGTGTAAAATATTAAAACAAAAGAAAAAGCTTTTATTACTTTCAAAACTACTATATACTAAAAATATCATTAAATTAGATATATATAATAAAATTAAGTTAATAAATAAACAAAAATGTATGTATCACATATTTAAATATTACAATTTCGGGACGTAATATCCCATCATTTATGTCTTTAATTAAACTATTTCTTTGTTCAAAATAAAGCAGATTATGATTGTGTGGCGTATACGTACATATTTCATTTCATAAGTTTAATATTTTTGTACATCAGTTTAATTCTTTCATTTCCTTTTTTTTTTTAGTTTACATACCTATCCATCCTCTCTCTTCAAACTTAAACTATTCTTCTCCATCCTTTAACCATTTGCAGCCTTTCAAAAGGGAAGGCTAAAGAAGCTGAAGGAATAAAGGATCTCGTTTGCTTGCTAAAATAAAAAAAAAGAAGCAACAGCAGAAGTCGCAAAAAGAAAATCAAGTGAGTAGAGCAAGGAAAAGCGAACAAAAACGGGGGGAAAAGCGGAGAAGCCAAAGCCAAGAGCAGACGGGCGGGTGAAAAAAGTGGGTGGCAAAAACTGGAAAGAAATGTTGATTTTTTTTGTTGTACTCATTTTTGTATATATTGTGCCACACTGGGGCATTATAACGTTATCCTTCTGGTTATGTTTCCGCTTGCCAGTCAAGCCCAAGCGATGACACGAACCAAGGGAAATGTGGGTGGGAAATGGGGGGATGAGTGGATGGTTTTGGGGGCAGCAGCAACAATGGCTGACTGACTGACGGCCAGGAGACACACACAAGCAGAGGAAAACCCAAACGCACGCCCACAGTCACAAGCAAAGCGAGGAAAGTTCTCTTATTTTTTTTTTATAGCAAAAACGGGTGGAATAAGTGGGTGGTCGTGAGAATCGTGGAACGAGTGCAACTTATTTTTATGAGCCACATGAACACACACAGACACAGACACAGGCACAGCATCTCTGCCAGTGGCAAGCTCATAAAATTTATAACACAACGTCCTTGCCGCCTCCTGACTCCTTGCGGCTTTAGCTACAGCTAAAGCACCCAACCACCCACTACCGCCCGAAACCACCCACCCATTTTCCCCCCTATATCTCTGGTGTATGTGTGTTTGCGACTTATGTTTGAGTTTCGCTATGTGTGCGTGTATTTGTTGGCGGCTTCGTTTGCTTTTTCATAGCATTTTATGCTTTTTGTGTTGTCGGTGGCTCTTGTTAAAGAAGATTTGCCCAAAATGTCAGAGGAGGTGGCGCCATGAGATGAGAATGCCGCCCACTTAAACGCTAAGTGGTGCAACTTTTCCACGAGAAATAAAATGGCATTGGGATGAGTTGAGTTTGAGTTTCGGGTGGCAAAAGTTGGTGGGAAAAGTGGGGGGCGTTGAAAGTCGCCGTGGCACCTGTCAGGTATGCAAACGTATGTAGGTGTGGGTGAGCGATACTTAATAATGCAGATATATACACATACGGTAAGGAACCTATATAATTCCATGTGGCAAAAAGCCAAATTTCGAGCAGTCGAGAGATATTGCATAAAACAAAATATCTTTTAATTTTTTATTTCACCAGCATTTAGACTGAATTATTTTGATCCAGTTTAAATAAATAGAATACTGAATTAAAATAATTTGACTAGTTCAGTGATTTCAAAGTTATCTTTTTATTTTCACAGAAAAACAAATGTAGTATTATTATCTTGACACAATAATAATAATAATAATAATAGTACATAATTTTCCTTACTAAGGTATTTCAAACTTATTGACTTTCAAGTTTTGTATAGGTAATAAAAAAGATTTATATCAAATCTATCATAGAAAAGTCACGAATGTAGTTTTATACTTGTATCTTGTCACTCATCAGATGTTTGCCCACATCATACCCATTTCATAATCACCAACAAAACGTAAACATTTCATTGGAACTTGGCCCCAGAGAGTGAAATAAAATCCATGTTGGCCCCCAATGCCTTAAACACAGAGCAACACAAACAAATGTGCTTAAACGCACACACACACGCACACACACACACACGCATGTGTAAAACAAAATTTTTCCGAGAAAAGAAAAAGTTAAAAATTTTTGCTTGCAAATTGCCAGGCGAACAGAAAAGAGAAACAGCAAACGAGACAAGCAAATCTCAAAATGGTGACGAGGGGAGTGAGGACACATGCAGGACTATCAAACAGGTCAGACTGTTGTACATATGTATCATCCACGAGCCAGCACACTACTTTCCCCATTTTCCATTTTTCCCCACTTTCGTACACTTTAACCCCAGAGAATTTCGTGTGCGAGCATTTCAACCGATGAGAAGCGAAAAAGGAAAATACAAAGGGGAATCCTCTTGGAGAAGCTCTTAAATGCAGTGGTAAACGAGTTTTGATGAAATATTAACAATTTCTGGCACAGAACAAAACATACTTTAAATTTAGTAACTGGATAGAAAAGCAATTGCAACTGGACTAAATTATTTTATAAAATAAAATCTTTTACTTCTTATAAGATCCTTTGTAGTTGGTTACTTAGATGTTTAAAAAAACATTTACTGCTCAACTAATCGACTTTTAGCCAAATAATGGAACCAACAAAGATTCAAAATTCCAAAATTAAATGTTTTTAATAGAAATACTTGTATAATATTTAATTTTAGGGCTTATAATACAAGTGGTCAACTCAATCATTTTAAAACAGCAAACACAAATTAAAGCAAATATATAAAATTAAAACTTAAATTAATTTCCTATTCCCTTTCAATATTCGGTTGAAATTAATAAAGACAACAGCAATTGGTATCAAGGCAAACATTAACCAGCAAACATTCTCTCGATTGTCTGCATTTGCCATGCAAATGTTTGCAGGGGCGTGCCTGCAAGGGGGGTTCGGCAAATGCATTGTCAATGTCTGTTTTACATAGTATGTACAAATGGGGAAAGGGAAGGAGGGGGGGGGGGGGGGGGATCGAGATCAACATTTATATAGACAACACTCGACACTTGCCCGAAAAGGGAGCAAAGGATATTGCGAAAGCGAATATGCACACATGGATACGAGCAAATTGTAACTGTTCTGTCTGCCGCATCTGTGAGAGAGTGTGTGTGTGTGTGTGTGGGCTTACTACTGTCCCTATCTACTCCTGGTATCCCTATTTACCCGTTCTCTATTCATTTTCGGGAGGAAGCCATCAGCTTGCAAAAAAGTTTTGAGGCAGACAATGTGTGCTGCCTTACGTGCCCATATCTCTCATAGCTTTCCCCTTTCTCCTGCTTTCATTCTACTCCCTCTCTCCTGCTTCTATTCATCCCTCTTCCCTTCCTTCCCCCTCTTTCTCTGCTTGCATCTGTATGGGTTTGCATAAATAGACAATGAGCAAACAGCTTGCGCACTGAATGATAACGCTGAAGCATCTGAAACGAGGACCCAGTCACAGTCAAACCAGCAAAAGCCAACTACGGAGATGCTTCTTCTTCGCCTTCATCTCCATTGTGCCATGTGGCAGGCAAAATGGCAGCAACAACAACAATACAATCACGCTCTCAAACACACACACACACACACAGTCACAACGATGTCACCAAAAATTTACCCAGCCTCACACACACACACACACAGGCTAGCATGCAGAATATTCACATCCAATTCAGAGTCCTTCTCCTTCAGTCAAGCCACTAAAACTTTTGCAGCCTTCAAAGATGAAAAAGATCCATAAAAAGTAAAACGAAGATTGGATGTTCTGAATGTAAGTGCTTCAATTTTGATGACCAAAAGTTGAGTAACTAAAATAATATATCTAAAGGCTTTTGAATAAGGTATCCAAGTTGCATAACTTTAAAATGCAAGCATTAATATTTTGTAAATTATTTAAAACTTAAGTAAAAACATGAAAAAAGTAATAAATAAAAGAAAAATTGTCTTCCTCGATATTCCTAAAATTAAAAAAAAAATGTTATTTATATATTTAAAATCAAAAATTCACTTTACTCTTATAAGCAAAAATTAAAGTTCTAAATGAATTTTAATTTAATTTATTTTAGTTCTAAATTAACATCTAACAACTAAGAAAATATTTAAATGTACTGCTTTTTATTCGATTGCCCTGAAATATAATAACATTTTCATACTCTAACCCAGAGTAACATCTGCATCACACCCAAAGTAAGAACCGTAACCCCAATTCCCCAACCCTTAAAACAGCTTTGCTTTAATTTTCATTTTCATAGATTTTTCTTGTTGGTGTGTTTTTTCTTGTTGTTGTTCCGCTTTACGTTTTCTCTCTTTGTCTTTCGTTTGGCTTTGCGAAACTTTTTGGCATTTTTGCAGCTCTGCTTAAACTTTTATGCGCTCCGTATATGTATGCATATAGGTTTGCGTGGCTGAGTGAGTGTGTATTTCCGTGCGAAATTTTTGTATAAATGTTTTTTGGCAGCCTCTCTAAACGGCAGCGCAGGAAGCGGCACCACCAACACCATTCACCATTCACCATCCGAAAAATAAAAACCAAGGAAATAAAAACAAACAGAAAAAAGGAGCAAGGAAAACGGGGAACTCCAAAAACGCCTGGCACAATTTGCGCCTCTCCAAGTATGTTTTTGTGTGTGTGTGTGTGTGTGTGTGGGCGAGTGTGAGCGAGGGATGATCGGAATAAAAGGGGGTGGTGGCATGCTGTGTGCTCAACGGCCTTCGCACAATGTGGCGTATGCGTAATAATTAATACGCTTGAATTCATTAGTTGAGCAGATTTTGCATGACACGACAAAAACGATGAGTACATATGTATTTGTGTGGGTGGTGCGGTGACTGTAATTGTGTAAGTAACTGGGATATAAAAAGAACAAATTGCTATATAATTATTAAAGTGAATTTAAAGTTGGTTACAATTTATTTGGTATAAAAAATGATACAAAATATAAGTAAAAACTAAATGAAACAAACGGTTTTATAAATTAAAATTCGAAATATGCTCCTTTTATATATTAATTTTTGTTTTGGCTTTTTAAAGTTAAAAAAAAATGTCTTTGCTGTTAAATAAACAATAATCTAAAAACCGTTCAGACCTTTTAATTAAAACATTGCGTTTACTTTTGAAGCAACTCTTTTCGTACCAAAAATATAACGTATACGCAAATAACGAAATTAAATATTACATTTTCCTCGCTCAAGAGCAAACATTTCACTCATTAGCCCTTTTTCTGCTCTTTTGTTTTGCCAGCACCACTGCCACTACATTAACCCCTTGACGGCCCCCACGGCCATCAGCGAAGGCGTTTTGCAATGAAATTATTATTTAAATGAAAACAGCAATGGAAAAGTGAGGCGTTGGAAAAGGATGATGACAACAATTGCAATAACAACTACAACTAATGGAAGAAAAAGGCTGTAAGGACAGGGGGCGGTGGGAGATGGTGGCGGGGGCGTGGCAGGGACGATAATGTCAACAGAGTGACAATGCCAACAGCGAACATAACAGCGAAAATGTTAATAATTACATAAATAACAACAACAGCAACAGGAGCGAAACAAAGATGGAAGACGGGGAAGAATTTCAGGAGGTTGGGTCTTTTTGCCAGAGAAAATGGGAACTCCCGTTTATATATATTTATACGTATATGTACATGTAAATGTGCAGAGCTATAAATGAAACCGGGACAAAGAGGTGGAGAAGTGTGCTTGGTTTTTTGTCATTGTTCGAGGCTGCGGGAGCGCCAAAAGTGACAGGGCACAATATGTAATTATGTTCCCGACACAAACGTACAAACTCACAGACACTCGACTGTTTACATACACACAAACACACACACACACACACAGATATTGTAAGGCAGGATGGTATGGGTGCACACAAGAAATATGGAAAAAGGATGCAAAAATGTTGGCAATTTGTGTCGCGCCAAGAAGAAAAAGCAGCAGTTGCAAAAAGGAGACATGGCAAAGGTTGCTAATACAGAGAACAAAATTTGATTTTCAATTTTTTTTTTAAATATCAAAAAAAAATATTTATACAAATATATAAAAAAGAATGATAAATTTTAATACTACTTAAGTTATTAAAAAATAACATGCATAAAATATTACAAATTTAATTCAAAATTTCTAACAATAAAAAAAGTAAATAAATATAATTTTGTTACAAAAATATTTTGTATATTCGTTAAGAATAACAGTACTCGTTATCCCTTCCTAATTTAAAATCTAATAAGATTCAATATTTTATAAAGTTTTGAAGTGAAAAATAAAATGAGAAATGCTAAAAATAACATGTTAAATAACTATATTTTCTTAACTTCCATAAAAATTAAATATATTTGATTGTGTTGATCGAAGTTAAATTTGGTAAAAAATTTAGATAACAAAATATCTTCCCTGTGTAGTGGAATCGGAACGTATGGGTGGGATCCTTTAAGGGGTGTCCTTGTGCATTGTAAACTGGCATTGGTGGGGGCCGCCCTTTAATGTAAAAGGCAATATAGCCCCAAAGACAAAAAAGGTGAACTGCGTGTGACTTTTATTGCTCCAAGAGGATAGGACGGGGTGTCCTGAAAGGGTTCCCGGCTTTTAAGGGGTTAGGGGTAGAAAGGGTTGTCGGTGGCTTTGAGGTAGCGCAAAATTGGCGACAGGTGGCGCATGTGTTGACATCGCCAGCAGGCGTGAAGAATTCCATATGCGCGGGGGTTGATCTCCGATACCCCAGAAAGTATGCTATATAAAGCTAACTTCGTTAAAGGCACCCACCAACCCTTGATAAACAATACTTGCTCAAGCTCACCTCGCTTCGTTGGTTTGCTAATTAGCAAACGCGCAACGATAGAAATTTTAATTTAAAAGCCGCCACCTGCTGCCTCTTCCTCCTGGCGAAAATGTCAATTGAGCAACCTTCAACCTTTCCAACGGGGTATGCAACTCGCACAAATTTTTAAATGCAAATACGTTGGTTTCTTGACGGAGAACAGTGGTTGATTTACATATTTACCCAAAAGCAGCAGATCCTGAGGCTAACATAACACCTAAGAATCTCTTATAGAAATATTCAGGTTTGCATAACCATTAGATAGAAAGGGTAATTTTTTTTATTAAAAAGCTTTTTAATTGGCAAAAATATATTAATTTTTATTTGTTTTATTTATTGAAAACTTATTCTAATAAAAAAAATTATATTTGTTCTATAAATTTAATCCTGTATATTTTGACAAAAAAATTCAAATTTGGTTTTCACTTCTTCAACAAACAAATATATTTCAAAACACAGTTTTGTATTTTAAAAATTCATCAGAATAACAATAAATTATATTTAATAAAAAATAATTAATCAAAACACATTAAAAACACTAAGTTTTGATTTGCAAGCAAATAAAATTGAATAAAATGCATTCTATATATTTAGTGAAGTCCAAAGATACCTTATTTATGAAGATTAATACATGTCTTTAAATGTATCTATTTCCAGACAACAGTTGCTAAATTCTTTGAAAATTTGTGTGGGTGACCGAAATGCCACTGGCAACCAATTTTAGAGCTAGAAAAACAAAAGGAAGTCGTGGCGTAGGCAGTCGTTACGTCATTGCTCCGAAAAACAGTGACGTCATAAAGATAGCATTTTCAATCTATAAATGGAAGCCAAGAGACCGAAAGCGAGTGGAGAAATAAAAACAAATTTCGCCTCTGCTGTGTTTGTCATGTATATTTATTAACCTTCAACTGCCGCAAGGATGGCGCGCCAGCTTATTGTTAACCTTCGTCAGTTAGCCACCCTCGGAGGCTCCTGCGACCTGCGACCTGCGACCTACAACCCCGCAACCAAGACCACCCACTCTTCCTCCCGCGGACCCTTTATTCTCTTCGGTTAGAAACGGTGGATTCATACAGAAAATGTGTGTGCGCCGACTAAAACAGAATACAGATACACATAGCCGTATGTCGTACGCCCAATGGGCAATAACAACCCACTCACCATCCACCACCCACTGGGAGCCGTTAGAGTGAAACGACCTCGCCCACCTAGCCGGGCCACCCATTAAACGCCTTCGCCCGCCGGTGGCAACCTTCGCTCTGTTTTAACGGACTCCGAGTAGCCTCGACCCATAAATACGATAAACTTGCAACCGTCTGTGTGCCATTGTAAGTGTGTGCGGGCTTACTATTCATACAAACAGTTCCATTTTGCCAGAGAACGTGGAAATAACCTTATCCTTCGACACATATTTAAAGAAAACCTCTTAATTTTTGTAATAAAAACACTTCCAAGGTAAAAGCTTAAGTGAAACTTTAAAACTATTTCTTTCTTTGAAAAGAAATAAAAGCATAGCAATTTTAGTGAGCAAATTAAGCTTTTAAATTAAACAAATTTGGAAATAGGTATTATATTGACAGAATTAAATGTTAACCTAAAGATAAAATGTATAGTTAGCTTTAACATGTAAATAAAATTTATATAAGTATACTTTATTTATGCCTGGTATTTATCAAATGTCAACCTCATCTAAAAATAAATGTAAGTTTCTAGTAATGTCTAAATAAAAATTTAGATATATGAAGTATAAAGAATTACGACAGGAATTCAACTAATGGCCAACTTAAAATTTGATTTGTATTTCCCAGTTCCAGTCGCATCATAATTGATAATAAATTCTGAAGCGAACTAGGGAAATAATCGACGACACCGGGGCATATCTAAATGTCCAACTGAACACGCTTACTATAAACTCGCACAATTCGCTTATCGAATCAGAAGCGCACTAGTTCCAATACAAATAGCTGCGGTTCGGGAAGCGTGGAGGGATGGAGTTCCTCGACTTGGCCGCTACATATAGCAAATGCTAAGCAATATAAAACCAGTCCGATAACTGTTCATAGCCGATTAACCAAAGCAGCACGCAAGACACCGAACGAACCTGACCGTCAATAGATCTGCTCATCGCTCTCTGAGAACCTCGAGAACTTTAATAGCCCCAGCCCAGAGAACATTGAGAATGAAGAACTCAGAAGGCAGTTAGCAGTGATGGACATTAAAACCTTTAGAAAATAGAAAAATATGGTCAAGGTTGCTTCTAAATAAAAAAAAAATCAAGTTGCAATCTTCAATTATTGTTAAGTCTTGGTTAAAATACATTTAGAATACGAGTAACATGCTGAATACGAAAGAAATGACCTAAACATTATAATAAATTCTACAATTAAAAGAGTGTTCATGCAATTATTAAGTCGCCATCTTCAATTATAGAATACGAGTAAAATGCTGCTCTGTTTCCATTTTGTATTGTTATTTATAAAATTGTCTCCATAGTATGACCCTCACGACTTAATTTAACACAATTGCTATTTTATTAACATTTTTGAAAGAGATCTGTGAGCATTATATTTTTTTCAAATCTACTATTACAAAACATTACATTTCCTTCGATTACAAAAAAGTACATTTCTACTACATTTCTAACTACATTTTCCTACATATTTAAATAAAAATAAGCTAATTATTATTTTTATGCCTCATTCATCAGTAAATAAGCTTCCCATCTCTAGATAGATGCAACAGTTGTCGCTGCCCGAATGCTGAATACTTTTGATGAGCGTGAAAAACAACAAAGTCGAGAGCAGCAACAAGTGGTATAGAGGGCGTGGCAGGAGGGCGTCTCGGGGGCGGTACGGGCGGCGACAGTTGTGCTAAAGGTGGCCAAAGCCAGCGAGTACCAAGCACCGAACATCGAACACCGGACATTCGACATTGGACATTGGTCGTGGTCAGTAGTCGGTGGTCGGTGGTCGGTGGTTAGTGGTTAGTGGTCCGCTCTGCGGTCTGACTGGCCGTCCAGTTCTTGGCCACTGACAAAACGATCGTAAATAATTTTTATTTCAACTTCAAGATACCAAACTAGTCTGCACCAGCTGCGCTGCCGGCGTCGACTGCAGACAGCAGAAGCCGCAGCAGAAATGAATTTTTAAGAAAGTTTTGCACAAACAAAAAGCGATGATGCATAAGGAAATAAGCGACTAGAATGATTAAAGAAGTCATGTAAATCGGCTAGGAGATGCTCTTTAGTTTGAAAAGACTGCTTATTTTTAAACTATTTTGTAATGCCCCATCAATTATATCAGGATCACAACGAATAACAAAACTTAAACGCAGTTTTTTAGAGACTTAAGCCACAAGTCGTTAGAGATATACCACTTTAAAATCGGATGTCTGTAAGAAAAGTTATGGACTTAGAACAGCAGGTTTTTGGTCAATTTTTGCCAAAGTCCTTTTTAGGAAATTTAGAAAGGGGTTGCATCATAAAAATATACGAAAAATCGATCGGAAATTACAAACCAAGATTTAAGCGCAGTTTTTTAGAGGCTTAAGCCACAAGTCGTTAAAGATATACCACTTTAAAATCGGATGTCTGTAAGAAAAGTTATGGACAAAGAACAGCAGGTTTTTGGTCACTTTTTTCCAAAGTCCTTTTTAGGAAATTTAGAATGGGGTTACGTCATAAAAATATAAAAAAAAACGATTTGAAATTACAAACCAAGATTTAAACGCAGTTTTTTAGAGAGTTAGGCCAGGAGTTTTTAGCGATATACCACTTTAAAATCGGATGTCTGTAAGAAAAGTTAGGGACCCAGAATAGCTGGGTTTTGGTCACTTTTTGCCAAAGGCCTTTGTTTAGGAAAAAAAAATTTAGATTCGGGCTAGTTCTCCTATATAAAGTCTTAGCTTGTACAGTAAGAAATTTATTGATTCTTCTATATAAGAAAGATAACCTCTCCATTTTATGAGATACCCTTTCGCTGGGTATCAACATGACAAAAATAAGAAGTAAAAAGCTGAAACGGTTTTGGCCCGAGGCTTGTGGACTAATGATAGCCTTGATGGGGTTTCTCAGGGGTCTCGATCTCCAGATCTTATTTTGAAAGCCCTCGAGCCCGAGGCGAAACAAGCAAGGGGATCAGAAGTATGTGCATGAGGGGCACAGGTGACTGGTGCCAAAAACTCTTTGCATACATTGATCATCCCACCAAGTGACGTTTTGTGTACCTGCACGGGGATCAGTGGATCTGGCAGCCCACTCTCCACAGATAGTCCCCCTCGCACCCCCCTCTATTGATGGCCTGGCCTTGCCCGTAACGTGTGACCCGAGAAAAACGCGCTCTGAGCTGTCTTCTGTGCTTGGGTCTTCGGGTCTCGATTCTTCGGGCTTCGGTGTGTGCTGTGTGTCAATGGCCGCAGAAGACTCGGAATCAGAAATGGACTTGGACATGGACACACGGACATATGAGGGGGCAGGGGAGTGGAGAGGCGAGGAGGCTCAATCCTGGGAGCCGTCGCGCAATTGAAATGAAAATATTCGCAAATTGGCTGCGCCCCCTCCTCTGATGAGTCTCAGACCCACTTCTCCTTTTGGCCCTTCATCGCCAGAAATCCGTTCTCTTCATTCTGCCTTCCTTCGAGTTCTCTTTTTCAGTGTGTTTTTGAGCCACGCAAATCGTCAGGCAGCAGGCAAAATTTCCTTGGACCGTCAGCTAGCTATAGGATATTATAGAGTGTATCGGGCTTACAATAATCCAGAAAAACTTCTTTCTTTAATAAGAAACTTCTTAGAATTGGTTTGTCTTTTTAATACGAAATAGTAAGAAATTAAAAAATCAGAACAAATTGCATATCAAAATCTAAATATATAAAAAAATGTTTCTCTTCATCAAAAACCTTCACCTTAGTTTTAATATTAATTTCTAAAGCTGTTAATATTATTATATTTTACTTGGCAATATTGGTTCTTTAAAGCTTAAGCATCAACTTTGAACTTAAGAAAATAAAATAAGTAATTTTAAAAACACCTCTTATTTTTCCTGGGTATCCATCAGGTTGAGACCCTAGTAGTAGCATCCTTCTTAGCTGATCATTCCTGCTTATCGTTGTTGTGACTCCACAACGTCTTCACCTCATCCCTCGGATCCATTCTTTTGCTCCTGTTGTTGTTGCTGTTGTTATTGTCTCGTGTGTTCTGTGAATGTTTTCATTTCCAGGCGACCATGTCGATTTATTTGAATTTAATCTCTGCCTTTAACATGTTTTGGGGCCCCAACTGGAGCTGAAACTGAAGCTGGACATGGAGCTAAAGCTGAAGCTGGGAGTCTTCATCGCCGGTTTGGTAGCCGTTTGCATTTGGATTCGACTCTCCCCTTTCTTTCTACCGATGCTCTTTAGCGGCATTCCTCAAGTTTATTATACGGCCTAGGACATCGACATCCACCACATCCACCACATCCACATCGATCGACACTTGGTGCCATTGGCCAGGCGGTGGGTTGGCAGGGGGCGGGTCCAGGGTCTTAGGAGGTGGTTCTGCTGAGTGAGGTCAAGCCGAAAAGCCAGGGGGCTTTTTCAGACCGATCTAGTCGGGGTCCCCCTTTTAACAGGTCTTCTTGGCGCTTTGCTGAGCCGAAGGGGATTAGCCTTTTCATTGATTTTTTTTTTATACAGAACTTATAGAGTACAATGATGATTTCATTGCAGTTTGTTTGTGCACAGTTATTATATTATAATATTATAAATATTTTTCTACTATTTCATTCAAAATAATATAACAAATATTTAATCCTACTATTATAGAAGCTTGTCCTTGTTACATGCTTAATTTATCATTAATCAAGTCTCTTTAAAATAAAATCATTAAAGCATTTATTCATTAACTTAGTTAGTGTGGCTATTAAAAGAAAAGGAATTTGCTCTAATGACAGCATGTAAAGTTTATTTATTATGCTAAATAAGAAGTACCAAGTATCTTTATGGCCTTACTATTAGCCATCTCTGTTCGTTCATCCTCCAGCAATGAAAAAAAAAAAAAAAAACAACTCATACGTCTAGTCGACGACCGCTCAGGAATTTGATTTATTTTATTTGGCGTTAAAACAGCAAAGTTGAACAATCATGTTTGGTGATCATCGTCGAGCGATAGAACTGTGGTACAACTTACAACTGCAGCTATTCGCCGCTAGAGAGTACGAGTATGTATGTACCCGGAGTTGGCAATTGGACACGGATAGCTCAATAGCCATATAGTCGAGGCTGCAGCTTCAGTTCACTACAGATTCAGCAGAAGCTCGCCTTGGTCTTTGGCTTTGGCTTTGGCTTATTAGATGAAGGCATATAATAAAAGTGTTGCGGCTGCTGTGTCAGCTTTGGATGGAGGGGGTGGTGGTGGTGGGTGAGCTTGGGTTAGGAGAGTGGTCACAAACCAGTTGGTAAAAGTTGAAAAAGCAAAAGAAGCAAGGTAGAAATAGAAAAAAAAAAATGCGGCTTAGATGCATTTTTACAGTCAACTCTCGGTCGCACCATCTCACTCTTTCTCCGGCGCGCAGGTTAAGCCTCCATCTCTTTTTCCCCCCTTGGCCCTTGCTTTCTCGTTCGTTGGCTTTAATTTTTCCATTTGTTTTGGCATTTAAAAATGCGCTTCCTTGTGCGAAGTGCACTGAGAAAAACTAGGATCAAGTTAAGCTTTATCGCAGCTATAACCAGTTGGGAATTATGAAAGTTAAGTGAAAATTGCAACGAAACATATAATATAGTTTTTTAAAAATAACCGATTAATCGAATTATATAGCAGGACTCAACTTAACATTACAAAAATAACTATTTGATGGCATCAATTACCGATTGATGTCAATCAAAACGATAAACGAATTTTTTAATTGGGAATTATAATGATAATAATAAGCTTTCAAATTAGCATATTTAGTAATTATTTGCTGGTTTTAACCAATTGCTTATTGAATATACTTTTATGATAATAATTATGCTTTATTAAAAGTTACAAATTTTTTTATTTTTTTTTATTTTTATTAAAAGCTATTTGATTTTGTTTCTGTGTACAGAGGCTTTGAAAGGGGGGTGGTACTTCTTTCAGCTTCTGCTTTGGACCAACTTGCCTTGGCCTTAGCTCTTTTGGGCCTGAGCCGCAACAAATGCAAAGAAGCATTGAATTCCTTGGGATACTATTGACCCCAAAGTCGTAAGATTTTTACGCCGACTCTAATAATGAAGTTGTTTTCCGTCGGCTTTATCTCTGTCTCATTTTAAATTTATTAAATATATGCAACTTGAGTTTAAGGCGCAGAAGCTAAAGCTGTATAATGCAGCAATGTGATATTTCCAAGAATTTTTTAGCAGCTGCTTCCTGTTGTCTCTTGTCTCTCTTATGTTGTTGGCACTTTTCGGCCACTCGGCACACGCACATTCTTCTTCCTCATCCTCACTCCCCTTCCTGTAGTATGTAAAACTTGCCACAAAAGATACAAAAAGGCACTCAAAAGATACAAAACAAAAGCAAAGATATGAAATGCAATGTGTCCCACCAAAAAAAATATAAAAGTAAACATGACGCGGCAATAAAGATGATTAAGCTAAAAATGAATAAAGAATTTGTGAATGAAAAGAATTCGCTTATGATAATTTTTTGATGTATGTAGATGATTGTGTATATAATTGAGTGATGATCTAAAAGATTTAATCAGACTCAATTATAATGCATTAAGCTGATATGAATATTAAGCATGGGCATGCCGAGAAGAAGAATGATAAAAATCGTTTATTAAAAGTGATTTTGTATAATTGTTGACAGTAAAATTATTTGGTAATATTGAATTCCTATGAGGATTAACAGGCTTAACAGTGTATTTTTCTAATTAATTTTGCATTTGTTGTTTTAAGGAAAATGATTTTTGGATTTCGTATAAAAGTTTAATATCTTAATTTTATAGCCTTATATCCACTCATAATTTTTAAAAAAAAAGAGTCTTTTTTCCCTTATCTTTTCATCCAAGTCATTCATCTGATTATCACTCGACATCAGTCAGCTGCCCAATGCACCTGAACAATTTGTATTATACATAAACAATATTAAATAAGTGAAAATATGCATGGGTCCCTGGCATTGTGGCTGTTGTTATGCCCTTTTAACTTGTTGAGTTCTTTTGTCGGATGCATTTTGAGGGCATTTAATGACCGATGCCAGGTGAAATACTCCACCAGTTGCCAATTCGAAACGAAACCGAAACAGAGCCAAAGTCGAAGATCCAGACGAACAACGTCGACAGATCGTTCAAAATAAATAAAAATAAACACAGAAATAAAGGAAAATATTAACCATGTGCGAGTGTGTTTGGGTCTTGGCCGTTCCGAGGACGCGGTCAGCTAAAAAAAAAAAAGGAAAAGATGGAGGAGTCCCAAATGGAGGTGGGGGCGAGCGATCGCCAGGAATGTTGCAGATGCCGGATCCGCGGGACGATGAAGGAGACTTTGTTTTAAATATTTAAACTTGCAGCAGGATCTGCGGAAAGGTTTTGGGGGAGACGGCCGGAGGATATGGTCGCTTCTGGCAGACGGATCTTTGATGTTTTCCTGTGTGCAGCAGCGCAGCCGATTAAAAAAACTTATAATGAGCGACGACGGCGACGACTGGCAATGGATCGAAGTTGAGAAGAAGAGTTCGTGGGGCTTATAGGGTATAACGGGGGGTATATGGAGGGAAAAGTGGTTGGGGGAGGACAGACGTTGAAGGCGGCACTCGTATTTTATATATATATATGCGTATACATATGCCATACCTCTCCATCTCTCGTTTCGATTTCGTATTTAGTCCCAAAACTCCCTGTATCCTACACAGAAAACTAAATAAATTCATGTACATTTTTCTAAAACCACCATTTCATCCCTTCATTAAAAAAATCCTTTTCTGAAGTATATAAACGTTTCATTAAAGTAATCCATAATTTTGCAGAAATAATCATTTATTTAAATTCTATCTGCATACAAATTTAAGTCGATCGTACATTTAAATAATAATGGCTGTAGCAATCTGCAAATGGTAGCGTAATAATATGACTTTTTTGATTTGTTAAGATTAAATTTAATTGCGCTTAAATTAATCTTAAGGAGTCGTACGTGTCATAATGATACTGACTTTCTTCCGGTGTATCTCTCTTATCCCCCTTTTCTCCATTTTGGCACTTAGTCAGTCATTTAGTCATTGGCCCGTCGACATCATCGTCTCGGTCTCCTTTTGGATTGCGTCTGTTATTATTTTATTTTATGTGCTTTTCCTTTGTCTTCTGCACCAATTTCTGCAAAATTTACTTACACGCATACGGCAGAAGAGAAAAGAGAAGCCTCTTGCCAGTTGCATTCCCATACACACATATATATATATATATATATATAAGATATATCCTCCGCTTGTCTGCTCCTCTCATAATCCCCCTTTAATTTGTCTTTTTGCTGCCTTTGGCCACCTTTTTTTTTTGTTGGTTTCTTGGCCGCTTCTCGGTCGGTCGCTTGGTTTGTTTGTTTGCTGGCAACTTCTGTTGTTGTCGCTTCTTGGCCAAGAATTTTAATTGAAACGAGTTTGAGCCGAGGCTTCAGAGCCACAGCCACAACCAAACATCCAACCCAGAGCAGTCCAATCCGCTTCACTCCACTTCGCTTCAGTCGCCTCTATTTTACTGTAGTTCGGTTGTCTAGACCTGGGTCAAGTTTTTTTTGGCCAATAGAAAGAACCTCCCACAGCCATTGACCAAACTCTGAAAAATGGGTAAGAAGATTCAAAACAACTTCAATCCGTTCAAAAAATACCGATTTATATACAAAAAACAAAATAGTTCATATACCCTTGCAGCTATTGCATTAATTAAATACTTTTGAAAACATTTAAATTATGATTTACTTGAGTATGTGCTAAAAAAAAACATTGAAACTATGATTATTTGCAGCTCAATTATTAGATAGTTATTTTATATATTTTTATTATTTCTATGGGAGCTATATGCTATAGACGTCCGATTTTGATAAAATTTATACCATAATTCTGAAATAATTAAACATTGCTATATGTCGAAGAACTAAACAAAAAATTAAAAAACAGAAAAGTTATAATTTTTTTCATTTATTTTTCCGATTGTTCCTATGGGAGCTATATGCTATAGTCGTCCGATTTTGATGAAATTGAAACCGTAATTCTGAAATATTAAACCATTACTATATCTCGAAGAACTAAACAAAAAATTAAAAAACAGCAAAGTTATAATTTTTTTTCATTTATTTTTCCGATTGTTCCTATGGGAGCTATATGCTATAGTCGTCCGATTTTGATGAAATTTAAACCGTAAATCGGAAATATTTTAAAACATATATTTTAGTTCCGCTTAAAAAAAATCATAAATAATTATAATATGTATTTATAATAATTTATATAAGAATTGTAGTATACAAAATCTAGACAACCTCTGGTTCAATCTTTATTTTTAAGCTTAATCTAAGATAAGCAAAAATAGGCAAGAAACAAACTATAAAAATAACATATTTGATATGTTTCCATTTTTGATTTATCATTAAACAGTAAATGTAAAACAGTTTCAAGTCCGAAGATAAACAGGCAATTGTAAATGTTTAATAAAAATCTTTTTTTTTTTCAAAAAAAAAATAGAGGACAAAATAAATGGTCAGAACTAAACGAAAAACATTTTAGGCATTCACTAAAAACTTATAATTATTAAATTAAATTTTGCAGAATTTAAGAACACAAACATCTGAATTTGTAATTATTCACGTGTAAAGTAATGCAAAGACATAGCTTGCACTGTAGATTGTTCACACCAAATCAAAGCAAAAATCCCTGATTTGGCTAGATATGGGATCCTCCTCCTAACAGCTCTTCATCGTCGCAACAAATCTAAACATTCTCTGCCTGCCGATCACGACATGGCCGGTCGAACAACTTCTGTCTGCAGTGAGGCGGAAAAATCGAAACGCAAATATATCTGACAAAATACACGACACCTGATGGCATCCATATACACATACACATGTGTAGAGCAAACAGGAACAGGTAAGAGGAGTTGGCCACTGGGAAGCCGCAACCGAATCCGAAGCCTGGTCAATTTGTCTAGAGGGCAGCTCACAGAAAACTGGTCGAGTGCACGTGCTTGGTATCGAACCTGAAGTTGGGGCCTCAAGTTGGGCCTCTGCACACACCGAGATTCTCGACAATTGACCTCAAACTGGGTGAGAAGAGGGCCGGCGGACGACAGCATCTCGTAAAGCTTCCTTTCACAAGCCGTTTTTCTGCCGCATTTTACTAATTGAATTCCAAAGCCAACAATATTTTGGCTTATTATGTTATTACCAAAGGACTGCCCTTCACTTTGCTTCACTGCCACTTAGACACGGCAATTGGGGCGAACTTTCTTTCGGCATCTGTCTGATCCTCTCGCCCAGTCCCTGGTCTCATGTCATTAAATTTACACCCAGAGGAGCGGGAGGGGGCGGGTGGGGCAATTGGAAATTATGTTGTAATGCGTTGTGGTAATTACAATTTGCGGCCAGGTTAATGCGCATGTGCAACAAACACGTCAACAGCGCCGCTCACGCATAACCCGAAACAGGAGCAGGGAAACGATCAAGAAGCAGTTGCTTAAAGAGAAGCAGGGGGCTGTGGTGCCAAACAGGACTGAAATTTGAAACTGGCCAGGCCATGTAAAGCGGCCCAAACATGCGCCACAGTGGCCACCAAAAAGCGACAGTCGGTCGCGGCGATCGGGCGACAATTTTTTTAAAGAAATTTTTTGGTTAACTGTTTCAGGTGTGGAGTGGAGTTAAATAATTGGCGCCCAACGTGGGGCTTCATTAAAACCAAAAATTTATAAAAGTAGATAAGTGGCGCACAAAATGGTTGAAAAGATACTTCAAATACATTTACATTTTATTAATCATTCGTTTTCTTTTAAGACTTCAGCTGGACTAATATGCTTTTTTTTATTTATCGATGTAATACGTTAACTGTATGATCCATTAAATTACAGCAATAAGAAGTAACAAAATTTATTTATATAACTAGTTTTTATGAACATAATAACATATTCCGAAAAATAAAATATTTTAATTAAGATTCTACAAGTTAAATTATTTATTTAGTTGCCTTTTTTAACAATTAGATTTAATCCTATTAATTTTAAATAGTTTTTGTCTATAAAAGTATTATTAAAAAATTAAAACAATTTGATATATTTTAGATAGCCCATTCTTTTAAAAGCGCCCAAGGCTGTTGGATCTTTGGAACCGCTTATTGGCGTTTGACTGGCTGACTGAACAGGCTTAAGCGCTGCACACGAGCAGCTGCAGTGGCAGCGGCTCCAACCTGGACTCACGCAGGTGCTGAAAACTTAATTATTGTATAACACACAACGACGCGCCGCCACCGCTCCGCTCCGCTCAACCCACCCAGCTCCACCTGCTGCAGTGGCTACGGAAGCAAGTTACTGAAAGCGGTTCGAGTTAATTAATATTTCTTGCTGGCTGCAGATACTGGTACAAATGCTTTATTAATTCTGTTAATTAATATTGCCAATGAGCTTGGCTAAAATGTCAACGATAGGTACTGCTCTGTCCGTCTCTCTTTCGTCATGTCCGTCCGTCTCTTTCTTCTTGATCCTTTCTCCGGCCAGAGAGAAAGAAAAAGAGATATAGGGAAACCAGTTTTTATTTTAGTAGCAGGCGCCAAAGTGCATGTACAACTAATTGAAGTAACAGGGAGAACAGGTGGAGAAAAAGAGAAGACAATGTTACAATTAGCACAGGCACCTAATTAACTTCTCTCTTTTGCTCAATAATATTTTTTTGTACTTCTCGAATGAAATCTTTCTTTCTTGCGATCTATTGACTGGCTATCGATAACTCTCGATCATATTTTCGCATAACTGTCGACGACTGTAACTATTTACGACTCTAAATTGTCGACGTTTGCGTTGAAGAATGCGGTTGGAAAACTCGTTTTTTTTCGCTGTGGTCGTCATTGAATGATTGATGGCTTGACTGATTGATTATCGAAGGTCGCGGAGTATTTTAAGTGACTCGCTGACAAGTGCGCTGGGTGTTTCCTTTATGGTGTTAATAACACGGCCACGCCCCGCCTCCTGCGTTGACATTTATTATGCACAAAATGCCACATCAGAAATTACAAAATACAAATGCAAATCGATGTTTTAGCTCTTTGCCGAAATGCAATTAATTTGTAACTCCAACAATACTGTGTCCCTTTCACACCCATTCCTGCATGTGTGCGGTTTATCCCCCTCTGTCTCTGGTAGTACTGCGCTCCACCGCCTACATAAAAACGATGGCAATAAACTGCAAATTCATGGCAGCAAAATGCTATCTCAATGTTTGTAGAGGGTGTGTGATTGGGTATATTAGTGGAGAGATATAATGACAAGTTTGCCATAACTAATACTGTAAAGGATTTGAAGTAAATTAATGGCGCCCAACGTGAGGCTTTTTATATAATTGTTTTCGGAAGTCAGGAAGATCTTGGTAAAAATAATAATATGCTAACCGTCTTAATATATAGATGAAGTAACTGAATAAAAATTGTGTAATCATTTACAGGATATACCCAAAGTGCTATCACTGTTAATACCAAAGTATTTCTCACTTGTTTTACGTCTACCACTGATAAAAGCATTTCCACATATCGAGCCCATGCACACACACACATACACATACCACAAGTGATGTACTCTCACTCTACCATAAATATATACAGGCACACACAAACCAAAACACATACATATATGAGCTCACATATCCAAACACACCCACACAAGGACACAGACACGGACACGGACACGTAGTTATCCTGACACCGACACGCAGTCAAATGTAAAATGCAAACAGAAATTTCATGATTCTCCTCAGCTGCTGTTGCAACCTGCCCTCCATCACCATACCCCTGCTCGCGCCTTTGCCACGCCCCCATTTCCAAAAGGCCCCCTTATACGGCACCCCTGAACCACGCCTCCCTTTAGTGTTTACTTGCATACTGTGTATAAATACGAATTTTATGTTATTTACACAAACGTTGCATCCTCACCTGCCGCACATATCTCTCGCTTCCACTCTCTTCTCACTCTTAATGCATGTATGTGTGTGTGTGTGTGTGTGTGTGTGTGCATCCTGCAAACTTTGTCATTTGCATAACCTTTTTTTTTTGGAAACGAGGGCGGGACGGGCGGTAAGCTTTCCTCTTTATTTTAAAGCAATTTAAAATATTTAGTTACAATTACATGTCAACAAATATACTGCACAGATGCAAAACGGACAGCAAAGGACACGCACGTACGGACAGGACACACTTATTTGTTTGTTTGCTTCAAAGGTGGCTGTGGAAAGGATAACTGGAGCCTGGGCAGCCAGTCAATGGCTCAATTCGTAGATTTGCTGCCCTTTGAACGTCGTTCCACAATGAAAAGCACAAAAGTTTTGCCAATTTTTATGCTGCACAACGATGCGTATGATTAATTTAAGTTTACTTCGGACAAACATTAAGCTTGCGACATGAAGGACCTGGCAAAACTCTAGGACTGGGCACAGTGAGGCTATCAACCCAATAGACACAAGTCTAGACAATGACAATGGAGGCGAACAAAAAAGGACCGCTTAAGCAACATTAAAGGGAATGGGCGAGCAGACTTATAAATATTTTCTAGAGATGGTAGCGTGAAAAATCACCTCACACGTGCAGTCGCGCGCTCTGCCATCTTGTTTGCGCGTCTTTTTCAACTTTTGTTTGGAAAACCGCTGTGTGCCTTCCGAAAAACTGCTATAGCTTATTTTCATTTCATATTTTGTTTTGTAGCTGTAAAGGACCATTTAAAAAAATGCAATTCTTTAAATAAATGGTTTTCAATTTTTGTTTAAATCAAAAGTAAGTGCAACTTTTTAAAAAAAAATCCAAAAATGTAACGTTTAAACCCTTGTTAATTCTTCAAAAAGCCATAAAGTTCGTTGAAATTGATTTGTACGAACATTTGTACTTTAAAAAATCACACATTCTCCAGGTTAAAACACATTAAAGCAAAGATTTCTGTATAATATTATTTTTTTAATACAAAATAATTAAATTAATATTATCTAGATGATCACGTCTCATCTCTAAGCCGCAAAAGAAGATTTAATGGAAAAGTTGTAGCTGCCGCTGTTGTCTGTTGGACTCTGTGGGCCAGAATCCGGGCTGGCATGGCTAACAAACAAACAGACCGAGTGCCGAACCAAAAACCGAAACCCAAAAGGGGGCTACAAATAAACGGCAAGCGAGCGTCGTTGAGCACCTTTAGTCGGCATCCTGCCATCCTTTCACCGGTGTCCTGTCTGTTGTCTGCCACATAGAATGAAAACGCAATAACGAAAGGGACTGTAAGGAAATCGAGGAGGAGAAGGAGGAGGTGGAGTGCGAGTAGCAAGAGTCCTCCATGTTGCATATGCATGCTGTAGACAACTCCTTTGTATATAGTCTGCCGGTGGACTCCCTCTCTACTTGGACAAATACTCCCATATAGGACCCAGGTCCTAGGCCCCGACATTTACTTAATACTCGACTGGTAAATGGGTGGGGGGGGGGAGGGATGGTGCGGCGGCAGGGGGAGGATCCCGGGTTAAAAGGGATCCCAGACCCTGCGTTTGTATGCCCTGCCAAATGGCAGGTAACATTCAACGCAATTTCGCTGCCAACACACAGAACACAAGAAGCTGGCTAAAAGAAAGTGGAAAGCGGCAGGAAAATACGTGGGAGGAGAGAGATCTGTCTACAGAACCGAATGGAAAGTCCCACGGAGTCTGTGTTGTAGTTTATTGCAGTTTGCTTTTGTTGCCATCGTAATTGTTATTGCGATACTATTGTGTCCTTTAAGACGAGGAGGAAAAAAAATACTGCCTATACGCTGGGATAAAGTCTGAAAATTTAAAACTTTCTGTTTAAGAATATAACAAAGAAACTATTTTTTTATATTTGTATCTAAAAAAATTTATATTTTATATTTTATTTATTATACTTACAAGTTAAACATTTAAATGAGACGAAGACAAATTCAAGACTAAGTTTAAGACTTAACATTAATTCAAGACTTATTTTATTTATTTCCACCCCAAAAAAATTTTTTATGTTACTGCTGTAGTACTACAACTTAATAATTGCATGCCAAAACAAAACATTTTATATCTTTGTTCTATTCACTATATAATATGATATTTTATTTATTTTTAAATCATTGTGGCTTCTTAACTACAAGTAAAAACAATATATTGAAATAGCTTGTTTTTGTTTTTTCTATATGTATCTAAATATTTAACACAATTTTTACCTTTTATTGAACAAAACAAAAGTATACTTTTAAAAACTCATTCCACAGCTGTCAGCTAACCAACTTTGATTACACATTTAGTCAGTGTGTTATTTTAATTTATAGCCCAGTAATTTACAATAAACCAATAACCAGCAGCGACACAAAAATAGCAAACACATTAACAACAGCCGCCAGATGGCGCACAGCCGTAATAATGATGATGATATATGAAGCAAAGAGCAGGATCCCAAAAAATTTCACAATTATTTGCCATATTTGAAACCGCAGTCAAAACAGGAGTTGGCAAAGGAGGAGCAGGGATAATGACCTACCAAATTGTATATCCCTGGATGATATCCCTGTCATACGCTTTTCCTGTTGCCGTTGTTCCTTTTGTTATTGTTTTTGTCACGAATCAACGTTAACAACAGCAACCTGAACAACAACAACAACAACTATGTGAAGAGGAGTGGAGCAACAACAACAGAATCATCCACAAACCGCAGGAAACCCAACACGGGCGCCAGGAAGAAGGACTTATTATGTGAATTTATACGCCCGAGTAAACCTATATGTAAGTACACTAGTGTTCAAAATAATAGCAGTGTGCAAAAATCATATTTTTACCTTTTATTAATGTATATATTAACACCTACATTTTATAATTACTTTATAAAAAACAATTAGAATCAAAGGACAGAAATTTAACAATTTGCCTGTAAATAAGCTTGAACTAATTTTTTTTTATTTGATACATGATACAAACTAAAAGCCATTTTGTGATTTAAGGAAATTGCTAAATTAATAAAAAAACTCTAATCAGTTTCATAAAGAAAATGTTTTAAAAATATATTTAGCTCAGGTACTATTATCCTGCACATAACTATTTGTGTGTGTAAAATGGGGGCGTGGCCGCTGCCCTCGTCCTGTGGTTCCGGGCAAAAATGTTATGCAAATTTGCATCATCCGCACACACGTGTGTAAATTGTTGTATGCATTGTTACCTTATAAAAACAGCGTAATTTTTTAAATGGGTTTTATTTACACTCGAACCCACACCTACTTTTCGCTGCTTTTATTCGAGCTCCCTGGCAAAAAGTGATTTTCCATACAAATTAACAAATAAAAACACACGCAAAAAAGGAGCAAACAGTAGAGAAACATTCGCAGGACACTCCACTTACTTATACAGAGTCATACACATGGCATACGTGACTGACAGATATATATATATATACATAGACATACGTATATATGTGCCTCCGAATACGTATGTATATATTATCGTATATATCTGTGTACCATTTTATTTATGCGATGCCTGTGCAAAAGATTCAGGCAAAATGTTGAATTTTTAATGCAAATATAAAGCAGAAAATTGTATTTCTCTCTCCCGCCGATCTATGCAGGAGATTTATTTGGATGGTCTTTATATCACAGATTCATTGGTTTCTCAAGATAAAATATTTGGAAATATTTAGGGTTTAAATTAAATTTCAACTAAGTTATACATGAATATAGAGAAACATAGAGAGACATATTTTTGAAATTGTTAGGCCATAAAAATTAATTGGCTTGAAGAACGAAGAGCTTAACAAAATAAAAAAAAAGGAGTAAGAAAAACCAGTTTAACAAAATAAAAAAAAAAAAAAGGAGTGAGAAAAAACAATTTTAATACATTAAATCGGTTTATCAAATAATAGTACACACTACAAGTTTAGATGTTTACATGAATTTAAAGCGTTTTTGAACCTGGAAAATATTTCCAATTCAGCAATCGAACTGTTCAAATAAAAACATCTGAAAAGTATATATACCCAGGTACTTCAAAGGGCATTCCATTCATTTAAATACCGGATATTTTTTTACCTTTTGGTAAAAAGTTTTGCAGCAGATTGCCAATTGGCCAGTGACACTACACACACACTCAGACAATGTAAACACAGATATTCACTTATACAAACACCAATATGTAATGGTATCATTTTTATTTGTTGGTCCTTTACCCAGAGTCCGTTCCATGGTGGAAAAACGTTTATTTAAACAAGTGAAATGTAATTATTTTGAAATTTATTATTAAATTAATTTTAATTGTAATAATGTGCATGTTAAAATGGCTCCCTCGTACACAACCACTCGTACATATATGTGTGCTTTTGTGGTTTTTATTGATTTTAATTTATTTATTTAACCATTTTTTGTCGACGCATTTCGGTTTTTGTCGTTCGCCCTTTTTTTTTTGCGGCCACTGTCGGCTCGGGTTATTATGAAAATGTACAAGAGTTTACAGCGTTAATCAATTTCATTTTCACTCTGGCGAGCAGAAAGCGAAGCAAATTAAATGAAATTAAAAATGCATTTTCATATCTAGCCACACCGCTTACCGTTAGGCCCCGTGTAAGCCAACAAGTAAACAAAAACTCGACCACAATTTACGCCTCATCTAATTGAGAAGCAGGAGCGACGACCAGACATAGCAACATTTTCATTTTATTTGCTTGCATATTTTAATTAACCCAAAAGCCACACAAAACTCTCAACAATTTTCCGAGCCACAGGAGGGCGAACGGGACGTGCTAAATCCTTGCTCAATTGTTATTAGGTGTGATTTGTAAACATAATACATATAGTACACAATACAGCTACAACGCGTGCGACATTGTGTTTGTGTGGGCAGTACTTGGTATGTCCTTGCGAAGGGTAGCATAAATCTTTTGTTAGGCTGAACAATTGAAGGTAAACAAATAAAAAGCTAATACAAAGGGGGGAACTTCCAAGCCCTTAAAATTCTTTTATTTATACAAACTAATTTTTGTTAAGATACCTTCACTTTAATAATTTCAATAAATTATTATTAATATTAATAAGCATTCCATCGTTGATGTCATCGACGAAAAAAATTTTTTTTATGTTATTTTATTGAAATCATAACCATTTGATTGTAGGGTTAATGTATTGTAAAAGATGTAAAACATATTGCTAAATAATTTATTTTTTATTACAAATAGAGCATACAACCATTTTCAATATTTTGTGCATTATTGTAAGCCTTTATGTCGATATTTATAAAAGTGATTAAATAAAAGAAACTATATAATTAGAGTATAGAAATCTTTGTTAAACCAATTCCGATTTCCTTGTCTGTTTGGGCAAAGATTTAGCACTGCACGCACAAGCAGATACAATTTGTTGCCTACTTACGAGAGCTCCATATCCTTGTGACTAGCACTATCTCTCTCTCTCTCTCTCTTTTCGGCTGCCGCACTTGCCATCTCGCTCGGGGGCTGGAAATGGGGCTCGTTAGGCATGAAACGGACGTGCTTAAAATTTCATAGACACACACACAAGCATGCACGTCACACACACACACACACGTGTGCATATCAAATGAACATGTGTGCGTATCCTTTATGGATTTAATCCGCATGCCTGCGGTCGGCCACAAGATCAACTGTTGGCAGAAGTGTGTCAACAAGGAGGCCCGGCCTCCATGCCCGTTTTTGGGGTGGGATGGGATGGTATGAAAGTGGGCGTGGCAGTGGGGCAGGTGTGGGTGGCGCCTAGCAAGTGGTCATAATGGCCGACCTCTCACCCCACTTTCTCTGTTGTGAGTTTGTGTGTGTGCTCATCTTATGTTGTCCGTGTGTGCACTAAAAAAAGAGATTTATATTTGAATATTAAAATAAAAACTTTAATGCCTTTAAGAAAAGGACAGTTTTGCAATACAAAGCAACTACCTATTGATTGTATTAAAATATATATTAAAGCTATAAGCCAAGTTTTTGTAAAACATAAGAAGAGTCCTGTAATTTACTTATTTTTTGGCTTGAATTTAAGGATTGTACAATTTAGAAACATATTTTATGATTTAGCGCCTAAGTTATAAATAAAATTTATATCACAAGTTTATTTTTATTTATAGTTTTATCTATAATAAACAAAAAAAATAAAATAAAGCCATTTTTTAAAGTGTGTTTGAAATGTTTCAACAGCAAGGATGCTTACCGCAGACGGAGTGTTTGAGTGCAAACGAGTGGATGAGTTGAAAGTAAGCATCAGTCAGTTACACTCGTCAATACTTTAAGCCAGGATCCGGAACTCCTTACGCCCACCTAACCACATATGGTTTTGGCAGGTATGTTCCCACGCCTTAGCCCCTTCAGTAACCCCAATTAAAATGCCTTTTATTAAACAAATATCAATTTGTTTCATTTCCAATCAAGTTAAGATGGCAAATTTGTTGATGGCCCATGTGGCGTATACGCAATGTTGTCTTATATTGACAGGTTCTCGCCTCAAATTAAAATATTTGCTATAACAATAAATCAGTATAAGACAAAGAATGAGAAAATCGATGGAAGACTTGAAACGAAAACTTTAATTTTCGAAATGAAGTGGGAGTGGAAAAGGATTTATGTCAAAGCGGTGTGATTTTGTTTCCAAGGTTTACCTTAGCTTTATTTGAGCAATTAGCATACAGATGAGAACGAAACAGTAAGCGTTTATAAATAGGGGTTTTTTGTGCTACTACATTTATATTTTTTCGTTGGTCTTCCAAATTTAAGAAGAATTAAAAGAATGAGCGGATCCATGTAGTTCAAGGAATCACCAATATAAAGAAAAATAGATTTTAAACTTAGCCAGAACTATAATTCGCATTTAAGCCGACAATTCCATTTAGTTATTCAACAAACCGCAATGTATGAATCACTGACATCAAATTTAGTTGGTATCTGCCATCTAATTCAACAATCAACAAAGCAACGGGATACCCACAAATACCGAGTCATCCAAACACACACATATGGACCCATGAATTCTGGGAATCCCCCTGCCATGACAGGCAAATACACATTGTATACACAGCCATTGAGGCGTGCTTGTCTGTGTGTGTGTGTGAGTGTGAGTGTGTGTGTGTGTAACGGCAATCATTATTGAGGCAATGATGTGCATTTCATGAATTATACACAGCAAGATGATGCGTTGCGATGTCGAACATCTATGTGTGTGCTTGTGTGTATGTCCGTTTCCTGCTCAAGGACTCGTCCTGTGCTATCCTGAACAACCTTCCATTCCCTACCTTCCCGATCTGAGCATGGTTGGTTGGGCAATGCGCCGAGGTAAGTAATAAACTTATTGGCCCCATGCCTGTCCGTTGATTGTCCGTTTGTAATACACAATATGCCAGGACTTTGCAGATGGAGAAGGGGAGATCAGGGATGGCCAAAGTTATTGGCTGCTCATTTGCGAAATAATCTAGTTAAAATGCTTCTAGTTTTCGATGTCTCATTTGTGATTAATTCACTTAAATTATTAGGAAATGTTATGGAAATATAATGTAACATTAAGGAAGAAAGCTTTTAGCTATATTTGAAATGTAAGTTTGTACTACGTTACATAATTATGGTTGCTTGATTTAAAAGTCAGGTTTTTGTTTTTTTCTATTTATATAAAGGCAATAAAAAGGCTTTTTTTCAAAACAGATTTTTTAAGGAATTTAAAAGAAATCCAAAGTAAACAAATTTTAAAAGAAAAAAGTTGTTAAATATATAAAATTCTATTAAGGGCCTTGTTTTCTTTTTTATTTAGTTTCGTATTATGATATACTCAATAATTAGTTTTTAAGTAAAAATCAAGATGATGATTAATAAACTAACGAATAACTGCAACTCAAAACAAGATAAGATCTATAAAATTCTATTAAGCCCTTGTTTTCTTTTTTTATTGTAGTTCGTATTATGATATACTCAATAAATTAGTTTAATGTAAAAATAAAAAAGGAGGATTAAAGGAAAACTAACGAATAAGCTGCATCTCAAAAACAGTTATACATATTTAATAGATTTAAAATATGATAAGAATCTATATACCTTGCCTATCTTTTACCTTAATTTCTCTCTTAACTCTTATCTCTTGTTTTAATTTCTAAGTCTTCGGCTTAACCAACTTTTAGTCGATTACGTTAATGGAATCTATAATGTTAAACCATCTTTCCAAACCCTATTTAAACTATAGCACATTTTGCCATCCCTAGCTATGAGATTGGCGTAAGGGAATTAAGGCAAGTGGGAGGAATATGAGCTATTCGGAGCCGCCCACTCAAATGTGGCCATATCATGACGAGCTTGGCAATGCCAGCGGACGTTTCATCGTTAAATGTGGAACTGTTAAACAGATAATGACCAACCACACCGCACCGGGGAAAGGCCCACAAAGGCCACTCCCTTCCCTTCGAAACCAATGGCAGCCACCACCCTGAATTCACCGCAGGACAGCAAGGACTTTCGAGGGGCAGGAGTCAGTCATGGGGCGTGTAGGTGAACTGACCAAAAGGCCTTTTGTTATGCTCACCGGCTTTCATAACTGTATCAATGGCGATGACTATGTTGCTCCTGCTGCTGCCAACGATGATAAACCAATGATGACGATGACGATGACGATGATGATGATGATGATGATGAGGTTGATTCCACGGCTGCTGGTGTTGTTATTATTCTCGATTTGTTGTTGTCCTGCGGAAACCAGACAACTGTCCTGCTGAAATTCTGATGCATTGAAATATAATTATTGGGAAATGTGCGATTGTCGTTGGGTTTCCGTTTACGTGCTCGCCATTTCGGTTTGGGGCTGTCCGATTATGCATGCATGCGGATGCTGGAGTAAGGGAACAAGTGTATGACATGATTGTTTGTCCTTGTACATGCAACTACACCGGGAGTACGAATATTGGTAGTGCAATTTCAAGGCTTTGACCTCTGGAAAACGGGGTTTCCATGCTGATCTTCAATATATTTTAGTAGTAATAAATTAAATTATTAGAAATGTTGGAACATTTTAAAATATTTTTTCTTTAAATTCAATGTTAAAAGTGTTAAATAGTTAAATAGTGCTATATTGAAGTCTGATTTTATTCGCTGAGATACATTTAGAAATTATGATTATCTTAATGACATTAGCTTAAATTATCTTAAAGAGATAGTTGATTATTTTTATTAAATATTCATTAGGATACATTTAAGACTGAAACGTAAAATTAAATAATCAATTTTTCACAATGTGTACAGTCTTTGTATCAAGAATCATGTTTCCTAGTTAATTAAAGGATATTTCGGTAACCAAAATTAATGGTGGTTTTTTTTTATTAAATATATTTAATTTATCATTATTTAAATAAAATAAACTTTCCAAATATTAAGAGGCATTTTTTTCTCATTTAAAATAAAAATAATAAGGAGTTTTTATTCTAGTAAGTTTTCTATTATGTATTATAGAATATATAATATAAATTAAATTACAAATAAATGTTATCTGATGACAGTGTTCTGACCTACACTGTTTCCTATTACATACTTGTATCGATTTGGGGCAAGGAATTGATGCTCTCACCCTATACCATGTACGCATGTGTATAGTAGCCAATGTCCGTACATGCACATTCAATTACCATATTAACCGAAACGACTAATTAACTAAAGTTGTATTTACCTCGCAGGTCTCAATTGGCACCCCAAAAGCACACGCACACAAAGACATTGCATATCAAATGCAAGACATTTGACAATGGAAAATGAGATTTTGCGGTCCGTCTGCGGCTTGCATTTTCAATGAGCATATCAATTAAATTCAACCTTTATTTTCATTCTCCAAAATTTCCATTAATTTTATTTGAACCTTTTTCACCACACATGTTTCGCGGGCAAATCAATGTTGAACAGTGAACAAATCTGGGTTTGAGTCTAGGCTACTTTTTTTTTTCGCTCTCTGTTTTGAGTTCAAAACATCGCTTTGGAACATTTTATTCGGTTTTCAATAAAAGGACTTGATTTCCTATTTGATACCAAATGAAATTTTTAAATATACTTAAAATAAATTTTTGTGCACACCGTTTTTTTTAATTTTAATCTTATTAAAAAAATGTTTTTTATCATCATTTAAATAATTATATGGTCATTCTCAAACAACAAAAGTTCTTAGAAAATAATGAATTATAAATTTATGTAACCAGGAAATTGAATTATACCGCGCTCCCATGGTTGCATTTGAAATTCGAACTTCAGAATGTCCGAAGAAAGCGCAGATATGAGAATTGGTGCTGTAAAGTTCAGAAACCTAAAAGACGTTACAATTTGAAAACAAAAATGAAAAAAACTTTACACTTATGCTTTTAAACATTACAGCTTTTATAATTATTTTTACTTACATAACTGTAAACCTTTTTTTCACAGCGAAAATCGTTTCTAATATGGAAAGAAAAGGGCTCAATCAGCTTTAATAATAATTTTTACTGGCATAACTATATACCTTTTCTTTTCGCAGCGAAAATCGTATCTAATATGGAAAAAAAAGGAGACAATCAGTAAAAAACTTCTTGCAATATATATAATTTTACATTTTTATATCTTGCCTGGTTCCCAAAGAAAAAAAAAACAATTTAACCAACGTCAACAATCTCATATGCCAAAAATAAATTCAAGAAATATGGAAAGCCATTGGGTTTTGGTCCAACAGCATCCCAGGCCATAAAGATACTCTTGGGGTAAACTCTTGGAAATTTTGTGTGTGGGTATGTATGTTTAATGCTACCAATCTTGGCAACCGGTTCTTCGATTCTCATTTCTTCTGCTCGACAAAGCCAAAACAACTCGATTGTTCTTTAGTTGTGAAAGTCCTCAGTGAGTTGCCCTCTCCCACTTGATGACTAATTAAAATCGTAAATATTCCCTGTGACATTTTCCTGCTAGCTCAATTGGGCTTTTTCCAAGAACTCGCGTTTTTTCAAACAGTAGCAAAAAAAAGAGCATTGAAAATATATAGTCTATAGACTATATATAAGTGCTCTGGGTTATCGCGCTGAATGTAATGACGTCGGAAAATTAAATGCTGGTCGAATGCATTTTAATGCGAACGAGGAACCTGGCGTGCTAGACTGCGGAAATAATTCACCAAAAGAAAGAGAGGGGTATAGCACATTAGAAAGAGAGAAAGTTGGAAGAGAGAATGTGAGGGATAGGCGCTAGCTTCAAACAACTTTTTTATGCATCACTGAGAAGAAAGTCTGACCATATACTTATAATTATACATATAATGTTATTTACATTTTAAAATTATTAAAAATATTTTATAAAAACTAAAATGAGTTTTCCCTAAAAATAGTTTAAAAACTTCTCAAAAAGTACTTTGTAGCTTAATAAATATTTAAAAATAGAATATTTCTTTGTATATTAATAGTTTGCAAACTTTTTAAAATGTATTTTTTACTTAAAACTACAATTTCTTACAATTTTTTGCTGTATATTAACTCTGATTTACACCACTCCGACCCTCTTTTGGAGAATGTTGTGTTAACAAATTCTTTTTATTACACCAACATAAAACTTGTAATTCTGTAGGCTGAGAACGTGAAATCCCCATGGCTGATTGTTTGGGTAAACGTAACGCTGGCGACCAACCGGCCAAGCAAGTGGACCCGAGAGAATATTCGCAATTTTATTTGTATCTCTGGTCAGTTGTATGAGGAATAGCGTGCCGAGCGGTCGCAAAACGCGCACGAGTATTAACAAAAAGCAAGAAAAAAAAAGAAGACATAAACACCAGAGTGATTTCCCCCAAAAAGATCTAGATAAAAATATACTATATAACGGACACAAACAAACAAAGGAATTCTTCAAGTATCTGACAGCCAAAGATCGCACTGAAGTTCATAATTTATAATTGCCCCAAGCCGTTTAATTGTATTTAATTAATTGTAAAAATGAGTGACCTACAGCATATTACACTGCAAATGGATAAGCTGCCGCTGGAAGATGATAAAACTTTGACGAGAAATCAAGTGAGTTTAAGCTTAATAATCATTAAACTTGGGGGGAAGGCTGAACAAATGTACAGAACCGGTGCCTTTGTTTACTTTGCTGATAGGTTGTTTAAGTGTCTACGAAAAATTATAGTTTCGCATTGCTTGTTAATTTTTGTGTAAACAGAGGAGAAGCTTCCCTCAGGTAGCACATTTTTTCGGGAAAAGTGACAGTGGAAACGGAAAAAACCCATGACTTAGTCATAGAAATAGACCCCCTGGACCACTAAATAGACTTTTTTGATTTATTTTTTTGTTGCAATCTGTTCAAGATCAATGAAATTATATTATTTATCTCATAATAAACATTAAAATTCGGTGATGCTAGCAAATGCCTATAAACCAGTTATATGTTTTCTTTGCTGTTAGTTTTTTTTAAATATATTGTAAATAATAAACAATGTACAAGCTAGTAATCGTTGTGTAAAGCGAAGAAAAACTTCCCCAGTTTGTTTGTACACTAATTTTTTGGCAAAATTAAGTCGGAAAAATCACACGACCAGGGGGATCTATTTAAATGACTCATTTATCAATCATGCTGATTTTATCAATCTTTTGAAATTGTGTTTTTTTCTTTACAGTCATAATAAATTATTATTTCGTATTCGAAACTTTTGATTTTCCATTTATAATCAAGGAAAATGTAAAATCGAATTTAATAGAAGAATAATTCATTCTTAAGTTAGAAACTATTTTTTATTCATTTTGTTTAACAATGTTTATTATTAGCTTTTAACAAAACTTCTTTAAAATATTGTTTGGGGAAAAAAAAACGATTTGATAAGGTTTTTTCATTTCTTTGTAAACAAAGATATATTTTATATTTTTATTTGCTAAAATTATTAATTGAGAGTTTCGGTATTTTAATAACTGAATAATTATTCAGTTATCAGCTGGATTTGCCATGCATTTTTGTCCCTGAACCTTATCATTTGAATTTCTAAAGCTATTGAAAATTCTTTAATGTATGCTTATACACAGATAAGAAATTATAGAACCCACTTAACATATAGTTGCATTAATCTGAGTTTGCATATTTATCAGCGCTGAAAACAATGCATTTTTCAAGCCAACTTGTTAATATTCCGGAAATGTTGTTATTGAAATTTTACAGGAAAATATCAACAATCACAGCAACGGCGATGCAATCGACGGACGTAACAATGCACGAGTGCCCAGAGCAGGTTCGTATCCCAACATACTCGTTTATCTCTGAAAAACTAGATTCATTTTTTGTGCTTGTCTATGTGTTAATCGAACTTGTGACTAATGCTGCTTAAAACCGCAATCTCTAAACAATTTATGTAAACCACATTAATGTGTAAGTAGTGTAAGCGAGTGGAAAACAATTTATATTGACTGTTTTTTTTTTTTTACTGGCTTTTGACAGTGCCCGAAACGGATGACGATGACAACGATGATCGTCCCTTTGTTAAAGATGGGAGTGGTAATCCCGGCGTGGATGATGGTCTTCTGGGCGGCGGTGGTGGAGGCGGAGGAGGAGTCAATGTTCTTGTACCCAATGGAGGCAGACGACCCAGTTTCTCCTTTCCGGGCTATAATGGACCCGGTTTTGTGACGATCAACGGAGTTGAGACACCAATACCCGATGTGAATGCATATCAGCACAAGAAAACCCTGGCCCAGGGAATGATGGATTTGGCATTACTCTCAGCCAATGCAAATCAGTTGCGTTATGTGCTGGAAACCAACACTCAACATCCTTACTTTTATCCCAGTTTGTTGTTCATCTCACTGAGCATTATATTCCAGGTAAAGCATTTGCATATACACCTTAATATAGGAATAAATATTGATAGACTTTTAGTTATTTAAATACAGTTTATCTAAGAAAAATATTGTTGGACAGGTGTTAGCTAAAGAAACATAAAACTGTAAATAAATATCAATTCCATTTCAAGCAAATATATATGTTTAAGGACTTAGTCAACCTAATCCCGGACTCCAATTGCAGACCAAAACTTGACATATTCAAAATCAAACTATTAAAAATTTCTTATAAAAATTGAAAGATATAAAAAAGTAATTTAAAAACTTAAATAATATATATGGCACATAACTAGGCCCATCTTATCATCGGTTTTGATTGGAAATGGAAAATTTTACATTTAATTTTAAAGCAAAGCATTAAATATTTAACAATATTGAATATAATACTAAAGGGTTAACTCTTAAAAAATAAATAATGTATGACAAAATATGTCATACAAAAAATGTTATTTCTATGATATAAAAAAAGTTTGCTTTATCCAAATTTATTTATAATTGGAAGGCTACTTATGTGTATATCCATAATTTTAAAGTTATTTATATATTCCTTTTTATTTCAGATCGCTGTTGGCGTGGGCCTTATTTGGAATGGCCGGTACAACATTAAGAATGAGCAAGAGATTTGCCGGGCGAACAAGATCAACAATTACACAGTCATCGGCATCTTTATTGTGACGGTGGTCAATGTCCTTATATCAGCATTTGGCGTTGCTGAACGAGCCCCTGTGCCTGTCAATACCATCTAGTTCCAGGATAAATTTAAATTAGCACGTAGAGTTGTAAGCACAATCGCATCCTTAGATAAAAGTCAGTCAGCTGGTCAGTAGTTGTTGAAATTCACATTTCGCCTCATTTCTCTATGTTTAAAAAATCAATTGTGATAAATAAATAAAATCCCACGAGCATTTTACACTTTATTCGAAATTAATAAAATGTTGGTTTTTTTTAGGAAAATTTTAATGAATAAATACGTTGTATTTTTATTGTTGGGCTTTAAAAGGAAACTTTAACTTTGGCGATGGCTAAAATATAATTATTTATTGTATCAAGTGTTTATTGACAATCAAATTTGCATGTCGTATAAAATATTGCAAATTTTGAAACTTATTTCTATGAAAATTGCCTGCAAACTGTAAAATTTTCGGAAATTATTAAAGTATTAAAACTTAATGGTATCATTTTTATATGTTTTGTAATATTAGTCAAACCAATTTCAATATAATCGTGATTTAACTTTTTGAATTTATTTACCGCCAAACTATCGTTAAGCTGCCCCACTAAAATTGATCAACACTGCAAAGTACATTTGATATTTTACAGCACTAAGCAACAGCTGTTTTTCATTGACTACAAATAAAAATCGTGCGGAAAATTAAGCATTTTCGGCTAAAAGTCAATTCCAAACATGGCCAAGATTATTAAGGCGGTAAGTTTTACGAGGAATACGATAAAACAAAAGTCTGGATACTAGGGGTGTAGCGTTTTGAACCGCCGAAACTCAAGCCGATCCTCCAATTGTTATGGTTATGTCATCGCTTCCTTCTGCAGTCCACAGGTTTAACCGGACTCGCCGTGTCCTCCAATCCTCACCATACACTGAGTGCCCTTTACGGAAAGATCCTGCGGGCGGTGTCCAAGATGCCACAGGATGCCAGCTACCGGAAATACACGGAGCAATTGGTCAAACAACGCGCCGATGCAGTGGCCCAAGTAAGAATATATTGCACGGGAATAACATCCTAATACTATTCAATAATGTTCACTTTTATTGAAGGATTTTAGAGCGAATCCTTGTAACATTTCATATGGAAATTTCTATCCTTTCTTAGGATTATTCATTGATAAAGTCTTGCTTCTATAACATTTTTCTTTATTTTAAATTAAACATTAGTTACTAATGTTCATTACTTAATCGCTCTATAAAATCATATTTAATATTAATTCGCTCTGTAGTTTTGCAAGATTCTCTTCTAAATGTCACCTCAAAACTCCGATTTTATCCTTTGGTAGGGTTTTATTTCTTTTAAGTTAGAAATTTTTTTATTATTATTGATGGTCAGATAAATTATATCCAAAAAGTGACTTACACAAATTAAAAAATATATTTATCCCCCAGAACAAAGACATCGTTGCCCTGGAGAAGGCCGTTGGCTGTGGTCAAGTGGAGGAGCTGATTGTCCAGGCCGAGAACGAGTTGGTGCTGGCCCGCAAAATGCTCGGCTGGAAGCCCTGGGAGAAGTTGGTCCAAACCGCACCTGCCAAGCAGTGGGACTGGCCGCCCGCCCAGATCCTGGAGCCCAAAGTTTAGGCTCAAGCCTCAAGCTTTACACATAGTACTAATTATTCTACAGCGAATGGAAATGAGAAGAGAGCAATAAAGGCGTTGATGAGCTGGTAGCATTATCAACAAACAAAATTCTAGAGCTTCGATCTTTGATCTTTGGGAGTGTTCCGGCATATGTTTTCACAAGTTTTTTTTTTACTAAAAACTTGAGACTGTAAGCTTACATTTTAAAATTTAGGTCTTTTTGTACGTAAAGGATACATTTTTGTTTTAAAAAAAAGGCATCAAAGTAAGTATTCCAGATCTTAAAAACATAGGTTTCAAGTCATTTGTTTTGATACTTTTAAATTCAAATAATTTTTGTGAATCACTATTTTTAAAGTTGACAACAGAAAAATACATTTGTAAGAAGATTAAAAAACTAGTTAAGCCTCGATTTAGGGTAACGACCAAAACTATATAAATTCTCCATTAAAATCTGGAATAACCCCACATAACCAGCTCTCCCTTTAATATTCCAACAAGATTATGATCCATTGACGATCTCAGTTTGCTTTCAACATGCGTGCTCTTCAGTTCCTCCTATTGTTGCTCGCGATTTCCTGCGGTTTTGTGGCATCGCTTCCCCGCCAGCGACGCCAGATTGACCTCACGGTTTCGGCGGAGCACGACGACAAGGACGATGAGACGGAACTGGCACTGGAGGCCATCGCCGGACTATGGAGCAGTGCAGACAGTCGGACGAAGATCGATGGATCCGCCAGCCTGGTGCATCGCACCCAGGGAATGCAATCGGGTATGGGGAGTACCAAATACCAGGCACGCTTGCATGTCCATCATGACTATAAGACCAATGCGTATCCCTCGTAATAATCCAAGGTTCGGAGCAGGACTTTCGTCTGGGAGTACGCATTACGTTCGAGTGATAGAGACGGAGTTCCAGACATCTGAAGCTGGGGGAAAATCGAGCGATTGCGTGAGGAAACCGAAATACTGTATAAACAATCCCACTGCCGATAACATTTTGACCTTCGCAGCTCCGTATATTGTAGAATATGTAAAAAGAACCTTCGTGAAAATACAATATACCCGCAAACTGTTTGCTTTATTGATTCCATTTTAATTGCCTTCCCCGGTTTTTTTTTTTTTAACCGTGAAGCGGCTCAACAACTTTCAGCTTAAAGTAACAACTACAACAACGAATTTGCACAACAGTGAGGTGGACAGGAGGAGATTAATAAATACAAGCCATTCCTTAAGTATAAATGCCATTAGTCAACGTGGTTTTAGGGTGGGTGTTTTCGGAATCGCTGGCACGAAAAGTAATCTATGGCACATTTTCATTGAAAATAATAGGTCAAGTTTGCACCTCTAATTGGGTTAAAATTGGCGGTCTTTAATAAAAATGTTTACCTTTCCTCGAAATTATGGATCCACTTTTTTTAGAAATGTTTCTCTTCTGACAAAAAAATTCTTTACTTTTTCCAAAAACAATTTATTGTAATAAAGTAAAGAACTGAACTAGCAAAATCTAATCGAAATGTTTGAAAAGAATATAACAACTTAAACATTGCTTTAGTCTAGTTTATATTAACTTGCTTACTGTGAAAATAGTTAGGACAGACCGTAATTAAATGTTTTAACCAAATAAAACTAGTTTTTTGTCATTAAAGAAATAATAAATCTAAAATACCTAGCTTTAGCTGACACTATTATTCTTAACCTTTTGGAGTTTTAACTAAATATTAATCTTAACAGGACGTTGTTTTCCTTTAATTTTTATAAATGCATTTAAATACCAGGCCAATGGCTTCCAATGAAAAATACAATCCATGGATTACTTTTCCTACCATCGAATCTTGCTCTAATAAAAAAAAACTATGTACTCCACCCTACTGAGGTTAATATCATTGCATACTGGTTCTTACAATCCCTTCACTTAATTCAAGCTGATGGGCACTCCTTGGATCTCCTGCTGCTTAAGTTCCTGGACCACAAAGTTTCGGAACTCCTCGTAGGCCACATCGATGTCCACATTGTTGATGATCTTGTGGAAATTACCGGGCGTCAGACCATAATCCAGTTCCACTTGGGCAGCATTTAGGCGTTTTTTCAGCGACTCCTCCGTTTCGGAACCGCGTAGACGTAGCCGTCGTTCCAGTTCTTGGATACTGGGGGGATTGTTGAAGATCAGGATGGGATTGAGATCCGTGCGGCGGATCTGCTCCACACCCTTCTGTTCGATGTCCAGGATGCAGACCCTTCCCTGGGCCTGGATTTCCCGCACCGCCGCCTTGCTGGTGCCGTACATATTGCCCGTAAACTCGGCCGTCTCGATGAACTCGTCTCCGGCGATGGCCGCCTCCATTTCGGGGCGTTCCACGAAATAGTAGTGGACACCATGTTCCTCACCTTCCCGTGGCTTCCGCGTGGTATGGGATATGCTGAAACCGAAGGTGTTGGGAAATTCGGCGAACAGACGCTTCAGCAGCGTACTCTTTCCAGATCCCGAGGGGCCGCAGAGGACGAGGGGGCGTGGTCCCGGGGCGGACATCTTCTTGCTCGATACGGAGGTTAGCGCGCTGCTGCTGAGAGCGCGATTTACAATGAACAGAAAGCTTATCATCGCGTGGCCTTTTATTCTTATAGCACCAGTGCAACAACAACGACACCGCTAATGGGGCCCAAAAAAAAGCTGCTACTTTTTTGTATTTGGCTAAATTAAGAGAAGCGTGCGATTGCAAATGTGTGTGTGTGTGAGTGTGTGGGTGCCAGTGCGGGGCCAGCGATGGACGAGTTTCGATATTTATCGATTGCGCGATTAGAGCGATAATTTGGCACAATCTTTATGGTCACCCCAATTTTGAATTTTAAAATGAAAAATTAAACAATTTTAAAACAAATTAAATATAAATAAATTAAATTAAATTGCCATTTTAATTTGATTCAATTTTGAAACCTTATATTAAATCCAAATATTATCTACTTTAAAGGTGAAAATTTTTTTATTTTATCAAAAATCAATTTAATTTGGGAAAGAAAAATTGATAAATGCAATCTAACGCTTATTAAAGAGTAGTTAAAACTTTGTGAAATTTTACTTTTAAAAGATTTAAAGTGAGAAGTAAATTATATAAAAATGTAGTTAAAACAAGAAATTGTAATCTTAATAATGTATCAGGGAAAATATTATATAAGTAACTCCCAAAATTACAACCAATTAAAACTAAACGATTTTGGTTTAAAAACTGTTATATTCTTATACTGTTTTACATTTAGCATAGAATTTCAAACACACATACACACTGAAACGGATGCCGAATGAATTACAATGCATTTTTAGTTATTTTTGTTTTTTTTTTTAGCTTAAATTAATTATGAATTTCTCATCTGCTTGTTTCCATTTAATTGTTTCCATTTTATTCTCATTTTCTTACGTTTTTTTGTAATTTCATATTTTGATCACATTTTGATTTCGAATGCCCAAAGTGAATTTGGTTTGTTTCCGAATGATTCGCCTGAATGTAAACCTACAACTGCCGTCGTCCGCTAAATCAAAAATATATATGTTTACTTCGTATGTTTAGGGATTTATGCATGCCTCTGCTTCTGTCTAGAATCCTACTACTCTGTGTATATGCTAATATTCAGTCAATATTATTATATTCATGTCCGCTCAGCTCATCTTCGCCCGTTTGGGAAGAGCTCGCTTTCAATGGAGAATCGAAAACCTGAAGATCTTTTCTGTTCTAATGGGAAGAGTATATAAATTTCGGTTTACCGAAGATGAATACCTCATCTGTCATATATGTACAAATTATTATACGGTTTTTAGCTTTTTAGTTTTCGATGTATTTTATTTGCATTTGAATTGGAACCAAATCAAACAGTCCTACTAAGAGACGATCGTGATATTATATGGTTGCTGGATCCCTTGCGGTCTCAACTAAATAACAGTACTAACTTCGTATCGGAGCTGTAACATGGATAAGGCATGTGGAGGATTTGAATTGGAATCGGAAATGATTATGATGTGTGTGAGCGATGAAACGTGGATTATGTTGTGTGGCTGGCTGGCAATGCAAGAACTTTTGTGTGTAATTGTTTTCTGTAATTTATTATACCCTAAAAATTTGTTTACAACTAATACTAATGCATATGCTTAAAATTGATTAAAAAATATAATTATTATATTTATAGATTTATTCACGATGCTACAAACTAAACGAATTGTACGACAAAATTGTTTAATAAGACCGAAAAAGGGAGCGCGCTTCTTATCGATAAGGGTGGTGCTGTCTACCGATCCTATTTGGGACTCCCAAAAAGGTTAACAATTACAAAAAGGTGTGGCGTGGGAGTGGGTGTGGTATTGAATGTGGTGTAAGTGTGTGTGTGTGTGTGGGCCCCTAGAAAAACGGGGCAATCTTCTTACAGGCTAGGATTCAATATTATTCATATTTAATATTCAATTACTAGGAGCGTATGGGGTTGCATTTATTTATCGGCTGCTATATTCTGGCTGGCAAATTATTTAAAATATTTAATGCAGTGGTAACAAAAAAAGGAAACTACTAACAATTATTTTTAGATCGGCTTTGTTTTTTTGCTTCTTCCGTTTTGTATAATTATGTATAATTATTGTTTACAAATAGCATAATTAATATTTACGTGTATATTTGATGTTGTTTTCTTATTAATTGTTTTTTTTTTTTTTTTAGTTTTTAGTTTTGTTTAAATTATAAAATTACCTAATCAAGAAAACCATAAAAGTAGTTGTTACTGCTGCTGCTGCTTTTTTTGTTGTTTACGTTTACGTTAACGTTGATGTTAATTGTAATTTGTCGTTAGTGGCGGCCTCTTAGGCCTTCCAGTTGTTCTGGCGACTGCCGCTGGCTCCGCTCTGCTGCTGGGGCGGAATCATCTCCAGTAGATATTGGCGCTGCAGCTCCGCCGCCCGCTGAACGTCCGCCATGCTGTTGGCGCTGCTCGAGTTCTTCGCCGATCCGGAGGATGAGCTGCTCTTCTTGTTGTTGTTGTTAAAAGCTATGGATAAATGTTGATTTTTATCAAATTTCAAATTAGTAATGATTTATAAATATTTAATGATTTGTAAATATTTTAAAGCTCCATAAACTAACTGACTGGATTCTCTAAAATTGAATTTTAATTCTGATATTTAAAATGTATCACTTTACTACACTTTAATAAAATGTTAAGATTATTTTTTATATGTAGTTATTAACAGAAAGAAGAAAAACTAAACAAAGAATTAAATCTGGATCTAAGACGTTCTTTCCTGTTATAGGTTATGTATATTCCAACACAACCTAATTTATTATTGAATTATTACTAAGAAAACTACAGTTTAAAATAAAATAGGTTTTATAATATCTTAAGTCAGTTTTCCAGACTAAAAGTCGGTTTAGCTTATTATAAAGTCGAGAAACCGTGTCTAAATATATGATCAATTTAACTGTAAGTCAAAATTTGAAATATTTAAAAGGATATAGGATAAACGTATATTTTGTTTATAACTTTCTTATTTATGTCTGTCAGAGAAGTATAGTTAACCGCTTACCTGCCACTTGTGCTGCCTGCGCCATGGCCATCTGGTAAGAGTACAGAAGCGGAGCAAACTGCATCATGTGCTGCGGATTGCCACCAAGTCCTTGTCCCAGAGCTAGAAGTAAAATTATACAAATTAGTTAAATTTATAATATTGTACAAGTGGAATTCCAAAATGCAAACAAAAACCCACCTCTAAAGAGCTGCTGTTGGAAAGCCTGCATGGCGGCCGCCGTGGCAGCTGGCGAGGAGTTGCCCAGTCCCGCCGCTGGATTATTTGAGCCCGTCGATGCTCCGCCAAAGTTGCCCAAGCCACCGAGGGCGGCCAGGTTGCCCAGCTGACTGAGGTTGCCCAGACTGGCCAGGCTATTGATGTTCAATCCACCCATGCCGCTAAGGGCACTCAGATGGGCAGCCGCCGCCAGCGTGGCCGCCGAGTATTTGTCGTAGCTCTGGGCCTGCTGCTGCTGCTGTTGCGTCTGCTGATCCCGCTGCTGATCCCGGTCGCGCTGATCCCGCTGCTGTTGCTGCTGCGACTGGTGGTGGTGATCGAGCCGATCGTTGCGGGAGGATCTGGAGGAGGTGGCCGCCTCGTGGTGATGCGCTGCCGTCGGTCCGGGACTAAGGATGCCCGCCTGCTGAGCGGCAATGGCGGCCGCTGCAGCCGTGGCAGCTGCTCGCGATGATCGCGACGCCCCCGACGACGACGGCGGTGGTGTGGCTTGACTTTGGGGTGGCGGCGGCGTTGGACGCGGTGTCGCTGGCGTTGGCGTGTGGCATTTGGTGGGTATCACCGTCACCGACGGCGGCAGATTGACCAGGGCAGCCGCCGCCGAAGCGTGCGTCGCCTGTAACTGTTCCCGTTCCCTTTGCAGGTGCGACGATGTGGAGTTGCTGGTCACCGCGGAGACGGAGAGCGAGTTGCCGCCACCACTCGACCCATGGGTGTCCACTGGCGAGGGACTGCTCTGGCTGGCCAGTCGCTGCTCTATCTCCTGCTCCTGCTGCAGCGCCTTCACGAACGCCTGTTTCAGTCGGTTGGTGTGCTCCGCCTTGAGAGCCTTCTTCACATTCGAGGTTACGCACTGCTCGCAAATCACCTTGGGATCTTTGTTGGCTGTGAATGGAGAGAAAGTCTTTAGATTGGCTGTCTATATTGACTTTTTATATGTTACACAAATGATGTCCTTAAAGTTCTGCAGAAAATTACGATTTTTTTTGTATTTTAAATTAGCTATCGAAAGAGATTGTTTTTGAATACCGAATGATATCATTTTCAATTTGATTAAGAACACACATAAGGAAGGGAAATGATTACATTTTTTTATATGGACTATAACCGTGATTGTTTTTTAAATTAGCTCTAAGAAGAAATTGTCTTTTTATTGTTATTATTAAATTATTTCTTTATTGTGCATCCTAGCACTACAATCCTAAGTTAATGTGCAAGTCATTTAAACTTATGATTTGAAGTTTAAGGAAATTATTTAACTTTAATTTATTTCAGCCCCAATTTTTTTTTATCGAAAACGATTCATTTAATAAATTGTTTGTATTATAAAACCATGAATCTACACGTTCAGCTTACATTATTATTTAATGTATTAGCTTGATATGTCTTCTTTTTATTCAAGTTAATAAATAACTTTTTAAGTCAGCCTACTACTCGTAAACTATTTTTCGAATTAGGGATATACTTACTCTGCTTTTCCCACTTCCACACAGGTGTAAAATCAATCTTGCACTGGGCACAACGGAAAGGAGCTGCCACAGCATTGGCCTTCTTGTTGACAGTCAAATAGTCCACAACAGTTTCCAAACCAAGGAGATAGACAAAGTCCGTGTTGCTGGGATTGGGTATAAAGTGCATCTCTGGCGGTGGTGGCTTTGGTGGGGGAATCTATAAAAATATAAACGAGTATAAAACCAAAATTTCTATATTTTCTAAATGGATTTTTTCACTCACCTGAAGCAACGTTTTTTCCAGCTGCTTGCGAAGGGCCATTTTAGCTGCCGCCTGTCTTTGAGCAGGTGTCTGGGCATCTTCTCTTGGCGTGGAGCGATCATTCTGCCATTTATGAAATGTATTAACCATCTAGAAATCAATATATTTGACATAAAGCGCACTCACCTTTTGCTCGTTGTGCTGATTCTGATGCGATTGGGACAGTGGGAGCGCCGGTGTGATGGAAACAGAATTGCTTATGGTCCCAGGTACCTTCGAATTATCCGAAATATTAGGCTGCATGTTTCAACGATTTGGTTTTGTTTTTGTTTTTGTTTTTTTTTTTTTTACAGGATAGCAAATATGAATATAGAGAAAAGTTGCGTTTTTAGTAGTTGGGGGATTAGTTAATGTTAAATGAAAACGAGAAATGAAAGAATATTTAGTGCCACTTGCACGAAGCCTCCTCGGTTTTTGGAAAATCCTCATACAGAGGCCGACTTCGGCTGATTTGACAGGTGAGTAGTGTTAGTAAGCAATGTTGGAAAAGTTTTGTAAACTTGTTTATGATTGTTTAGTGTTAGGCAGCAAGAATCTTTTAAGGAGAAGCTTAAAACAATATAACAAGTTAATAAATATAGAAAACTATACAAATTTAAGCTTTTGTTGGATATGAAGAGTCATTGGAAAACAAAAAGTAAATATAAATAAATGAAAGGAAAATATATTGAATTTATATATGTAATTATGATTACATGAAGGCAAAATGTATTTTAGGGTTGCTTTTTTGTGTGTTTGTTTACCACAATATTTGCGATACCTTTCCATCTCTAAAAACTTGACTTTGGGTATATTTTTTGATTGTATTTGTTTTGGTTGATTTTTTAAAGCATGTTGCATAAAATATATTATTGTGAAATGGTTTTCAACTTAAATTTATGAGAGTTTATTGTATAAGTTTCTAAAAATTAATTATAATTAATTAAGTTGATGAAGGTTAAAAGTTTTTGCTGCTCTAATGTGGTTAGTTTGTTAGTTTTGTATGTGTTTTGTGTTGGTAAGCGTGAGTTTTTGTTTATTTATGGTGTTTTGAATATGTTTGTTCTCATAGAATGTTTGTCTATTTAAGTGTTTGGTGAATTGCAGTGTCTTTGGTGCTTTTGGACAAAAGGTGAGAGAAAAAACTCGGCGCTTACGGCAACGATTACATTACAATAACTCACATTGCGTGGTTTCAGACTGGAGGGCGGCGCCGATGTGGGCGTGATGGTCACCGAGGGCGTAATGGTGAGATTCGGCAGGTTGGTACGCGGCGGCAGATTGCTCGAGCGGTGCGATGAGGAGGTGGCAGGCGTGATGGTGGTACCGGCGGCTAATGTAGCGCCCGCTGGCAGCGATGACCTTGGCGGCGGCAGAATTGAGTTGCTACTGCTGCTGCTGCTGCTGCTGCTGCGATGTTGACCGCTCAAGGCTGCCGCTGCAGCGGCAATTGCAGAAGCGGCCGCCGCCGCTGAGCTTGAGCTTCCCGTTCGACTGTTGGTGGCGCTGTAGATGGAAAATTATATTGTTAGTCACTAGATTTAACACATAATAAATAGAAATTCTCACCTAATGCTCACTGCTGGTCCGCCGCTGCCGCTTAAGCTGCTCCTGCTGCCCTTGCTGTGGGCGGGCAGCGGTACCGCCGACGTCGGCGTCACACTCAGCGATCCCTTCGAGGTGAGGGCGGCGGGTATTGCGGCCAGCGGATTGTTGGGCGAAACGCTGGTCGGGGTCACCACCATATTCTCCTTCATCACCTGCTGCGACTGCTTCAGTTTTTTGAGCAGCATCAGTTTGGTCTCCTCGTTACGCAGATCCTGTCGCAGCTTCCTTAGACTCTTCTCGCGCTCCTTGAGCTCCGCATGACTCAGCTCCTTGATGGGCACATAGGGCGGCATCTCCTCGTCATCCGTCTCCGAGTCAATATTCCCATTCTGCTGACGTCCATTGGTGCGAGCGGGTAATAACACAATATCCGGTGCTTCGGCATAGGATTTGGGTTCGGTTCGGGGTCGTAGGACCCGCCTTTGAACCTTATTCTCATCCTGACCGCCTCCCAAGGAGCCACCACCTGTCGCACCTGTCACCCCTTCACTGCCACTGATGCTGTTGTTGTTGTTGTTATTGTTGTTGTTGTTGTTTGTGCTGGAGCTATTAGTGGGATTACTGCTATTGTTGGTGCTGCTGCTGCTGTTGGAGTTAATGTTACTGCTATTGGTGGTGGCGGTGGCGGTGGCGGTGCCGTTGTTTGTCGCCGGCGCCGGAGATGGAGTGATGGTCAGACCCGTATTGTTGGCCGTCAGCGCTCGCAGATCCCGATTACTGAGCGCCGCCGGAGACGGAGACGGCGTTATGGTCAACGCCGGATCACGGCCGGATCCTAAACTCAAGTCGACCACGTCGTCGACCTCCATTTTGGCCATTTTCGCTCGTCGCGTCGTCGTGATTCTGTATCTTGGTCAACTGCAAATGGTAAGGAAAAGTAAATTGGTTAGTTGTAGTGGCCACATAACGAAAAGTCTTAGGTCTATTTTGCGCTATATATTAACTCATTTGACTTTAAAGATTTTGTTTCCTTTTTTTTTAGTTCTTATTTAGCAAACGTTTTCTTTTAAATAATGTGTCAATAAACAAGATATATTTTTGTGAAACTGTAATACTATGTGACCAGAGTGAGGTTTCCAATATTCTTAAAAACAATACTTAGTACTGGTACTCAGCCTGATAACATTCATTCATTCATTCATTATTATTCATTTTTATTTCAGAGTTTCAGAGTTTAAACCAGAGTTTCTTCCTTGCTTACAATAAATTGTCATATTTTGTTAATATAAATAGCGGAGCTGTGTCTGGTTAGGGGTTAAGAAGGCGTGGCCAGGAAAGGGCATTTTGTGGCGTTCTTGTTTTACCAAGGGTTGTATTTGGGTCTACAGTTTTTTATTTTGTTTCCCTTTTGCCAGCATGGCACTTTGAAAGCGGAAGTGCCACTGTCTAACCCCTAAATGTGTCTGTATCTGTATCACCTTTTTTCCCATTTCCGTGTTAAGAAATAATAAAGATATCCTGATTTCAATTTATTAAGGCGACGACCTTGTTGGGAACCCAATAATATTATAACTCCGCAAGGAAAAGAAGGCAAGATTGGAAAATAGAGGGGAGAAAGCTGCACTAAATCACAAATCAAATCGGATTTGATCCCAGATATGCAAGTGTAAGTGGATTTGTGGCGCTTGTGTGAGTGAGAGAGCGCCAAGCGAACAATTTCTTTCGATTCGTACATCTTCCACAAACAAGTCACGTTTTCGATTTAACAAATTTTCGCATACAAAGCCGCTGGTTTTGCGGCTACAAGAAAATTTACATGAAAGCTGAGCTAGTTGGTGGGGTGAGAAATTTGCAAGACAGTCGTAACTCGCTGGCAAGAACTAGCCTATTCAATTTAACAAATTAAGAAACGAAGACTCTGCACCCAAAATCAAAATATCCTAAAGAACTTTCAAAATAACCTAAAAATTGAACCTAACCCACATACTCTAGGTTTTGTTTCCTGAAAGGGCAATATGTTTTTTAATGCTGTGTAAAATTAGTAAATAAATATTCTTACAAAATAAAATATAAATATATAAAATATTTGAATACAGTACTTAAATATTTAAGTAAATGCATATATGCATATTTAAGTAAAGCATCATTTTTAAGATTGTATAAAAATAAAATATGTTCGAAAGCCAACAATCTCAAGGTCATTTAGAAATTTATTGTTTTAATTATGGGACATGATTTTAGGCGTACTCCACTGTACTTGGTAGTAGAATAACTAGCAGAGATTCAAACCAGCAAACATAGTCGCACACAAACACAACCCAACAACAACAGCTACCAGACACGTGAGAGCGAGAGGTGAATAAACCTTTCAAGCAACTTGAGCTGCACTATAACACAAACAACAAAGCCCAGCAGCAGCAAATACGGCAAACATTCACCTGCTGCTGATTTTGAAAAGCACACACAAACGATATAAAAAAGTCAATAAAAATCATTTTAACAAGACACAAACGATAAACCAGCAATAAGCGTCACAATTAAAATGATATATAAATGTAGGATCGTAAAATAAATACGTTAAAGCAGGTGGCAACCCTGGCAAACTGGAGCTTGCGGAGAAGTATCCGGCCGAAGAAAAGCGAATCAAATGGCATAATTACACAAAGCTGGGCCAGAAGAAAAGACTACAAAAATTAAACAACTTTGCATTGTTGTCCCCAACGTGCTATAAATTAACTCGCTTTGAAAGTTAGCACACAAACAAACACACACACCATGTAAGTCGAGTGTATAAGCACGCTTACTCGTTCGTTTTTTATTATTTTTTCTTCCCCGACCAGCCGTTCCCCTTTCCCCATCCCCCCCTTAAAACGGCTGTCGGCGGAGTCTCGTTGCTTTCGACACTTGTGTCGTCATCAGATTGTGCTGCCCGCTATCAGTGCACAGTGGGTCGCATTCGCGGGGTTTACCAGATAATAGGTGGCAAAGCGTGCTGTGCGATAGTGGGCGATGATAACATCGAGTGAAGCAGCTACAGTGGTCAACACGTACTGGGAACCTTGGGGAATTAATATTTCAAGGAGACAAAACACTACACATCTTCTAGAATATGTTAACGCTTTCCGTTCAATTTCATATTTTAGATATTAGTTACATTTTACTTATTACTTAACAATTAATGTTATTATTGTTCCAGTTCAATATGCATACAACTTTTTTTAAATTTTTTTTTTGGCTAGTTAAGTTGCGGGAAAGTTATCTTTTTTTAAAGTTTGTATACTGTTTGTGTTAAAAATAGAACGCAAAGGGAAAACAATATTTATAAAAGATATATGTATGTTGCGTTCACTCAAAATTTTTTTTATTTTTTGGTACCCAAATTGTTTTTAAACGAAATTTTTATCTTCTGGCATCATTCAAGCCATATTCTTGGCAGAATGTACACTTACATTATTATAAATAAAAAAAATATGTATTGTCGAATAATTGTGAAAAATGTTTTACAATTGTTGCTAATGACGATGTCAGTGTGCGTTGAATTTGTTGGCTTGTGTGTCGAGTTAATTCCACAGCGTGAGATTGTGTGTGTTTGCTTGTTAAAGTGTGTGAGTTTGTGTGCTTTGATGATTGTCAACTTTTTCTTATTAAATTAATGCAAACATTTTTAAATTTTTATAGATGCTTTTTAATGCTCGCGACCATTATGCGTGATGATAGCTCCTTCACCCCCTCCTTCAAACATCATCCGCCCCCTTACCCTTTAACCCCTTGGCCGACTCCGAGAAAAAAAACCGTGTTTATCGATTTGTTGCGACGTTTGGCATTTGTGTGACTATAATTGTGCTTAATAGCGCGCTAAATGTGCTTCAATTAGCGTTTGCGAGTTGCCCAGCTTAAGTTCACAATGGGTTGTGTGGGGATAACAAATACTTGATGATCTTAGGGGTCAGTTGGGAACAAGTGTGCCTTACAATCAAGTTCAAGTTAAAAGGTCGTTGGCACCTGATGAGGTAAAATACAGATGCCAAATTGGATGGGATTTTACAAGGATTGCTCAAAAATATCAATATCAAAGTAACCTATGGCGATGTTAGGAAGTTATTAAAGTGACCGATGGAGATAAAAAACGAAAGGGGAGGGGGTAGGAAAACTTTGAGGCGAATGACTAGCAGCGACGACGCAAAAAAGCAAAAGAAATAAGGTTAAATCAGAAGTACAGTTGTGTACATAGCGCGACCAGCAGCAGCACCAACAAAAGCAACAACAACACAAACAAAAGCAAAGAGCAACAGCAAAGCAAGCGAAATGTGTTTGGATGTGGCTGCGGTGAGAGCGACAGAGAGAGAGTGAGCGCGGTGCGGTGTGGTGAGAACGAGAGGAGGAAGCGGGAGAGCGAGAGTAAGATGGAAGAAGAGAGCGCACGTCGCACACACGCGAGACGACATCGAAATGAGAGAAAGAGAGAGGTGAGCGGTCGGCGGTTTTGGGGTCTGGCCACCCAAAAGCACCACCCCCCAAAACCCCACCCACTCGTTACACCCCCAACTCCCATCTCCCAACCCATTGATTTGCATATTAGTTGCTTATCCGCCCATGGGACAAAAACTCATTATAATTGAACTTTCTTTTATGTTTTGAGGTTAAACTCCTTAATTCTATATCAAACCTTTCAGATTTGTAATATACAAATATGTTACTTATTGATAACAACAATGTTTCATATTAACTTTCTTTCACATTTAAAGTTGAGCTTAAAAGAACATCAAACATCTTCAACACAGATACATGTATTACGAAGAAAACATTCCTACACTCAAAATTCTACTCGAAGCCATAGCGTAAAAAATCTTTTCTTAAATTAAAACACACTACTTAAATCTAAAACCAAAGTCGCCCAAAGCAACTTCAAATATTTGATTTGATAAACTACAATTATATGATTTGATTAACTACAATTATTTGATTTGGTGCCTTAATTTGTGAAAAAGTATTATTAATAGAGCCCCAAGGTCTTTGTCAATCTCTCTTGCAATCTATAGAAACCGTTTAAATTTCTCCGGGTTTTATAGGTGCACCCTAAAGAATTTCAACACACGAATATGAAATAAAAACCTTTAAAAAAATGAAAAGACAAGACGCAGCTTAGCAAACAAACATATTTATTTTGCCACGTTTCGGTTCGACATTATAAGAAATGCGCATATCTTATATCTTATGGCCATTGTACATAGGCGTCTAGGAGAGGGGTGTACGGGTGGACGGGGGCTTAGTAGAGTGGAGTGAGGGTCTCTGCTTGGCTGCTGAGAGGAAAAGCGAGAGAGCAGGCGAAAGAGCACGACTTGTTGTACATGGGTGGGGTGGGGGTAGTGGGCGGGGGGGAGTGAGGGGGCGACCGACCTTCGTACATATTTACTCATCCATGCTGGGATTTGGAATCGGAATTGGGAGGGTGGTGCAACGGGTGCTCAAAACACAATCCCAAACAATTCCAATTTCAATCCAAAATCCCTACCCAAACGTAGGCCAGTTCCACAAATGCATTCAAGTGATGTGATGTCATCGAAAACTATGGAGAACTATCGAATTGCATTCAAAGAGTTTTAACTGCAGTTGCACCGAGACTCGAAATATGTGCTATTTTTATTCCACTATTGACCTGATGAAACATCAATATCTAAATATTTCATATTTGTTAATTAAGAGGTCTAAATCGTTGATTGAATTTTCAGTCCTGCTACTCTACTTTATTTACTTATTAAATCAAAATTCATACACTTCCTGTAAAAAACACTTCAGAAAACGCGAAGGAAATAAGCTAATCTTATCAAAAATATTTTCCTGTTAAGATTTTTTACACACAAGTTTTAAAAAGGGCTTTCGCTGAAAGTTCCCTCATTTAATGTAATTAACTTAAGTGCTCTATGACAGTTTCCTCAAAAATACCACTGTACCTAGTTGTTTTTTTCGTTGCGTTTATTTATAACAACCGATAAGAAGCATTGAGCAATTCGCAAGCTCTCAAAAAAGCGAACAAATAAATAAATACCAAAAAAAAAGTTATAAATGGGTTAACTAGAACATTTGGCACCATTTAATTACGTGCACTGTATGACAAGCACAAAAAAGTAGAAACTCATTATTTACATTCTTATTTGGTTGTATATATTTTATTCTTGGTTATCAGTTAAGTATACACATATCCTGAGACTGTCTGCTAAGTAATTGGCAAAGTAAAAAAAAATGTTGTTGGGGTGGTAAACAGCTGTTTTTTCTTCGTGCTCTTGACCAGTGTTGCCAACTAAACAAACAGTAAATACAATACATAAGGAGCAATAGCAACAATGCAAAGACAAGCTAAAAATTAATGACTTTCAAACTGGTTTTGTTTACTGATTTTGTTGTTGTGAATGAGAAGAAAAAACGATAAAGAAGAAGAAAAAGCGATGAGGCTGATGCCAAAGCATCATTTAATGCTTTGTTCACCTCCCGCAGTACAAAAAACGTTAAGGTTTATACTTTTTTTTAATATCACATATTATGTTATTTTACAGAGATCGGCTTTGCATGTAGGCAAGATGCGGAGAAAGTATAGCAGCATTGTTATAACTACAAGTTTAGTAAAGGGTTTTAAAGAAGGTAACCCTATAATTATTAATAAGCCAAGAACTTTAAGATTTATCATTTATCAGTTAATAAGAGCCTCTCATATTTAAAGATGTAAAGTATTTACCACAGTAACATTTAATTAAACACTTAAACGGTAAACTTTTAGGTATGATATTTTAAAGATGGCACCTCTTTAAATATTGGAGGTTAATAAAATAACCGACATAAACAATTTAAATACCATGTCATTTTGCAATTTGCCCATTTGGGCAGGTAGTGCTTATATACCATATCTATACATAAATATTTGATTGTATATATGTATGCATGCATGGCGAAATATGCAATTGCCCACCTTCTCTTCTTCTTCTTCACATTGCGTCTTTGCTGTTTGTTGTTGTTACTTTTGATGTACATAAGCAGTCCCATCCATGAATGTGTATGTTTTCCACTCACACTGCCGCATGTTCACATAGGCAATGGGTTCAACTTGTATATAAAACCAAACGACCGACCAACTCTGCCGACGTCGCAGCCAACGTCACCGTCTCTGCTTTTGTCTATCCAACCATGCGCCCCCTTTCCCTCTTTTGAATTTATGTCTGTGTGTGTGTAGATGTTAGTACAACTAGGGTCATTTAATTAGGAATAAGAAATAATCTCCTAATTTACCGTGTTAATAAATTAAGGTGTTTAGGAGACATGGGCCCCCACTAAAATCGAAAGGTAATGTTTTAGTTTACGCTTTAGTGAATCAATTTTGTTCAGGAAAGTGTATTATGCACTAAAAACACTTCTATGATTTAAATTTTAAAATTATTGAGTTAGTAAAAGCAAAGCTATTTTTTAATTAACTTTTACTACAAAAATGTATCTGAAAACTTATAAACCAAAATAAACCTTTTGGAAGATTAAAAAAAAGTTTAAGGTTAGACATGTATAAGCATTTAAAAAATATACATATATTATGTTTAAAATAGAGACTTCAAAGATATGATTTATTCCAGTTTAGTAAACATTATTATAGTAATGGAGTGACGTTGCACCTGCAACAAAATATAAATTCCTATTTGTCTGCCCCCGAGTGTGGAGCATGTATTTTATGGCATTTGGTGGCCGTTGACTGTTTGGCTGAGAAACGGCGAAAAGGCAACCGATCTATTTATTACAATTCAGAATTCACAATTCACCCTGTGTAGCGTACATCATTACGCATTTGCATTTGGCACATTTAAAATTTCAGCGTGCCTAATTCTTTCTGACTTCCTGGTTTTATTTTGTTTGGTTTTTTCGCTCGCCAAGCAATTGACGCCTGCACTTCGAATGCTTTGGAAAAATTCCACTTAATCAAGCAAATTACCAACGCGTTGCTATGCTTTTCTCTTGTTTTGGGCTATTTTTAGGCTTTGTGCTTTACCTTCTTTCAGTTTTTTGGCTTTTTGTTTTTTGGTTGGCAAAACAAAGATTGAATGCTGCATGGGAATGAAAATGAGAGAGAAACGTTAAGAAGCGTTAAGAATAACCCCGAAAAGTAACGCGTAAAAGCAGCGCCCGAAAAGAAATAACAAAAACCAGTTAGCCGATACTTTTCTCTCTCGCACGCACACAAACTTAACCGTTTTTTTTTTATGACATAGTACGATAAGTGCGAAATATTCGTGAAATTCATTCAATTTCTCGGTGAGATTTCAGTTTCGTTTGCCATTAGTATAATTAAGTAAATATCAGTCTATAAATAGGCTTATCAAAGCTGCCAGCGAGCAGCAGTTAGGGCAATGCAATAATAATAAACTTTAGCCTTGAACTAACCAACACAAATATAAATACATATGTATACATAGCATATATGTATGTACAAACTTGTTCATGTAAATATGCAAATGCTGTTTTTTTTTTTATTTTTTTCTATGTACACATATTAGCGTGTAATTGTATCTTAGCACGCGTTTTTCGCCTGCAAAGTGCATGTCCGGTCCCAAAGACTTGCATTGTGCACTCTATCAAGGGTACCGAGGAGTATATAAGCAACCTATCAATCCAACTAGGGTGTGTATAAAGTAGGTACTAGGTATGCGGCCACAGTGGTGCGTGCAACATAAAAAACTTCTAAACATATTAAAACAGGATGTTTTAGTTACATTTCACAAAACTGCTTAATATGTTTAGGTAATATTTATTTAGGCCGTTTATTTAATATTTAAATTACCCATTATAGTTTTTTTACCTAATCTAATGTTAGAAAAATATATGAGGAGGATAATTAAAATTAAAATAAAAAAAAAATTAAGTATGCAGATCTGCTTAGATTAGTATACACTAACATGATTTTTAACGAATCACGATTTAATCAACCAAATTCTTATTATCGAGCGAACACTGTTGATTATTTACTTAAACGAAGCGGCCATACATAATTACATCTGAGCCACGTCACTTCCTGCTTAGAGTCAATATACTGATAAATATCCCCACTTTTAAGATTGGGTATTTGGCAAATTGAACCTTTTGGATCTGCAGAGTTTGCATGGTCATGTACAATTGAATGTGTGCAGTCCAAGTATTGTACATTTGTCTGTGCATATGCACGGCGTATAAAAATAAATGTCAGCGAAAAAAAAAAAATGGAAAAAGAGAAAACATTTTTTCTAGCTCTCTAGCTGATAAGGAGGGCGACACTTACATGCACACACTCACAAACGGCCCAAGTATATAAGCATATGTATTTAGGGTCTCAGAGTACGCGATACTTTCAATTTGACTGTTGGTTAAGGCTGATTCAGAGTATTTCATCTTAATCCGTAGTGTGATAATTCTGCGGACTAACTTCACTAAAGCTACTTAGCTAAAACTTAAACAAAGTGATGAAACAATAACTAAATGTGAATGGTTTATAGTTTGATTACTTTAGTATAAGCAAATAATTTATTTTTATTATAATACTTTAAAATTATATAAGAATCATTCTTAAAAATAATTCTAACAATTTTCTGAAGACCTATTTTGCTTGATTAAAAACTAAGAATCTTTAAAGTGACCTTTAATTAAATATGCATTACTAGATAAATTTTTATGAACTAAGCCTAATGTAATTTGAATTGATTCTTTGTTTTATAAATTATATCAAATTATTTTTTTATAAAGTCAACGAGTAACCATAAATACATATGTACATATATATATGATAATGTGATTAGGCTTCAGATTGAAAAAAAAAAAGTTTCTTTTGGAAATCAGTTTGTATCTTTTTCTGATCTTGGCCAATACAATAGTGTTCAAGGTCTGTGAACTCCACATAAAAGAGAAATCGCTGGATGCAGCTTAATAACGGTAACGAGTTAAGTGATGCTGCAACTGCAGCCACTAATACAAGCACTAGTGAGTGCAACTAAAACTAGTATTAGTCGTTGCTTTCTATGTGCGGCACAATTCTTTTTTTTATGCGCTTGTTCTTATTTTTGCACTTAATGACGTGTAACGAGCTCGCGCGCGTGTTTGGCGCTCTCTCTCGCTCTCTTTATATATATATACATATGTATATATATTTATATATAGGTGAATATATATGGCCAGCATACACACAAACATATGTACTAATAGCTGGGGTGTGCGTGCGAACGAGATGGAGCAATTTGAAAATAAACAGGTAAAAAAGGTAAGCCAAAAGAAATAACAACAAAAAAGCAGCTTTGCCACTTTTTTTAGCCGTCTGTCTTTGTTTTTTTTTTAATTTTTTTCTTGAGTGAAATGATCGTCAGCAAACCAAATTGGCCTGGCGGTTTTCTTCTTCTTGTTTCTTGGCCAACAATAATTATCGTTGATACCTTTAAATAATTAGTCAGCAAGAGCTGACCATGAAAATCAGCACAAAATAAGGAAGTCGATGTAAGTTTTTGCCAACTGGTAACGGCAGCGCATTATATTTTGTGAAGAACGTATAAATTAAGTTAATTCTTAACAGTGGAACGAAAAATGGAATGCCGCCTAATGATTTTCACAATTAGAATTTCCAATTTACAACACAGTTTGATTGATAGATAGCAGTTGATGTATTTTAACGCATAAAAAGGATTAACAAATTTGTAAGGTATATATTTTCATAGCTGAAAGTTTAATTTATACATTTAAAAGCTAAGTTCTTACGATATTATAAAGCTGGGTATTAAAAAGACAACTGACAGGTGTTTAACTGGTCCCACAATCGATAATTTGACAAGAAAGTAAGATTTAAGAATAAACTTTGTAGCCATGAAAATTTTAAAAGCACCCATCATGTTTCCATCTTACTTGGTGGCAACTCTTTTTTTAGCTTTTGAAGATAAACCATCAATATATAAGACAAATTTTCAGAAAAAAACAATCGGCATATAAGTCATTTAAACGGTCAATTGCCTCAAGCGGCCAAAAGCAAATGTCCGAACGAGATGGCGATACGAGAAAAACACAAAAACCAAACACAAACTAAATGAAACTGAGAGGCACCACCGAATGCCAGAGCGAGAGGGTGGCAGTGGGGGAAAAAGAAGGGTGAGCCAGCTGACAGCTGCCCATTTAAATAGCAGCCAAAAAACTGCACGTCGAAAATTAAAAAATGTTTTATGGCCAACGGGAAGTATTTAACAACAGCATCGCATAAAAAGAATTCGTCCATTTGGTAAAGTTATTAATAAAATAAAAGAAGGGGCATCGGTATTAAATTAAAAAGATTACTAATTTATTTGAAGTATTTTATTATTATGTTGCAGTATTTCTTAAACAAAACAATTATAACACTTATACAATGTCCCTACTCTTCTAAGAAAAGTATTTGAACTATTTCATATAAACATAGAGGAAACATAACTTTTAAATTTGAATGGATATTTAAAAGCTGACTTCAAGCTGTTTTTCAAAATTCTTCAAATGTACACACAAATTGGCCATTAAAATACGTTAACCACATCGAAATGTGCATAAATTATAATTTACCGAAGCGCAGCAGCCCCAAGATTTCGAATCGGAAGAAGAAGAAGAAGAGGAGGAGGAGGTATAGGTGGAATCAGGGAGAGAAGGCGACAGACCGATACCCAAGAGAGAAAGAGAGAGAGAGGAAGCAAGAGAGCCGTCTTATATACATGACCATGGAATGTTTGCCTGTGTGCACGCAACACACTCATACTCATATTCCGCCGTTTGGGTTCTACTTTCGTGTATATAGTATATACTATATAGTGGGCATTATGTACAGCTGTGTGTGTGCAAGCATCGGGACAGCTAATCAGGCAATTAAAGAGCCGCCAAATAGACCAAGCAACAAAAAACCACAAGAAAGAGAAACAATTTAAAAACTGAGGTGGATTCGACAACGAAATGTGCAAATAACTCAAGGAAAAGTTTGGCAGCAACTTAAAAATGTTTGCCATAACAAAAGTTAATGTGTTGCGAAAAAAAAGTATTGTTTATATAATGGGTGCAAAATTAATTTAATCCCCACAGTTGGCAAGGAATGTGTTTTCAGAAATAAGTTGGGTTGTCATTAGCAGACGATGGGTGGTATTTCCAACTGTCCCACCCTATTTTTGGGTTCAAAACACTCACCCATTCCATCACCTGCAAAAACCACGCACTTTTCAACAAATTTCAACCACCAAAACCAACGCAAGAAGCTACAAGAAAACAAGTATTATGTCGTTAAGCTTCACGACTAAAAGATACTGGCTATTCTTCTATTTTCAACCCTTTTGCAGACATCACTTTGACCGTTAAAATAAAATGTTTTTAAAATTTATTTATTTAAAATACCAATAATACCAATTTGTACACCTTATCTAAACATGGTAAGAGGAACACATTAGCTCTTATTAAAGTGTAACGAGTTCGACTTGTAACATTTTTAAAATTGGTAAAACCTTAATGGATTAAGGGTTTCAAGAAACACTCCTTGATAAAGGGAAATGTTTTGTTGCTGCCCTTCGTTTTCATGAATATAATACAACTCTCAAGTTAAGAAAAACCATTATGAAACAAGAAGAAAAACAGATTCGACAAGTTGCTTCACTTAATGCGGTTCGTCGAGGGGAAGAAAATCCATAAAGGAGGTTGGAGAAAATGTAAAAACTTTACGCGAACCTTTAAAACGGGACTTTAAAAAGGAGGAAGGAAGGCAGGAAAAGAGAGTGTGGAAGACTTTACGTCTGGGCTCCCTTTTTTAGCCTCCGCCCCCAGGGGTTATGCCCACATAGCAACACAACCCAATGGCGCCACCCACGTGCCACCCCTCAAAAACCCCCACACCCCACCCCCTTGGCCTGTCTGTATGTTGGGTAACTTTTTTTTTTTCTTTTGCCTGCTTCTTCTTTCGCTTTTTGCCCTAACACAAAAATGTGTATCTAGAAATATTTTATGCAGGCAACTCTTCAGCGGGGGTGAGGGGAATTTGGAGGGGGTGGTGGCAGATATGTAGGTGGAGTAGGTGGGGTTGGGGTTGTTTCACCCCGAACCCCCTGCCCATCAATGACAGCTGCTCTGGTTGTTGTTTTTGCTGTTATTGCCTTTGGTTTTGGGCGTGTTTCTGTGTTTCTGGTGGCACAAAACTATGACCAAAAAACCGGGTAGGGTGCTATATGGGGCGGAGATGTCGCTACCTCCGTACACATATAAATCCTCACAAAATATACAGTCGAACTTCCATAACTGAGACTGCACAATAAAATGCAATAAAATATGTGTCCATAACTCAAAAACTTCCATGACGTTTCCCCTTTAAACAAAAAATCTTCATAAAACTAACAAGTTTAAGGGTACGGGAAAGTAATTTAAAAATTCTTTTGGTTTTATTAAACATTAGATATTGTTATAGTAGTGCAAGCAATCTTTCTTAAAACTCCAGATAAAACAATTAATTCAATGTTTCATCATACCATTAAAACTATTCCCAACTAAGTAAAATATATAAATTAAATTAGTATAATGTTGATTTCAAGTTAAAAATTGGTTTACAAGTATTCTGAGAAGTTCCTAATGCATCTATAAAATTCCCCCTATTAAAATAACAAAATAACAAGGAAACTTTACTCAAACCTTAGAATGAAATAAAAAGAAATAATGAATGGCTATTGATGTTGTAAGAAAAATAACCTAAAACCGCTATAAATGGATTTACAGTTAGTGAATGACGCTGAACTGTGTATATACATATATATATATATATATATATATTGATATACATAGGCGGCATATGAAGACACATGTCCACATAATTGCCAAACGCGCAAAATCGAAGTGGCGACCTGCCCATTCCACACTTAAACCCATCACCCCAACCCCAACCCCAAAATCCTGCCCAACTCCCACCCCCTTGGCTTAGGATTACTCACCAGTTTGCACTTTCAGGTGGGTGGTACAGTTGCGCTTGCAATTTATAGTTGGAATTTCGGGGGCCTGGGCAAACTAAGCCAGTTTCATAAATAATTGCAGAATATTGAATTTTGAGGTGCCCAAAGCCCCTGCCAAAATAATTCCCTCACTGCCGATGATATTTGCGCTAATTGCCATTGCCGACGTTGGCGTTTTCATTAAAATTGCGTAATATTAATGGGCGAAAACACAGTGCGAGGGGTGCCGGGTCACTATGTGGCTAAAACTAATTTCCCGTCCGACGTTTCATGTTCGCACACAAACCATACGAGTGCCATCAACCAATTCGGATTTTCGGCATTACAATTTGTGAAAATTTGCATACATGGGGGTGGGGGGGGTGCTGACCCCAAACCCCATCACAAATAAACCATATTTGCTTCGACCTGCAGCAGGAAGTTCAGTGATATACAATAGCGTAGGCATATCATCGCATAGATTACGCAACTATTCCCAGGATACCATGGACCAGAAAGAGAGGGGCTGCTAAGGGGGGGAGAGGGTGTGGGGAGGGGGTGTTGGCTTCACACATTCGCGGCGACGACACATTTGTGCCACTCGACTCCACAAGGTACGAGAGTAAGCCACCCACAGATGGCCACCCGAAAACGGTAGGAAATCCACTCAAGCACATCGAACACAACACACAACGGACCAAGCCACCACCCAACCACATTTGACCCCCTTCTTCTGCACCACAGTTTAGTAAGCCACTGTACAGCTGGTGTCAAAATAATAACACAAAATACCCTGTCCATAAATTATGAAAACTTTGTTATCTTTTAACTAAATCGAGTAAATTTGCTTGTTCATCACAAATATTGTGTTTGTCTTATCACCATACTCATTTTTTTTTCCCTAAGAAACCCAAATTATAAAACAGATAACCGACAAGAATATAAAATATTGCTTGGAAGAAATCCAAATTTGATTATCGCATTTGGGGAATCTAAGCAAATTAAACAGATTCAATAGCTAAAATGAATTTGGGTCCATGGAATTTTTTAAGAAAGTAAATTTTCATTGCTGTAATATTTTTCTTTGCTCCATAATACATATATTTTGGTTATGCAATTAATATATCATAATATTTAAGATTTTACTAACTAACTAACCAATTTCCAAGTTATAAACGGAAAAACCACAGATATGAAATCACTTATAAAAAATTGTTTGGCATAAATTTTGAATACGGAAATACAATGGATTAATGTATTTTGTTGATTACCAACATAATTTCTCACATACTCGACTTTGGGTTTTGATTAAACCTGCCAAGATTGTCAATCTGGACGATGACATTTTCTATAATTACGACCACAGCTGTGCGTAGGCCTTCGATGGGCGGTGGTTCAGGGGGGTGGTGTTTCATCGGATGATGCTATGTTTGTTGTTGTTGCCTTCGTTTTCGGGTACCGACGAGCCCGGATATTATATGCATACTTGAACTATGCGAGGAAGGAAGCAGGCGACCAGACCAGACCAGCAGACCCTGTCATGCCATTCGACTCCCTACCACCCCCACCACCATTCTGCACCACCACCCCCCTGGGCGCCCCTCTTGTCCTGTTTTGTATATGTATCTGTTTTTGCATGCTCCTCTCTCTTGCTCGCTCTCTGCTTATATTTGTGTATGTGTGTGCGAAATGTTTATATACATGTGCATGCACAGCTGTACCGTTTCGGGGCATTTTACAGCCACAGAGCCGCCGCCACAGACCACCCACCCAGCCACCCACAGCCACCCACAGCCACCCCAAAAACAGGATCACCCACAACAACAATGCAGAACGTCTGCATTTCAACTAACGCCACCCGATACACAAACAAATGTAAGGGGGGAAGGGGAAGGGCTCCACAGCTCCACAGCTCCTCGTTCTCTTTTCCTCTATCACCCCCTCGAAAAAACCAACACCCACCCACCGAACCACCCATCCACCCACCTACAAACAACCCCCCACCCAACCATTGCAGCAGCAGCCTTCTCATATTGCCATAGTTGTTGTCTTCTTGTTGTTGCTGATGTTGTTGTTGCCGGGACTGCCGAAAAAGTTTTATACATAAGCGGAAGCTTACGGAAAAACCCCTACCACCAAAGAGCCGCCCCCTCGAAAAGCCAGTAAAAACAGAACTCATTACAAAATCAATAAGTTCATTTTGCTCTTTTTCATTTACTATTAACGTGACATTTTTTTATGTCGGAGTTTCTGGTTATTTAATCAATATATTCCTTGTAAATCAAACTTAAGGACTCTACCGCACTCAGTTTTAAGTACACATACATAGGTGGACATTATATAAATAAACATATAAATCCCGTGTAAACTTTAGTTAATTCCACTGTCTGCTTTAAATTTAAGTTGCGTGTCCTTCTTGGTCGCGTTTAATCGATTTTTTCAGGAGCAGCAAAGCCAAAGTTAAAACCACCCACTCATCCTCAGCCCGAAAGCACAAAGGGGATCCAATACAAAAATATATATAAGTAAAAACGACTGAAGAGACAGAAAAACTCCCAGAAGGAAAGAGGAGGTGCTTAAATTCGGATGGATAAGTTGGGTTAAGGTTGAAAGTTTGGATAAATCCAAACAATAAACGAATTCCTTTGGCTGAACAAGCTTCTCCCTATGACCCTTTTCATATCATACAGTATATTATAAAATTCTTAGACTAGTTCAAAACAAAAAAATCTGTTTAAATTCATGTTTACTTGTTACGATGTATTTTTATTCAGAAAGATTTAAGAGAATTTAAAGTTAAAGAAGAAAATCAATATTGTTTGCTAGTTTTCAAAATAATTTATTACTTTATATCGATTATTAAAAAACGATCCATATTTATTTATTTGGCCTTTATATTTATTCACGCCGATAACAAAAGAGGTTTCAGGCATTTTTGAGTTGGAAAGTATTCGGAAATAACCCTTGAAAAACTTTTGAGGTTTTTTCATCAGATAAGAAAATATTTTTCTTTTTATTGAGTGTCTTATCTTATTCGCCATTACAATCGCTGTTGAATCGATGTGTAGACTTTGATTCATGGCATTTCATGGTTGTTGCTGTTGCAGTTGGGCTTTTGTTTTACTTGTCGACAGAGATTTTAGTTTGGTGCATCGGCTTAGGTTTAGGTACAACATAACTCCCCATTTTTCCCCCCACCCTCAGTACCACCCCGAAACCTCTCTGCCCGTCCAATAACAACAATGCTCTCTGGACGCTGCATGCAACTATTGAAGCATGAACATGCAATTTATGTACCTATATGTGCATATATACCTACGAACTATGAAATACAGCAACAACAGCAGCAATAAGCGACTGTACTTTTGATATAAAATCCACTCCACTCCACTCCACTCCATACATGGAAAACCCAACAAACACTCACACATACACGCCAGATATACGTATGTATGTATGTATATAGCACCAAAAAACCCCCCACCACCCACCTCCTACTTTTAGAGACACCCACTTGGAGTGGAAAGCTCTGTTTAGTTTTAGTTGCGCTTTAAACTGCATTTCGGCTTGCGATGCTTTGTTGTTGTAAGCTGTACATAGAAAATTGCATGGGTGTAGAAAATGGGGTGTGTGTTACTTGTGCAGCAATCGGAATAGAAAACAACTGCAATATGTTTGGTTCCATGGAATGCAGATTGAATCGGCAGAAACAGCCCCAGATGCGTTTCAGCTCCAACCACACAAAAAAAAAACAGAAATTACACCCTAAACATGCCACCCACCAATTTCAGTTGTCATCTATAAATCGAAACTTCTACTGAAACTATATTGGTCTTGGAAGGGAAAAACTTTGAAAGGGCTGCCAAAAAGAGCGCTATTAAGCGAAAGTTGCTTTTAAATCTCTACCAAGGGGAAACCAATAATTTAGAGTCGATATGTTGGTAAATTTAGTAAGTTAATGTAATTCTTAATTCGTAAGAAATTAAGAATTAAATTAAAAAGATTACATTTATCAGGTGATATCATAATAAACATAGACTATTGTTTTTTTTAAATTGAACTTCACTTATTCCTGTGAATCTTCAACGCTATCACTACAATTGTCTTTGGATGTCTTTCAGTTCGATATATGAAACAGACCCCTTTTTGTTTTTGGTGTCTTAAAAAAATAGTTATTGCTGAACTTTTGACCTTTTGCTCCAAAAAAACACCTCCCTCTAACCCAAAATAGAGGTAAATCTTTGCTATTGATATCAAGTACATGGGAGGTGGGATGGAAAAAATTGAAGGGCAGGAGAAAGGAGAAAGAAGGAAGAACGGCGCTGCAGAACTGTCGACTTTTGTTGCGCCACTTGCACAAACAAAAACGCACGAAATTTCGGCTTTCGAGCTGCTCCCCCACCACTTAGAAAAAATACATATACACACTCAAACTCACCTGCAAACGCAGGTAAACTGACATCTGTGTGTGCGGGTGAGTCGTGTGTGTGTGTGAAGCTGACACGGCAGCAAACAAAGGTAAACGCCAAAGCTACAGCGATAAATCTAGAAGCGGGCATACTAGTTTCAATCCGCCAGATATTTTATTCCTTCGATTTTACATTTTGTTTTTATGGCAAGTCTATAAAAGAGTTACTTTTGGTAAACGTGGAAAATGTAATTTTGTACATGTGCAAAATAATATATTTTCAAAAAGTTTAATTTACTTTACAATGCTCTTAACTAAACTGCGTTTTTGAGGGTAAATTTTGAACTGTGAATTTAAAATTCATTTTAAGTAACAAATCATCCAAATTCAATAGATATTTTTGTGGGGAATAAGATTTAGCCCATAATAGTTTTGAAAAATCGTACGATTCTTTCAATTGATTTAGATAAAATATGTTTTGGATTTGACCTGATCCACTGTGAACTAGTTCCAATTTTGGTTCCCCCATATTGCCCCTTAAAACAACGACAATTACGACTACAGCAACAAAAACTACAACTACACTGTAACAATAACAACAAAAACAGCTAGAAATGCGGGTCTGGGTCGTAAAATCGAGACCAAAAAGAGAGAAGAGAGGAGGCGAGAGGTGAAGAGATGTGCAAAGAGTAGGAGAAGGAGGATGGGGAGACTCGACGAGACGTCGAGAATGCAGTGCACATAAAGAATGCCAAAATAAGTTTAAAACTAACGACGAACCGGGTTTTAGTGCGTCCGACGGTTTCTGTGCGTAGGAGCGAGACAGCCAGCAAGGTGGTTTTTTGTGTGTCTGTGTATTTGTATTTTGGGGCATGCAACTTTGCCGAAAAATGCGTATGAGCGAGGGGGTAAGCGAAAGAGAGGGTGGAGGCTCCCAAAAAAGAGAGCACGAAATGGGATAGAGAGAGTTTCCGAACAAGTGCATTTCTATATGTGTGTGTGGGGGGTATTTTTCGAGAAATTAACAAGTGTTGAAAAGCGCAAAAAGTGCGTACAGGTAATTAGCAAAAACAAATATAGAATTATGCCCCGGAAAGTTCATTAACACAGTTAAATAAAAACCCGCCAACAACTCATTCATAATCAAGAAATGTGTGTATAGATAATGGAACAAAAAAAAGTAGCGGCGACAACCCCTTCCGAAAACAAAAAAGAAAACCGTGGCAACTCGGTCGAGCGGCAAGGCAACAAAAACAAAAAAAAAGTAGCAGCTGAAACAAGCGCCTAAGCATGGCGTCACAACAACAACAGCAACCACAAATAAAAGCTATAAAAATTGTCAATATAGAAGAAAGAAAGGCAGCAACAACAAGAAGCAGGCTTTGGAGCTTTGCGAAATAATGCGCGAGAGTTAAAGAAGAAGAAGCCGCCAACGCTGACTGCGACGCCGGCAGAGCATTTTTAACGAGCCGAATGACAAGCGCACACAAACACAACCACACGTAGAGACGCTTATGCAGATGCACACAGTCGAGGGCGGGACAATACCACCAAGAGTTTGACAGGTCGTTTGCATCTTGACTTATGTTTTTATATGTAATTCCTACACCTTGTTTGCGAAAATAACTTTTAGTTATAAGAAATAACTTTAATTCATAATTTCTTTATGTTTTGAATTATCCAACTACAAATTGCATGTTTGTTGTAATCAAACAACAATAGGATAGGTTATTTGATTTAATTAGAACTTAAATAGATCCGATTATTTAGGTAAAAAGCGGACAGGAAATATACATTTTTTTAATTTTATGGAACTTTATCAATAATTTTTCACTCTGGTGAGCACTCTTTAAATTGCTATTTGTTAACTAAAAATAATCAGTGAAAAGGTAAACTTTACATTTAAATAAAAAAGCTTTTATAAAATATTAGGTTTCCTGTTTATTTCATACCATCTGCTTTTATTTGTTTTACAGAATATGGACTTGATCAAGCTAATTGAGGATTTTATTGAATGTCAGACTTGTATTGCCACTATTGCTTTGACCTCTATTGTTCGAACGCACACACACACACACACACAGTCGCAGATGGGCGACATGCATACGAGACCGGTTGAGGTTAAATTGGATAGTGGCAGAGAGAGAGCGGGCGAGAGAGGAAAAGGGAGAGAGCGAGATAGAGATGGAGCTGCTCTCGCATACATATTGAATTTTTCTTCTTTGGCGTAATGAAAATTTTAGCACTGTTTTGGGGCACGAAGCTGAAGAAAAAAAACTTACCCGCGTGTGAAAATCCGTTACTTTGATGGCGCCTCTGCCGCTGCGCTGCTGCTGCGGAAACTCCTTTTGATTTTTCCAATTTCGCATGCACAAAACTATATGGATTTCACTTAATTGAATGCACTGCTTATGTATTATGTACACGTTATATGCACCTATTCGCTGGTATATATATATTTGTGTGTACGCCTCACTAACACACTAGCAGCACGCTGCTTTTGCGGCGGCTTTTCCAAATTATTTCAAACGCACTGCTGAATATTTTGTTTAATAATATTAATATTTGTATTTTTGTTTCCTTTTTTGTTGAGCCTTTTTTGCAATTTGTTTACTATTTCAAAAAGAGAGTGACCTACGCGCACACAGACACGCCGCTCTATGCACTTGTGTGCGGCATTATTTCACTCCGATTTGTTTGTAAATAGATAACGATATTGTATTGTATCGCCTGTTATCTCTGGATTAACAGCTGCAGCTCGATTTTATTTTAATTGTGCTTTCTCGCCGCTCCAGTCACGCACACTCACTCACTCACACAGACGAGACCGCGTAGCACGTCCGAACGATCCGAAGGCCGAAAAAGTAAAAAAATGTTTGTTTTGTTTTCCGTTGGAGGTGGAAGATAAATCGATTACTATTCGATACTATCGCGTAATTGCTTGCGCTAGGGATTTTTGCTTTTCGCGGTATTATTATTGCCCCTATCGCAATTGTTACTCTATCTCTCTCTCTCTCTTTTGTTTTAACAGAATTGTTAGTGATTTAAAAAAAATAATTTGTGTTAAATAAAATAGATTATTTATGTAGTTCTGTCAACATCGATAGCATCTCTCCATTATTTTGAACTCATAAATGACACAATTTGTACTCTAAAAATATACATACATCAATCTAGCTAAAAGTTATGAAGAAATTACGTGTTGGCGGTTCTTTTTTTAATTAATATTATTTAAATACAAAAATTTCATTATGTTTCAGAGCTCTAGAAAACTTAAGTACAAATTTAAAAACAAATTCGTTCAAGAAATAAATTTAAAAAGACAGATGTAAAGTTAATATATGTATGTCAGCAAATCATTGTGATTTTTTTTATTTACAAATATCAAACTTTGTTTTAAAACATAGGTACATATATTCTTCAAACCTTGTTCAATTGAATAAAGTTTTCCGACTGATGTTTGATGTAAGATTTTCGGCAATCCATATCATCGGCGGGACGATTGTGCGGTGTCCACACGGGCTCGCCAACAAAATAGCGACGAGCTCTAATAAAGTTCTATAAAAACAAAAATAAAAATTTTAAAATAAATAAACCTAAGTAATACACCGCAATAGGTAAAATTACATTGGAATCTAAAGTAAAGCGATGGTAGATGCCAGCAGGTATTATAATAAGATCTCCCTTCACAACCAAAATGCGCAGCCAGTTCTCCTCGTCGCTAAAATGCATAAATTAAATTGAATAAAAATTAAATTGTTTTCGACCGAATAATAAATGTATTATAAAAGAACACAACTTAATTAATTAAGTAAAAAAAGTAGACGTAAGCCTTTACTCACTCGCGGACATCAAAGTAACCGGATCCATCCAAAACTAGGCGTATTTCCTCATCCGTATGAAGGTGTTCGGTGAAAAAAGCCTTTAACTTGTTGGCATAATCTGCGAGGCACTTTTCCGAGCAGGTAATCTGTAATAAATCTTGAATTTATAAAAAGTTTCTCTAGACGTTATTATGGGATCGACACCTCATCATCATAAGTGTAACCACGTTGTGCCCTTAGTTCCGTGAGAGTGTTATCGCTCTGGTATTCGTCCGCGTTGATCTGCAAAAAGTGAATGATCAAGATAAGCTCGCAACCAAGGTCAATTAAGGTTTAAAGTCGTTGTTTGACTTGCTTTAAAGTATTCCACGCCGGTCTTCTTGTAAAGATCATCCAGTTCCAAATAAGTTGGGGGATTGCGATGGTGCTCCAAGCGTTGATCGGTCTCCTCAGTATCCATATACCAAACTTTCACCATTTTAAGACTGTTCTAAGCAACTTTTAACGGACAACTAGCCACAAATAGATTAACATGAAAAATATTAAACTGCCGTCAGCTGTTTCTTGTTTTCGACTTTTCGCAGCAGATAACAGAAAGCCAGATGAATACCGCTAACACTGTTAATTTAACATTCGAAAAGACACAACAGAAATAATGGTGAATGTTGTTTATTCCGTTAACATTCGAAATTAAACAATTCTGTTGAGTAATGGTTTTTTAAATAACGGCTATAGTAAGGTAATGAAATAATGTTTTTTAAGATAACCCCAACATTTTCCATTTTAAAATAGTCTTTCAAAAAAAAAGGTTTAAATAATTGTATGTTTAAAAAGCTGTAATTTTGGAGTCGCAACCCATTAAAAAAGGTGTTTCAATTGCAGTTTTTCAATATTATATTTTATTTTTCGTTTAGTGGATATAAAAAGTTTGGGCAGTTTTAATTTAAATTTTGACTGAAAATTATTGAAAAGGCCGCTTACTTTGCCTGCAGCCAATTCAATTATTTATGTGGCATTATTTGTGTTGTCAACTGACAGATGGTACTAACTATAATTTACTACGTGAAAATGCTTAGATCCGTGTTTTTATGTTACATTTATTAGCGTTACAAAGGAGCACAGGATTACGCAGTCAGCTTGGAAAGCTCCTCACGCAGCTCGGCGGTGTCGATGGTTCCCTTCGCTTGGGATTGCAATTGGTTTTGGGATTGGGCCAGCAGGCGGGCACAGTTCTTCTTGTGCATAAACCAATGGAGTCGTTGGCACTCCCGATCGCAATACTGCACCGCCTTGCACTTGGAGCACTTCTTGTCCGGCTTTTCCGCGCCGCAGGTGCTGCAGTAGCTGCCCTCGTCCTAAAAGATACAATTCGAATTTTTGTTACATATTTTTCTTTTATATCCAAGGAACTTTGGGTTTCTATACTCTTTGTAAGGTGGAAACAAAATATACCCATATTAAACTCATAGTTAATCCAATGTTAAGCCAGGTAGCAATAAAAATTTAAAAATGTTTTAGGTACAAACATACATTTTTAGGTAAAGATTGTTTTTTATGATTTCGTAAGTTTTAAGATTGATATCTATCTGATATGGTATAATGTGGATAAATCCGGCCAAAAAGCTCTAAAAGATATATATTACTGATAAAACTTACCACAAAGCCCCTCATTCCATTGATGGCATTTCGCAGGATAGTCAAAGCTGGCGGAGCATCCTTGGCGCCAAACTGGGTGGCGATTTGCCGGAAGATAGTGCAATCCCTTACGGGAAACTCGCGGGCGCACTCCCTCAGCGTATATTCCACATAGTCCAGCTGGCCCAGTTTATTCTCCTTGAGCACCCGCTTAACGAACATTTCAATAAAATCATTCTTGTTGGCATCGCCAGCCTCCTCGCCACCTTTTTCCTTGTGCTGGGCCTTAAATTGCTCCTCGCAGCGTATCAGTTCGGCCAGAATCCAACCCTGATAGTGAAACTTAAAGGCCAGAAGTTCGTTGAGGTCATGGGTCTTTTGCATCTCCTTTTCGCACATCAAAGACAGGGTTTTGCGGAGGTTCGAAAGGATCCTGAGTAATCCCAATGACTGAACATTCAGGGCAATCCTCACGGGATGCAAGTTGATTTCGGTGACAAAGGCATGGAAGGAATTCAGTAAACTGGGTGGAATCTGGGGCTCCGTTTGCTGGCCATGAGCCTGGGTGTAGTACTCCAAACTCGAGCGGGTCACATAGTTGTTGATGGTCTCCACGCAGCCGTGGTTGCCCACAAAGGCGGCCATTTGGGCGGCGGTCCTTTGGACACTATTAATGCTACTTGGCTTGATACCGGCATCCAAAAGTTGCCGGCACACGTGGGTATTACCAGATAAGGCAGCAAAATGCAGTGGCGTATAATCGGCTCCATGTTGATTGAGGTTTATGTCGGCACCCTAAAAGAAAATAGGCCGAGTTAGAAATTGTCTCATAAATCTTTGATATTTAAGAGTTTTGGGTCTGCCTTTTTTTTTAAGCATATAATCTCGTGGAATTTGTAGTACTTTAACTGAAAGTAGAACAGGTTTTTGGGCTTTAAATTGGAACCTGTTTGAACTCTAGGACATCCTTGATAGATAATGATCATTTAGGAACCCTTTATTAAACAGATTTTAAGTTCTATATGTTTTGGATCTTAAGTTCATAGATATATTTACTCGGGAACGAGTTGCACTAAGGAATCTGTAAATTTAATAGACTTATTTGATTAAGTTAAGATTTTATAAATCCATTAGACTATGAGTTATGCACCCCCAGTTCTCAGATTAGTTCAACCCTATAAACAGTTCAATAGGAACATTGACTGAAAATAGGGACACCTGTGGCCTGAGTGGTAGATAACTCCAAAGAGGGTCCGAGTACCAGGTATACCCACCATATCCAGGAGCAGTTGGACTGCCTCGCGATTTCCTTTAAAGCTGGCGTGCGCCAAACACGACATCCCGCTGTCGTCCACGAAATTCACATTTTTGCAACCGACCAGCAGTTGCTTGAATCCACTGGTGTCATTTTTGGCTAGGCGATCCAGTAACTGGCGCTGCAGGTCGTCCAGCTGCGGGTTCTTACTCTGCTCGGTCATTGTGGGTCGGTTTCTTACAGAAAACTCGCAGGGATTATCCGGAAAATGGTAATCAAGAAAACTCCACTGTTCTCGGCGTGCACTGGTTTACAGCGATAGTTACGGCGTTGTTCAGCACTTACTGGCTGGCCGATATATCGTTATATTGATGGGAGTCATTCAAATAAGTTTAATAAAAACAACTACTTTGTTAATATATCTGAATTGTATTAGCTTTCAAAAAATAAATAACAAATATTTAAAAAACATTGAGTTTATTTTATATTGTTTTATTTAAAATGTAATTTAAGATCTAATCCCATTTACTTGACTGACATAACCAATAAGTTTCTGAATTAGACAGCATAAAAACAGCTAAAGTAAAAAAAAAACTATAGAAAAATATCTTTAGTTATTGGAAAATTAAATGTCTCTCTTCTTATTTCTTTTAAATCAAACAAAATGTGTAGATAAGTTCAGACTTCCATCACTAGCTTGTTCGTTTTTTTGTGGTATACTTTTAGTATTTTATGCCAGTTTTATTTCGGTATATTTGGTGTCCGGATGCCGTTATAATACAAGACCCAGCGACGGTCACTCTGTTGTTTGTTGTTGTGTTTTTTGTGTGGCGGCGTGTGTATCGCATTCGCATCGAATTGAGACGAAAATCGTGTGTGTTTTCTGTGTTTTCAAACAAATACAAGCATTTAAGCCCGCGAGGTGCCAATCGTTTTATAGGCGCCATTGCGCTTTTTGAAATAAAATCCAAATTAAACAAAGTCCGTACAGTGGATCTAAAAGGTGATAAGCGTGAAGAAAAAAAAGGAAGAAAGCAACGAAATTCCAATGCAGACGAACCCTTTGGAAATGTATAAATAATAAAAGTGAAGATAAGCGCGCAAAATAGCGAAACAGGCGCAAAAAGGAAAGCAAAAGAGCAAGATAACGAAAAGCCAGATAAACAAAAGCCACACACACATGGCCACAATTCTTGAATAAAAACAAGACCGTTTTTGTTGCTCTTTTTTTCGCAATATTTACATGTGCTGCGTGTGAAAATTGGCCTTGCTGATTTTCCGTTTTTTTTTGTTTACCAATTTCGATTTGGTTCGATTTCGCAGTATTTCCTGCGAAACACACACAAACTAAGTGTGAGAGAGACACATGGCTCTTCTCCTTGTAATCTTCCTCTCTCCTTTGCTCTCCCACTCCTCTTCACCCCCCGCAGTGCAATTTCAGAGGTCGAAAATAATACAGTAAATATTGGTTATGGTAGAAACAAGCGTGGAAAATCCGAGTTTTCTTTTTGTCCTTTCTTTTTCTTTGAACTGCTTTTGTAAAAATATAGAGAATGTAACACAATAAAAAAATATTAATTTTATCAAATTTTGATTAACTTCATTTTAAAGTATAAAAAAAAACTGAATTAAGATCAAGAAAAATTCTTTCAATTAAAAAAGTTTTCATAAGTTTTAAGAAAAAAATTAAATTGATCGTTTAATACCTGTTAAAAGTGGACCTAAAATACAAGAATTTTCATTTTGCGGAACCATCTGTGTCACTTTATCTTCTATGAAGGGAAAAGAAAACATTGAAATGCCAGTCTTTTGTTTTCCCCGCTTTTCCCACCCTTGATGGCCGTTTTCCATTGTCCTCCAAAAGATGAAACAAGTTCCTGAATGCAGCTTCCCTCTCAATCGACCTCCAAACAACTATCCCTAGCAACTTTTGCAGCTGCTTTTTTTGGAAACCAGACAATTTATTAAGCCCTTTCCTGACAACAGGTGCAAGAGTTGTTTATTTATTCTTTGTTATATTCCCATTCCTCGCAGTGCTCCAAAAAAAAAAAATAAAACCAAAAGTGCTAATTAATAACTAAAATATAAAAGGAAAACAAATACTACGATATACTACCACACCACAATAAGTATTAGTTAATCAAAGAAAATGGGAAAGCTGCTGAGCCTGCTGTCACGCGACGACTCGAATTGTTGCGCCGCCAAATCCTACGATGTCTTCCTGGACTTCGAAAATGCCGCGCCCACGGAAACGGAGCGCGAAATCTATGACGAGGTGGAGCGAGTTCTCCGGGAATCGGAGGTGGTTCTGGAGGAGATTCAGATCTATCGGGTGAGTCTCGCCTTACCACATGTGCGTCATTTGCTCGGGGCTTAACCGCAACCCCTCTAACCGGTTATTAGGCATTTTTTAATGATTTCTATAGTTTAAACCATTATATGATATACGACTAATTGGAATTACAAAGCGGTTTCATTAGTAAAAAATTTGTTTTAAGATATTAAGATTAAAAATCGATATGTTTAACTAGAAGAATTATATGTATGTTTAAGAAATATTTTTTAAGATTGATAAGATTGATTATTATAACTATATTGCATGCTTAGAAGTTCAGTTTAAACAAATTATATTTTTAACTTGTTTACTATTATCCAGAGGTGGGTTTTAACGGCTTAAGTTCCAGCTACAAGTTAAAGAATTTAATTTTATTTTATCCACCAATTGATAACAATTTTGCTTCAGTATTTGATAGACTCTTCAAAGTTATTAAAATTGTTTAGATGTTCCAAAAGGCAGGAAAGTATTAAACTGATAGTTTCAAGAAATTGCTAAAATAACAAAAATCGCCGGGAAATCGACAGCTACAAAAAGAGCAACAATAAACGATCAACAAATTGAGTATTTAACCTTTGGCAGGGTGAGAAAAGAGACGCTCTGAGCGTTATCTTGCTGGCAGTTATTACTCTCTTTCAATGTTTCATAGCCTCTTTGGGGTATACACTATGATTTATTTGTTTACTGAGCATTTTCTAAAATTTCTTTAAAATAAAATAAGTAGAAAAGTGATGAAAATAGAGTTTAGGAAATCAAGAAATCACATTTAAGCCTTTCCTAAATAAAAACCATCTTTAAAAAACATAAATATTTGTTGACCGTATCTTGCTTTAAAAAAAAACTGTTTATTTAAGCAATTAAATCCACTTAAATTGTTATTAAGATTCTCTTAAATGAAAATACCAAGTAATTATTTTTTTACAAATATTTAAAAATCATTCACTTATAACTAGCATTATGCAAGTTTAAAATAATTAAAGTTCTCCGTGCAACTGATAAGATTAACCCAAGTGGAACCAACGTAAACTTCACCTCTTTCAATATCTATCCATGGGGCTCTTCGATGGTCTGACTCACGCACGTGCCCACATGATCCGATCCGGTGAGCGGACTTCTTTCATTATCGTCGCTTCACTGACGTCATTAACCAACTTTTGCCGTTGCTCTTCGCACTCTGATATTTGTCCGCTTCTCTTCGGGAAGAATTAGTCACCCCTTTTCGTCACTAACACAGAAAAAAAAAGTTCTATAATAGATTTTTTAAATATTTTCTTCAAAAATAAATTGTACTGCAGATATCTCATTAACATTAACTGTCAAAACACAGGCGAATCGTTAATATTCACATCAAATAAACAGGAAAATGAATAATGAACTTTTATTGTATCTATCTGATAATAAAGGGGCCAAAACATTTTGATAAAAAATTTCCGATCTGCTGAAAAACTCTTATCAGGACACAATAAAAAAAAATTGATATAAAAATGTCTTTTGGAAACTCATTAACATACATGATGGTTACTTTGTCAAAAATCACTAGACTGATTTATGCTCACATAAAAGAGATAAGATAGAGGAATTTCGAGCTATAAATTTTGTTATCTAGTATGCAAAATAACAATTTTTCTATAACGTTTAGCATACCAATCTTTGAAAATAATGAGTTTAATAATAAATATTATAAAACTATGTTTCAAAACACCAAATTGACTTTGAATTGATATTTTTCTGTGTATCTGACCTTTTAGAAGCAAATTCTAATTTACATTGGTGTGTGCAAAATATTAATTGGGTTTCAGACGCGAAAAGACAGCAGAAGCGGAAAAAGGGAAAGGGGAAATTGAGGGACGGCAGACAAACAAATGTCAGGCCGAAAAGCTTTAATCAACGCAAATGAACTGGAAAATGTATACCAATGAGCTCATTTCCTTTGTGTTGACCCACTTAAATGGGACCGAGACCAACAAAGACGACCTCGGCGGGCATTTAACCCTTTGGTGCAACGGTCTCCGTTCCTCTTTCATCTTTTTTTAGAACCAACCAGAGGTATTTAAAATGCGCTTAATTTGTGGGCTGCATTTTATTTTCATTGCAGTTTTTATTCGACTGCTGTGAGCAATCTTTTTTTCCCCAATTGAGTGGGTGGCTTTTGGGTTGAAACACAACTGGTTGTCAAGGCAAACAAACTGGTTGTGGAGTAGGTGATTCCCCCTTTACCTCTTTCCAAGAAAATAGTTGGCCAGGCGCCAAAAGCTGCCAAAATGGCAAAAACTTCATGTTCTGTTTTTTTTTTTTGTTGTTTCTTCCTCCAAGTCGGTTGCTATAAATAGAAACAAAATTGCAAATAGGAAAAATCAAAGTTTTTTCTTTTTCCACTGGCATTTCGTGTTTTCTTTAAGATAAGTCGGGAACTTACAAATTGAGTTCAATAATTTAAAGAGAATGTAATTATTTATGTTTGTTTCATAATTTAAAAACTAAACCAAAACATAATTATATATATAAGAATTTTGTTTCTTGTTTGCTTAAATATTTGTGTTATATGTTTAAAAATTGTTGGCTGATTAAAATCGGTTTTTTTAACCTAATGCTTTTTAAACATTGTTTTAAAGTTAAGTAAATCCCAACAAACAACAGTAATTTTTTGTTCATTAAAAGAAATCATAGTACGACTTTCCTCGCCATAATTGGCTTTTATCTGAATTATCACCACTTGTTGGTGACGCTTTTGTCAAATATTGGGCCAGACTAGATACGGAATAAAAGGCGCCCATTGTGTGTACGTAATAAATAGCCAACAACAAGGTCAACAAAGGGCCGCAAATGGTAATAATAGGAAAAGCCCCCCATTTCAGTGCATCGCTGATAATCATAATAATGATGCTTACGCACTCACCTGAAGAATGGGGAATACAACAATAAACATGAAAGTACTAAATATCAACAAGTAACATCGTGTGGGTGCTGCACAGATACAAATTTATTAGGTTTGTGGGCCGAAGCCATTAAAATTTGATGAACATTAATACATTTTATGAATTAACCCATCATTTTTGTGGTTTTCCATACCGTTGACAGCCGGGGAGATAACGATTACACATGGCTAGCTATCGTCATAGACAAACATATGTCCAACACATGGAGTAATCCAATACACAACCTTGAATTCCTGTATCCATGTGTCAAGTGCTGAATATCAGCTAAGCTTTTTGTGGTTTGGAATATTGTATAATAGTTGATATGGCTTATACCCTGAGCCAAAAAAACGCATTGAGTCATAATGTTATAATTTTTAACAATTTAAAATATATCAAACTCATTTTGAGTCATTTAACATTTTCTTTATCATCTATCCCTTTCCGGTTTATATGTTAAAAACCGCTTTTTTAACTTTATCAAAGCTATTTTTTTTTGCAAAACAATTCAATAATATTGTGATTTGTCGTATTCCCCATTTGGGAGTCATATTTCTCTCAAACTAAGTCACAAGTGCTTTCACTCAAAGTGGGAGAATTTAACAGTGAAATGGAACATGAGCGACCCAGTTAAAAGAGTGCCATACAAAAAAACCGATTAGCGTCGTATGAATAAATATATGTGCACTTTTAAGTATTTAATGAGAGTTATACACTCGAGGGCCAGTGACAGATAGTCAGCGGCAATCAGAATAATCACAGAATCGGAATGAGCAGTCATTAGATAGGCCCGTACCTCTCGTCGGCACTCCCACTTCTCCGAGCTTTCCATTCCACGAATAACTTAAATGATTTGCGCGAATGCAAAATCACAACGCGACGGAGAGGGAAAAATAAAAGTTAACTTCCGGTTGGGTCATTCGGTTGGTCAGTTGATATAATCGCTATAATGTGCGTGCCAGAGATCGGCATTTGAACATTATACAATTATGATTCTTTATCAAGCAGCCCTTAAAAACGTATTCAGTTTGTATAAAAGGGGATTGTAAAACTATAAGAAACTATAAAAAAAAAATTTTTTTCTTATATGTTTTTTAAAGTTATGTCATGTAGAATCTTTTACAAATTTGTAAATTTATCTTTAATCAATTTCTATTGCGTTATCATATAAAGTGTCTATTGACTGTTTGTAGTTGGAAATTGCCCACTAAACTCACAGTTTAACTAAAATAAAAAATAAATTTAAAATTCATAGATGCATTTTGCTTTTTATGGCGTTACTTGTTGATTGTTGATAGCTAATGTATAAGTATTTATTACGTTTATTCATAAGTCATAATCAACAATAAATTTATCCGAAAATAGAGAAACCGCAAAGATAAACAACTGAAGGTATAAACAAAAATGCAAAGCGTTTTTAAGGTCAGTTAGTTTAATAAATTTATTATTTCCAACGGCAATTTAAAAATCAACTTCCGCGTTTGTAAAATTTTCAACATTTCCCAAAAAGTAGGCTACTCCTCAAAAGGAACGCCACGGGGTTTTATTTAACAACCACATCATAAAATACGCTCCAAAGCACTAAAATCTGATTCCGTAATGTCTAACCTTTATTGTCCAAATTAGCCGCAGTTAAAATTGAAATTCATCATTCATTGCATTTCACTTTTGCTAGTTTGCTTTGGTGGAGCCATTTCCAAATTGTTTATAGCTTAAACGTTAACGTATTTATTTTCGTATTTCCGACGTCATCAACCACAAATCAATTGCGCCAAAAATAGAGAAACACAAAACGTAAACAAATTAAAGTAAATTAAAGTGTACACATTTAAAGTATAAAGCTCAACGTGGAATTTGTTTCAACAACTACACATCAAGTATCATTTTCACACTGTTCTGAGAGCACTTTAAAATATTTTTTTTTTGTTTATTTTGAGGTGATTGTAAAATTTAGCATTTCTTAAAACTTCAAGTCGCCCACACAGATGTGACAACTAAAGTGCGTTTCAACATTGTAGAATAATAAAGGAAATTTTACGTGTACTATTAAAAATGTATTTTTTTTTTAAATGCACCTGGTGAAAATTATAAGTTTATTTTTGATGTATAACGCTCTGAAACGCACTGTCTCCGCATGACACATTTTTCTGATTTATTAAAATGGCACTGAGCTGAATTCATTTAACCGAATTTAATTTAATTGAATAACGCCCCGAGGATCGTTGCTTATGATAGTTCAAACAAAGCCTCGAAAATGCGTTTTTGTGGTGGTCTTGGGATAGGATTGTTGACATCTGACCATTCGTCAATGTCTTTAACCCTACTGCAAATGGTGTTTTAAATACTCTCCTTGTTAAAGTGGCTTTAAAATTGTCAAATGACCAATTTACGACTTCAGGGGAAGGTCTGCGTTCATGTCTGAGTCCCTCCTAAGCAGCTTAGAAACTGAGTGCAAAGTGCAATGGCAACATTTCAGCTGCTTTTTAGTGCATCGTCTGTGCAGTATTGTATGTTCCTTACTTTATATCTTTTTTACGAGCAACTGTTTGGCATCTCTGTTTATGCGTGTAATTTGCACAAAATAAATAGAGTTTCGGGCGGAGAATATGCAATTTTTCTGGAATTTCTCTGATTTGTTTTTCATTTTTCTTTTGTCAATTAAAATGCCGACAGCAACAGAGCTTGTTTCATTTTTATTCCGCTGCTAACCCAATTTTAACACCTGTTTATGAGTTTTAAGGTTGGGAAGGGGTCGGGCGGTGGGCTGTTAATCGATATAAAAGCTCCATTTTTCCCCAACTGCGCCAAAGGCAAATGTGATTTATTTGCCTTAATTGAGAACAAGAGAGTGACATGTGTTATATGGGAAATGCGAAAGCTTTTTCCTTCTCCTTCTGCCCATTTCCCAGAGTTTTCCCCTGGGGACATTGACATTTGTTTGGCTGCTCGGATGAAGTGCGTCAAACTCTGGTTTCCGATAAGAGAACTGCTGTCGATAATTAAACGCAATCATTTGGCATATCGTTCAATTTGTTATGTGGATTCAGGGACGTAGTGCTTGGGGGTTTAATCTTGTGGCTGTATTACTATTATCATAAGTGGCCGTAAATTTAATTCAACTTTATAATTTTTATGTAAAATCTTTTTTTTTTTCACTGAATTTAATGTAGTCTTCATGTATTTTTCGTAGAAACATTAACCCTCTTTTGCTCTTTTTTGATATTGATAATGCCCAGGCTTATCTTATCTTTATGGCAATTGCAGGTATTGTTGTAATTGCTGCTGTTTGTTTATTTTTACTCTTTTTTCTGTTGTCGGTTCGATTATCTTGATAAATTACGCCTGAACTCGTGACAGCCAAAAACCCCTGGCCCTTGAAAATAATTAAGCCATTCGCACATTGTTATGGCTTATTTAAATGTAAATGGTGATTACATTTACAGCTCACGCGCTACGTACATGAGCTGGGATAACGGTCAATTTAATGTTATTTACCCTTAGTTTTATTTTTCTCATTTGATTATTAAATTCTTTAAGCTCTTAATGATTCACAGCTGCTCAGCTTCTCTAGTTAATGTGTAATGAGCAAATATGTCGCAGAGATTAATTATCTGGTATTCACGCAATATTTGAAGGCTAGCTAATCTCTATTTATAAAGTGTTGCATCAACTGTAAGTACTGTTTTTAATTGCAGAATGCTTTTGTTTACCAAATGACTTCGAGTGATGCACAACAAACGTCACATTCTTGTGAAAATCAAAAGTTAAACCTCTCACCTTTTTTCTGGGGTGTATCTATCTCTCTATCTCTCTCTCTCTCTCTCTCTCTCTCTCTCTCTCAGTGTCTTCCTGTCTCTGTCCCTCGACAAAAGCCGCAGTCAACGATCGTTCAGATTGAAAAAGTGACTCACAAAAGCCATAGTTCCGAGTTCTTGTCCGAGTCAGCAATTTTACAAGTGTAACACAACAGCAGCAACATTAACAATAACAAAGAATTTTGCAAGGCTTTCAGAAGGGAAAACAATTTGCAAAAAAATTTAGTAGACTTTCAAATACAGAATATCTTAACAAAAATAGTCTTAATTCTCAGTGTCTTAAAATTGACATTTAAAAAACATTCTTATGATAAAAATATTTAAAAAAAAAACATTTTTAAGAAAAAATATTTAAAAAAAAACATTTTTAAGAAAAAATAAACTATACAAAAATAAACTAAACAAAAGAATTAGACCAACATTTTTATTATCGGCGGGCCTTACATAGAAATACAAATTCCTCTGAATATTTAAATAATAGTCATGCATTAAAGAATTGTTGTTAACAAGATTAAACATAGGTTTATTCAAAAAACAAAATATGTTTTCTTATCTTCGAAAAAAAACGCTTAGTTCAACTTATTTTAATCTAGCTTGTTAAATAAAAAAATGTATATTAAAAGAAAACAAATCCAAGCCTTTTCTTATTTATTTTGCCAAGGCAATTTTCCTTAAGTGTATGTATGTATATATTATGTATTTACTAAATATGTCTGCTGATATCAAAGTTTGAAACTGGAGTAAAACGCTGGAGAACTTTTCTGAGCGGAGCCCTTCCTCTTAAAAATTGAATTATTAAGAGGTTTCTCGTCGGCGGAAGGCGCAAATATAAACACAAGTATTCGTTAGAAATTATGAAACATTTATGATCATGTTACTCATCTGTAGTGGCTTTGTAGCTTTGTGAAAATTGTAGGTTGAACCTGTCATCGTTGTCGTCATAATCTTGTCTGTCGTTATTGCAGTTGCAGTTTGTTTGTGGTTTATTTATACGTTTTAATTTTTTAGTGCTGTCATGAAAGGCGACCGAGTGTCTGTGGGATCAGCTTCCTTTGTTCTGGTGCGCCTTTCGTTTTCTGCTTTTCATTTGCCTCCTTCCTATTAAAAACAAATGATGAGAAATTATCAGTTACCAAAGAAATTCCCTCGCTGTGAAATGGTTTTGGTCTTTTATATTCTCGGAATACATTTGCATTGATTTGTGGCTCGCCAATTTTATTGCTTGTCTGTTTGTTTGAATACACAAATAAATATATATATGTATATGTATATTTTGTAATTTTTGTTTGCCTGCGATTCATTCATTGATTCATTACAACGTGATGGGAATTCGAATCCGGTGCTTTTGATGATGCAAGCAACGCGAAGGGAAATTAGAAAAGCGCAGTCTTTTTTTTAAAATGGAAATGAAAATGTCAGCAAAAGCCAGAAAAAATGCCCGGCATGTTTGACATATCTGTCCTCTTAGGGGCACTGTTTGTTGTTAAACACATAGCAAAAGCTGTGAACAATTCCTGTGGCATCCACATAAAACATTTCCATTTCCATTTCCATTGCTCCAGCACCACCCACAATTTTCCGGCTCTCCCCCCTTTCGAAAACACATGACATCAACTATTTTATAGCGTCACGCGTTTCTATTGTGGGCGAAAGTGCAATACCAAGTATGAATTGTACTTTAGCGCCACTTGGGATAAGCAGTTGCTCATGGGAAAATTTCAACGATACACTACATTAATAAAATAAAAGCAGCTTTTACTCTTATCAGGTTTTTTTTTTAATTTAATGATAAACTACTATTTTATATATTTAATATATTATAGTATAGTATGGCTTCTATAGTATTAATTACTTTAAAATCATGGATTTTTTTTCTACCTTTTATATAACAGTCATACAAATATTTATAATGCTTAGATTAAAATAATGTTTCAATATACGTAGGTACATACTTAGGTATTTCAGGTACTCATTTCTTTGGGGATATTCCGCGCTTCTAGAATTAATTAAAAATTAATGATCATGAGTGTCAAACTACCAGAAGATCCGCACATTTTTTTTCAGTGTTTCCGATAATGCCGGCGCTTGGATCAGGTTCTTAGTTAAAGTGAGTGGGGGTTACGATTAAAACACGATCATGTTCGCTAATGCTAAACAACACTTGCCAAGTGTCATTGGCAATTATCTAGGGCAGGCCATTTCTCTCTTCAGTTTCTGCATTTCCGCATTGCTGCCTCTAATTTCGTTTTCAATTAAAAACACTGCCATTCTGCGGCAGATGCAGCACTCGCCAAAGTTAATTAACTATTCATCTAAGTAGTATGTAGTATGTGGTTATGTGTGGTTAGCATTGTGAGTGGTTTTTGCTGCTCCATGTAACAAATGAATCGCTGACTGATTGCGCCTTTATGCTGCGCTGCTGATGATGAGAAGTCGACGGGCAAGTGTTAATTAAAACCCAAACTAGAAACAGTTACAAAACGAAAAACGGTTCTTGCCTTATTATGATTTGTTTTCATCCGAGCGAGCATACATATATAAAAGTCATGCAAGTTCAAGTTTGTTGTGGCTGTTGTGGGTGATTTTCTTTCGTTTTCTTGGTAAAACGCTCAAGCAGACAGCACGTGCGCTTAAATGGAGCACATCAGGGTTTTTATTTTGAACATAAGATGGGATGCAGTGATGAATCAACACAATTGCTCAATGGACAGGAGACGGAATGGGGGGATCCCGATCCCGTTTCCTGCGACTTGAGTTTAAGTTCCCCTACAACACCTACGCCTTTTGTTTTCTGTTCTTCTTGTGGCTCTGACATGAACATGACGCAAGATAAAATGCATGCAACATCGGCGTAAAACGGGAAAAAAAAAATTCTTTGGCATTCAAAAATATTAAAATACCCTTGCGGACACAGAGAATATTGTAGAGGAAATAACAAGTTACCTCTTAACTTCATGTTACACCTTATAAGAGGAAATAATTTTATATTACTAAGCTTTTACTTATATGATAAAAGTGGAGTGTTAACATTTTAAGGTCTTTAGTCAAAAAATGTGCCAAATTTAAATGAAAAGTAAACGCCCACCAAACCAAAGGCTGATTATTTGTATACCATTTATAATTATTTCCCCAACGCATTGCGAAATGGTTGGCTTTTATCATAATGCCACCAGCAAGGGTAATAAACAAAAGTGAGCTGCCTAACGACACCACTTGGCCATATGTAGGGAAAACACAAGTATTCCTCTTCTCCGAAAATCTCAGCTTGAAATCTCTGGTATGGAATGCTAGTAAACAAGAGTGCGCGCCCACACAGGCCACGTTCATTTCAAAATCATACCATATACCAAGTCAAAGGAGAGGACCAGGCCAGAACCATTTCCGTTGCATGACCGTGTGCTTGGTTCGTGGCATCAAGGGTCCTTAGAGATTCACTGGCGTAAACGAGACAATGCCGCCGAATAAAATGGGAATGCACTCGGAAAAAAAAATATTAAAAAAAAGCAAGATCCTGGAAATGAGATCCTAAAAAATCGTAGTCCCCCCAATGGAAAGATAACAGATTACATGTTGCAAAACCAAACTATATACAAAATAGGTTTCTACCCAAAAAAAAAACTTTTTTAAAGTCTTATAAATATATGAACTTTTTTAATTAATGATTATTAAATAAATTATATTAAATTCATATCCCCTCTGGCAAGATGAGCATTTTTGATAATCTTAATATTATGTTTTGTTTCCCCTTTTCTTACTGTGTAAGATGGACGACTGCGACCAAGTCAACGACAGCAGTCCCCTTAATTTTTCTACACAACTCCCCTCACATTTTGTTTACTTGTTTGCGTGCGTTAAACATTCTGGGATGCATCAAGTGCAGCAGCCAAGGACATGAGATCTTGACTTACAGACAGGTGTAAATTATGTAGAGTGAAAAGAAATGCCAGCACAGAACCAGGGAATAAAAAACAAAAGCCAAAACATTACAGATGCAGAGTTTGCTCAACGCTAGCTGCAGACAGTTGCGTTCTTATTATTATGATTATGCCAAAGTACTCATGGCCAAACACACGGGAACGAGGGCGGATGCTCTTCTGCACTGTTAGAAAAAAAGGATTTATTGCATTATAAACAAGCAAACTTCCATAACTCCAACTTTCTTAACTCGAAGTCTTTATAAGTCCAATGCAGGGCTGAGTTTTTGAAATTCTCAGGCGTTTATAAAATTATATATTATTTATTAAACAATAAACAGAATATTCGCCAACAAAGAAAGTTACAAAGTTTTCAATTTTCCGTGTAATATGTCTTTTAATATACAAACTAAAATGAAACATAACTTTATCATGTCATGTATTTATAAGTTAAGTTGTCAAGTTAAATATTTGCTTTTCAGTGCAGTTCTTCATTTTGCCTTCTGTCTGAGTGTTTGTTGATATGCGCAGCGATTTAATTATAAACACACAACACGTGCTAGTCCATAATGTTCCGGAGAGGTGTGCAAACCAAAAATAACACTCGTTTACTTCTTTATAAAGTTACTCACACTCCAATACGCTGAGCTTGAACTTCGCAGTCCACTGAGCTGTGCGTAACTCGTGTGTTTTAAATATCGGAGTTTTAGGTAGAATCGGGGGCGGGGTTGACTATATTTAAATATATTTAATGTATGCCAATATGGTATAATCGGTTATACACGCAACAACAACAACAGATGGAGGTATGTTATTATCTAATTATGTTTTATGTTGTTTGACCAAAGAATTGGAAGGCAAGGTATAATTCTGAGATAGACTTGATAACAACCCTAAATTGTAAACAAAAATGATGTTAAGTAATTAATAGCACTAATTTTAACCACAAAACGTCATGTTTTTATGCTAGAGAAAACAATTCAATATTTATCTTAACTTAATTTTACATAATTGCACATAATTTTATATCAATCCAAAGTCAGTGTTTTATTCTACGTAATTCAGTAGCTCAAATGAAATACAACTGATAATTTACTATTAAGTGTTAGTTTTAAGATAAGACAATAGAATAGTTTCGCGACAAGACCATTTTTTATAAGCAACTGGACTTACAAAACACATGGTTAATTTATAACTTTTGTGTTTGTTATTATTTTAATTTATTTTTGATGTTGCTGCTGTTGACTATCGGCAGCCTGTATAGATTGTCTGCAAATAAAATATTATTATATATTAGCCACTTAAAAAGTGTTTGAAAATCGCCAAAAGACCTCAATTGAAATAATCAACGCCATTTGCTGATTGTTGTTCGAGTACAAAATGAACTCTTCACATCATGCAATGACCGCTCGTTAGCTCCAGTTTCCCGGTGCCGTGTCGTGTGTGCTTTCCTTTATTTTATTTTTGTAGATCATAAAGCATCGATAAAAATCACAGCGGCGGTCAATGCACGCAGCTTTGAACGTCGTTATTGTTGCATGTGCCGCAGAAATAAAGACGCAGAGTTTTCCTCGATGAAAACTGGCCGGCCACAAAGCCTCACAGTTCAGTGATTATAACAAAACAAATGCAGGCGTAGTTTTTTTTAGAGGCCAGTAAAAAAATAAACCCCAGAAATAGTGCACGTAAAAAAAAGTGGGGCAATATTAATAAAAGCTACCAGAGTAAAACCTGGCCAACTTGCCATATTAAGATATATACATATATAAGATGTTATAAAAAACTAAATTTGTAAAAAAAAATCTAAAATTACGCATAACAAACAAATATTCTTTTTTTTAGTATGACAACACTCTTAATACATCAATTGTAGATATAATTAAATTAAATATAAATTTTACTAGAAATAAGAATTATTATTGCAAAAAAAAAAAAATAAAATAACACATAAGATATAAGATAATACTCTTCTTTTTATAGGTAAATAATACATGAATTTCATTAGGCTAGGATATTAAGTAAGAATTTCACAAGTTCTCAGATTTTTCGAGTGTACAAATCGTGAACAGTTCGCATGCCAAACTCACATTTAGTCCAGTTTCGAGTCGAATGTATTGACTGACGTTTTTCCTGCGAACATTTTCAGGGTGCCGGCAAGGAAATACGAGAAGCCATCGCCGATCCCTCGCCGGAGGTGACGGGAAAAGCCTGGGCGGCGGTGCTGCCGCTGGTCAACAAGCTGAAGCGCTGCTACGAGCACTCCATGGAGCTGGACAAGATTGTGCCCAAGCTGCTGGGCCAGCTGGTGGGCGGCAAGCTCAATCCGACACAGCACCTGGAGACCCAGCAGGCGCTGGTCAAGCAGCTGGCCGAGATCTTGGAGTTCGTGCTGAAGTTCGATGAGTACAAGGTGAGTGAGTTGCTTTGACAGCTGGGTGTTACAAGCTCTAGTCCATATTTGGAGGTACAACGCCCACCACGTTTAATCCATTAATTACTAGTAGGGAAAAAACCATACACTGACATCAATACGTTTTCGTTTGACAGCGTTTAAATAAATTCAAATATTGAAATTTAAAAAAAAAAACAAAAATGTATAGGCGTACCATACATATATGTTAGATAGTATGATGATTTAGTGCGGAAAATAAAATCCGAGGTAATCTGGTTTAAAACTTTATTTTTTCATGTTATAAATTTTTATTTTAAAATGTAGAAATGTTCATACTTTTAACCATCTCTTGTAAAAATTCAAATATAAATCACTATAAAGAAAAATAATTAAAATATTACTTTTTGATAAAACCACATTCAACGTTAAATATTTTCTAAGAAAATTGGTAACTTCTGTACATCTTTACATACCAAAAACGAAAGAGGTGCATACTTAGTTATATTTAAACCCAACCAGATTTATTTGATTTTAGCACCGTCTGTTTGTTTATTGGTTAGTGGGTTAAATTCTGTCTTCTTTACTGCCTGTTTGTCTGTTTGTTTACCTTATGTGGGCGCTGTCGACAGCCAAGCTAACGCAAAGCAATAGCTAAAAGCCAAGTTAAATGAAGCCAGACCAAGTCCCACTGCCAACTCATTGTGCGCGTGGTTGCACTTTTAATTGACTGACTTTTTTGCTTGCCGTCTGCCTGCCTGGCTGACGATTGGATTGACTTGACTTGACTGACTTGGCCAGTCAGGCTGGCCAAAACGAGCGCGTGCTGCGGCCCATTGATGAAAAATCTTCCAGGCTATCCTTGCATTCGTTCGAGCCACAGTGGAGCATCGGAGCCACTTACGCACACGCAACCAAATGGCCCACGACAGACAACCGATGGCCGGATGAAGTTGTAAATGAATAAAGTCGCTCCGGTGGGCTGACAGTGGTGGTGAATTCAATAGAATTTATCTGAGGTAATTAGGAAAAAATTTAGTTAAACAAAAAAATATATTACCAAAAAAGAAAAACAATTTTTGAAAGATAGTTATAGCTAAATATAAAATAAAAGATAGTTAAATATAAATTGGTACGGCTAGAAATAAATTAAGTCCACTACTGAGGTTAAAGTTGTTCCCTTACATTAGTATTTGAGCCGCTCAAAAAATCGCTTGCCACCATTAAATATGCAATTCTTTTTACTTTCTGTACTCTTAAAATTATTTTTCTATGAACAACTGCCTTCAAATTTGTTTTTTTTTTTACCACAGTTGTGGAAGCATGATATATGCAAACGAATATATCCGCACTGGGTTAAAACATTACCTTTAGCCACACCACTTTCTGTGGCAGTTGAAAATGCCGGTTTATTGTCCGGACTTCGGAGCCAACAAAATCGATTTGTTTAATGGCAAATCCCTGTGAATGGCGCATTTCCCATGACTCGCTTCCGTTTGGCGAAACTTTCATCAAATCGATTGGGGAGCGGAGAATACAGATGTGGCAGGCAGAAGACGAGATCTAGGACAGTTGGGAGGTGTTTGGTTGGGATGGCCAAGTCATCGCCTTCGTCGGCTTGCACTCTCTGATGTTTGGTGTCTGCAACTTTTTGCCCCCCAGTTGATGATGATAATGATGAAATGATGATGATGAGGACGATAATACCGATGATGATGATGTTAAACGCTGTAAACTGCACGTTCATTGTGTGCTCAAAGTGTCAGCTGCCTGGCACACCGAGAATCTCATGTAAAAGTTGTGTGTATATAGCCCAGACGTGCTTCCAACTAACAGCTACTTCCGTTCCTCAATAAAGACCATTGTCTCTGCGCTTTTGTTGCTTTGTTTCCAGTGGGCCGCAAAGTATGCTGTACAATTTATTGACTTTGGTTGTAAGTGGCTTCGTTTTAATGTCGATTTTATTGCGAAAAATCTTCTAACAACAAGAGCCACTTTACGGTGTGCTTTCTAATAGTACGGTTTGCATTGCTTGGAGAGAATTAACTGCTGGATAAAGAAAACAAAAAAAATGTTTTAAAAAAATCCAAGGGTCTTTGCAGTAACTTTAACAATTAATTTAACAAGAACTTTAGCTTGCGATTCAAATTTTCATTGAACTTATAAAAATCCAAATGTTTTGTAATAATTATAATGCCTTTGGATTTCAAATGTTTAATTTCTGTTAAAAATTAGAAAATATTTACATTTCAGATGCTAAAAATAAAATAATATGCTTAATGTACTTCATTGTATACGGATATTGTCTACATTTCCAAAATTATATTTTTACTTCTTCTTAGTAAATTAAAATAAAGCATTTTAAACAGTTAATACTGAATATTTATGTGTATTTATGTGTTGGCTTTTCAGCAAGCTTCAACATTTATCGGCTGCAATTGATCTGTCAAAAGAGCAGACAAAATTATTTTCTTGGCACGCTTTCAATCAAAAGCCAAATGGCTCTTGAGGGGATTTATTCAATTTGGCTTTAGCACAGAGTACAAGTGTATAGAGTATTCCTTCATTTCTCATCGAAATCTTCGCTGGTGTTGTAAACTGGCTGCAGGCGTCTTGGATATTTACGCAAATAGTCGGCGTAATGTTGGGCATATTTGGCCTGAAAGTCACGACGCCTCCAAGGTTGGGCGGGTTCAAAGAAGTTTTCATTGTTAGTGTAGATGTTTTGATAGTTATTTGTGGCCAGTGAGCGACTGCCTCCGATTTGTACCACTTGCTCGTCCTCGCGACGAGAATCACTTGAGTCTAGTTCCGAATTGTATGGGGGATTGGGTTGTAATTCAGATGGAATAGTTTGGGGATATTGCAGAGGTGGCGATGGCGGCGTCGTCTGCTGTTGTTGGTAGAAAAAGTATCCTGGCACATTGTTGTAGTTATGATTGGGAGCACGCGTTGCTGGTACTTCCTCCCTCCGCCAATTTGAATAGGGTTGTCTGTAAAGTTCCCTTCCATAATAACTATTACCATTTGGATATTGCTGCTGTTCTTGGGCACTGTACTGATTATCATTCACAATGATTGGGGAACCAGACCATATCGATTGCACTCCTGGAGGGGTATATGGTTGATCGTATGAGGCAGTGGGAATTGCATAAGCAGCATTGCCATAAGATGATGCATATTGAGCTCTCCCGCAAACTGCATCTATCATTAAAGGCATCATTGCATATAGCTAAAAATATTCATCAATAGATTAATCATCTCAGGTTTCGAATCATTTGGATGTGCAATGCTTACCAAGCTCAAGGGGCTGCTCTTGACGATCCGTCCTGTTCGCGGCTTCATTTCTGACTGTTCAGAACGATTTATGCTAATAACGTATTTATATGAGGTTTCGCAACAGTCACTCGACACTACAATATAGTATAGTATTGTATAGTAGTGCATGATGTTCGTTTGCAGCGCCTCTGTCAAGGTGACTGGATGAGCAACCCAACAACTTTAACTGACTCAAAAATTTGTGGCGGCGTATCTCTGAAGTTGCTTTTTTTCTCACGCACGTTTTCTATCCAGCCCTGACAACTTAAGTGCGGCATCGTTGTTTTGGGCCTGGCCCGGAGTGGAAAACTGTTTGCCGGCACGGGCAGCAGGCAAATTGTGGTGTCACGTACCGCGTAATTAGTAATTAGATTTTGAAGTCAACCGTAATTAGAGGTTAACAAGAGCGAGTGTTGAAAACGATAGCCTCACACCTGACAGCTGCTGACTGCTTTATGAACTTATTGGTAAAGCTACTTGCTATAAGGAAAGCTGAAATGTGGAAAAAGTTATAGAAAATCTATCTTGTTTATTTTAATCAGTATGATAAGTGATACCAAGCACATTTGAAGTGCATAAAAAATTCACTAATAGATAAAACAATATCATTTGCGATAGAAAAACCAAAAATCCACTGTTATTTCACCCAAATAAATAACAAGTTTCGGTTAGGAAAAATATGAGTTTTATTTGCAATTACATTTTGAATTCAGCTGTTCAATTCACTTTTATAAATTTGGATGCATGTGAAAAATAAAGAAGGCACCATCGCGAGGCACGGGAAGCTGGCTCAGGAATTCGCCGCCATCATACGAATCGTTAAACAATTGGTTTATATAGGAGTTTTGTTCCCTCTGTTTGACCATGGGCATTCCATGACACATACTGTCACGCGTCAAGTACTAAAAGAAAAAATAATGAATGATTGACATATTAGAACTAAAAAAATAGATTTTTTCTAATACTTATATATTTACCATTTTTTCCCTTATGATGGCCAAACTTTCGGGTGGCGGTGGTTGGTTGAAGGGCTCCTTTTTGAATATATTATCGCCAAAGCACTTGAGCAGGTGGGACGTTATTATATTTCTGGCCCGAGTTTCGGCTGAATTATGGGGAGCATTGCGAAGTTTATCTATCCACATAGTGGCCATGGTCTTGGAGCGAAAATCCAGAGGGCACACCTGATGCTCCAATATCTCAATGTCCCGCTCGAATTCCTCGTCAAATTTGCTAATTTCTGGGTTTGGTTTTTTGGAGGTCGAGGGCTCTTGCTTTGGATATTCTCGTTCCATTTCTCTTTCACGCTGGCGTTCTTTCTCCAGACCCTCTTTCCATTCCAGCTCACGTTGCCTGGAGAGTTCCCTTTCCCGTTCGAGATCCTTTCGCCGTTGACGCTCCAGTTCCTGTTGCCGTTTTCGTACAAGTTCCTCCTCCCTTTTACGCTCCTTGCGATCCTCTTCACGACTCTTGTCCAACTTCATCGTCTGCGAGCTGTCCATGATTTGGCTTTTTTGCCTGTCACTGCGGATCGGTGCGAATCAACATCCCGAAAAGTTGTTTAAAACACTATAAACGATATTTTAATTTACCCTTCTTGCATATCTCGTTTGTACATCTTTTTGAATATGCTCTTAAATCCTTTTGTGTTTTTGTTACTCATACTGACGGATCTGTCAAATAGAACTGATGGCAACGGACTGATCCAGTTACAAAACTATTGATTTAGCATTTCCATTCCAAAATAATATTATTTGAATGTAACAAGGGCTTACTGTGGTTTAGTTCTTTCCAGATTCTAGAATCCCTTTAATTATTAATTTCAAGAAATGTTAAATAATAATATTTTTAATTTTGCATTTTTAGATGAAAACACCCGCCATACAGAATGATTTCAGCTACTACAGACGCATCGTCAGCCGGCAGCGTGTGGACTCCACGGAGAACATGCTGGTCAGCACTGAACTGGCCAACCGGATGTCCCTGTTCTACGCCCACGCCACGCCCATGCTCAAGGTGCTGAGCGAGGCCACCTCAAAGTTTGTCAACGACAATGCCGATGATGTCCAAAACACGACAGAAACGCTGGGCACAATGGCCAAAGTGTGCCTAAGGATGCTGGAAAATCCGTAAGTATATAAAATGACTAAATTATGGATCTAGGTATCGTAGAAAATGTTCACAATTGATTGTCTTAATAAAGAAACAAAACAACTAGATTAACTGGTAAAATATCATTAATTGAATCCAAATTAGACCACAGATTTGAACAAAATCAAACTTTGAAAACTACCACTCCATATTTTTATTGACAGTAGAAGGTAAACTATAAAAACTACTACTTTTAAATGTTTCACTTGAAATATATTAAACTAGTACCCCAACTAGACGAATTGTATCAATAAAGTAGTATAACTCTACTAAAAAAATTTAATTTTTAATTTTCAATTTAGAATTTCGAACAATTTATGTATTGTATTTGTAGTTTTAACTGCGATTCCGGGAAAGTTATTATATTGGTTATACCAAAGGATATCAATGTTCTAATCGATTCCGTATTTATTTTTTTGCAGCAAACTCCTGCAACAGATCGAGCGTGAGGACACAAAAATGCTGGTGCTGCGCGTGATGGTCGGCCTAGTGATCCTCTACGACCATGTGCATCCGGAGGGGGCGTTCGTGCGGGGCGCCCATGTGGACGTGAAGGGGTGCGTGCGCCTGTTGCAGGCGCAGCCGGCCATCAAGGCGGAGCCGCTGCTGAATGCCCTGCGATACACGACGAAGCACCTAAATGGGGAGAACACGCCGAAGAACATACAGCGCCTGCTGGCCGCATAATATCGGAGGGGATCGAAGAAGGGCGGAGAGTTCATTAACGTTAATTTCTATGTGTATGCGTATCGATTTAAATGGTTTTACTTTATTTATGTAATTAGTAGGCTTCTGTATTATTTGTAAAAATTGTGAGCGAGTGTTGTGCTAGCAGGAGGCAGCCTCTAGTTTTATTTTTACCCTGTGTGCATTTCCAGCATTTGTTTCGTACTGTTTTAGACTCCAGCCTCCTCGTAACGTAACGATGTCGGACGAAGTGGGACGCATATATCAGCAGCAACAATATTTAGTTGATAATCTAGCCCTAATTTTAAGTAATGAAAAGAAACCCTATTAACCTAACAACAAATTAGCGCAAAGTTTAAACTGATGGTTGGGAAGATATGAGAGATAAATCCTAAATTTCACTAAAGCAGAGATTATAAATATAAATTGCAATTTTTAATCAAATCTAGAGTATTTTTTTGTACATGACGATGTGTAGAACGAGGTGTTATGATCTAAACAATGCATAAATTAATTGATTACTATAACAACAAACGAATTGTACGAACTAAAATGCCTACTCACAACTGAACCACAAGCAGAAAGCGGATGCATTTATATATTTCCACGCCGTCAACTTTGATAAACGTATTTAAACAAATCTACAAAATAAACTTGAGCTGCGCAATAATAATAATTTTTAAGATTTACAAATAGAAATAAAACAATAAATGAAATGGCAAAACTTAACGCATACGATTTGTACCAAAAAAAAAAAATAAAAAACAAAACAATGAAAATCACACAAAGTAAATAAAGATTTATATATGCGATAAGAGCGAGAAGAAACTAAAGAAAGAACTATAGAGAATGCTGAATCAAAATAAATATCACGCAAAATCAACCAGATAAATGTTTGCATTTTAATGGGTTAAGCTGAAATTGTTTTTTATATACTAAATATTTTATAACTTGTAGGATGGTTTTGGGTTACAATGGTTATTTGCTGCACCTTTTTTAGTTTTTTTTTTAACTCATTAAATTATTTAAAAGGTAAAATCTTGGAATGTAAAGTAAGATTGTTAAAAATCTTTTTTTTTTTCTGACCAGTAAATTTTAAAGATCTTTTAGGTATATTTTTCAATATTGCTCTTTATTTAAATTTAAAGGCGTTTAAAAATCGATGAAATTGCCGTCACGCCTTTGTCTGCTAACAGATTAGCCGCAGCAGGCGACATCGTCCTGCTTGGGCGGAGCCTTCTCATCGTCGGCGTAGTGGATGCTGCGGACCACCTGGTGATGGTGTTGGTGTTGGTCATGCTCATTCATCGGGTCCTCGTTGTTGTTGGTGTGGGGCAAAGCTGAAAGTGCAGGAGAACCAGTTATATGAAGCTGACTCCATGTGTTAGCCAATGCAATCCTTGCCAGAAGCCATGAAGATGGCGAGACCCAGGATGAGAGTGCAGAGGAGTAGAACTTCATGACTGCGCTGGCGTGCTATACAGATGGCTCGGTTGCTTCTGATGCTCTGGAACTGTCCAGACTGCCTATTTATACAAAATGCAGCTTCCTAAAAACTGTTCCAAACGGGCAAAAACACTTGTCGTTGCACAATCTACGGGCAACTCATAAGCTATAAATTAATTGATATTGAAAAGTGGCTTGTATTTGGCAGCGATGGGTATCGCCATAACGAAACACATAAAGCTTAACAATTGAGGTTTTTTTCTTTTCTGTTTTTTTGTACAATGGAGCTTCTATAATTAAACAAAGGCGAAAGGAAGAAAAAAGGGGGTAAGTTAAAATTACGCTTACAAAGCGAGGGTGTCCGAATCAACATATAGAGGGCAGAGAATGGAAAAAACTAAGCATTAACTAATTAAATGTCCTGGAAGCGGGCCGGTGCTCATGTACTGTTGTTGTTACTCTGGCGCGGCTTTAATATCAGCTTCCCCGTGTCGTCACAGCTCATATTAAAATCTCCCAGTACCGTTCGCGTTCGGGACGTGATTATCTGTGGCGCTATGACCAGTTTCTGTATGCCCAGGATGAAGAGGACGACTGGAAAGTAATGAAGAGTGTGACATTTAGTACAGATTCAGCAAGTGAAAGAGTTTAATTTAAACTTATATCTATTGAATTAGTTTTATACTTTTAAACTACTTACTCTTTAAAAACATAGATCAAATGGCAGTTTGCAATAATTTATTTTAGTTGGCATCAGCACTTTAAAAACCTTTTCTATGATAATCGCTCTAAAACAAAATGGTCTCTTATGGTTTGTAGCAAAAATCCTAATCAGTTAACTATCTAGATTATGGTGACATGGCAGAATGGCATTCTTTGGCAATAATAAAACAACAAAAACAAAATAATAAGAGTTTGCAATTCATCATTAGTATTGAAATAATAATAATTCAAAGTAATACGAATTAATCTAAGAAATACATTTTTATTATAACTATTGACTGGTTTTTTCTTGCCTTAATGTATTTATGTTCACTTATTAACTAGTTTTTTCAAGACTAATATTATTAGGGAACATTATTATGAAGGAATGCGCTTCTACTTGTCAGTTCCCAAAAATTTTGCAATACAAAGATACATTATTAAGAATCATTACTATGTAGAAGGGCATTTCTACTTGCCCACTAAGTAACAATACATAATGGACTTTGTAATCACCGGTTAAAAGTGTTATAAGTACAGTAGCTTAAAATAATTTTCATATTACCATTGCCTTGAATGGAACATGCTAGTGATTATCCGGAACACTTACTCAATGTCAGGGTGGCGACTGTGAAGATGGGGTGGATCCAGAGGGACTCCGTCAGCGGTACGACGGTGGTCCGTGGATCCCGTAACCAGTACCAGGCGCTAATGGCCGTGCACATGGACATGGCGGAGAGGACAACTGCAAGAAGTTCTACTGTTATTACGGGCCGTACTGCTCGTGCATTGAGTTATTCGGTATTAACTTACTGCGCCAGCGGAACGTCGAGGGCCGGTAGGATGAAACCACTTCGGTGAGGCGCCGCTCGAAGGCCTTGAGATCTTTACCAGAGCAAACAAAAACACGCAGTTATATGTAGTAGTTGGTAAACATAGTCAGTGGATTGCGCGTTTTCCGGGTTCTTTCACGGCAACTTACCTTCGCAGGCTGACGGTTCCATTTCCTCGATGCTCGTGGCCGCCTTTATGCGATTGAATTTGTCCAGCTTATATATTTTTGCGAAATTTGCTAGATTTTGATAGGATTCTCATAGCTTTTCTTTTTTATGTTTTTGATGATATTCCACGTTAGCCAACACTATGAAGAGAATGAATTAGTCAACACTAAAAGACATGGTCGCAGCAAAAAAGGGGTCAGTAAATTTTATCGCTTATAAATTATTATGCCAAAGAAATAATACAATTTATTGAAAGAAATAAATATATACGTTTTGTGTTTGCTATTAATATACATATTTTTATTTTATTATGACTACTGCACTATTTTAATGGTTACCTAAAAGGTTTTTAGTGAAAAATAAGCCCTCAAAATGGTTTTCGGACCACGTCCATGCGCTGAGGTTGTTTTCCTGAACGTGAAACGGTCACACTTGGGCAGCTGTTGCGAAAAAAGGCGGAAAAATAAACCTTGTAAAATAAATTGTAGTCGTAAATGCAAATAATTTAAGGTATTTAAACGACGAAATGAACAACACTAAGGTGCCACCCGAGTGGAAGAGACGTGTCAAATCGGAATATATCAAAATCAGGCAACAGAAGCGCCACAAACGCGCCGACGAAATCAAGGAGGCGTGGATAAAGAACTGGTAAGCGCGGGAAGGAGAAGGTAGAAGTCTGGAAACGAAGCTATCGAAATCTACATATGTATATCCCCCAGGGACGAGCACAACCATAATGTTCAGGATCTGTATTGCGAGTCGAAAGTTTGGCAGGCTAAACCGTACGATCCGCCGCATGTGGACTGTGTGAAACGAGCGGAGGTGACCAGCTACAATGGCATTCCCAGTGGTCCACAGAAGATTCCGATCTGTGTGATCAACGCCGTCACACCCATTCCCACCATGTACACGTGGGCGCCCACCCAACAGAACTTCATGGTCGAGGACGAGACGGTGCTGCACAATATTCCCTACATGGGCGACGAGGTCCTCGATAAGGATGGCAAGTTCATCGAGGAACTGATCAAGAACTACGATGGCAAAGTCCACGGCGATAAGGATCCCTCTTTCATGGATGATGCCATCTTCGTGGAACTGGTCCATGCCCTTATGCGTTCTTATAGCAAGGAATTGGAGGAAGCCACGCCGGGAACTTCCACATCCATAAAGACGGAGACATCTGTAAAACCCAAAGAAGGGAATGAGAATGAGGAAGTGGATGTGGCTCGAGAATCTCCCACGAAACTCGAAAAAACTGACAGTAAAGTCGATCTACGAGTGGTGGAGAAGAAGGAAAAGGAGGAGACCACCGAAGCTGGCGATGTTAAGCCAGCGGTGGATGATGTCAAGGACAAGCTGCCCTTTCCTGCTCCTATCATTTTCCAGGCCATCAGCGCCAACTTTCCTGATAAGGGAACTGCACAAGAGCTCAAAGAGAAGTATGTTATTTAAGCAATTATTATTGTATTAACATAGGGAGGGCTTATCAAAATCTTAGAGTAGTTTTTTCCAATCCTTTTTGTACTTGAAAAAGATCCCTTTCAAAGCCAATTAAGACAAAATTATTATTCAAATTAATTGAACACACTTATATTCCAGGTACATTGAGCTCACCGAACACCAGGATCCGGAGCGTCCCCAGGAGTGCACGCCCAATATAGATGGCATCAAGGCTGAGAGTGTCTCTCGGGAAAGAACTATGCACTCCTTTCACACACTCTTCTGTCGGCGATGTTTCAAATACGATTGCTTCCTGCACCGTAAGTTTAAGCGTGGGAACTTCTGCCAGCTGGGTTATCTAATGACTTTACGTTATGTTTTTGCTTTTCTTTTCTTGTTTGGAAACAATTTAATTATTGCCAAAAAAAAATCCTTACCATTTCTTAAACCCAAAAATGAAATTCAAAAATGTTGTATTGAATTAATTGCAATTTAGGTCACCATGTGCAGGGTGAGTCGTTGTTGTAGTTGTTGTTTCGATAACCACACGCACACACTCTCATGCCGTTAGCCCGTCCACGCCTCCGCATCCTCATCTCACTGTCTATGAATATAATATATATATATATAAATAATCCCTCATATCTGTGGATAATTGGCTATGTTTGTCATGTGTCTAAATTGATTCTTCGGTGTTGCTCACCTCATTCCGTGTGGCTTTGCCTGGACCATTTCTGTATCCCTATCTTTCTCGAAAAGTAACCGATTACCCTCATGCTAATCCAAAAGCATTTCATGATCATCAAGTGATGTGTGGTCAATGGAGTCTTTCTAATTCCGCTGCTCTCTTTCCACAGGCTTGCAGGGACATGCAGGTCCCAATCTGCAGAAGCGTCGCTATCCGGAGCTGAAAACCTTCGCCGATCCCTGCAGTAACTCCTGCTATATGTTGATTGTGAGTTGGATGAGTACATTAAATTAAAATTTGATTGTTGGTTTTTAAACGCTTACGAAATATTCTATACTGTCTTATGATTATTTCCAGGATGGCATGAAGGAAAAGCTGGCTGCCGATAGCAAAACACCTCCCATTGATTCCTGCAATGAGGCCAGTTCCGAGGACAGTAATGACAGTAATAGTCAGTTTAGCAACAAGGACTTCAGCCATGAGAACAGCAAGGATAATGGTCTGACTGTCAATAGCGCAGCCGTGGCTGAGATTAACTCAATTATGGGTGAGTTCTCTAGCCTTAAACAATAATTCTTCCATGAAGTTAATAACTTTTTTTTTTTGTTGCAGCTGGCATGATGAACATCACCAGTACGCAGTGCGTCTGGACTGGAGCCGATCAAGCGCTCTATCGTGTTTTGCACAAAGTTTATTTGAAGAACTATTGTGCGATTGCCCACAATATGCTAACAAAAACCTGCCGCCAGGTGTACGAGTTTGCCCAAAAGGAGGACGCCGAGTTCAGTTTCGAGGATTTGCGCCAGGACTTTACGCCACCGCGCAAAAAGAAGAAGAAGCAACGCCTTTGGTCGCTGCACTGCCGAAAGATTCAGCTGAAAAAGGACTCGTCCTCTAATCACGTTTACAATTACACACCCTGCGACCATCCCGGACATCCCTGCGACATGAACTGCTCGTGCATCCAGACTCAGAACTTCTGTGAGAAATTCTGCAACTGCAGCAGCGATTGCCAAAATCGTTTTCCAGGATGTCGCTGCAAAGCGCAGTGCAACACAAAGCAGTGTCCTTGCTACCTGGCGGTGCGCGAATGCGATCCTGATCTTTGCCAGGCCTGTGGAGCGGATCAGTTTAAGTTGACCAAGATCACGTGCAAGAATGTTTGCGTTCAGCGGGGACTGCGTAAGGAATTTTACTTCTTATTTATATTTAATATCTGACCCCTAAAGAGAGAGCTAAGTTAATCAGTTATAATAATCTTTTATTCTAAATTTTTAAGTCATAACAAATTTTAAAACTTAATACCATCATGTTGTGGTTATCAGGTAGATCTTTTTTCATCAAATTTTGATCAAATGCGACTCAAAGTTACAGAAAGAATATAAAATAGAATATAATTTTTGAAATACTAATTGATAAAATCCCACTTTCCAGACAAACACTTGCTGATGGCCCCCTCTGACATTGCCGGCTGGGGAATCTTTCTCAAGGAAGGCGCCCAAAAGAATGAGTTCATCTCGGAATATTGTGGGGAGATCATTTCCCAAGACGAAGCCGATCGGCGTGGCAAAGTTTACGACAAGTACATGTGCTCGTTCCTCTTCAATCTAAACAACGATTTTGTTGTGGATGCCACTAGGAAGGGAAACAAGATCCGATTCGCCAATCATTCCATTAATCCCAACTGCTATGCCAAGGTGATGATGGTCACCGGCGACCATCGCATCGGCATCTTTGCCAAGCGGGCCATTCAGCCCGGCGAGGAGCTCTTCTTCGACTACAGATACGGACCCACAGAGCAGCTCAAGTTCGTGGGCATCGAGCGTGAGATGGAAATTGTTTAATAAATAGTCTACTTAAGAATCTACTATGAATAAAACTATATTTTCATAAAACACTCAAACGGACTTGGCCACATTGGCTATAATTGGTTTTGGACGCGATTTGAAGATCAATTTCTTGGTGCAAACAGCGCGAACAGTGTACTCCGTTCTCTGGCGACTCTTGTGCTCCTGGGCAATCGTGTGATCCAGCACGGTGCGTTCTGCTCCCGTGGTGGCATTCAGCATGCTCACATCCTGAGAGGCCATGCTCGTTTCCAAGAGTCGTTCTCCCTCATTGGTTTTGGACTTTTCCAGCACCGCAAATGGTTTATCCAACTTTTGTTCACGGCCCTGAAGAATATGATGGCCTATAATGAGAATCTGTCAATGATAAAAGGGGGTTTTATTAATAATTGGTTTTTGTCATTGATTTCAACTCACAGGTTGCCCATATTTATTGTAGTAAAGATCGCCAATGAACTGATCATGCATGTCCTGGTTACTTCTCACCTCCAGGTCGCCTTGTAGCTCTATAATAGCCCAATCACCTTTGCCAGCGTTTTGCCTTAAAAATAATAAATCATATTCGCCTTGCGTTAGATTTTAATTAATCCTCTTTTATATATATATATATAAATATATCCAACTAAACATTATTAGTAAAAGCCAGCTCAATACACTTAATAAAATCCCAAAAAAAGCAAGACTTATAATTATTTTTTGTAGAATTTTATTCATGCTTCACAGCTGCTTACGACTGTATAAAGTCTATCCCCTGAATTTCTTGAACAGCGGATGCACGCTGCCCACATTCTTGCGGCGATGTTCGTAGTAGATGGCGTCATCCCCGCCTGACATCGAGCTTAGACCGCCAGCTCTCCTGACGGTGCCGCCCGCACCACCTGGACGGAAGCCCGGTTCGCCCGGCAGCTTCTCATCCTCGCAGTCCAAATCGGAGGCGGACAGGACCAACTGGAGAAGCTGGCCCTGCTCCTCCTGGGTGCCGTACATCAGATCTGCGTCCGTGTCCATGCCCTTGAGATGCGTGATAACCTTGTAACTGTAGCCCTGGTTGACCAAGAACCGCTGACGCTTGCGGGAGTAGCTCATCTCCATGGTGTCCTGCGAGACGAGCGTGTAGAAGAAAGCGTTGTACTCCTCGGCAATGGCGCCCTTCTTGGCACGCAGGATACGACCCAGACGTTGGGCTTCCTGGCGACGAGAGCCTCCGTGCGAGGAGATCTGAATAAGCACGTTGGCCTCGGGCAAATCGAAACTGGTGTCGGCCACTTTGGACACGAAGATTGTGTTCACCTGTTACGGATTAACGGATTGTATTATTAATTGTTATATTATTTATTAAACTGACTGCACGCACCTTGGAGTTAAATTTAAAGTTCTGCAGAATCTGGATACGCTCGTTCTGTGAGGTGGGACCGTAGATAAAAGGCTTGTTCATCTTGATGGCATAGTGCTTTAGGGCAAACACATTGTCCGAGAAGACAATCGTTTTGTCGCCTCGCTGCTCGTGATATTTGATGAGAAACTGGCAGCTGCGGAACTTGGAGGGATTCATCACATAGAGCAGCATCTTCTTGGAGGTCTTTGTGGTCAGGTACTCGCGATAGAACTCTGGCGACATGGGGCACCACACCTCAGCGCACTGCACGCGTGCGATGTAGCCCTTCTTTTGCAGCTCCAGCCAGTTGGCCTCGTATAGCTTTGGTCCAATGAGGAAGTTGAGATCCGCAATCTTGTCATCTTCACGCAGTAGCGTTGCCGTCAATCCAAGCTTGCAGTGGGACTGAACTATGGTCAGCACACGACGAAACATTTTGGCTGGGATTGTGTGCACTTCGTCCAGCACCATGATTCCCCACTCCTGCTCTTGCAGCCAGCGCATCGTTTGCTCTGCTTCCCAGGATCTCTTTTGTGTGTGTGTTATCATGGAATAGGTGGTCACGAGTATGCCACAACCCATGGGTTTGTCTTTTGCCTCGGAGGTAAACCTACATATCATACTGTCGTCGGCGGTGGACCACATTTTGAACTGCTGCTTCCACTGCTCCACGGAAACGCCACTGTTGCACAAAACGAGAGCTCTTTTCCTCACTGTGCAGCAGGCCGTGACTCCTACAAGGGATTTTCCAGCTCCGCAAGGAAGTACAATGACCCCAGAACGGGCTCTTCCATTGCCAAACATCTTGCGCAGACTCTTCTCCTGATATGGACGTAAAACAGCAGCGGGTTTCAAGTCTATATTGATGTCGGGATTGTTGGTGTCATTGCGAAAATCGTACTCCGCCAGCAGGGGATGCTCAATCTCGATGCAGCGCTTCTGGATCACCTCGATCTTCTCCTGGGCCACCTCAAAGGATACAGTCTTTAGATTGGCCTCATCCTCGTCCTCCTCCTCCTTGTCGATCTTCTCGTAGAAATCTGTGATGTCGTCGGGCACTGCTGTTGTCCCATCTGCGGCTGCAGAAGCACCTCCAGCTGCCGCAGGATCCTCTGCCGGCTTGTCCGTTGCCCCCGGCGGCAATTTCGTGCCGAACTGTGTGATGGCCTTGCCGTCGAGGGTGCCCTGAATGAAGTCCTCACCTTCGCTGCGGATCAGGCGGCATTTCTGGATCACCGGATCTTTAAGTAACTTCTGCAGCACCTCGGGATGTGGTGACTCTATAAAGTACTTGTTGTGCTTCAAGACCAGCTTGACTTTGCCATAGGAAAGGGTGCAAAGGCGGATAAACTCCAGAATGCCCTCGGGAATGCTGGTTTTGCTCAATCTCTTGAGGTATTCCACAATGTCATGGGTTTGCAGGCCGACCGATACGGCGGCATATAAACTATAGGCCGTGAGTTTGTATTCATGAATGTGTTCCGGTCGGCAGACGGGTTCCGAGATGGCGATGAGGAAGTCATGGGCGTGCTTGTAGACTGGTGAAAAGGATTCCAGGAAGACGTGACCGTTGGGAGCCACCCAAAGTGGGCGATTGCCGTGGTCCTGGCGGAGTTGCATTTGCGCCCGGTAATCCTTGGCCCCGTATTCATCCGTATTGATTTGTTCATCATTGGTCTCCGCGTTTTTGGAGGCAGCCCCCGGAACTCCGTCCGATTCTGTGGCATCCAAACTGTCGTTGTCGTCCACCAGTTGAGTGAATGCTTCATCCTCGGCACGTCGCTTTTTTGCTGGGGAAAATTCCCTAAGTTACGCCTAATTTGGATTGTTTTTCATATGTCCCATACTCACCAAACTTGTCCGAACCACTGCGATCCTTTTTCGACTTTTTTGGCGGCGCCATTTGAACAAAATACAAAAAATAATTTCACAATAGATCCGCGCACTAAATCGCAGATTGCCAGAAACGAGATGACAATAAGTAAATTAAGTGGCAACACTGCCACTTGCAGCCGGCCAAAAACTGCTCCTTTGTTTTAACAAACTTACACCTTATAATAAGTCTTATTTATACTGGATTTCAAGATACTTACGTCTTTACTAGAATGGGCATATTGTTTTTGGCTTGCACAACTCACAACAATTAATAAATCGGTAAATATAAACAAAGACGACCGCCTAAAACCACTTTCGACTCGTTTTGCAACACTGAGAGATCGATAGGCGATAGCCAAATAGCGCTGCCATATTGTATATGGTCAGCTGTTTACAGTTTTAGGGCTAATGAACATTCAAAATTCAATTCAAATCAAAAATATTGTAAAACCAAAAAAAGTGTACAAACAAATATAACACAAACTAACCAATTTGAGCCATCGTACAATTAAAAATATTATTTTAGCTACATATTATTTTAGCTAAATACAATAAAATGAAAATAATAAATAAATAGTTTTTTGTTTATTTAAACCAAAAAATTCCATATCATTATTTTTAAAAAAATAATATTACTTTTACTTTATTTTCTATTCATTTTAATATATTTGTTTTAAAAATATATTTTTAAAAATTCTTCCCTTAGTCATTGTCGTAAAATTAAAATCCCAAGTGCTTTGATCTTATGCTCAATAGATGTAAGAAATACAATTTGATATAATGACCTCCGACAAGAAGAAACCCTCGGCAAAAAAGAAATCGCCGGAGAAAAAAAAGAACAACGATAAAAAGTCGAAAAAGGGTTCTAAAAGTGGAGCTATAAGCTCCAGTCTTGCGAAGATATGTTTTGCCATAGCTGTTTCCGATCTTTTGCATGCCTTGTATTTCACCATACAGACGATGATTCTTTTGATTCACAAGGTAGGTAAAGTTTAATTAAAAATTAATTATTTAATAATATATATATACACATTTAAATAAATAGTTCAGCATGTTTGCTATGTTGGCGCTTCTGGGTGTTATTTTCTGGGTTATAATTGTCGTTATGCTAATTGTTGGACTATGGAAGGTTCGTAGGCACAACTTGTATTTATTAAATATCTTAAATATGAAATTCCCATCAGCGAATGGCAGGTTTGGTTCGATTTTGGCTTATATTTTCTTTAGCTGGCTTTATCACCGATGTTCTATTCCTTCTTTGGGGCATAGCGACATCAATCACTGTGGATTGGGACCGTCTTCAAGAGTTTTCAATCGTCTTTCTCGGCATATGTAAGATTAATATAAATTATATAAATATTTATTTATTTACTTTTTATTCATTTTTTAGTTATTGAAAGTACCTGCATTTATCTCGTACATCGGTATTATCAGACTATGGGTGAAAAGCATAAAGAGAAAAGGATCTTGTGTCCCTGTAAGCTAGCTGTTAACATTATTTGATAGTTAATTTAATACTTTTTAATAGGTACCGGCAATAATGACCAGAAAAAGTCAAAAAAGAAGCATGGCAAAAAATAAAAAGTTCCATTTATATATTTATTAAAACTTGCTTAGTTGGCCTTGTTTCTTCCAGCCTAATAAAATATATTTTTATACTATTGCTTGACAAAGTTGCGTAATTTAATAAGTTTTCAAGGAATCAATTATAATTCATAGGAAATGGTGTTTGGAACCAGAGAGTGGAATTTTCCTAAGGATAACCTTTTAAGGATGTGTTTCCTTATTTCTGCATTTGAACTATTGCGTTCGCTTTATTTCTCATTTAGTTCGGTTACTGTGATGATATCGCATGTAAGTTTTAAACAAAATTTTGAATATTTTAAACGATATAATTGATAACCTGATATACACATTTTAGACGAATTATTATACCATAATAGCTTTTCTGAGCACTGTAGCTTGGATTTTGACCGTTATTGGACTCTTTGTGGGTTTATCGATGGTAGGTTGTAAAATAATTAGTTGTTACTGAAGTCAAAACATTTGATTTACTGTTTTTATTTAGAGTTGTTCAACTCTTCTTGTATTTTGGTTACTTTTTTCTGGGTTTGCCACTGTCACGGATATTATTTTCTTGATTTGGAATGTAACGTCTTCTCCCATTTTCGATGTGGATCATTTTAAGCATTGGACTATTTCGTATTTGGGAATTTGTAAGGGTTCTATTTAATATGGTTTGAGAGGAAATAACCGAATATTTCTGCAGTTTATGAGTGCACTTGTTTGTACTTAGTATTTAGATATTTCCAGAGGCTGTGTTCCTATTGTCTTCTGGAAGGCTGCAACTATGGTTTTATCTCTAAAGGTGGTAATGGTAAGCGGGCATCTAAACTACTTACTATATGGAGACCATTTTACCTAGTAACACAGAAGACTGTCACAGAGACGCTGAAACAGAGACAATTTTTACAACTTCAAGCACAAATACTACTGAAAATAAAACTGAAGATTATTAAGCTTATTTGGAGAAAATCAAGAATAAGCACAAAAGTAAAAATCATATACTCGTATGTTCTTTTGATTATGTTCGATTTTCACACATGGGGAGGCATCCTCTATGAATTAAAAAAAAAAAAAAAATATTTATATTTCTTGCAATCGGTTGATTTCAATTTACCGGCCAAATGGAAAGGCCAAATCATTTTCCTCGCACAAACAATAATAATAATCGACTTACACAGTTTTCCATCTACTTTACGATGCCTTCGAGGACAAGAGCTAGTCACGTTGCCAACGGGGGACCAGGACCAGGACAATCCAATCTACAGGGCCTGCTGACAAAACAAATGCCATAAATGAGGAGCAGGCAGATGGTCGCACAAAACTTGTCATATCTTTGTCGGCAAAGGCGGGTTGTGTGATTTTTTTGGGAGTCCTCTAATAGTGAAGGTCAAAGAACATAAATAAAATAGCTGTGAGCATAAATATAAAAAACAATATTTATATTAACATATTAAATGCAAACATGGTGCTATAAAAATTGTTTCATTAGCAAAAAGTAAATTTCCCTAATCATACAATATTGTTTCCTTGCCTATTACTAATATATTATAACATTTTTTTGTTTTTAGCTTGAAATTTTACATATTCTTGTGATAAAAAGTTTAATATAATTTTTATTCCTTTTGCCACTGTATCAAACCAAACATAAAACCTTTTGGCCCACTGTTCGCTGCCTGGGAATTTTGGCAATCAAACAGCATTGATTAACAGGCAGCCAAGACCCTCCCCCCACCTTCACCTCCAGCTCCTCCTCATGGCAAGTACGTGCTTATCATCATTATAGCTTTGATTTAGTAGACAACATTCCCAATGATGTGATGAACCTGAGCTGGGGCGATGGGGTCAAATTCTGATGGATATTTAGTGCTCTGCGCCTATTGCATCGCCTTGCTGGACTTCATATCCGCCGTGCTATTCGCAATTATCTCAGGAGTGGTATTTTCCAAGCATGTAAGACGGTAAGCTCCATCCCTTTGGTGAAATTATGGTAACCTTTTTTGCATTTCCAGGGTAGTTGGACAGCATTGGTGGCGCTGATCTTCACCGTCTTCTGGATGCTCATAATCATTACTTTATTGGCGGGGATCTACAGGAGAAAACTGGGATTGGTTCGTTTTTGGTTGGTGTTCACCTGTCTGGGAATACTCCTAGATGGAGTTATACTGCTTTATGGTCTGACTTTGGCCATTTCGGTGAACTGGGAGGGTGTTAAGATCACAGTGCTGCCATTCGTGGGATTGGGTTCGTATTAAATAATTACTCATAACATCAATTGGTTATATTATTCATATTTACAGCTGTTGAAATGACGTTTGTCTACATAATTTACCTCTTCTATCTGGATATGACTGGCTATAGTCCTCCAGCATCATCACATGAAGAACCTTATAGACTATCTAGCGGCAGCGAGGTAGAATATACCGAGGAAAAAGAGAAGCCCTTGGATCGCAAGGATCTAAAACGTATGGAAAAACAGGCCAAAGAACGTATGAAAAAGGACAAAGCTGCTATCAAAAAACTACAAAAACAAATTCGAAAGGGAATGAATTAGGTGTTTTAACAAGTAATCAACAAAATTAGTTTATGTTTTTAAAATGATTTATATATTTTTTTTTGCCTTTAATGAGAAATCTTGTTTAGAGCTCTAGAAAGCGCAGTTTCCTTTGTCTTCGTTGTTGTTTGGAAAAAAAGCTCTTTAACTTTTATCACATTTAGGATGCGCACCTTTTCACACCTACACAAACCACTCACACAGACTTACTGTGCCAATGTTAAACACAAAATCCTTTTAAAATAATTTGCTCAGCACCGAGTAAAGAAAAATCAAGATACACACCATTCACATTCAGCGAATGCGGCGCTTTGCATTCCCTGTAAGTAAAACAAAATAAATATTTGTAGGCAGTTATTAGCCTTTGGAATTTTTCGAAGAGCGAACGAATAACTTAATAAAATTTGGTAAAATTGGGCAAACAACTAAAATTAATGTTTTTTTCTGTGAAATAATTTTTATAGGTATAGATAAAAAATTAAAAATAAAGATCAATTCTATGGCGATAGATTGCTATTAGAAGACTGAAGAAAACTTAGCTTCCTGGGATGTGATGGTGTGTTGTGAACTATTTTTCCTCTGTGATGTTGGATTTGGGAACGATTCTTGGGTTGAACTCTGGTTTGACTTTGTCGTTCGTGTTTGGGTTCACGATGCGGTTTAATCACTTTTCTCTCTATGGCTTTGTGACAGGCTTGGCAAAGGGCCAAAGTTACATAAAATCGGTAAACAATGTATAGGAAAATGCACTCTACAACTAAAAAATACCAAAAATAATTGAAAGGCCATTCGAATTATATTGCACTCACGCAATCCCAGCATCAGCAACAATCCATTTTTGATCAGTCCCATTTGGAAAGAGCTCTCGTTGAAAACGGCATACAAAATCAGGCCCATCTCCACAAGGATTCCAAGGCAGGAAAAGATAATCCAGGCACGAACACATCTGGGATTGCGCTGTAATGAAGCGGACGATACCATCACGCTGCCATCGATTGTGAACCATTTTTGTATACCCCATGAATTCCAACCAGGAGCATCAGTATCATCGATACCCAGAAAAGCCCAAAAATAACTGCGAAAATTGTCAGCCAACTCAACTGGGGAGATATGAATGGGATATGTGGGAGTTTCAGCTATTATAGAATATCAGTGCTGCCTTACGCGGTCACAGATCGTCTTAAAGCTGACCATAGAAAAGAGCACGGCGCTGACAAGATCAAAGAAGGCCACTCCGTAGGCCCACATCAACAGCGAATTGGGCGAAGTCATGTCGAATATAGAAAATACGATTTTTGGCAATCAATAAAAAGAAAGTCAGATCACTTTTGTTAGGTAAGAAAAAGTATTAGTTTTAAAAACAAACAAAAAAATAAAATTTATTTAAGAATAAATTAAGTAAGAAATATCTTTCATGTTTTATCAAAAGCAGAAAGCATTACAAATTAAAGAATTAGTTTTAAGATATTATTTACTCTTTTATTTTTGTAAAATCGATTATATATTTTTGGGGTTCAATGTGTTTCACTAAGATTTTAAATTAATCGTTTTAATATTGGAACATATATATATCTTTAATTTTAAAAAATGTTTTTTAAGGCTAACGAAATTAAATTTTTTTCTACTGATTTTTTAATTTATTCAAATTGAATAGAAAAGGTTTTTAACCACTGAGCAACGAGAAATCTTTTCAAGATCTGATAGCACCCTCGACAGGGTATAAAAACGGAAACGGAAATGGCAGCCAAGTCTCGCAGCAATGGCTGTCGCATCTATTTATGCAGAGGAAAAATGAGACATACCACCGTATAAGTATATACGCACACATAATGCCGCGCTGATGAAATACGTGCGGCGGACAGCTCACACGCACACTCGTCCATTGCTCTACCCGTGTGTGAGTGCAAGAGAGAGAGAGTGGGGGAATCCCCGTTGACAAATATAATTTACTTTTTTCGCGCTCATTTGCAACTCGGGCGAAGCAAGAAGTGGCGATGCCCCGGGGTGCGACAAAGCCTTCTTAAACATCTCACTTCCAGTTTAAGTTTTGCCAACAGGAGCAACAGGGAGCTTGAGAAGCACATTAATGGGTTACCTTTTTGGTATAAAATTAAAATCAAAACATAAATTGTGCTTTCCTTCCATTGCAAGTTTTTTAAAGCCCATATAATACACATTATTGTTTTAAAGAATTTAATTTTTCAAAGAATTTTTAAAATATTAAATTACTTGCAATTTACCATATGTAATTTATTAACCATTATTTCTTTTCATTTTTTGTGTTAAACTCTCGTAATAACATTGCAAACGAATTATTAAAAGGCAAACGTTTTATTACACAATCAAAGTCCACAGCGTTCAAAACAATAAATATTTATTTGAAGCTGTGTTTATTTTCCGGACTAACGATGCAAAATTTGTCACATAAAATGATTTCTAAGACTTTTAAGCAACAACCAAAAGGAGAGTGATAGGGCAAAAGATATATACATATCTCAGCATGGTGAATGCTTTGAATGCCTTTGGGATGGCCATTGGCTGGATGGACATTGTGGGAGTGCTCTTCTTCGAACTGATAATGTTCTATATGATGCGGCGTCGTCGTTTGGCAAAAGAAACCGAGGGCGTATCGATTGAGGCACCAAAGCAAAACCAGATGAATTCATTGCCCAGTGAGTGCAGTCAATAATGGTATATTCCAATTTTGTAACCATTATGTTCCCTCGAGGCCTCTTGAACAGGAAAAATCTGAGTGAGACCGAAAACGTTTGGATATACTGGGGCTACTTGTTGATGCTGAATGTCTGGGTTGGCATTACGCTGCTCATGATAGCTGGCATCTCGTTGGTGGGTAAAACTACCCCGGAGATACCCCATTAATTACATTCCTTTCATTTTTTCCATTTTAGCACAAACCGGAACTTATGACATTTTGGCTGATTTGGTGCGCTTGTGGATTGGTATTCGATGTGCTCCTCATTTTGTGGTGGATTTACGAGCTCTTTGTGGGAGATGCCATCGAGGCGCTGACCAATATTCTCATCTCCCTGCTGACCATGGGTAAGTTTCAAATGATAAACAAAGTTGTTTAGATTTGTATCATTATGATTTTTGCCATTTTTAGCAATTGAGTTCGGCTTCATATATGTTATTTATACCATCTACATGAACTTGTCCAACTCCCGGGAAGATGACGGACATAAAGTGAAAAAAGAATCTCGACTTTCCCTTATGATGATTTCAGATTTAAATCGATAGAACTAAACTTTCTGTTATTAAAAACAAAATTATCTTTAGTTAAATATAAGTTGTTTTGTTTTTTTCCTTCGTTGATATTTTAAAAATGTCGATAAAATGAAGTTTTATTTCTATTAAATCACAACTTATAAATTGATATCTATATCTTGTAGTAAAAAGTTTTCATTTAAATTTTGTAGGCTTGTTTTGTTTGTTATATTATACTTTATTCTTTACCTTTACATTTATTTACAAGCAGTGCTAAAATAATGTTTCCGGTCGGAAAACATAAATTACATGAAATTAATATCATTAACTTTGAATATTGAATTTCTTTTGAATATCGCAATACTGAGCTTACATTTTTCTTTTTTTTATTCAACAGACCACAAACTCATTAAGCAGCAGCTGCCCTGGGTCGTAGGTCATCCCTCATGCAGAGTCGGACAGAAAAGCTTATTTTGCTGTGCCGCCTCTTGTTTCCCGTTTTCCTGTACTTCATCTGATTCTTTGCGGGGCTCTTGTAGTTTTTAATGGTCTGCAGCACGGAAATTGATTCATTTCCGTTTTTTGTTCTGCGCTTCCGCTTTTGTCTGCTGTCCCTCCGCCGTTTAAAGTCCCAAGTCCTCAGCTGCCAGGACCAAAATCAAGTTGAAGCGCTGTATTAGTCCTAATTCGGCATCTAATTCTATTTGCCGGGCTTGGAGAACAAAAGTGCGGGGATTGGGATTGTCAACTGTCACTTGCAACACGATGCCAAAGTGAAAAGCAAAATATTTCTTCTTTATTAAACATTGCTTGGAGTCCGTTTATTTTGTATATATGTATATATATTACTTTTTTTTCTGCGGGTTTCTTTTGCCTCTATGCGCGCCAGTGGTCGTCCTCGAAGGAGCGACTGGCTGCTCAAATTTATTGTTTGCAAATTGAAATTCTTGTCGACACGCACGAGCAAATCCATTGGGAATGCACAGCATAGCGTCACAGCGTCGCAGCATCTCAGCAGCTCGTCAGCGTCATAGTCAAAAATTTGGATTGGGGCGTCACGGATGGAGGGGGCGTGGCAGTGGCTCTGGCTCTGGCACTGGCACTGGCACTGGCATTGGGACGGATTTGATGGCTTTTGTGCCCGGGCAGCAGCTCATCATGGCTTTTTAGTATTTATTAAGACTCTGATGTGCCATTCAAAATATTTCGAAAAAATATACAAATATTTTGGAGCAACGTTGACAAACGGAAAATGGTATTTGTCTGCCGGAAAAGCCAAACGGAAAATCGAAAAGCATTATAGCTTTTTCCATTGCAATCCACACATACACAGGGTTTTTTCGGTGTGCAGTACTCTCGGAACATGGCTCTGGTGATCCAAACAAGCCGATACTCTATTAAAAATCCTCATTTGTAAATTAACTTGGCGTATCTAAAATTTCAATTACAACATTTAGCTTAAAATTATATTACTATACATCAATAAACATTTGTTTTAAATTTTATAATTAAAATAAAAATAAATAATTCAGATTGGTTTAAAAGTAGTTCAATATAAGTAAGGTTATACATACCCTTAAAACTGCAATTGATATATATTGCTAGCTAAAGACATATTTTAATTGACTCATAATTATAATATATGAAGGAAGATATTAGATTTGTTAAGTTGCAAAATTCCTCCATTTGGTTATTTATTGTAATAGTTACATCTATATTGCTTATTGTTTTAATTCAGAATTTTTCCTTTCTTATAGAAATAAATGTAGAAAAATGATTGGAAGTTTGGTAAGGCACAGATATTAAGAAATCCCTCTGCATTTCTAAGGTATGATAAAATGTAAGCCACTTTTAACCCCAGACCTATAGTTCTTAAGCGAATACTGAAAGCGCCCTATTTCCCCAAAGATGCTGTAGAAATTTCATGTCTCAATGAAGCATTTAAAGATCGTATATATGGTGTTCCAAAATAGAGGGCCATGGTGAGTTTTTCTCTCCCACAGCGCTCAATAGTTATACGAGAGGGTGCTATCGGTGACTCGGGCTTTATTTTAAAAGTTTCTATATAAGCTACTCCCCCACTGGATAAATGGTTTAGTCAACTTGAGAAATGGGAACTGTATACATATTGGCTTTAATCTGCTGCCTTAGCTTGTTGCGCGAAGGTGATATTTAGGAAAACTTTGTTATACATTAACTTCTAGATTTATTTTCTTTAGAAAAAGCTGAGGAGGTTTTTCCTGTGAGTCCGCCCATAAGCCAGAGGAGACTCCAAAAGTTTAGCTCCTTTGGCTCGGCAGGGCAGCCTGGCAGACCTGGATCAGGAACACCAGGCCAACCTGGTTCGGGAATACCTGGAAGACCTGGTCGACCGGGTCAGCCAGGAGCTCCAGGCGGATCAGGAGGAGCAGGTGGCAATGGAGGATCAGGTGGAATTGGAGGATCAGGCGGCAATGGAGGATCAGGTGGCAATGGAGGATCAGGTGGAAATGGAGGTTCTGGTGGAAATGGAGGATCAGGTGGAAATGGAGGTTCTGGTGGAAATAGAGTAGCAAGCAAAAATGGAGGAGCCGGTGGAATAATAAGAGGGAATTCAAGGAATGGAAAGCGGCCAGGACCTAAAAGGATACCCTATGATTTTAGTTTATTTCCCATATGATTTAAAAGATATATATTATTTTTTAAAAAGTATTTATTTTTTGTTGTCTGCTGGCAGCAGTTCTGGTGTACTTACCAATGTAAAAACCAATTACCTAAACCAATTTGTCAAAGCTTTAACTCGACTTTTGTAAGTACCTTAAAAAATGTGGGTTTTAATAAACAAACTTTCGCTTTACACAAACTGTAAAGAAGAATAACAAGGAATAAAATGGTGAGCCCGTCAGAAGCAGAAAAACAAGTCAGTCTTTAGAAATTAAATTATATTCAGTGGTTGTAAGCTTGCCATAAATATTTCCTTTTTATTGTGTTTCCTCCATACTAATTAGTTTTCTTGTGAAGAATGCCTTCAACGCTTATGCATTCCACCTGGCACACAATGCACTGAACAATTTTAATTAAATTATATAAGAATTCTTATACTTTCGCTACTTGACTCACCTGCCGGCATAATCAATGTCGGAGCTAAACTATCCAGTACTGAATACATTTCATTTACAGAGGGTCGAGTACAAAAAAATCACCAGAATGGCAAGTCTACGCAGGAAATTGATTGATTTCCGCAACGTGGAGGTAAAGAAAAACGGAAAAATATTGCCTTTTGTAGTTGAACTTAGGGGAGATTTGTGTAGCGAGGGACGGGCAATTAGTTGGTTGGGGAGGGATGTAGCAACTGTATCATCGGCTACACCCACAATCCAATATTTTGCCACACCAAACACCAACACTAAACGCACGTGTCGGCTCCTCGGTGCTTGTGTAGGTGTAAGGGTCTTGCTGGAGTTTGAACACAAGTACTTGTGGTGGCAAACATAAACATGGACAAAACATATACGAGTACCATAACGCGATGCCATACACACGTGTATAGTACACACTGTCAGGGTGATATGTTTTTGGTGGTGGGGGGAAATTTTGGCACAGTTTTGAAGGTCCTCTGGCTCTTTGTTTGCATATCCTTGGCAATGCCGATGCACGTATGTGAGTGCAAGTTAAAAGCTAAAGCTGTGCTCGTTACATGCTCAATTAAGCTGGAAATGACGCCACTGGAAGCTTAAGTCACGCTTTATATAGTTTGGCTTTGAGAGTTGCATTTGTAGCTTCGAATGCGGAATCAGTATCTATATGGCACACCAGGCGACCAAAAGGCTTAAATCATTTTTTCCTCCTGTTTTCCAATTTTTTTTGTATTTTTCAGGAAAATATAAAACCGTGCTTTTGGTAGGCTGGTGTGATTAAATGTTTGCAAAACACTTTTTACATTTACATTTAAGCACACATTTCGTCTTAGTTAAATTGTACAATGTTTTAAAGTTTTTGAATACTCCTGAAAATGTCAAGGTAATTTTACTAAAAGTCCTTACCCATTTAAAAAGATTATTTTGAAACTGATAAATATATTACTTATAATTTAAAAATATTTGCATCGTTTGTCGCCTGTGCGAGCACTCATTGTACTCCGGCAAATGGAATTCAAAAGTGCCTTTCAAAGAGTCAATTTGTTAAACAAACCCGCTGCTGCCGTGCATGTTTATTAAACAATTTAAAAAGGAGCACTGCACTTACGGTGAGAGTACACTGAGAGGTGTGGGTGTGCAGAAGCCCGCAAAACCTTTGCATTTCGCGTCCTATCGCCTTGAGCAAATTATCGAGCACGCAGAATTGCTATGGGCGAAGGCGGCGAACACAAAAGCGGCTGCCAATTAGCGCGGGCTGGTTCCTACCTAATGTGCTTAGTCATGGAAGGTCCTTTGTGGGTGGTGCACGGCGACAGCGACAGCGACAGGACACGTGCCACACTCACACGTAGATTCAGTCAGCGGGTGAAGTCGATGAAGGCCGGCACCTAATAGTACGGCTTGCAACATTGTTTTCCCGTCCATATAGTGAAAAAGTTGGCCCCGAAACAGGACATGACACATTCGCTCACACACCTGTAGCACTTGGAATTGCAAATCAGTCGACTAATGTGTACATAATCAGTCATGTCCCAACATGTGAATTCCATTAGTGGTACACGGCCATGCAAACAAACAAGCATTAATCAGCAAAGGACGAGAATGCGAAGGAGAGGTTGGCCCATTGGAGGGACTATGTAGGACCTGGATCTCAGCCAGAATCCCAGGCAACATGGACTCCTCCTCGTCCTGCCATGTCCACTCGCTGTCTATTACAGCTGGCATGCCATCCATATGCCATATTCCATGCTTATGTTATTTATGCTTATTGTCTTGGGTCACCAGGGCGAATGAAAAAATATTGTTTCCCACTCGACTTACAAATTACGGCGGCAACTGAAGCAGCAGCCACATCCGCAGCCCACCTTGATTTATTCTCACATTTCAATGCGGGCACTGAGCAAAAATCAATTAAATACAACTTTTTGTTTGCATACAATTTGCACATTTAATCAATAATTTCATTTCCGAAACTTTAAAAAGATTTTTCAACGAAAAAGTTTGCATATAAATTCATTTACCTTTAATTTAATTTGAATGGTCAACGTCCCTTTTTAATTTATACTGTAGAAAGAACATTAATTATAAAAAGAATGAAAATTGTACTTAATGGTTGTCAAAAACCGATCTCAATAAGAATTCATTTATTAGTATTTCTATTAATATTTTATATATTATTAAAAAAAAGTATATCAAATAAATATATTTATGAAATATGGTGTCCAACAAATATGTGTTATTGTTTAATTTGGTACAAAAAGTTACAAACAAAATTTGATATAAAATCACAAAAATAACCTGCACAAAAATTATTTCTGACTTTAATTTGGTTTAATTTGGTACGAAAAGTTACAAACAAAATTTGATATTAAATAACAAAAATAACCTGCACTGAATATATTTCTGTCCTTACTTTTCACAGTGCAATTGGAGGCGATGTTCGCTTAATACGCCATTCATTTGGTCGCGTTATACTTCATTAAAGCAGGAACCATCAGAGGATCGTGCAGAAGCGGGGTGTTGCGGTAACCAGGACGGCCTTTTCCGGCGCCTTGGCCGCAAAGTGCAGTCGGCAAAAATTATGCGGCTCGTTTGCGATGCCTGGAAATGCGACGGACGATGGCGATGGCGATGGTGAAATGGCAAATAGCAAATGCAGTGCCAACTTCAACTGGCTCTGGCCATTCGTTTATCCCTTTGTTCTCATTTATTTGCATGTCATTTGCTCCGACCGGCATCTGTGTCGCCATCTCGCTCACTCGTCACGCACCCTCTCTCTCGCTCGCCCATTTTCTTCAGCTTTTTCTGCCTTTTCCTGCTTTTGCTGCTTTTGCTGCTTTTGCTGCTTTTCCTGACGGTTCTGCTGGGGTCACGTTTGTCTGCCAGGATGCCAGTTACTTATGGCTGTTATGTGCATTATCAATATGCATTGTACGGCTCCTCCTGCCGCTTTATATTTTGCCAGCGTTTTTCTCCTACTTTCTAGTGGGTAACACAAATTGTTTGTGATGTTGGAAAAACTTAATAAGCGATATTGAAATTTATATTATTTATGAATAAATGTGAGCTTTTTAAAATACTTAAAGTATTTTTAATATATAAGAATGCAAAATGGGTCAATAAGGAAATACGTTTTAATAAGAAATACCATCTTCAATTACTTAAATCACTCAGTTCAATAAAATTTACAAATTAATCAATCGTTTATTTTATTATTATACCATTTCTTACCTATTTCTTAAATTTTATAAGAAAAAGTACTGCTCAATTAAAGAAATCGCTTTTTCGCTCAACTTGCTTGTTTTTTTAGAATAAATGTTTTTAAATATTAGTTACCCTAACATTACTCATACGCAATGTTGGCTTCAAAGGATTCAATTATTGATGTCCATTTTGAATATGGGTTAGAGTAATTTCAGTTCATCGTGAACTTAAACTTTTAACCGTCTTTACCCGCATTGGATATTTTGCCTCTCTGTTATGCAGTTTTAATAACGAATTGCTTTTTTATGGTTTCCGGCTTATAGAGCAGTGCAGAAATTGGCAAAGAACGAAGTTGCCAGGCAGCAATAGCACCGAAGAAGATTCTTAAATCATGTCTTGTTTTTGTTGGTATTTATTTTTAAAGTTGGATTTGAGATTTTTTTTTTTTGTTTTGGTTTTTTCTTTGCCCTGCTGCCTTAGCATGGTCTTTGTTAATAATGTTGTTGTCGTTGTTGCCGTGGTGGTGCTATTATTTTTGCTTGCGCTTTGTTAACCAAGTCAAGACTGCGCCAGCTGCAGCTTCCGTTGTCGCCACAGTTGCCATTGCCTCTGCCATTTGTTCGCCTGGCGTAATTAGTGCTCATGGCATAGGGAGCACTACTCCCGACGCGCTGCTCCATCCAACCCTCCCAAAACTCCTGTCCCAGTGCCCGTTGTTCTTCGGGTACTGGGAAAAAACGAACCACAAAGTTGGTCATCTATTTTGTGGTTGTTATAGTTGCAACAGTGTTCACTTTGTTATTATTTAGAATGAAATGTCACTAAAAATATTTCTTTCCATTGAAACATGCAATTATTTTTTGTTACTATGTAAAATTTTAAAAATTTTTTCTAATCTTTTTTGGTTTATGTCTAAAGACAGTCAAAGTAATGTTTTAAAATGTTGATAGATTTTAGCAAACATCTTAAAATGTTTAACATTGTTTTTAAGACTTTAGTATCATTGAAAATATTTTATTTCTGCTTAAATTTCTGAATTATTTATTCCAATCTAAAAAGTAAAATACTATATTTGTATTTTGCCCAGTGTTTCTGGTATTGCTGTTCTTCGTTTGTAATCACTTTCTGTGTATGCCACTGCCAACGTTTTGTTTTAAGGATTTGGCCCGCCTCTAAGAAAGCTTTCACAATTACTTTGGCCTGGACTGGGAGTTAATGCTTTAGCCATATCTTGGGCCTCCCTTGTTGTAGTTTTTGCGTTAACAAATGCTTTATGTGCCCGGCATTGAATTTCCGTTAATTACGAGCATAAGCTGGCTAAGATTACTCATGAACTGGCTCCCTTTAATTATTAACTAATCCAACAAATTTGCGGTTCAAGTGGGACCGGCATGACTTACTTCGTATCCCTAGATTTCATAAATATTAAAGGCAAAGTTGCGCTTGACTGCATCGCGTACACGTAGTCCAAGACATATCAACTTCCGAGCCGGCTAATTGCCATTTACAACTTTTCCTGTCTTAACTAAAACTTTTCAACTGCTCGACGTTTCCCATTGTGGCTGCCAATTCAGCGACTCGATTGCTGTTGGCTTTGTGGCCATTGTTTGAGTTCACGCAGTCCGATCATTAATTTCGCAATTAGCAGGACAACCACCTGCTCCACCCCCCAAGGACTCCACTCTTCCCTCAGCCCTTCTGACTGAAGACGGGGGCAAAGCTTTAATTAATTCTGCACAGCAGCCACAAGTGCACACGGAAAAAAGGCACTTCATTCTTCATTAAATTTAAGCTTAAATTATTCATAGTTTGGAGAGCTAAACTTGTTAAAGATATACGATACAATTTTTATTTATTAAGGAAAATTGTAAAAGAATAAAAACTTATTTCATTTTTATAATTAGTTAAGAGTTTAAAACTTGTAGGTAACTACAACTATAAATGTTTTTGGTTGTCAAAATATAAATTTTTATGGAACATTTAAGAACCATTTATTCATTGCTGTTAAAGCTCCAACAACTTTCAAGTACTTTTCCCAAGTGTATGTATATGCGTTAGTGTTTGACATTTCTTTTGGCCACCAGAAACTTTGTCTGAGGAAACCTGTCAAAAAAAAAAGAGAGCGGAAGTTGTTGCCTGGCCAAGAGCATTCCATGGCGACCCATGACTGGATCCTTCGCACTATCCTGGCTCGCTTTTACTTTCCCTACTGGCAATGATTTCAGCTGACTAACTTTTGCCGACGGAATGGAAATCTGGGAGGGCGAAATGCGCAAAATTTAAATTTATGTAGCTCAATATTTTATTTATACATACAAGAGCTGGGGGATGTATGGTATATGTGCCGTGCTGGCTTTGCATTTTGCCTGGCATTTGCTTTTAGTGGCACCAGCATAACAACAATAACAACAATATCAGCGGGTAGACATATAGACACATAGATATGTAGATATGGCCGACAACATGGCGTCGCGTGTTAGTTACGTGAGGCCAAAGCGAAATTTTCTGCTGACGTCGCGTTGTCAACTTTCACTTCACCTGCAGCTGTGGCAACACATTCCATGCCAATCCTCTCTACATATATGGTATATAGTATATACTCTAAGGTTCCCTATTTCTGGCTGCCTAACATGCATTAGCAGCGGATAGTCAAATAACGTTGATAACACTCATACGCCATGCGGTCCCTCGTTTTCAACTTTAACGTGAATTTTGTGCCTGTGCTGAAAAGTTTGTCAATTTTTTTTCCTCTCTCATCTTGTTCTGCTTGAAAAAAGTTTTCCCCATTTTGCTGCTGCCTTTTGCCGTTGATGTAATGAAATTTGTTGAATTCTAAAGGCCAAATAGGAATCGAGAAAAACCATTAAAGCGTATTCTTTGCGTCGATGAAGTTTTAGCCAAAAGCTTTCCGCAGATTGATTGGCATCAGTGGGCGGTTTTTTGTCCCCGCCCACACGACTACTGCTGCCCAAATTTTCCGAGCGTGTGTAAGACAATAAAAGTAATTGAGTGCGTAGCTTGTTGCTACATTTTCCTCACTGACTTTTCCCCAGCCTGCTTCATCAATGTAGTGTAAATTGTGTCGCCAATGTGCGTGTGTGCGCTCGACACTCTGTAAGAAGGGAAAATTGGCTGCGATGGGCGTTTGCAGATTGGCCCTCAGATAGACCCAAGCCATTACCGTGTTTTTGTACTTCGAGTACCACTCCGATGTGTCCGGCATGTCAAATTGCCGGCTGGACAATGGAGATGAAGATGGAGATTACGCTGGCTATTTGTTGTCCAACAAAAAGGAAGGGAATAAAATTGTGATTATCTTTTGGTTGGGTCAAGTAAGGTAGTGAAACTTTAACTCTGGATTGTCAGGTATGCAAGAGAAATGTACTATAGAGTCTCCGGAAATCTTGTTTTGATTTATTTTGCTTAAAGCAATCATACTCTATTCACACTTAAAACCTTTGTAAGTGCTCCCAACAGCATCATTATACTGCTCACAATTGCGTGCTAAGCATACACTAAAAGAACTAGAGTTAATTAAATAGAAATGTTTATAATGCACTCTGTTCAGGTTTGTACTATTTGGCAAATTACTAGAACACAAAATTGAAAACCAAAAAAATATTCTTAAAAAGTTGATTTAAAACAAACAATGTTAAAAGTTGTATAGTATTTTACAACAAAGAGATGTGTTAAAATTTTCTTTACACTATTTTAAAACTTAAAAAATAAAATAAATAAAATTATTATATCTGAAGTTGTATCAATCTATTTTGGTTTAAGTTTAGTAAGAAAAGTGCATCTTCCATTGTGTTGAAACTATTTTGTCTCGAAATTCAAGTTTTTCCCATTATACATTAAATTTAACTGTAAAAACTGTTTTACGAAGGTTTTTCAACCTTTTTTCCGTGCCATCATTTCCTTTATTGTCAGTCAGCCATTTTCTCTCTTTTGCGCTATTTATTTGTGCCGCTTCAACAAACAACACCCATTGCGTTCTGCCTGTCTACAGTACGTTCATAATTTGCATAACGAAGTAGCGTCCAGAGCCGTCAAAGCGGATTGCCCCGCTCAGCTCGTCCAGACTTCCCTTAAAACGACAACATTTGGCCAAAATGTGCGCCCGTTTCATAACTTAATTTTAATTGAATTATGTAAATCACATGCTAAAAATTAGCAGGCGCCAACTATTTTTTAATGATGCTTTGTTCGCTTTTAATTAAAAGGCGACTGCTAATTAAATTTAACGAGTGGGCTGGCTGGGCTAAAATTCAGTCCCTTGGGAGTATTTACATGGCTGGCTTGACGGGACGATTTATCATCGTTGCATGGCCAAGATTAGCTGGCTGCCAGCTAAGCAGTTACATTCTGACCCCCGGCCCAATCTGCACTTGCAAATGATGTTCATTTCGCCCAGGTCCTTCGTGTCCCGGCCCTCTGGAAATTATGCAACAATCTATGGGAATGCATTGGACACGATTGCATTCACCGTCGGATGTAAGCCAAAAGTAGCCGCACATCAACAACTTCAACAACTACAATGCCAGCAAGAACAACAAAACCGATAAACAGCAGTGGACTTAATAATAGCCATGAAAGCTATTGAATAGAAATTGTGGTTAATATTTCTGTATTACAAAAATAAATGAAAAAAACTTAATTATTAGTTACAAAATCAATAACCAAAAATTACTTTGATTTGCCCAATAATTTGTGTTAATCAAGTGTTTCGCTTAAGTTTTTTCCTGCTTCCTTAAAACTTTAAAATCAGACAAAATAAAACACTTTTTTTTAAATAAGTTATTTCGAATGTGTTTTGTTTTTTTGTAAAATTGTAAGACGAAAAATGTTTTGATTTCTAGCATTTTCAAAATTTTTCATTGCAGATTAAGTTTTATAAATTTATTAATAATATTATTTCATTGCAGATTAAGTTTTATAAATTTATTAATAATATTATTTTTCCACAAGTGTTCAAGCTAACACTACTTCTTTGCATGTTCTAGACCTTTTTATTTAATATATTATTTAATGCCTAAAAAATTGTTAAAATAAGGTTCTTAAAAAATAATTTCCTTAAATGTCTAAAGATTATAATTTTTCCCACGACCGTATGCACCAACATCGTGGCAAAATCTGCTGCATACGTTACGGCGCTCATTTGTGTGCATGTGCGTGTTAAGTTGGCCGAGTGTGTGCAAGTGTGGGTAAGCGTGTCTCCTTTGCCGTGACAATCCGTTTAAGCGTTTCAGTCAGTCGTCCGTGAAGTGGACTCGAGTTTATCCCCGCAGTAAGAGCTTTCAAAGCTGGACAATGACCCGAGGCATTTAATTATATCCCCCAGCATATAACACAAAATAATGCAAATGGCATGAAACTGCTCTGAGTGATTTTAATGCACGTTTTTACGGTTTTGTTCAAAACTGTGCTCACAAAACGATTGCATAAAAATATGCAGATTGTCTGTACTGCGGAATGGACAAAAAAGTTAGGTAAAAAAGTGTTGGCGAAAAATGCATTAAAAAAGTTTTTAATTTATGTAACAAGATTAAACTTTTTCCAACCCAAATTAATAGTCTATAAACTGTAAGTTTGTGTACGTTGTGCAGTTCTGGCATTAATTATGATTTTTTCTCTTTACTAGACGAAATCCATTATTTTTGATAATTTACTTTGTCTAACCATTTTTTTGCGGTCTCACTCAAATCATATTGTGTTTAGGACATAAGGCACCATGCGGGTATAAATCAATTAGATCTTTTGTTTTCAAATAAATTGAATTTTTAACCACAGCCGTTTCACGTGTTAATCGCCTTAATGTGGCAAAACAAAAATTAAATATAAATAAAAAACGGCGCATAAGCAAACATTTTTACGACTTGTTAAACCAATCGCATTTACATATACGTATTTATTTCAATTGCCTGGCTATTTGTATGTATTGCCTGAGCGTCCATTATCATTTAATCATTGCAATGTAGCAATTATATTCGAGGTATTAAATTATCCGAATTGAACCCGAAGCGATTCCCGATTGCTCTTTTTATGCTAATGCCAGGCTAATTTGCATATAGAGACTCCCACTCAAGTGGAACATATTTCATTCGACTGCCGGCATAATTTAAATTACCTATTGCTTGGTTGTGCCAGATTGAGCGAATTACAATTGAATGTTATTGATTTGTGCAATAGAAGTTGTTTGCTCAGCTGATGCAATTGATATATTTATCTTAGCAGTATGCAATAGCAATTTATATTCTGATATCAGGCATTGACTGTTGAAAATAATAGAAATATCATAGACATGAGTGGATTATTACAAAAACTGTTTCTATTTGTAATTCAACTCAATGTGTCTTATTGTGATTACGTCTTGCGGTTGCCACTGGTCCATGATTTTCAGCCAAGGAAATGTTTAATTAGGCACAACACAATTTCTTTGTTATTATTCCTAGAATTATGCAAAGGAGGCCTTAGGCCAAATTTCGGGATTAAATTTAAATGCCAAGAAAATGTTACATAAATCCTGAAATTGTTTTCATTACACTTAGTTAGCAATCCTACTGCAAAATCTGAAATGTCGTGCAGTTTTGAATAAGTCCATGAACTTAAGAATTACCTTTTCAGTTCTGCAATAATATTCTTGCACTTTGAAGTAAATGCAAATAAAACTGCTTTTATTTGGCTGTCAGCTAAATGTGACTAATTGCGCATAAGACAGGTGCTTTTTTTTCGGCAGATCCATTTCCATTTCTACCTTAATTGAACTATATTTCTAGAACCAGAAAAAAAACCCCATTTAAGTTCTATATGAAAGCTATTGAGTGCCCAAGTAAATATAAAAACGGCAACCATGACTGCATAAGTCGTACAATTGCTTTGATTAGGGCAGCCACCTAAATGTGTCTAATTACGTATACGCCATGTGGTTGCTGCTGCAGCTTTTTTTGTCCGTACAAAATTTCAATAAACTGCAGCACAATATCAAATGTCGTACATAAATAGCACAACGTATCCACATACATCAATATATAAATATTTCACATTGCCGGAAAGCCGAGGGGTGTGGGAAGCGGTGTTTTATGGGTATATGGTTATTCAGGCTTCATGGATTTAAGCGAACCGCAGAAGGTTTGAGTGGCTGCCGTTACGCGCATACGGATTTGTCGATAAAAAAAAATGAAAACGAGTTACAACAATGCACATAAGACCGCATAAAATAGCAGCCCAACCCCCAAATTCCACCGCCTTCCCGACAGGAAGGGGTCAAATGGAAATCATGCTTTATTTATGATCCCCAACGCGTGGCTATGGCCTAAAGGGCACCGAATCCGGGCGCCGGGAATGGAATATGCCGGAAAGATTGACATGACATGACATGCCAATCGAGCGGCGAAATGTCTTTTTTATTTATTGCCATCGAAACGGCCCTTAATTTTTTTTTTTTAATTTACTTTATTATTTTCTGTTGCTTTATTACAATTTTTTTGTTGCAGCTGGCTGCCGAAAAGTCATTTGCCGCGGCGTTGTCAACTTTTTGTAGCACTTACAAATAATTGCAAGCACTCAAGTAGCGCCTATTGTGATGGAGTGCAGAAAGGGCGGGGCGGGGCTACCGGTTGGTTGCAACGTTTTAAAATAATTTAATAGCATTTTGAAGCGCATTCAAGGCGACTTCCGCTGCTAACTTGGCTCCTTGGCAAGGAATGGCATTTGGCTTCCTCTTTCAGCACGACGACAACGACGGCGAGAACGTTTGTGCAATTTGTCATTTGGGCAAATACACACGCAGACGAATGGTATGTCGTTCTGCGGCGTCGAAAGAGCGGACAGGATCGGGATGCTGGGTGGCAGGAGCTGCAGTCGAGAGTGTGAACATTGCACATGTGGGGGCCAACAGGACAAGCCCCTGGCAGCTGATGCACTTCAACAGATTTTCACAGGACTCAGCTCCCGGATTCCGGCTAATTTTTCATCTTATTCATCCGATCCCTGTCGGCGCTTTCAATCATTGGATTTTTGGATTAGGAATAACATGTGTTCTCTTTTATACAATTTACTGAATATCAAATATATTATTTATTTTGTATTTGCAAAAAAATGAATTGTTTTACTTGCTAAATAATAATATTTAACTAGCGTTTTCGAACGTGTGTTGGCAAATTGAAACCAGTAAATATTAGCTGATATTGTTTGTTTACAGTTGTCATCATGTCATGTAGCTCTTTATTTGCACTAGTAATAAGCTTTATTAGTTAAATTCGTCTAAATATTGAACGGATGATATTTTGGTACAACATTGATTATTATTAATATATTATAAATTTTTCACAAACCAGTTGTCTATTATAATTTTATGATTGGAGAAAAACAGAGGCAATGATATTTAAAATCCAATTACTTAATCCTTTAATTATATTTCTGATAATATTATGATTTAAAATCAATCTTATAGATTCATTAAAATTCAAAAGAGGATATTCCTTCATTTCCCCTAACAAAAAACATAAGTCACCCTTAAGCTCTTCCATTAGCACTTAGAACCTTCTCAAAATTGGTGAAAATCCACCTCACTTTTGCACTCAATCTTGTTCATTGTTGGGAACAAAGTTTTGCCCTGAAATAATTCACATTGTATGCTGAGAGCGGCAGCAAAAAAGGTAATTAAGTACAGAAATTTCTCATCTATGTTTCGGTGAAATTTTTGCACAATTTAGCGTTCAATTAAAAGTCACTTCCCTTAGAAACGAAGCGAGGGAGAGAGCGAGATATTCGAGGCAGGGCCAATGCAGTTTCAAGTGGTCGATGGCAAATTGCACTTGAGTAGATATTTTTTCGAAAACTAATTGCTTTCATTATCGTGGCAGTGCAGTGCAGCCGGCGTTGCAAGCTCATCATCGTTATCCCCATCATCATCCGGTTGTAGGTCCTAGTCTTCGGGTCCTGTTTAAATATTCATTGAGTGGCCGCCTTTTTTCCCCAACCCCAGGCAAACGAGTTGGGAGCATACAAATTGGCCATTCCAGAAAGGGCTGAGTATCCTCCCTTTTTACCTCCCATTCTGGATTGCCGGCTGTCTCTACGTGACCTTGCCAATTGAACGGGTTTAAGTTCTGCCATTGATTTTCGTTTGCCTTGTTTTCCGTTGTATTTTGCACTGTTTTCCCTTTGCAAACAGCTCAATTTCATTTCGCTTAGTTTGCCATGAATAAACTAAAGTTGCAATGTCGCAGCGGAGTTTTCGGGGGGAGCGTAGTAGCTGACTCGGCACAACTGTACCTGTACCGCATCCATTTTGTTGTTCGCCTAAGTGCTTCATAACATTTTAACACGCTTGTCTCTGGAACTGGCTGGCCCGGTCCCTTTTCTCCCTAGTACCCGAATCCTGCTCCCCCCGATCCTTTCAGGTGCTTAAGTTTTTGAAACTTCTTGCCAACTTTTACGCTGTCTCACAGCCTCAGCTTTGGCGCCGCCATTGTTTCCATTTTTGTTTTTTACGCTTTGTCTTTGGTATTTTAATTAAAAAACTGTCGTTAGTTGCGTTGCAAGTTTTAAATTAAACAGGCCAACATCTCTCATCTCTCCTCGGAGCTGCCAATGGTCGCCAACGTCTCTAAGTTGCGGCCGCTTGGAACTTGGAATATGGCACTCGGGAGGGAAGTTTTCGGTAAACCCATGTCTGGACTTCTTAAACGTCGATTTAAATATATTTAAAAATGTTCAAATCTTTAAAACCAAATGTTTTAACCGTTCATTTAAAACCCAATGTCTTAATTTGGTTTTAAGTCAGGGACCGTAATCGTTATAAGTGACATATTAAAGTACACAAAAAATAGCGCCAAAAAATCACTATTGTTTTTGTTGCCCATAAAAATAATAATAGTTTTGTAAGCGATTAAATAATCCTTAACAAATAATAACCTAATTGTGATTTTTATTTTTCAACCAAACCATTAATTATTATTTACTATTCCTGTTTTAAATTGACGTTTAAAATCAATGCATTTGTCAAAGCATTTCAGTAATTTAGGAAATTATTTTAAAAGATTAAATTTTTTTTACTTCGATCGAAAACCAATTTTTCTTTTAAGGAACTGAGAATTAGGGACTTTATTTTACACAGAGCTTTGTAGCCTAGACAAAATAAATTATTCCTTTTTAGAACCGAAACTCAAACTAGGGTTAATGAGGTTTCTGCCGTTGAAAACTGGAATTAATTTAACCAGAAAATATCTACTGTCGTTCCTGACCAAAGTTTCAAAAACTTTTGCTTGAAGGATTCTGTTTTTTGTTGTTCTTGCAGTAAAATGTATTAATGTTTATGTCGTAAATTGAAAGCGGAAGAAATTTGGTTGAAAATTTCCTTTCCATGTTATCTATTGCAGACTCTGGCCAAAAGTTCAATCGAAACTTTATCGAACTGCCCGTGGCAGAGATTCGTGCGCTCCCTGATTAACTTTCAGGCTTTAACACGGCCCGATGTCTGACTTAATGTCTACTAATTATGGAAAGTATTGCTAATCACTGAGCACAAATCGCTTTATTAATCAGATTAGCTGCAGTGCCCACGCAGGCAGCATTGGGGGGCGTGGCCCGCCCTCTTGTGCTTGATTAGCCATCAGACGACTAATTTGCACATTGATGGCGTCTTTTATTGAGGCATCGAGCCAAGCTGAGGCGAGCTTTTCGGTTGGCCAAGGCGAGCATGTTGATTGGCATAATTAGAACGAAGTTAGTGCGCTCGTACGTGGCTTTCTCGGTGTGTGTGTGTGTGTGTGTGTGTTGGTGAGTGTATATGTGTGCTCGTTTGCGGCTGTGTGCGTGGCGGTCCTATAACTCTATTTCATTAGTTGTGCAGCCGGTGCCATCCCAAGCTAGTCTCAACATAGAGTACGGAATCAACCAGGCTGGATCTGCATTATTTTAGAGGAAGTAGTTATCCACACAGACACCGCATGTGCAGCTTAACTCAGGGCAACAGGAATATTAACAATCTTAAAAGAAGCACCGATTGTCTTAATGTTCTTTTAGAAAATTAATTTTGTTTTATATGTCATGTACCTGTTTTAAATTAGCTCAAAAACAAATCGCTTGGAAATTAATAGTTTAAAACCTTTTTTTTTTAAAATAAAGTTTAAAAAACGATCCTAAAGATTATAGTTTTACTAGTACACCATAAGTATAAGACAACTGTTTTAAACTTAAACATTTATATAAAACCATAATACCATTAAATAAATTTTAGCTAAAAAGTAAATTTAATTTAAAATTAGTTTGTAAATATTAAATATACTTGTCTTTATACTTAAGTTGTGCCTACTAGCATCTAATTTATTATTATTATTAAACCATTTAAAAACTTAATTAATCATATTTTAAGTAAAATACTTTGTTTTGTCAAACCGTATTTTTTTTATTTTTTCTTAAATGGTTTCGGCAATTGTAAAAATCTTTTAAGAAATTTGTTTATATAAAAAACACACATTGAAATATCCAAATTAAGATAACCGTTTGTACCTAATGCAATATTTAAGAAAAAAAATATATATAATATTATTATTTAAATGCTGGTGATTTAAAAGGATTTTGCGATTTTGTAAATTATGATGGCACAGTTTTATTAAGTTTTATTCTCTACAAATTGATTATCTTAATTAGGCAATCTTATAGTTAGCACCTTATACCCGCTACAAGGGTATATAAGCCAGAACAGGATCCTAATGAATACATGGTAATAAAAGATAAGCTCCTCATGTGCCAGCATGCGTGCTGCCGAGCAAGCGAGAGGGGGCTAAGGCGGAAGCGAGACAGAAAGCCCGCCCATTGTAGCTCCTCGGAGATAAGAAGCGAAGCTCGACTCATTTGGGTAAAGTGCCAAGCGCAAATTGTATCGGGCTCTATCTCCATCTGGAGCATCCCCGATGCTCCTGCAGCGCATAAATGAGACGCATATTAACTGAATTTCAGTTCGAAACTAAACTCATTAAATAATGTTGCTTGCCAGCTAGAATAAGCTCCAGGCGAATTCTGGAATCCTGGGGGAATGACATCGTATTTGATGGCATGGAGATAGGGAAAGAAATAATAGGAATAGGAGTCGGCTTGGCGATGTTCCACTGTTAAAAAGCCCTTAGTACACGATTGTAATCACACCTGCCACTATAAATTTGCTACCGGGGATTTGCATGGCCAACAATTAAATGAATGGAAAACTTCCCTTCAGTCGAGAGCCAGGCGAAGAGCTCTTGTTTTCATTTATGTTGCAATACCATTTTAGCTTTGTTGGAATTGTATTGCGTTTATACGCCAAAAGTTTCCTTTAACCAATGTAATAAATAAAATTAAATGTAATTGAAACATTTCTTTGAGGTAATAAACATGTATAAATGTAAAAAAGGTGTTAATTAAGCCAAAATGCAAAGGTTTTTGTTAAAAATTTGTTTATTAATAATATTTATTACAAATAAAATAATTCTTATATAAGTTACATATTCTTCTTATTCAAATTAATTTTTAATAATTTAATCATCTCGTTTTCCTTAATATTATGGTACTCATTAAAGTCACCATCCTAAAATTTGCTTCTAGTTTTTTTGTTTAAAGCTGCGAAAATAAAGACTAGCCAATCAAGAAAACTAAAACTAAAAACTAAAAATGTTTTCAGTTCTCAGAGGTTTTATGTTCATATATTAGTTTATCCATTGTAATTTATTTTATATATAAATGTGGATATCGTGTAGAATAAAGTCGTGTGGACCCCAAACTGCAGATTGGAAAGAGGATACTCGCCTGCAGGAATTTGACTGATTAGCCAGTTTGAAATGGCGTTGCTGCAAATGGAGCACGTGACTGCCAAAGTGGGGCGATTTCAGGAATGAAAGGACCAGAAGGAGCAGGGTGTGCGGACCGAAGCTTTGGGAATTGTCTGATGCCGGTGCCGATGTTGGAGATGAAGCTCTGTGCATGGCAAGTGCACGTTTTGTAACGAATTGAAAACATTGTCGTCGCTGTTCATTCACTACCACTTTCCGCCTGCCACCACTATATATACTCCATCCATTCAGTCCTTCGTTCATTCACTCATTTGCTGCAACATTGTTGCGAACCAGCCAACAATGATGTCGTCTAATGAATGCGGCAACCGTTTCGACAGCAACCGAAATTCGAAATGACTTTTATCGCTTTTAAGGGACCCCGATGCACAAAAAAAAAAAAAAAGAAATAAGAACTCCCTTGACAGCCGCCCATCAAAGCCTTAAATAAACATTGACTGCATCAAATGGCATTTGCAATGACAATTTCTTTCAATTAAATTGACATTTCGCCATTTGGGCTTGAATAAGGGCACTGCTTGCCATTCCACATAAAAAAAAAGATTTTAGTCAAATTTGCATATAAATAAAACAAATTTTGAAAAATTTGTGAATTATCCTAATCACATATCGATTTAATAAACCATAATTGCAGATTAACAAATTAATGTTTAATAGAAATTGGTTTAAAAGGAATTAACAAAATAATAATTTTTGAAATATGGGCGGTAACATTTCTTTTAAAGAACAAAAAAAAAAGATGTTGACACAATTCGTTTATTTAAATGGTATTACATAAAATACAAATACATACCTTATATTATATTTATTATTTTATTTTTTTTTATTATTCTTTTATTATACTTCAAATTTAATTAATAGTTATTTTGTTATGCTCGTCACCTTCCTTAGATTTTATTTTAAATTTCTAATATGGCGTTTTATTTAAAAATAACCACTAAATTGGAATATTTCTGAGTGTGGCCTTTATTCAGATGGACCGAGTGATAAACTATCTTGGGTATTAAATACAAAAATGAATATCTAAGATGGCCCTGAGGGATTCCCTCTGTTGATTGCACTGCCATGGCAGTGAAGCCAATCCAATTCAAATTTCCGACTTGGCTAAGTAGCGCAGCGGCAGCAGCGAAAAACTGAAGCGAAAAGTTCAAACAAATGTGCGGAGTGGGATGGGAAAGTGGGGAGTGGGGAGTGGGGAGTGGCTAAAACGCCCGAGTCAAGCACCAAGTTTTGTTGACTTTGGTTCTGCGACTTACGTTCCAACATCGCCTCCTGCAATCCTTTTGGCCCTTTCGCCACTGCATTCCGCTTTTTGTTAATTTAGCATAAGTGACGAGTGAGTGACTCTTGGTAAATGCTTTTGGGCGAGCGCACGAAGATTGATTAGAGCGTGCAAATTGTTGGCAGTTCGCGGACTCCTCCTTTTATCACTCCGTTAACAGAATTTGTGGCGCAGCTGAGCCAACAATTGATGACTGTCAATGGTACATAATTAATTTACATTTAATTCGAAAAGTGCACTGCATAATTAATAGACTCGCCGGCAAATAGGCGTGATAAATATATGGGTATCAAATAAAAATGTATACATTAAATATAAATATTTAATAATTGCGCTTTATGCATGTGACTGTCGCAATTGTCGCTTATTGCGCTTTTTGGTTTCATTTACCATTTTTACTGATTGAAAATTTCATGTCATGGCCATATGGGCAATCAACATTTATAATTGCGATTATAATTAAAGCTTGATGGTGTGAATTCCAAAGAAGGCTTTTAATATCATTAAGTGATATTTTGTTTAAAGGCTCTTTTTGCAAAATACTCTTTTTTTTTGGTTTACTGTTGCTTTTAAAATTTATTTAAGAGATAAAAGAAAAGAAATAAAATTCAAAATTCCAAAAATATTTCAAATTTTTCGAACAGGCTAAAAAATAAAGTTAATCATTGATTGTGATATAAGCTAAGAAAACTCAAAAGAATATAAACGATTAATAATAATTTTTTTATGATCCTAGATTTATTTGAAATATAGTTAACTTTGTTCTGGTGATGTTAATAGTAAGTAATAGCTTAGAAAATGAAATCTGCTGTTTTTAAGAATTGTTTTAGATACTATTTTATTCATTTTGGATTCACAAGAAGCTGTGCAAACTATTGATTCCTAAATTTGAAAAATAAAGTACTTCTTCGAATGCCTTTGCACTGGCCAGTGTTCCCTCCAATGAATTGGCCAAACGAGTTGGGTACGCTTCTTTTCAGTCATCTTATTCGTATTGCACTTAATGCTGGCTAATGGCCCAACAACCTGACAACCATGAGACAACATCAGTAGCAACAGCAACAACAGCATCCGGAGCAGAGGCTTGTGCAGCCAAAGTGGCATCAATCATACGCCACGTATACCGCAAGCCGAAAGCCGCCAGTCGAAAGCCATTTTAAGCTGTATATTTATGGCTAAGCAGGGGCTGCAGTAGCAGTAGCAGTAGCAGTAGCTGCAACTATAGCTATATAGCCGGGAATCGGGGGAATCGGTGGCAAAAAAAACCGGGTAGGGAACATGCAAAAACGTTGCAGCTGCGTGTGCAGCAGACGATAAGCGAACTGAGCGGAGCACAAATGAAAGTTGAAAGTGGATGGAGGAGCCGGGATACGGCAGCCCGTTGGCCTGGTATCCGTTTCCCAGGATTCCCAGGGGATTCGCCGCCCGACGAGATATGCATGTTAAGTTGCGCCGGGCAAAGTTATGCCCGATCCGGGGTGCTGGGGCCCCTGTAACTGTAACTGCGGTTAAGTCAACAAATTAAAACTTTTTCCACTGCCGGCCAAGGCAAATGAGATGGTTGGGGGCGAAACTCCCAGAACTTATGCACGAGTTATGCGCATAAGCGGCAGTAGTCAGCGCCAAGGAATAAAATACTATTTAATTAAACTTTTGCACGTGGTCGTTTGTGTTTGCTCAGTAATATAATAATTTTAATTCAATTTACACTCGGCCGAAAGGGGCAAACACAAATATAGTGCCAGCGACTGGGAGTTTTAATTCAAAACTAATTTGGATGTGGCAGGTTTTCGGGGGTCGAGAGCCACGTGATTTTCAGGGCATAAATAACAGTCTGTGGTCCGAGAATGTTGCTCATTTGTAAGGCAGCTGGGAAAAAGGGGGGTGCTAAGGGGTTTCAGTTATATAAATTGCTTGTGAAATTGAATCTTTATGGTTCAGCTGGAATATTTTGGCAGATAGTCTATAAATTATGGCCACCAAGGGCATACATGCCCGCAAAAAGTTGTTGGGATTTTTCGACCCACTCTCTCTCTCTCTCCCCCATATTTTATATATTTTTTTTCCTCCTGGTTTTTGCGTCTGCCCTGGGAAATGGCTCGCATATGGTGTATTCTTGTTGGCACAGCCTCTGCCTGCCGCTGTTGTTGTAAATGATTATCTTGGGTAGACTGCCGGCTCATTGCGTTGAAGTGGCACATTTTGTGGCCTGGCAATGGGGAGAACATTTCGAAATAGTTTCTAAATTAGTTTGCAAATGTTTTTGACGTCTGTTTGCGGCAAAAGGGATTGCTTGAAGTGCACAACGTAACATGTGGCGTATGGGTAATATTATTTTAAACCCTTCTGGGGGCATGTGAATGATGAGTGTGTGAGTGAGGAATGCCCCTTCAATTTATTCTCACTTATCGAAAGTTGTCCCAGTTGCTGGCTTCCACTTTAAGAATTTACAATTTGCACATTTTTTACGCTGCGCACCGTGGCGTATACGCAATATGCTAATCAAGCTTTCATTGCATACTTTGCTGCTCATTTGCATAGCGCTCACCCGCATACACACGCACATTGGTCTGGAAAAGTTGGCAGTTTGCTGTCAGTTTGCACATTTTAAAAAACATACATTTTTTACGAGTTTCTAAGAGTGTATACCATGAATTACTTCCGCCACACATATGATTGATCAGGTCGCCCACTTCGCTTGCACCTTATCATCCATTTGCAGAACATCTGAGTTCCTTGACTCAGGCGTAGTCACCTCCTAGCTGCTGCGGCTTAATTCCCCGAAAGGACCCGCTGAAGCCCTCAGCTTTTGGCCTTCCATTTAGTTACTGGCCCGGTCCTGCAATATTCATGCAGCTCTCGAGTCCCGAGTAAAGTCAAATCGAGCCTTGGGCCGTTCGCTCGTTTACAGCTGTAAGTGTTGTAATAAGTGAAGTGTATTTACCCAACAACAAGACCACGTCCTTAAAAGCTTCTCTTCGTTTCGCCGCTTCAGCCACCCCCTTTGCCCCTGTGCATCGGTGAAAAGTTTACGAAACGTTGGAAAATTGTTTGCGGCCATAAAATTGTGTGCAACCGAAGGTCCGAAAAAGGCCCCCAGGCTGAAGTTGTAATTGGGAATGAGCTCGAACAGACATCGCCCTCAGCCAGTGGGTATTGGATTGCCTCTTTTCGGTTTCCCTATGTTGCCCAGACTACACTGTAAGCTTTGATTTTAGATTGTTTCGAGTCCTTGAAGACTACAAATGAAGTACGAGTGATTTGAAACTGGGAGTATTTGCTTTTAATTCTATGTTTCGTTACACGTTTTTGAATAAAGTATTAAAAGGTTATGATATACTAGCTCAATGCCTTGTGAACAACAATAAAGTTACATCTTAATTTTGTTTTCAGTCATTTTTTAACTTTTATTTTAATTTAAATAAAGTAAATACTACTCCTATAAATGAAACAATTTTTATTGTCTTTCGTTGTGCCAAAAAGTTCACAAAAGTGTCAAAAAGGATGGTTTTCAAAATTTATGAACGTTTAAAAAAATAGATATGAAGTAATATTTCTTTATATATTTTTGAACACAAGTTTTATATCTTGGGAGAGAAAAAATGTGAAAGACAGAAATGTTAAAAAGCCTTAAGTAGGCCAAATAAAATTTAAGGAACAATGGTTGCCTGATAATAGTTTGAAGCAGACTAAAAACGCAAATTTTTGGGCAGTGAAATGTTTGCTTCTGACGAGCTTTTCTTTGGGACTATCAAGTTATTAAGTTTATGTAATTGTTGTTCCATACCGAGCATTTGATTTGGAATGGCTTATGGCAGCTTACAGAGGCGTTATCTTCGGATAACTTGTCCCCAGGGCGTCTCGGCTGTCAAGTTTGCAGCTCCGATTTCTGTTTTTGTTTCTGCTTCCGCTTCCGACTCGGTTTCAAGTTTCCAGTTTAAAGTTTCAAGTTCAATGCGAGTGCCAAGTGTGGGTTCTAATCAGGCTCAGATGTGCAGTGCACTGCAAAATCAAGTGTCAATGTGTTGACTCTTTGTTATTTGTAATCCAGACGGCGTACTGCTGAAAATAGAGAGATGCGAGTGATGAACAGCAGTCATTTCTATTACGTATTCCTATTCGTATTCGTATTCTCCATCCTAGTCCCAGTCAGCAATTTGCTCACATTCCTTTGGCCTTTGTCGATGCGATGCGCCTTGTCGGCAGTTGATTAATGATGACAAAAGTGGGAGCCCCGTGAAAAGCAGAGCGGAACGGAGAAACTGGGCAAAAGCTTAATCAACAGATGCGACAGATGGGAAAAATGGGCAACGGATGGTGGGGGACGGTGTCGTCCCATGTCAACCCCAATTCCGGGCCTCACCTCATCAGCGTTTGTCGTTGTTTCGCAGCAGGAAAAATAGGCGCGGCGCTCGGTTACTTTGATGTGCCTCACGTAACCGAACCGCCTTGGCCACGCCCCCGTTACCACAGCTTGTTCCGGCCGTAAACATGAAAATACCGGAGAAACAAGCTTTAAATTGGAGGCGACATCGTAACCCACTTCAAGGGACAACGAAAACGAACGCTGGCTAATAAAAATTGGACCAGGCAATGGTCATTGTTTTTGAATCGATTACCGGAAAAGGGTTGACCATAAATCTTGGCTAGAGAAAGCCATGAATCATTTGGGTCGGCTGTAAAGGCCTCTTCGCTTGGCATAAATGTCAAAAAATTTGATAGAAATGCCTATCAATTTGAGCGAAAAAGCCAACGTTCGAAAATATCTCTTTCACATTTCGCGTATTTAATTTCGCTTTATGGCATTTTATGGGGGCATAAGTCAAAAGCGGCCATAAAGTAGCGTCTTGCCAGGCATGCGCTTGTATTACGCATACGCCGTGTTGAACACGCAATAAAAATACCAATTGCAGTGTGTACGCCCCACGCTTACGCCCACGCTCACGCCCATGTGCAGAAGGGGGATTCCCGTCGGCCATTGTTTCGTAATGTGGCTGCATGTAAAATTTATTGTTGATTTTATTTTCACCGTCGTCCTTTTTACACAACACATTTTCCGCTTCCTTTTTGTGCATTTTTATGGGCATAAATTTACAAGCAGCCACCGGGTTGGAATCGCTTGGGATGGGTTTGGTTTCGTTCTGGTCCGGTTTGAGGACGTTGGGTACTTGGGAGCTCGAAGGCAGTCGCCACTCTTGGCCAACCCCAGGTGCGTTATTGTGTCAGCCTTGACCGACAGTCGAAAGTCGACGGTCGAGAGGCGGGCAATCCGTAGCAGGCATAAATTCTACTGCAAAGCCACCAGCTGGCTCGGGACAGTTCCAAGTTGAAAAGTTAAATATACACAAGGCGTTTGTCAGAGCACTTGGAAAAATACAAATTAAAACTAAAGTTGTTATTGTGCTGCGGAAATGTTGAACAAATTGCTTGAAACGTGAAATGTACAATGATTGAAATGTACAACATTCTATCAAAATTTTAAAGATGCCTTTTATGCTTATTAAATTTTATATTTTAGAAATCTGTAAATTTTAAAATTTTCAGACTTTTATCTTTAAACGTTTATTTTCTCATTTAAACATTTTTTTTTTAATTTCTCACACGTTTTATATAAATAAAATCATGCAGTCTATTTTAATTAATTTTAACTATAATTTTTAACTTATTTAAGGAAATGTTCAATTATGTTAAATAAAAACAATGTTTTGGTAGCAGCTTATTTATTTATTGATTAAACAAAATAGTCCTTTTATATTCTTTTATTTTTATTTTTATTTGTTTATGTTTATTTCGAAATTTTGTTTGCCTAAATAGACTTTAAACCATATTTTTGCTAGCAATATATGTAGACTTTCAATATATTTTTTTTGGAATAATATTAACCTATTTTACAAAAGAAAATTTTAGATCAAACTATTTTGTTAGATTTTTTTTTGGGATATAATGATTACTTGATGCTTTCAATAAAAATGATTCGACTTTAAAAGAAGAATTACCAAGGTTTTGTTGTAGACTTTGAATTCCATAGATCTTTTTTTTAGGCTTGTATCAACCTGTTTTTTCTATAAAACAAAGTATATTTATCCAGTAAAAATATTGTTTTATTTAACTTGTTTACTTCATCTCTTTTCTAAAAATGTTGACTTTAAAATCTATGGGCCATATTTATAGAAAGTTGTTGTTTTTTCACAGTGCTTGTGCTTGATTACATGTATTTGTGCTTGGCTAATCCGACGAGTAAGGACCTCAAGATGCTTGTCTTTTGGCAGCAACTCCGACTCGACTTCGTTGCCGACTTGGCCCAGGGATTGGGTTTGGGCATGGTATAGGGCTTGCGTGCAGGACACCCATTAGACGAGGACAGCGGCAACGAGGACATCATGGCGGAGAGCTGCGATTCCCGGGCACGTGGCAACGAGTGTGCTCCATATCCTTGCCTGCCTTGAAACGAGCGTGAAAGTATTTTCAGCATTTTTGGCGTAACGCTGAAACGGCCAATTAATATTCCCCAACTCCCAAATGGTCCCCTTTTCTTCAATTTTTTTTACTTTGCTGGGAGGCCTATTGATTTTTTGTTACCTTTGCAAACTTGTTGAGGCGCACGGTCGTTTGGCATGTTTGAGTGGGAGGCGGCAAGGTGGGCGTGTGCCCAACAATTAAGCAATTTTCCTTGTGGGCGGCAAAATGGCAAGGTGTCTTTGGCGTTGGCTTTCGCTGTGTGTGTATGCGCGTTGTCCGACTGCAATTGATATCGCCCCATTGCATTCGGTTTCGTGTAATTGCAATGCATAATTCCGGCTTGGCGGTTCAGCGGTTTGTGAAGCGTTATAATGCGCTTATGTCCTGCCATGTAAAGGAAATCGGAGGCAGCCAACTAACATAATTAGGCAGATAGTGCTTTCGCGCAAATCAATTGCAATCAGTCGCCGGGCCATCTGCTTTGTCCACTGATTAATCGAAAAGATAAACATCTGCAAAGATGTTGTTAATTCGTCTTTATAAATGGTTATGGCCTGAAATTAAATTTCACATTTGTTAGTGGATAAATATAGAGTTGCTATAATTGAATGTACGCAAAAAATCAATAAAGAAATAACTGATTGCCATTTAATATGTTTATAAAATCCGCAATTCTTAAAAAACGGATTTATTTTAGAGTCTTTAATTTTGAAATTCATGGTAGATATTTTTGTATATTAAGTGAGACCTGCAATTCTCAAGCATCCAGACATCATAAGTGTCCAGGATAAAATCTAAGCCACTTGTTGAGTGCTTTTGGCCCTTGGCGACCATTAAGGCTCTGAAAGCCAGAAAGGCAGACCTACACACCCCTGTTGTAACCCAGTGTTGTCACAAAGTGTTCGCACAATTATTTTAAATGACTCGACACAAAAATTAAAAATGCAATTATTGCATAATGAAAGCGTGTGCCAACAAAGTCGAGTTTGGCCAGCAGCAGGATTCGGGCAAGTGGCCAAAACGGATGAGGCACGCCTCCGAAACTTGTGTGCATAATTCGGTCAACGCTCGACAACTAACGCCCGGCGGGAAGTCGAATCTATGGGTGGATAAAAGGTACGTAGGGATCCGAAGGAACAAACAACAGAAAAAGGTCTCAGAGAGCGGTTGGCTATGGGCGCGAACAAAGAGAGCAAATCCAAAGCGGCTTAAATGTGTGCTAAGTGCCGTTGAGCTTATAATGGAACACCGCACACACACACACTCGCAGTCGTCAATTTACACCTGCACCCCCGTATACACACTCTTACACACGCAAAAACAAACATCAGGATAAATAATTCTGATTAAGGTGTTTAAAATTACACCACACAACATTTTACAAACACTGAGTACTAAAAATTATATACAATACATTATTTAAAATGGAGCCAAAAATTATTTCGCTGTAGATTATACAATAGCTAAACGATTTTTTGCATAAGCATTAGCATCAAACTTATATATTTTTGATATATACAAGTTAATGAGTTTAGAACTTTGTTTTTCCCGGTGTACGTATATACAAACAGAAAGTTCGGGACGGGGATTGAGGGAAACGCTGTGGAGCGCAGTTCCCGCACAGCAGCCACACCCACTTCCGGTGTTTGTCCAGGTAAAGCTGGGGGCCAAAACGCAAACCGCAAAAACCGCCAACACATAAAGCACCAATACAGCAACAAACACACCCACACCAACACACACACAAACACACACACACACACCCACAAACAGACACTAGAAGCCCGAACAAAGCATTTAACTAGGCGCAGCCTCAACCGCAAAGAACCGCCTCGTTTTTTACGATTTATTTGCCGAACAGAATTTCCGTTGTCATCTCCTTGATTGATGGCCCCGAGGCCCCAAGAATGCTCGCCTGTCAGTCCTCCTATTCATTTGAGTGTGTTATTAAACTCATGCTTAATTAACGCAATTATTTCGGCCATTTGTTTGGCAGCAGCGAATTGTGTTTCGATTTAAGCCACCCACATTTGGCTGAAGTATACTTGGCTCGCCCTCCCATCACATCGCACAATTACTTGTCACATCAAAGTGATTTTCGACGCGGTTGCTTTTTTAATTTACTGCAAAAAAAACTTTAAAGTTTCAGTTTGTAATTTTTGAATACATTTTCTTTACACGCATAAGGTTAAACTATACATACAGAAATGTAACTATCACATATTTAATACATTTATGGTATTGTGATAGGCTTATATATTTATTTACTAGCTAAACTGGAATAAGCCTATTACAATTGAATAGTTATCTTTTTAAGGGCTGTACTTGTTCCGTGCTGTAATCTTTTTCCAACCAATAGCCCCATTTCCCCCGTGGCCATCAATGTCGACGTTCTTGATCACAAAAATTGAATTGAATATACAATTGAATTTTTGAAAAATGGCTGCACAGGCAGCCCAGCAGCAGCCATTGCATAGTTCCGCCACAGACAGCTTCAAGGGAGGGAAAGCTTCCGGCATAGAAAAGTCTCTCTCCCAGGGGTTGGGAAATGGGGAAAACTGCAACCTGCAGCCTGAGCTATGACAGTCGTCTAAGGTCACGCCGGCAACAGCTGTCGGTGATGGGTGGCCAAGTGAGCGCGGACAGTTTCCATGCATGGCAAATGACAGGCGATGTCGAGGTGTTCAAGGATTTGCCTCGACTCAAGTGCAATGATGCGGCAATAACAGTTGGCCAAGGATATGCCAGCGATCCGGGCTGAGAGGCTGCAAGTGCCTGGCAATTGATTGTAAATAGGAAAATGATTACACCGAAAATTGGGTTGTCCATGGCTGCAAATGATGCGTTGTACACTTAAGCCCCGGATAACATATTTCCACCTGAATCAAGGGACATTCCCATTACATTTCATAATTTTTGGTGTTCAAAAGAGAGTTAGCCAGAGCATTTGATAGAACTAAGATTCATATTGTTTGTTTTAGTACATGTAATTGCTTTTTTAATAGCAAAAAAAAAAATAAAAATCATTTTACTAAAAAGATAAATGATTTGTTCAATAATAAAATGAAATATAAATTCATAGAAAATACTGTTTAAGAGTAAATGTACACTTTCATTTAAAGAAACTTTATCTTTTACAAATAAAAGTTTTATTATAAGTCTTACTATCAAACAGAAATTGAATTAACAATTGTTATGCAAGCAATGCTAACAAGAAAAACACTGTTTTCTGTCCAAGTAGGTTTCTTTGAATGCCATTTTGGATTAAAAGAAGTGCTTGGACAAGGGAAAATCTACTGTGTCCTCACTGCCCGTCTAAATATTTAGACAATCAAACAAGATTTGCGGCAGGCAAGCTATTTATTTTGTGGTTAAGAAGCTTGCTTTCCAATCGATCCGAATGGACCCATTGCAATGGGCTGTTTCCTTTGCGGTGTTGGCCAATGCTGCAGTCATGGGAATTTCGTTTACGTTTCAGTTGCTGCCCGATTTTGCGGTACCGGTGGTTTTGATGGTTCCGGAGGGGGCACAAAATGCCCCAAATGCAAAGTCAAAGGCGGAATTCAAAAGCCAAAGCCAAGGGGATTTTTCATTAAACGCGCAAATGAGGTCAAAGGGTAAAAGCGTTTGAGATGTTCCTTGGAAGTTCTATTAATTAGACATTGCCCTTTAGCTTTGTAGTCTATCGAATAATTACAGCTCAAATTGGTATTGCATTTTTCAGGTGGAAAGTAAAAAACTAATAGCTACAAATTTGCTTGAAAAAGGACTTATTTATTATGTACTTTAAACTATAAACAAGTTAAAAGTTTAAAGTTTTTATTTTTAAATAGGTATATAAATAATAATATTAACAGAAAAGCGTTTCTTTCAATATTTAAATTAAGATTTTGTGACATTTTAACCAAAATAAAATATTTTTGTGCGCCGTTTTATTTTTTTTTTTTTTACACAAAAAATGTTAATGCTTTTATTGTTGTTCTATTTTTGTATTGGATTGTGGCAAATTTAAAATACATTACTGCTTAACTGAATGGTTTCGGGAAAACGATTTTAAATGTTATTGTAATTTTCGAGAAATAAATCAATTTTTATTGGAGACGAAGTGCAGTGCTGCCTCAACCCCAGCTTAATTTGCATAATCGAAAATGAGATCTGGGCTTGAGGGCCTTTAAAAACTTTTAATTGAAACACGCTTCGAGTCACGTACAAGGCGCCAACGACACTGTTAATTATAAATTTCGCTGGTTGTGTGCTTGTGTGGGTTTTTATTGCGCTGCATCGGCAATTAACAGACAAATATAACAACAAATAACTGCCAGTCAGGTTTGCAGATGCAGCGATTTTTATGTCCAACGCCGCTCGTTGAATTATTGGCGGTTGTTCATGCCGCAGCTGCCGGCATTAATCCAACACGCTCTCTTCCAGGACACACCCGTGGCACATCTAACCGATGCGCCTCGTAAAGCACAGCCCCCACAATTTCCAACAATACGCCATCCGGAGGCCCTATCCCGATACCATCGTCATCAGCCCTGGCCAATGGGCATTTTTGCAGTGATTTGCGTGCATCGGCATGTCCTGCGAGGATTTCGACCTCTCTGGCTGCGGGGCTTTTCTCGTTGGTTCGTTTTTATACGCCGAATATCGGAGAGTTTCTAAGGTATCTCTGTTGGTTGTTTCAATTGTGATGAAATAGGTCAACGTTTGATCAATACTGCAACTGCAATATATATTTTATTCAAATTTGTGTAATTATTTTGTGGTGCAAAAATAATTTTTTTTTTCTCAAACTTGGGTATTTTGTTTTTTTTAATATATTGTTTTTTGGGGCTTTTAAATTGAAAACATTGAGTTTAACATCCGAGAATAGTAATGATTTAAAAAATACACATTTTTATGAGTTACAAAATTACTGGGTAAAGCATCGTCGATCAGGTTGTCAGTATTGTTTTCAGGTATTTTTTAGTTTCACATCCCCGTCTGGCATTCAATTGAACCGAAACACGGATGGTCACTGGGGTAAACCGATGCGAGGTTGAGGGGTCGTGGGGGCACACATACGCACTCTCTGATTGCATCAAGTTGAAATAATGTAATTAGTTTTTGTGCAGCGGTGAAAACCAGGATGCAATTCGGTGGAGTAGGGATTGGGGTTTTGTTGGAGGCGTGGCAACGATCGGACATGTTTGCCTGTTCGATGTTTTGGGGCCTTGTTAGCAGTTTGCTTTGTGGAAGAGAGTTGCCAAAAAGGTGGCTTTGGGACTGTTTGTTTCGATTGGAAAGTGGTAATGATAAGTGCTTTGATTAGACCGCTAGTAATTTTGACACTTTTCAAATGGTGGCAACTATTTACATTTAGATAATTGGAGTACCACGACTTTATTTGAAAGTTTTAAAAACTGAGAGCTAAAAAATATGATCCGAATACAGGCTTAAGTTGACAAGGCTAAAGGGAAATTTTGTAACAATTTTTTTTGCTTATTTAGAAATGTACCCTGTACAGATAAAACAAACGAAAAAAAAAAAAGGTTTCCCATTTTGAACCATAATTACTATTTTCCTTCCATTTTTTGTTGGTACAAATTGTTATGTAAAATAAAAAGTTTCAAATTGTTTTTAATAGTTCTGCTATCACCCATTGTTCAAATTTTTTATATATTGCCACATTTCGTACTCATTTCGAGAAGTTCAAGATTTTTTTTGTCAAATTTTAAGCTCATTTATTCTCAAGTCTTACCATTATTTATCAACGTTTACCATATCCTAGCGCTCAATTAAACAGGCTAATTTCTTTCCATTTTAATTATGCCATTACTCATAATCCAACAGCCGGTGGACTTACTTAGCTCTCCTTGAATCGCTGGATTTCTCTTTTATTCCGCTTCATTTCCCTACTTTTGGCAGTCAGCTGTGCTCCATTTGCGGCCTACATATTTAAGTATCTTTTATATCAAGCTGCCAGCAAAAAGTATTTTTTGGCCGCATTCCATTGCGAGAATCAGAAAGCAGACCGGGCCAATTTAGTGGCGCCCATTACGCGCCATATCGAATGGCCAATTGTGCCCAAAAAATTATCGCACCATGGCATGCCATCGCCGCTCGACCGTCTGCCATTCGCTAGCCTGTCAAATAATTAATTAGAAAATAATTGCACGTAATAATTCATGGGCCCATCGGGCCGTTCAAATTGAGATAGATAGATAGGGAGAAGAAAGCGAATAGCCCATGGGCAGCCCGCCACAGATTTCGTCCTGCGATTGCCTGCCCTGTAGAGTGGGAGATGGCTTATTCCAACTGTTACTGCTGTTAATTTCGTATGCATTCGATTGGGTGCGCTGCGTGTGCTCCACACTCCCGAAACTGTCATGTCGCATACATCTAAAATTAATCATTGGCATGCAGCATAATTTATTATGTCACACAGCGGCCACATTGGCCACAAACCCAAAACTGCCAGCAGGACAAAATCAAACCAGAGGCGAAGAGGCGTTTACTTCCTGCGGTTGTCGGTTTGACATGGCACATTTAAAAACAGAGCCATGTCTATGTTTCTCTGTACCCAACAGCACTGGAAAGCATTATAGAAGCAACTCTTCCTATTAATCATCTATTTATAAATCGGTTTTATATGGAAAAAACCAAAAAAAACATTCTGACCATATCCTCAAGGTTTTGCTACATTTAGTTTACTAACTAAAAGACGCAAAAAATAAATAACTTTAAGACCATAGCTTAACTCACTTGAATGCTAAAATCGGTTTCTTGACTTTATTTGACTTGGCAGTGAAAAAGGCTAGTATTTAATAACATTTATATAATATAAAAAAAATAAAATTATTTTTAATTTCTATTCTTTCTTCCACCACTGTACCTATATGCTAGTGTGTTCCACCTCAGAAATGTCATGTTGGATGTCGGATGCCGGACTCTTCAATCAAATGCGAAAATTTGTATAATTACAGGCTGGCGAGCTCAAGTGGTGGAGCCATTTGATTTAATCACGTTAATAGCGTTTGCATGTCGCGGTGTTCTATATATATGTATAGTCGATGTATGTGTGTGGGACTTAGAGGTGTTAAATGTTTGCGGTTGCATTGTAATAAACTTGCATGCAAATGACCGCCCATCAACTTTAATTACGCCACGAGTGCCAAAGAGTTATGGAGTAATGAAGAAAAAGTGCCGGGCTCTAACGGAAGGCAAATTGATGATTGATGAAATTTTGTACGTGTACGTGTGCGTGTCAGCCAGGCTGAAATGTCTAAAGAGGGTTTTTCATAGAGGTGTGAGACGTCAAAAGGGTTTCCGGTAGATGGTGGATAAGAGGCCATAAGTTTTTGCTACCTCTATGATTGATTGTGTGCTGCTAAATGCTCCCTTACAAACTCTACCTCGTGCATCAAAAAAGGAGACACGAATCCGTAATTTATGGAGGTCTGTCAACAATGTTTGCCCTCCCACCCCCACTTAAATGAAAACACAATTGTTTGGATTATTTTGCATTTTTTAAAGTTATTTTTATTGCATTTCTCGCTCTTTCCCTCTGGCGTTCTTTTCAAATGTATTTTGTCTGAATCTCAAATGTTTCCACCTTCTTGCTATTTTATTTGCCATTCACAAACAATATTACAATTTTCCATGGATTTGTTTCATGTTTCACTTTTGTTTTCTATGTTTGTTTACAATTTGTCACAACCTTACAAATTGAAAATTGATATAAACCAATACGTTTCGGAATTTGTGTATGTTTGTTATTAAAATTTCACATTCAATAGCTTCCGGTATGTATTATGTCAAGAAACTTAAAATTGAGCTCGGTTTTATATTAACCTAACTTGTGTTTGCTGTTGGTTGGGCTTTGTTCTGCGATTGTTGCTAATATAATACTTGTTTATCGTCACTGCGGTTCTGTTATCAATTTTGTTTTGTAAGGTAGCGCCTGAGAGCGCTCGGCTTGGCCTTTTGTTTTTGGCAGCCTTGCCCGTTCCTATACACAATGCTAAATTTAAAAAATATTTTACCATTACCATCTAAATGTTTTAAAATCAAAATAGGCTTCTTGCATATTCCGTTTCGGTTTTTCGGGAGGAGGAAAACTGAATGCTATTTTCAATGTTTTATGTTTTAATTCATTATTTTATTTCAATTTGTGTTTTGCATTTGCTCATAAAAACAAATGGTACAACTTACAATTTGGCACATCATTAAAGATTAGAGTTTCCATATAATATATATTTATATACTTTATATTTATACTTTATATGACGCCTAGGCATCTGATCTATGTGAAAGTAAACAAAAGCTGGCGCTGGCTTATGGTTAAACTACACAGATTACAGTTTTTGGGGGTTCACAAAATGGATCGGGTTAAATGAAGATATTATCATATACATCATATATCGTATGTTATAATATAGCTGCAGTGTTTGATTGAGTTGCGTTTGCATTTATAATTTACTTGTAGGTTGACTTTCCTCAACGCATTGCTTAAGACAAAAATTGTGTTTTTCTTAGTTTTGTTTTTTGTTTGTTTTTAAAAGTTTGCGGTGGAAGTTGAGTTCATAATTTAAATGTATATACCGTACCGTAATATATTTAAGTTTGCTTTATAACTAGATGGTTTATCTCTTGCTTTTGCTCATCAAACCCAAAATTTCTGTGTGTTTTCTCTGGTGTGTGATCGGGGTGGGCCAAAAAGTATGCTAGGCTTTTTGGCAAACTATTTTTGCGCTAGTTGAAAAATTCATTAAATTTAATTACGTCTTTATTTTATAATTCAGTTGAAAGCTACGATTAATTTGGCAATTGTTGGGTTCGATTTGTTTTTCTTTATTGTTTTCCCTTTAGTTCGTAATCATTTACTTATCCTTTTGTGTCTGTCGTCAGCATATAAACTCTAATACCTAACTAAAAATCATTTAAAATATAAACTTTGGCTTTAAAAATGTCAACGTAAAAATAGTATATCAATGCATGATCATGAGAGAGAATCAAACAAGAAGTACCCTTTAATGAGGGTAACAATGTGAGTATGCCATAAATTGCTTCAATTTCCCAGGATCCTGGCCTGTGCGTGTGTTCTTTGTGTGTGCGTTGAGAGGAATAAGGAAAAATACCATATGTCAGCGTAAATATGTACAATCTGAGACAGTTGCTAAGTGATTAGATAAAAAAAAAACGTCAAAGTTGAAGCTCTTTGGAGTTGATGAATTTTTCATTCTTCTCTTCATCCCTTTTTTCAAGTAATTGGTAGTAGGTTTTTAAGGAAATTCGAAGAACACCTAAAGAATTGCACGATTACACACACACAATATTTAGTAGCTTGTTTTTGTTTAGCATAGTATGGTTGATAAACAACTAGTATAAATTTGATGACAGTAGCTGCCTAAGAATCAATATAGAGAACGACTTCCTTTTGTTTGGATGTTTTCCATTGAGCATTTAATCGTTAACATTTGAAAAATACACAACGTTAAAAGATTCTTTGTTTCATTTTTGTTTTGTGTGTGCATTAGATTCGAGTGTGTATAAAATAAATTCTTAGTTTGCTTAGGGAAGTTTCGCTTCGGTCTAGACCGAAAATGAACAACACCGAAACGACGTTTCTTTTTTTCCATTTTTGTTTGTTTTGTTTCTTTACACAACACACAAGGAAAGTGCTACGGAGTAAGAGCTAAAAATTGTAATTTTTAATGCTTATTATTCGATTTCCACATCATTCATCAATGGCTTTTTGTCACTGGAAGCTTGACTTTTTAAAACTAATGTTTTTTTTTTTAATTTTTTCGTTTTTTTTTTGTCGCTTTGCTGCTATGGCGGCATTTAAAGTAAATATTATTGTATATTCCAAGGATATGTCTACGTGTTGATCTTTTGCATTTACCTATGCGCTACAATTTTTTTGAGCAATTCGAATTGAGTCGTGAGTTTAGTGTGAGTGGTTTTAGCTTCCAAAATATAACATAATTAGGAACAACCAAGCAATGTATTAAAATTAAATTCGTTGACAATACAGTACAATACAGAAATGAGTATTCTTTGGGTAGTCAAATTAGAGATATCAATCTAAAGTATATACGAATAAATATTTTTGTTTGTGCTTTAGCGGTTTGCAAATAATATACAATTTGATTTGTTAAAGTGGCTGCATTGTTGCTTTCCCTTACTACATCCTACAACGCTAATGTTTTAGAATAATTTGTAAATCATAAAGACTAACTTAGTTCAACGAAGTTATTAAAATCAACAACCGAAGGTTTATATATATATATTTTTTTTGATGATGTTTCAGCATGAAAAGTACCTAAAAACATTGCTCTTTTTCCTGGTTTGCTTTGATATACAAATACAATGCCTATATAATAACTATATATCATGTCGGTTATATATATATATATATATATATATATAAGTATACATATATATATATATAAATTCTGATCTTCCGCACAAAGTTTCAGCTCTTGTTCTGGTAAAAATCTACGCATGAAGCACATTTTTCTTTTCTTTCTCTGCAAAACTATTTTGCACATTGAATTTATGTTTAAATATTTTTTTTTACTTTTTTTTTGGTTTACTTATATAAACTCCATAGAACTGCATTTAGCGGCGTATATTTTTCTTTTTTGGTGTAGCTTTTTGCTTTTACTGGACGACATTGATTTGTTTATGTTCTTTTTGTTTCTTTGTTGCTTAGCTTTGATTTTAAACTCTCCAAGGACTTTGAGCGTCTGTTGTTGGTGTTGCCGTGTCTGCTGCCGGGTGTGAGTATCCTGCATCTATCGGTTTAGTTGTAACTTCTACTTACTGCACGTAGGGAGGAGTATTTACGTCTAAGTTACTTATTTGCTTTGCTTTGTTCATCTATTGAGCATTTTCATCGAGAGTAGTTCAAGTGCATTATTTGGCTGACTGGCGTAGATTGTTCTTAATATGGCGTGAAACGATTGAATCCACCGCGATACATGGTAGCCTGTTAAAAAATGGAATGAAAAATAAAGAAATTTAAGAGGTTTAGTGAAATAGAATACAAAAATCGTTAGGCATTAGTCAGGGACATTTATGTTACATATTATTATAAATAGTTTACAAAAATTTATAAAAACTTACCCCGTATCCAGGAACTGGTCCAATGCCATGTCCTAGATAAGGATCTGCATATTCGCGCGCATATCTATAAAAATTTGTGTGACGTGTGTTCAGCTTATTAGTAATACTCATTGGCGATTTTCTCTTATTGTTAATGATATGGAATGGTTTATTGATGATTTCAGTCGGATATAGCCTAATTAAATGTTAATTTTAATTAAGCACCAGTTACTTCCTTGTTATGGTTTTTATTTTTTTTAATAAAAGTTATTAAGTTTTGATAGGGTCTTGCAAAAGTCTTCAATTGACAGTTGTAGCTCTTCAGTTTTCGGTGTTAGATTTCTAAACTTTACCCAATTACACACATTTAATGTCAAATTATACAAAAAGAAGAGGTAAAATTAAATTATTAGTCAAATTTCAAATAAAAAGGGAAAATAAATCCAAATATTAATATGATATTATAAATATTAAATACTGGAAAAAATATAAACAAAGTAAGGTGGTAAATTCTAAAGATTAGCTTTTAGATAAACCAATTTTACTTAATATATTAATAAACATAAAATTTGTAATGATAATAAGAAATAATACGAAAAATACAATACATAATTTCAAAATCATAAGCTTAACATTTAGTTATAGGATACATTTTTTAATAACATACATATACTGCTGTTATTTACGTAAAATCTAAAGAAGATATAAAGTTTTTAAAAAGGAGTACAAGGAAAATAAGGAGTTGCTTACATTTATATAAAATTAATGTATAAATGAGAAGATAATAACTAAATTTTAAAGTATTTAAATGTTTTAAATTGTCAATATTAAATTCATTAAATTAAAGAACAATTAAAAATATTAATGGTTAAATGCCTAGGCTTAAGGAAAAAAAAAGTTCCAACTGAAGTCGTCGTAAGGTAAATGGGACTTTTATGATTAAATTGTAAATGCTGGGTTTTGGTTGTGCTGACCAAGCGTTGCACTTCGAAAAAAAAAGGAATAAGGGAACACATTTCTTTAAACAAAATTGTAAACTTAAGATTTAAATTGATAAATTGTGACTTTGAATTACTGGCCATGTGTGCCGTTATTAAGTTCTTGATAAATTTTATATTTTATTTTCCCTGATTTTAATATTGTTTTCAAAGTGTGTGCTTAGGTAACCTCTTCTGCTGATGAGATCGGGGATATATAACTTACCCAGCTACGGTGGCGTAGCCGGCGAGTGCCGGCTGAGCGGCTGCTGCGGCAGCGGCCCCATAGGCGGCCCGAGCGGCTACCGCCGTGTAGGTGGTGGCCGCCGTGGCGTACGCCTGCTGCTGGGCCTGAGACAGCGGTGTCTTTAACAGCGGAGCAGTGGCCTGGAATAATGGTAAGCAAATGGGGCGTTAAACTGGGGCAACATGAGGGTGGCGACTCGAGGAACAGACGCAGTTACAGTTCGGGGGTTGGGATTTATTTTTGTACATTTTTTTTTTTTATATTTTTTTATAACTGTGGGGCGACAACGGCAAACGACAAGACTAGCGGAGGAGACGGTGAGAGCAAGTGTGGTGAGAAATTAGGAACCCAAACCGGTGGAGGCCAAAAGTATACACACATAATAATATAAGTATTGTAACCAAAAACCAAAAACGGGTGCAAACAAGTGGGTGGAGTAGTGTGGTTAAAAGTATTCTATATATACACTTAAAGTTCTAAGCCAGGTGATCGGTACCTTTTTGAATCGAGCTACGGAGAACCCAAGATGCCAGGCTATAAAACCGAAAAGCGTGGCACGAACCAGTAAATAACTTATTGTATCGAATTACTTGCTAGGGTTAACTTAAGACTTAAGGCATAGACATACAGTTTAAATGGTGCATACAAAGAGGCATTGAGCAAAACGCAAAAATGAGACAACAATCAAACGTAAGGTCGGGGTATCTAGGTGCATTGGGTATGGACTAGAACTAGATATGATTATTTTTACCAAAACATTCTGTGGAACCGGAATGCGGTTGATCGTATGTGGGTTACTGTTTAGCGTAGTCACAGTGCGGCGCTGTAATTTATGGTTTTTGTTTTTCAATCAGTTTTATATTTTTTTTTCAATTGTGTTGTTGTTGTTGTTGTTTAGTTGTAGTATGTTGTAACAGTCGTGAAAGATAACCAAAGAAGAATTTGTAGTAGTTACAAAATGTTTACAGCATTGAATAGTAATATTTATTGTATAAATAGTTTGTAGTTGTTATTATTTAGCGAAAGCAAAATTGTGAAACAAATTAAGAAAACTAGCAGAAGTACTTAAAATGTATATAGTTTAAAGTAGTCAAAGAGAGCGTATGCTTTGTAAAGCCACCTGTGATCACTAATTGAATTTTTGTTTAAAAAGAAAACCAAACAAAGGATGCAATTATATGGTAGAGGGCTTATACACAAGTGTTCTGTTATTCAGACATTGAGTTAAGTAAGCTTAGCTAAGCTTAAGTCAAGTAAATAAAGTGATTTACGACCAGTTACCAAGTTCGATCTCAACTGAAACGTGTTACACAGCAAGAAATCAGGACGCGTCGTTAGTTCAGGATGGACGTGGATAATGCAAAAGAAAACTTAAAGGAAGCGACTTAAAACAATATACGTATGAGTAGTAGATAAAAATGTTTCTTCCAAAAACCAAGTCAAATGTTTCAAAACTCAAACGGTGTCTTTCACAAGCTACCATAAAAATATACAAATTAAAACAGAATTGTTCTTAATTTTTTTGGTGGTTGTGGTTAGGATATTAGTTTGAAAAAGTTTTATTACATTTAATATGGCGGCTGGCTGAGCGGCTGGAACTTCAGTGACCGGTTTGGCTGCCTGTAAGATTTATATAATATTTTCATGTATTTTCGTGGCAAGTTAGGGGATCGATTAAGCTCTAACCTAGGCTTTATACTTATTCCTAAAGACGTAGAGTACACTTAAAACTATATATATAAACTAATATTTGGTTGTACGAAACTCACCTGGAAGCGTAGATTCGGATCAGCGGATGCAGCGGCTGCTAAGAAGGGATCATAGTATACACTGCGTTGGGAGCAAGATGGATAAGAGAAGACCATATATTAATAAAGTAGTCAAGGTAGGATCGTGTCTGGGTAGGTGAGTTAAATGAGAGGCAACCAGCCAGAGGAATATATAAAATACACCTCTGATTTCCTGCCTCTCACCCAATTTATGGCACTTAAAAGCAAAATTCAAAAATTTTCTTTTGGTTCATTTTTTTAACGCACTTGTGTGGTCTTTGATTTGGGCGCTATGAAAAACCAGACGGGATAAAGTTTCCTTGTTATTCAACAAAACAAAAAAGAACGAAATGCAAAATATTTCTCGCTGGCCAATAAAACTTTATCCACATCCGGTTTCTGTATTTTTTTTTTTTTTTTGGTTTGGTTTTTATTAAATGTTGTTGTTGTTTTTTGGTACCGGATGCTGTTTTTGTGGGTAAACGGCTGTAACTTAAGGGGCAACTGAAAAACAAAAGTTGGCACCTATAGTTGAACACCCCACCTACCTAGCTAATAGCCTGTGCTAAACTGACCTGATCTGACCTGATTCCCCACTTGATGACGAACTGATTGGAGGAAATGTTTGAGACAGAGGAAACGAAACAAAGGGAAAATTAAAAGGTTAAGACATTGTCGTTTATATAGAGTACTAGAGTACAAAGATAGCCAACCAACCAACCACATACATGGGTCATTCCATTCCCCAACACTACGAAAATTGTCTTGCTTGCTTCAATTTTGCATTTAATCTTTAGACAAAACAGACACTCATGCACCTAGTTAATTAGTTATGCTTTTTTTTTTTTGTTTTTGCTTCTTTGATTTGGCATGTCTTCAAGTGTGTGTTTATAGTATACAATATTTAATGGAGCATTCAGTCGTACGCTATGTTGTGAGATTGGATATATGGGTGAGTGTGTGTATAGAGAGCAGCCACAAAAAAATAAGTTAATCAAAGGTCTATGTAAAATATATAAATATATATAATGTCGGGGCAGAACATGCACGCAAGGCGCTGGCAGATAGCGACGCAGTCGCATTTAAACACTTTCAATTCAAATTCAAACTGAAATTCATCATACGCCTAGTGGTACACAATATACAACCGAGTAGGTCCCTTAACCAAAATAACGATAATTAGGTAGTCATACGATGCCAAAAACACACTTCTGTCGGTCAGAGTATGAGCAAGTATATGCGTGTGTGTTTAAATATATATTTATATTGAGTTTTAGATAGTTTACGTGGATGTGTGTGTTAGCGTGCGTTGCTGATTTTGCAATTTTGTATTCAGTTTGCGTTCGGTTCGTTATACTCTTCTATTGCTGGATTTATACAAAATAAGTCAAAGTCTAGGTTTCATTATATGCGATATTAAAACTTTACACACACAAGATAGCTAAAAAACATTTGTCACCAACAAGATAGAGACGTATAAGTATTAAAGTAACACAGAGAGATATGGAAAGAAAAACAATCTTTAAGCTATAAACAATTTAAGCTTTGGGTTAAAATCATGAAGGATGAGAGCGCTTTTTTGTGTGATTGCATTTAAGACAACCACAAAAACCAATTATGAGGTTGAGGAAGTAGTTTTACAAATAATGATTATAACTACATTTATACGCCAGCAATAATTTAACTTTATTGTAAGAAAATTTTAAAATTTGTTTAAAAAATTGCTTTGATTTGATAAAAAAAATCTTACCAATCTGTTATTAAAATCGAAAAAAATAATTTTAAATAAATATGTTTTTCAAAGATGTTAAGCTCTTTTAATTTTTCATTAGTCATTCAAGAATGAATAAATTTTAATATAATTTTTGTGAAGTAAGTTTTTGAAGACATTTGCTTTTTAATAAGTCATTCAATAAATATTTATTAACATTCTTTGAAAAGTATTTCATTATGGTTGTAATTATTTACTGTAGTTTGTTTTTTAAGTTTGGCTAATGAATGAATGACAACAAATTAAGGAAATGTGAACCGTATTGAATTTTGATTATAAAATTAAGAAGAAGCGTGCGTATAAACGTAGTATTTAACTATGAAACAGGTTATTGTAAATTGGGGTGCGCTATAACTACATTCGCAGCGGAACCAACAAAAGTACAAAGTTACAACTACAACGGACTAGCTACGGCGGGATCGCGGGTGTGACGGAGTGAAGTCCACGGCGGACTCTACTTACGGCGCGAATCCATGCAAAGCGGCCGCATTGTTGGCCGCATTGGCCGACGCGGCCATGGAAGCAGCAGCCGCAGCAGCAGCGGCCGATTGCGACGATTGTGTGGCGCCCGACGCCGCCGACAGGCGGGCGGCATAGGCGGCGTTTAGGGCAGCGTTCGGATTGCCGCTCGGGTTCTGGGCCAGGGCATTGGCCAGCGATTGCTGCAGTGCGGCGGCACTGTTAGCGGCCGACGGCACAGCGACCGCCTGGAGTTGCGCCAACTGGGGGCCAAGGGCGTGGGCGTGGGCGTGGGCATGGGCGGCATGCATGTGCGGATGCGAAGCGACAGCTGCGGCGGCTACGGCGGCATGTTGCTGTTGCTGCTGCTGTTGATGTTGCTGCTGCTGTTGTTGATGTTGCTGCTGCTGCTGCTGTTGCACCGCCTGTTGTTGTTGCTGCTGCTGTTGGTGCTGCTGCTGGGCGGCGGCCACAACTTGTTGCTGCTGCTGCTGGACAACAGCCTGCTGCTGCTGCTGTTGCGCGGCTGCTGCAGTGGCCACGGCGGCGGCGGCCAGTTGGCGTTGCTGCTGTTGTTGGGCGGCGGCGGCGGAAGCCGCCAGCAGCGCCGGATGATGATGCGGGTGATGGGGATGATGGTAGGGGGCGGCGCCGACCACGCCCATTTGTCCGCGCTGGATGGCCACTCCACGCATTGCGGCGGCAACGGCGGCTGCAGGAATCACCGAACCGATACGGAAATTCGTATATTTTTTGGGGATTTATATGAAGTTTTTTTTTTTTTTTTTTTGCAACCATTTGACACAACATTTTTGACCAGTGTATTTTGTTTATGTATTTATTTTTTATTATTATTTTTTTTTTTTTGATTTGGTTTTATGTGTGTGTTTTGTGTGCAAAAAGTAGAAAAAGGAAAAGAAAAGAACATAAAACGCATGCGGTTAGTTTTCTCTCTTGATATATAAGTAAATATTTATATATAGTATATAAAGTATATGGCAAATCTAGGCATTATGTATTAACGACTTTTGTTTTGGTATATATTCATAGCGCTGAGATGATGTTGATATATACATATAACAATACATAAGACATACGTGTAGCTCATACATATGTAAATGGGATTTATATCGGAACATACTTAAACATTAGAACACTGAATTACCAAGAAATGCTACGCAGTAGTTGCATTTTATATTGCATAATTGTATATATATAGAGATATTATCATCAACAATACGAAAAAACATTGGACCGATTTTTAGTACAGCAGTATATAGCATATGTACATACATCCATATGTGGACGTATGCGGCAAGACCTTTTTATTTCAACAACTCATTGCATTTAGCTGTGTATGTTTGTGAGGGAGTTAAAAGCAGTTAAGATAATAAAACACATTTAATTTATGTTTAATCCTTGCACCTTTCAAACACATTTAAAACTAGCAAGAACATTTATCAAGTGCTAAGTGGAATGATAGATCAAGTAGGCCGATTTAGAGAGGATAGAATTCATTTTTAAGAATTCAAATCTATTCCTAGGTTTTGGAAAGAAAAGGGTTTATTTGCATGCAGACAGAGTAAAAAATTAAGACAGGTAGATTTGAAAAAAAAATACAGACTGGTGATACAAATAACGATTTTTCAGAATATTTTTTAAGCCCGTTTTTATTTATATTTTTGGTCTTAATAATTCATTTTAAAAAACAGAATATGTGTCTGCAAGTGTTTTACAGTTTAAGCTTCAATTAATTTGCATTTAATTTGTGAACGGACCACATAAACCGCAGTTTTAATATTGTACTTTAAATAAATCCACGAGGTTTTTCACTCAATTTATTATAATGGTAAGCCTCATAATTAACAATTTCGCCAGAAAAGCCAAACGATAACCAGAAAGCCTGCTCATTATGATCGGCCACAGGTATGCCTAGCAATTTGTCATTTTTCGTGGAAATCAGAGCACCAATCATAATTGATATGTATGAAATTGTTTTGGGGCTACGAATGGGAGTGTGTGTGCACTCCGTTTGGCAACATTGCGCCACAAATTGAAAATTTGTTTGACCGACATGCAATTAAAAATTCGATTTGCAAATTATTGGACTAAAGCTTAGTCGTCTGTGTGTGGCAAAGAATTTCAGAGAAAATATTCAGCCAATATGAGATAAAATTTGTTTGCCAAAATTCTCTGCTAATTTCCGTGGCTATACAAATTAAATGTTTTGGTAACAAAATAATCAAAGAAATAAAATAACTTTCTGGAGTGGTTTAGGTGTCATGCGAAAATCAATTTTTAATATTCCATACGCTTTTTGCTTTTGGGGGTTTATTTGGAAAACTGAATGCATGTTCTTTTAAATTGTTCAAAGCCAAGTTAAATAGACAAACACAAAAAATTTGGAAATCGTGCAAATTCCAAGAGTTAAACCCATAACAAACAAGAAATAAAGGCGGGATAGTTGGATAGAGAACAAAAAGAGTACGAGAAGTATGGTTGCTAGAAAATGATGCTCTAAGAGAAAGGCCTTACGAAAAATGCTTGCTGCGGCAAAATGTTCGCTACCGATAAACATTACGATATTTTCGATTGTTACGATATAGAATTTAGACTATGGTTAAAGCTAAGACCTTGCCATTCTTAACAGCTAGTTACGGTTACAGTTTCAGGTGGTTGCCACTAGTTTTATTTATTTGAAATATATACTGCTTCGATCGAGTGTGTGTTGGTGTGAGTGTGTGTGCCTAGACGTTGGAACAATGCAATCTCAAGGACGCCAAAAATGTATGCAATATTTATGGAATATATCGATAGTCAAATAGTCATACCCAAATGCGTAAACCAAAGTAACAAGACAACAAACATTTATACTGTATTATGGTACAAAGATTCTCATAGCTAAAGAGTTGGTGATCTTGGTTCTGGTTCTAGTTGTTGTTGCAGTGTTTGATTAATACTTTTATCGGTTAATCGATTACTACGCTTAAAAGCACGCATCTATTGGCTTTTCATTTTCAGCACAAATTGGGATTGCGATTTAAATTATTAATAGGCTTAAAAAATGAACGAAACAATTGTAATGTATTTCGTAAAATTTGTAGAAATAGTTTTGAAAACAATTTTTTAGAAGTGATGTAATTAGAATTAGAGTTTGTATTGACCGATTCTTGAGCATCAGAGCTAAAAAAAAAGATTGTGTTTAAAAGTTTTAAAAATTTTATTTTAAGGATCTGTATTTTCCGAAACTTTAAGAAACAAGTTTGTAAAGTTATACAATTCACTTGAGCTTTTGAATGGCTTCTATGTTCAGAATTGTTTTAAGCGTTATTTATAAACATTGATGTTGTGCAAATTGGTCGCCTATAAACGTAGTAATCCATTTTAGTCTTATGCTTTTTGAATTCTGCTTTTAGGCGCACTTTTTCACCAAGGATCCCGTATCGAGAATCCTTTTTGGTACACTTTTGATCGTCGTACCTCCGCCGTGGCGCTGCTGCTGTGGGCGCTGCTGCTTGGACAGCGGTGTGCGGTGGGCGTGGCGCGAGCATTATGGGCGTGGCCGCCGCTGCAGCCGCTGCATGGGCGGCGGCGGCTGCTGCGGATGCGGGCGATGCCGCCGGACCGGTCGCGACCGCTGACGGCGCTTGCGCCATCTGCATGGAGACGGGCAGCTGAAGGTGGGTGAGGGTGGGGGCTCCGGCGCCAACGGGGGCGCCCAGGAACGGCCAAGCGGCAACCGGCAGGCGATAACCTTGGATTTGGCATACAGGTTTGAAATAAGTTGGGTTTTTTTTTCCTTTTTTCAATATGTTTTTGCTTTGCTGGTCACCATTAAAATGAACTTAGAATGCAAGTGTTATTGGTGTGTGCGTGGGGGATTTCTGTTTTTTTGTTTTTTTTTTTTTTGTTTTAATATAGTATATATACATATTCGAGGGATGCATGATGAGGTTGCTGTTGTTGTTGTTGCTTTTTGGCTTAGTACTAGTGCTAAGTTAGACTTTTGGTTGGATCTTGGCGCGCGACGAGAGTTACCAGTTACAGTTTACGAGTACGAGTACGAGTATAAATAGTTTACGCTAAGGAGCATTTCAGACATGTTCAGACCAAAGGAATACCAGACCAAACGTAAAACGTGTAATAACGATAATGTAAATCAGGACAACAAAGAAATACACAATAATCAAAGTCAAAAGTCATAATCATAATGGAAACGCACATACAACGGAACTGGTTAAGAAAAGGATATGTAGATAAAATAGTTGGCATATAAATTGATATATAAAGTATATATAGTAGGTAGTATGCATAAGACAACACAGCCGCAATATGCTAAACTCATAACCATCAGTATAATGATCTCAGTCATTGCCATCAGCATTATTCGTCATTATTGATTATTAATATAAAATCAGGACTAGAAAGAAAGTGGCGGACGGGCCGGCTTTAAAAACGGGATTTTCGAGCGGGTGTTAATGTGGCTTTTTATTATGATTTCAAATTCAATTTCGTTTGTTTTGGTAATTTTGGCTTGCTTGGTATTTTTTCACTTTGATTGAACTTTGGTTATATGCAGACAAAAAAGAATAAATGATAAAACAACAAAAAAAAAATTGTTTTACAAACGGGTATCAAATAAGTTGCAGCAATATATTCATATATAAATTGTATGCATAGTTTATATAGATTAACGCAATTTCCGTCGGGACCTACCAAAAATTAAATCATATTATATATCTCTATTAAAGGAAAGAAAATGTTCGTAAAAATATATATACTTTGTCCAAACATATTTGCAGATTGCAAAAAAAATTAAACTGAGAATAACGAACAAATGCAATCGCTATAATGGTTTCATTTTGGTGAACTCTGGACATTGTTATCCTCCCGGCGATGACCTACACATGGGTTTATATTGCGATGGCCATAAATTAATATTAATATTTGCGCCCTGCCTAAATATTTGTTTTTGCTTTTGGTTTTTCGGCTTAAGAGCTAAAAAATTCGTTGATAAAACTCTTATAAATACATGTAGTTTTATATGAATGTTTACAGAAACGAAAACTGGTCAATTATTGTACATTTATGATAACTTATTGCTTCTCTGTATGGGCGTGGTGTTAAATTGTGTGTATTATTATTTGAGAATTTACAACAAAAGTACGGCAGGCAATAAATACGTAATAATAGCAATAAAACATTTAAGAAAAAAATATGGACAAAACGCTTACCTTCGGGCCATTGTACACAGACTGTGTCCGTTAAAGGATTTATATGTTTTTGCAAATATATTTGTTTTTTTGTTTATCGTTGGCATGGAAAAGGTAAAAGAAAATATTTTCATTAGTTTCTCATTTAAATAGAGTTTTTGATTGCGTTTTTTTTTTTTTGGGTTGCCTACAATAAATATTGGTGGATACATGTCTTAGGCACATTAAAAACAGGCAGATCTATAACAGATACTAGATTGATTTCGTTTGTTAGTGCTTATGGTTATTGCTTAAATACTGTAGAGCTCTAATTGATTTGTGGCATTGTGTTTTCATTGTTTGCTGGTGCATGCAGCATCCTTGTGTTTTCTCTCATTTTGTATGGCGTATTTGCATACATATGTGAAGTCAAAAATTGGTTTCCAAATAGAGAAAAGTGTAAGGGCAAATGGTATTTCGTTGAATGGAAAATAGCTTGAGTTTAAAAGAAAAGGGTAGTTGAAACATTCCGTATTTCTCATTAATACTAATATTAATAGAAAAGAGAAATGTACAACTAATTTCACTAATTTTGTTTACAGACAATTTTTTTTGTCTCTGTACAATTGAACTTTGCATTCATTGCAAATGCAAAAGAAATGCTTAACAAAACGACAAATAAGCAAGCAATGATTGCTTCCTTCCAGCGATCAAATGGTTACACAATGAGCTTCTGTCTCTTTGTGCTATGGAAATTCACAGGAGTCTTCAATTGCCTTGGAAAATGGCAAAATAAATACCCAGAAATACCATCGAAAAATGCAGTAAGAGACATGTCAGGCAGACAGAAAGACACTAGCGTTAAAAAAAGGGAACAGAGCAAGGGGGCAGGGCGCATTAAGTTTAACATGTCAAAGGATCAACGCAAAACGAAAGAAAAAAAAAAACACACACACACCAAGAAAGTTAAAATGGCAGGAAGATGAGAAAGAAGATTTCAGAGGGGGAAATTGTGCGGGAAAATCAACCTATACGGAGTAAATTTTCTTCCAAATGCACAAAGTAAGCGTGTGGGGTGCACATTTGCATAAGACATAACAAAACAGAGGGCTTGGATAAAACGTTCTTGTGCCCCTCCGCCGCCTTCAGGATAACCAGAAAACTTTACATTTTTGCTATATTTATGTCTGTGGTGTCTGTGTGTGTGTTTGAGCGACTTGTTTTGCCATCAGGGGTAAGGCCACCACATGTTTGCAACTTTGTGGTTTATTTGCAATTATCCCGACTGCCGCTTGACTGACTGACTGACTGACTGGCTGACTGAGTGACTTCTCTGAAGCCTTGACTGCCGCCTAACGAGCAGGACAACGACGTGAGGCTTCCTCCGGTTGGGTAATAATGCAGCAGGCGATTTGCCATGCAAAAGATGCCAGTTCGAAACGTGATAAAGTGACTGCAAGGACCTGGAGAAACTAGAGCTCTGCGATGACCTTTCGATGCTTTCTTCTGTCTGCACTTAGGCAAAATGTTTGTAATATAGATGCCTTTTATATCTGATTTTTGAACAAATGATTGTATTTCTAAAGTATTTTCCTTAAAAAAAACAAAGTTATATAGGTACGTCTTTTTCTATCACTAAATTTATTTTGGTTTTTTAACAAAGTGTAGGTTCTATTGACTCCCTTTTGTACAGCAAATTGTGTCTTTTTTGTAGTGTACAACATACTGAGATGGACTGTGACAGCCGGTAAACTTCTTGGCTCCAACAGCATTTAGTGCAACGCAAATGAAGCGCATTAGGTGCACGTGCGCCGTTCCAAAGGCTGCAGGGAAGCTGCCGGGAAAAACGGCAAACATGCTCTTCTGCTCTCGGTCATATTGTCCTTTTTGTGTCCGAGTCTTAGTTTTGTTGGCAATACAAAAGCATTTTGCATCAGCAGAAGGATAACCGACCACCAGGGAACAGGAGCAGTAGCTGCAGCTGCAGACGGAGATGGAGTTGGGAGTTGGGAGTTGGAGCTGCAGCAAAGCTGCCAACGTCCTGAGCCGCTTTACCAAAAGGCTCCTCTGTTTCCCAACCTATCCTTTTCAATCTCATGCCTTGGGTTCGGTTCGGTTGGGTTTGGTTTGGTTTGGTTTGCTTTGCTCGGTTTGTAAGCGGCTTATCGTATTGAGCGTACCCAAAGTATAGATTTTGTGCTGTGAATACTTTTTAATGCCAAACAGAGAGAGAAGACGATTTAATCAGCAGTATTATTTATTATACATTGCATGGAAAAACTTTTCTCGGTTTCAACTTCTTTTGCTCTTCTCACATTACTTTTATAGTTCTTTCTTCAAAGGAGAAAAACAACCTCAAATGGAACTGCGCTACAAGAAATAACTAAGAATTTCTAGCTGAATGAACTGAAAAATGGACATTTTTGATTCTTGTATTTGCAACAAGATCAAGTCAGATAAGAGGAGGAAAATAGCTTAGCAATCATACAGAATAAATATGAATCAAGGTACTTAAAAGAAGTTAAGTTTTAGAAATGTTTTGAGAAAGGAAAGGTATTAAACTGAGTAGGAAAAGAAGACCGTTATTGACACCAAGGAAAATGCATTATCGACAACAATAAATACATCAATGGATTAAACATTATTGTATTGTCACCTTAGTTAAAATAGTCTAGACTTCTATATTCTATTAATTTAAAAACCCATTTTACTAAAGGTGCTCTAGAAATCTTATGTAATCCAAAACATTGCAAGTATTTAGGGTAATTGAATTTAGATCTCTTTATAGTAAACGCCACAGTATAAGTCGGTATAATTTTAAGAAAAGTTTTAGAAACCAAAAAAAATTATTCAAAATTACCCCATAATTTATTTCTTGAGCTTTTTAACATGCTGGGAACAGAATTAATCTTTATTTAAGATTTAAGCTTATTTAACTTCTGGAGTATATCGTTTAAAGCAAAGGTTTCAATTTTGATTTCATTCAGCCAATAAGGGGAGGGCGAGTACAATACACAGTTAGCAACAGTTAACGTGCAACATGCTAAGGCATCTCTGAGGATCTCTCAATAAAATCCAACGAACATTTAGCAGGGCGGATGGGATCGGAAGCTGCAAGCAGCGAGCATTCGTGTCATAATTTGGTTTACTTTTTTCTGGCAGGCACACAATTTACAAAAACTAAAAGATTACGAAATACGTTTATTATTTCATTTTGGTTTTTGTTTTATTGAGTGAAGGATTTTGGAGCTTTTTTTTTTTGTGGATTTGGCTCACCTAGAGCTGGGGCCGGCATACCACCATCTTTGGTCAGTACAACTGTGTGGGGTGTTTGAGAGAAAACAAAATGAAAATCATATAAATAACGCTGGTCAATCATAATCATCATCATCATCAATATCATAGTCAAAGGCACACGCATTAAACATAACTTAATCGAAACCACAAATACGCATTAACTTGATGTATTTTAAGTATTATTTGGGTGTGTCATGAATATGCGTTTAGTTAGGCAGCCACAAAACCCCAAGAAATTAAATTACAAAAATATACAAAAGGCAAGGTGGGCTGGTATATTGAAAATCGCTTCCCGCGAGTTAGTGGGCATTTTGAGTTAACAACTTTTTTGTTTTTTTTTTTTTTATTGCTTCAAGCCGGGTAACATGTTCTAGCGTGTGCTGCCAACGAAAAAGGCAGAACTTAAAAAATTTGTAACATTTTCATTAGGAAACACACATTCGCTGGCAACTCAATTTCTCAGTTTCAGTTAGTTTCAGTTTTTGGCCACGAAAGAAGTTGATGTGAAAAGTTCTAAAAACAAACAAACAAAACAACAACAAAGAACCAAAAACGAAAACTTGAGGAATGTTAAGAAACTAAACAATAGCAGCAAAAACAATGCACACTTAAATTGGGCAGACTTTTATTGCTATTTTCGTAGCTTCTGCTGCTGCTGTTGCATTTCATCGTAATTGCATTTCTTAGCCGAGCATTTGAACTTGTTTCATTATGTGGCTTAAACTTAGCTGTCATGTATGTGGGTATGTGTGTGAGATTATATGTGGGTGTAGTGTGTGTTAGGGTCACTTACCGTTGGGTACTGTTGTCACTTTTTTGGTTTGTACACGTGCAGTGGCGTTATTCACCTTCACAATTGGTTATTTTTATTTTATTTTTGATAGATCAGCGAGCGTGGTTGTTGTAGTTGTTGTTGTTGGTTTGGTGATGAGTTTTTTAAAGTTTTTTTTATATCATATACACACATATGAGCAGAGTATATATATTTATAAAGATCGCATGTATAGAGAATGTAGAAATAAATTATGTGTTAGTTAACAATTTACGAAAATCTTTGCAAATAGTGTTTAAAGTGTTTGTGGAAGTGTGTATGTTGAAAGGGTGTCTTAACTATTTGCAACAGCATTGTTTGTATTATTTTTATCATACAAGAAAATTTTTGTATTAAAAAAAAACTTTTTTCAGGGTTTTTTTTTTAATAAAAAAACGAAAACAAATATATTTTGAAGGTAGCTGTCCCAAAATATGAACTTAAATTAAAAAAATACAAACATCGTTAAAGCTTTCACAAAAAAAAAGACTAAATTTTCAGCCCGTTATCATTGGAAAGTTATCATATCAAAAGCTGAACTTTATTTAAATTGCAATTGTTTCGATTAAAAAAAAATGTAGAAAATTAATTTTGAAGGCTTTCAGCGAGCCGGCGGACACTCGTTTCCGTTTCCGGTTAAGCCATGCATATATATATGTATATATATATATATATATATAGCGGCCATTTGTGGACACAGGACTTAATTAGACTCGCGCGATTTCCGTTGCCATTTGGCAGGGAAATAACATTGCATTTCAGCCTTTTATGCGGCTCAGTTAATTTGTTTAACCAACCATCGGACGGGCGAACTTTTCCGTACTTTGCGCATTTTCAGCATATTTTAAATGCCAATTATTTGCGGCTTGGCCGACAGTGAGCATTAATCAGAAAGGAAGGCGAAAGGAAGAATGTGTAATTAATTTTTAATGAAAGGCAAATAAGAATCAATCACTGTACGCTAGTCCTTGGATTAAATGAAAACAAAAAAAGGGGTATGGAGTATTTTTAAAGCCATATCATTCTGACACGCAAGGATTAAAAGTTGAAAAGCAATTTCTTTTCGCTACTCCTGTGAGACGATTGCATATAGTTTAAAATAGTTTGTGTGTGAAATTAGTTGGGTGTGTGTGTGTGTGTGTTTGGTGTGTGTTGGTTGGTAAGTTGTATATGACATGGCATGCACCCACCTCGATTTTGCGTCCCTCAACCACGGTGCCGTGTAGACGTTCGCGTGCTCGTTCTGCATCGTTGCTGTTAGCGAATGTTACAAAACCGAATCCCTGCCATTCGCAATCAAACATGCAATTAAAGAAACATATAGAGTATATAGATTACGATTTTCAAAAATAACTAAAAAATAACGATTTGGTACAACAAAGTCATCTTCTTCGGGTTTCGTTGAAGTCGTATATTTTTTATTATTATTGTATATATATTAAAATAGATAAAGCTAAAGCTACAAATACATCAACAAGGCGGCCAAGGACATGCGTTCGGACAGGGGCCATTGGCACATCTCCTTTTTTACTCCTGGGTTTGTTTTAAGTGGGGTTTTTGGGTTGGGATTTTGGGTTTCATGTTTTTTGGGTTTTGGGTGGCGACTGCGACATGCACGTGCCCTACTTTGCACTACTCCTTGCTCCGCCTCCTCCCTTTTACCTGCCCACTAAACTCAAACCCTCGCTGTCCCATAAAAAAAAAAAAAATAAAACAAAAATTTTCAAGCATCTCAAGGTGTTGGGGCTTCGGTCCTGAATTATGCACAATTCCTGGTGCTATGGTAACTATGCAATTATTTTCACCAGGCTCCAGACCGTCCATAATAATGCCGTAAAAAGGACAGCTCAACAAGGTTGCCCTGGCGACGGACAAAGACATCTCATCTGGGAATACTTGAAGTGCATAATTTAAATGAATTGTGCGACAATTAGATGCAAAATGTCCTGCACAATTGGCGGCAGAGCGAGACAGCGACACTAGCGGAACAGAGAGGGCGCGAGAGAGCGAGCAGGCAGGTGGTATATTTGCAGAGGGAGACGGTGGTAAGCCCTACAAGAATTGAAAGTTTGGCGAAACTTACCTTGCTGCCGCGTTCGTTGAAGATGATTTCGACATCCAGAATGGTGCCAAATTGCTGGGGGACATAGAATAATAATAAATATTAATTTTTTGAAAGGTTTGAAGGGCTTAACTTTAGAAATAGTAAATTTATAAAAGAGTATTTCACTTGGGAAATCTAACTATACTATTATTATTGGTACTAAAAAGTTCTGTTTGCTTTATTGATTCGTAAAATTTTATAAAGAGCCATAGTTGAAAATATCATTTTTGACTACATTTTGTGAAGACAAATTCTGCAATTATACAATTTTAAGTAACATCGAAGCTTGTTAAAATTTAATAAATTGAATTCATTTCTTATATGATTGTTTTCTTAGCGGAAGACTTATTAAATATTTTAACAAACGGAAATAGAAGGGCTGCTGAATTAATTCATTTTAAATCTCATTTTTGTACTCACCCCAAACATGGCCCTTAGATCGGGATCCCGGAAGCGGAACGGTATGTTGGAGACGTGCAGCCGCTTTGGCTGGCTCTTGGCATCGAGGGAGGCGACCACCGACGGCACCGACTGGGCCGGGACTAGAGCGCTGCTGAGACTAGTGGCCACATTGGCCGTGGGCGACATGATGCCGCTGGCCGCTGCGGCTGCTGCATTCAGGTGGGCGATCACCTGCGAGGTGCTGGCCGGGACCACGGCACAGCCTGCTCCACCATTGGCAATGCTATCCAATCCGGTGGTGGGCAAAAGTCCAACGCCACTGCTGCTGGTTGCCGCCAATGTGCCGGATGCTATCGAGCTGCCCGTCACTGAAGTGCCCGCCGATTGCATCGATGTGGGACTGCTGCACAGGAGCGGTTGTTGCAGTTGCTGCTGTTGTTGTTGTTGCTGCTGTTGTTGTTGCTGCTGCTGCTGCTGCTGTTGTTGTTGGAGGGCGGGCGGCGTCTGCAGGAGCGGTTCGCCGCTGGCCACCGGCGAAGTGTCCCCGGACATGCTACCTTCGTTGGCACTGCCGTTGAGGGTCAGTCCGCATCCGCCTGCCTGCGATGCTGTTACGCTGGACGGGGAGTTGCTGAGCGGTGAACTGGGCGTGCCACCGCCTCCACCGCCGCCGCCTCCACCACCACCAGTACTGCCACCTCCAGAATTGGGCATGGCGGAGCTCTGTTGTGATTCTGCTGCCTCATTGGCGATCAATACTGTGGACTGCAAAAGAAAAACAAAAAAAGAAAATGCAAAAATTAGTACGAAGTTTATAAAATATAAATTCTATATTAAAGAAAATATAAATAGATTTTAAAAAGTGTCCTATTTAAAGTAGAAGCATATTTAATAATTTATTGTATTAAATTAAACAAAAATTCCAAAAATCTTTAGGAGTACTTTTATTTAAATACCTATTTTCCCTCGATGAATATTTATAAAACAAAGGCTAACAAATATAAATAACCTTTTACTTATAGTTTCCCAAAAAACGTTGTACATACTTGGATAAAAGATAATTTGTATTGTAGTTTTAGCTTTATTAACTATACTAATTTTTATTCCAAAACTTGATAAACTTTGATTAAGTCCTCTTAAAGAATAAGGAAACTTAAATGTTTTAAAAAAAATTTTTTAAATCATTTAATAAAATAACATGTGCAAATAACTTTTTCTATTTTGGCTTTAGATTTTAATTCAAAACTTCGTAGCTTATTTTGTTTACTTATCCTCCACAATACATTTGCAATCGAAAAGAACAAACTTGCATAAGCAAAATTCCTCGAAAAGTGAGAATAAAATTTTCCAATCTCATTTAGTGGAAATGTGATTTTTGTAAAACTTTCGAAAGCACTCCTAGAAGCTGTTTGCCGTTGCTGTTTGCAATTGGTATTTTTTGCAGTTGAATTTTTAGCGCTGCCTGGCAAATCGAATGCGAACAAGTGCCGCAATAAATAAACAATTGAAATGAAAATACAATTTTCAAGTGGTTTACATCCCGGGAGAGGGTGGAAAAGCAGGCCACACGCATATGTGTGTATGGGTTTGACCCAATAAAAAAAAAACAGCTTCCACACACACAGACAATTGGGACAGACAGGCAGACAGGAGAACAGGAGCTGGAAGCCCCATACACGTACGTACATATTTTGTGGCACAAACTTGTGTTGACTTATGCAATAAAACTGTCGCGCAAACTGTTGCAATATACCCAATCCACCACAGCGCAGAGCAGAAATCCCCCAACGAGCCCGCGGAAATGTTTGCATTTTGTATTTCTGCATTATTAAAACTGAAAATGCACTGCCATCGAAGGGTATTGTTTGTTATTTCAACCAACACCCCCGACTGCCGCTTCTCGCCCGCTTTGGAATAATATGAAAAATTCTCGATTTACGTAGGACCCGACAAAATTCGATGACAATGCAATAAAAACCAGAATGAGCCGTAGGCAAAAAAAAAAAAAATGTTACAGAATGAAAGATTGCGTTCGCCCCATAATGTAGGCAATAGAAATAACGCTTAACTTAATTTGCTGCGCATTGTTGACACATAAATCTAAACAAATTTTTGGTCCGCCCTGACAATACACATTTTTCCTCGCTTTGAATTTTTTCTCTTGTTTTTTTTTTTTTTTTTGGTTCGGTTCTCGGTTTGCATGTTTACCGAACATTTCGGGCCCAAAGTGAAATGGCGTGAAAAAATTTGGCCCCATAAATGGCCAACAGGCGGAGGTGGAGGGTTTATTGTTTTGGGTATCGGGTTACACGTAAATGACATTTAACGCTTTTTAGTTTATCGAAATGCTTTTGTGCGGCACGCGACATGGCTGAAAAAAGGTCGCCACTGGCACTGTTTTGATTCGGCATTAAAAGAATTTCTGCATAAATTTGAAAACTTTTCGCCCCGGCAAAAGGCAAGAAATTTGCACTAAATTGTTTCGATTTAAATATTTTACTGGGGTAAATTTCTTGAACTTTGAATACTTTCTGTGACCTTACTTGCGAACTTAAGATCGAATCAGATTGCTTTCAAAGCTGTATCTTAATTAATCATAATCTTAATTAATTGCCTTGAATTTAAAATAAATAAAAATAACCAAAAAGTGCTAGAAAGACGAAAATAACCTTAAATAAAGAATAATTTCAGTCAGAGAAGCACCAAATTATTTTGTAATAAAAAGTAAATCCTATAAGCACGTTTTGTGGTTACAATAATACCCCCACAGCTGGAATTTAATTCCCTTCACTCAATTAATTATAAAAATACTTGGCCAGCATCTGCTCTTGCAAGGCATAAAGAACAAAGTTTGCCTGATGATGGCAATGCATACAAAAATGTAGTTACAAAAGAGTTCAAGTTGAGGCAAAAAAGCAGCTTTACCCTGGCCAGTCGGTTGGTCGCCTAATGAAGATGAGCATGGTAAGCAAATAGGAGAACGAAATGGGAAAAGAAAACATGGTAAGACCAAGAATCTGGCACGTAAATTTCAATTGTCCGCCCGGTTCTTCTCTATATTTGTTTTCTTTTTCTATATGCATATATATATTTTTTTCTCCTCTGTTTATTTTATTATAATTTTTTGTTGGTGGCTGACTCACTACGCTGAGCACATTTTGTGGGGGCAGCGATGATTGCAGATGCTGCTGGTGTTCTGGTGGCTGCTGCACTTGGTCCATGGCATGTCCATTTGTCAGTGGAAGCGGAATGGGACCTGGGACTCTTGGTTCTGCGAGGCTGGTTCCATTGTACTCGTACTCGTACTCGTACTGTGTCTGTGTTTGTGTTGACAGATTTGTCTGTGATAAATTTTCAGATAACAACAAGGATTTGCGTTTTAGTTGCTGTTGCAGCCTGCGCTTATCAGTGTGTGTGTGTGTGTGTGTTTGTGAAGGACTTGGATTCAGAGATAGAGTGTGGATGTAGGCTAAAAAACCAGATATGCAGACAGGCAGGCGACCAACACCAACAAATATCTTAAATGGGTAGCTTAATTTTTTACTCTCCACCATTTTAGAGCTGCTTAATTGCTTGGAACATGCCTTGAATATATAAATGTTACAATAACCACATAGAGTTATATATATAAGAATATTTAATCATGATAATATGCAGAGTGGGTAACAAACTTAATGCTTGCCTACGATCATCCATTCCTAAACCAGTTAAATTTTCTATTTAATCTATTTTTCTATCTAATCAATTAAGATATAAAAAATAATATTTTTTTAAGCCATTGAAAGTTTTATAAATAAATATATATACAATTCTATTAAAAAGGGTTTTATTTTTGTCTCTTTCTTCTTTTGCCAAATAGTCCAAATATATTTATATAAAGCCATTAAATAACTTACAGAAAAACACTTTTGATTTTTATTGATATATACTTTATATACTTTACAGTTTCCTTTTTCTGCTCCATTTATGATTTATTTGCTAAGTTCTGACAGCCATTTCAGTTGTTGTTTTTTTTGGCCAATTAATATCGACAAATATATTGGTGAATAAAATTTTCAGAGTAATTGAAAGTGTAACCAAGTGAAAACAAATACATGTGTGAAGACCCGAATTTTGCACATTCAAGTGTCTTAAGCCATGGATACAATAAATAAATATGCTGTGGATTTTTCACCTCATTTACTTTAACTAACAACAAACTTCTGCTGTGAATAAATAAGCATATTAAATTCTCAAACCACGTTCAAGCATAAAATTAAATGGCATTTACGATGCGTTTTGCCGCAGCCCAAGCAAATAACCGTTTTAAAACCAGTGCACCTATTGAAAGTGTGGGATATTTATTGTTCACGTGGCGTATGCGCATTGTCTGCATAGAAGACCACTTAATTAACTGCGAGTAATGTGCAACATGAAACTAGTCAAAAAGAACAAAAGAAAAAACTATTAAAATTAGTTAAATATTGGCTAATTTATTACACCTGCAAGGTACGAACTCAAAGTGCATAAGTGCATAGTTAGACAATATTTTAAAACTACACCTGATGCTCTCATCTGTTAAATTATTCAAAAGCATGAATCAATTTTCAAAAGCAAATACTTCTTGGTCAATAGCCAAACAAGAACTTGTATTTATTCAACTGGATAGATCAAAATTTGCCGATTGCTCAGCTACTAACTTTCTCTGCTGAAAACATTTTTGTTTTTATTTCTTCTAAGTTGGTAAAAAATTTATTTATTTTGTTTGTGGGATGCAGCCGACTTTGGGGATATTCTAGAAAACCGCTTGAAACTTTTTGCGTTTGTGTGTGCTACAGTCAATTTTTAATTAGAAGCGTAGAAACAATAAACTACAAAGCATACAGAAACTCAGCTCCAGGGTCAAATGAGAAACGAGAGCGACCAGCTACAAAAAGTATGCTACATAAAACGCCCATCGCAAATAAATACAGGTTAGTAAATGTGTTTGTGTGTGTGTTTGTGGATGCCAAAGTGCGTGAGTGTTGCTTACTGTTGGCACTTTTCACTGCTGCAATTAAAAATGCAAAAGCAAAGCGCTCATACCAGCAACAAATCCAGACTAAACAAGTCCAGGTGCAACAGCGATAACAAGCATGGCCTCTATTTTTATGCCCTAGCTTACACAAAAAGCAAAAATTAGCTTAAAAAAAAAAAGAAATAAAAACATTTATAAATATACGTTGACAGCCAGAAAAACGTCTTTTATTATTGTAATAAACCAATTTATTTAACGTATGGTAAAAGGTATTACTTTAAAAATATGTTCGGTTACAAATTTATCTTTAATTTTTCAAACCCAACAACATTTAATTCAAGTTTTTCCTTTTTTTTAATTTTAATTAAATGGCTAAAAAAAACTTTTTGTTTGAAGACAAGACAACTAAAGTAAACATAAATAGTACAAAAACACACCGTTACCAATCCAAACTATAACTAGATACATTTATTTGATTAATGTATTTCAAGTAAGTAATATTTAAAAAATTAAAAAAAATTATTTAAATTATTTGTCCGTTCAAAGTATGTATGTATTTTTTCTTAAGTGTAGCGTTGCTATCTTTTCAATTTCTGTATGTGTGCTGGCATCTGTGTATATTGAGTGTGCGTAACCAAATCAAAGCGGAGCTAAAACCAAAGCAGACCAAACCAAACCAAACCGAAGCGAACCCAAAAGCCAAAAACCAAACACAGCTACAAATGCATATCAAACACACACACAAACACAAACAGAGTGAGATCAAGCGAATGGGTGGGTGTGTGTTTGAAAAGGGGGGTGAGTAGTGGGAGGAAATGGAAATGTGGTGGGGAAAAGGAAAGGTCAAACAATTAGCCAGGCAAACAAACTCACCTTCTGTTGCATGAACATCGAAACATGTACGTCGGAAACACTGGTGGCCACCACCGCCGAATTGGCCGCCGCTGCACCACCGCCCCCACAGCCAGTTGAATATTCTGTGGTCAATCCTCCGGCGGATCCTGGCGTTCCTGCCGCTCCAGCTGTGTTGTTGTTGTTGACAGCTCCTGCGGTCTCGCCTCCGCCTCCGCATCCGCCCGATTTTATTTGGGCCACTGGCTCAACAGCCTGTTTGGCCGCGGCCGCTGCCACCGCCATTGACAGACTTTCGGCAGCGGTGGGTGGTCCGCCGGCAACCTGTTGTTGTTGCTGTTGTTGTTGGGCCTGCTGCTGCTGCTGTTGTTGTTGCTGCTGCTGCTGCTGCTGTTGGGCGGCGGCCGCTGCTGCAACAGCCGCCGCTGCCGGATTCGGTGCGGCGGCATAGCCGCCCGGAGCGCCCGGGAAAGGCGCCACGCCCGCCTGCACCATGTGCTGCATTTCCAGAAACGAAAACGGAAAGAAAGAGAGAGAGAACGGGGGAAAAGAAGCATAGAGAGAGAGAGAGAGAGAGATGGGTTTATGGATTAGTAATGGTCGTAAAAGTGTAAGTATTCCCCATTGTACACTCAAAAAAAAAAAAAAAAAACAAATTCAACCTAAGATCCTTTTAAAAAAAAATGCACACAAATATTTAGATGTTCGAAATCACTTATACTTATATAAGGATCTAAAAAATATCATTCGGTATATTTTGCAATTATTTTGACACATTTTAAATGAAGTTTACTTGATTGTGTCCATATTTAATATTCAAAATATTACTCAGCTAGACTATAATTATATTTTTTGTTGAAGATTGTTTAGCTTTTTTCTGTTGAAATCCAGTTTATAACTCTTAGAATATATAACTTCAGTAGTAAAATTCAAAAATAAGTTCGTTTTCCGGAAAACAAGAAGATCAGGCTTTAGCTTTACCTTAATTTGAGAAATTACGTTTATTATAAGTTTAATATCTCCAAAATTTAGCACCCCTTTTTTAGTGCCGCACTATGAACAATATTTTCGAGTGCACATTTAAAATGAACATTATGAGTATTAGTTTTAGCCCGGAGACACTTTTCATACTACTTGGGCTTCCTATTTCCCTCTTGCTCCACGCCGACGCATTTCCCTATTTGTGTGTGTGTCTGTCTGGTTGCGCCGTAAAACTGCAAAATTAAATCCAGGTAGTTTATTTTGCAGGTGGTGGGTAACCCCATCGGGAGCTGGTCCAGAGCTTTCCGTATTAAGCTCTTGGTTAGACAAAGGACACACACAGACGGACGGACAGGTTGGAAGTGGGCCAGGATTTCGTTGGGTTTTTTTTGGGGGGGGATAACAAAAAGCGCTTTAAATTGTCAGTTTTATTTGTATAAATTTTTGCCATTATTTGGCTTGTCTCGCCCGGATTTTCAACCCAACCTCTGTCAGCAGCTATGAAATATGCAAAATTTGCAGCTTATTGTTGCTTCTTGGCTAAATTCATATACACATATAGGAGCAACAACAACAACAAAAGTGGTAAGGCAAAAGGAAACTTTTGTGGGTATATTTTTGCGGGTGCTAAAACGGCAAGAACGGGGCTTATCGTGTTGAGTGGCATTTTAATATGTTTTTAGCCAAGAACATTTAGGTGCCTCTGCCCCATATGCTTACATGAAATGGTTATTAATTTTGCAATTTAATGAAAATGTCAAAAAAACGTAGGTATTTGGATGATTTGAATGCTATATGCTGCAAAATATTTTTGTTTTTCAATTAAGAAACGTTTTGTGTTCGACATGACATTTGGTTGCGAAAACAGCTTAAATAATATGTTTGTGTTGTGGTTTAGCTCGTTTAATTAGTGCATTTTAAAAATACCAAAAACGATTTTAAATGCCTAGACGTTGAACTATTTCATCCGATGGACACAGTTCATCTATCTTGGCAAGCAGGCCATAAAGCAGCTATTTCAACGTGCCGCAAACACGTATACATCAGTGCCTCTATGGGTATCTGTTTAGTTTATTTTATTTATATTTTTGTTTGGCACAGGCCATCATATTGCAGTCGTAATATTTGTGTGTGTTCTGTTTTGGCTTCTCAGCGATTTGCGCTCTGAAAAATTAGCTTGTTAATTAAATGCAAGCCACATATGACAAGTCGTCGAGGTGCAAGTATCTCTGCCCTGGCATTTCCCCCATCTTGTGACATAATCCGCAGTGCAAATTGGTGCTCATGTTGCTCATCCGCCACGTTGGCCAACCTATGATATATGCGTACTCTCATACATACAAACATACATACATACATACCCCATATATTTATATAAGGGTACAACTAAACAGCGCGTGCAAAAAAAAAACTTGTCATGTTGAATTTACATAAAATTTGTATGAAAATTCATTCCGTTGTGCCAATGAAAATGTTTTCCCTTCACTTTTCCCCTGCTTTTCCGACAGCTGCTGACGTAGGGAATGTGCTGACTTGCACTTGAGAACCACCATATTCTTCTCTTAATGAGTCTGCGTGTGTGTGTGTGTGTGTGTGTCTGGATTGCTTTCTGCGTCTGGCTGAAGTTTTTCCTTTCAAAAAGTCGTCCCCTTTAAACAACTCTCCAATAAGTTTCATAATTTTCTGTCAACCATTTCGAAGGCGGGGTCACAGCACTTGAAGCAAATACTTCGCTGCATTCGCAAATATTTCTCATTTAATTGCTCTTGAACAGAGGACTGAACCAGGACCAAAGAATATTCTTTTATAAATTTTTGTTTTTCGAGGCCATATTTACATGGCAAATATTTCGTTCGGCACTGCGGCCCTGGCAATTTGCATTTGTAGTTACTCTGCAGGAAAAAAAAAAACAGGCAACAAAAATTGTCGGCAGCTGGCACTGTTTTATTGACTGGGGCCAGCGCCAACTGCCATCGCTTTTTGTTTACATTTCGCTACTGTTGTTTTTGGAGAATTTTCAACAAAACACTTTACGTTTCCATTTTGCAACAAACTCGCTTGCTGCGCTTTCAAGTGGCCGCTTTCAAGCGTTCTGTCTACCAGCGATTTTTCGGCAGTTCAATGCAGAAAAAATATAAGAGCAATTTTCCATTCTCATTAAATATATTGCGTTTTGACAGCACACGCTGCGTATGCGTTACGCTTAAGTGTGTCACACATTCCACGGCTGGTGATTGATGGGCGCCGCAAAAAAAAAATTTTAAATATACCTACAAAAACATAAATAATGAACGAAAAAATGCGTTCAAATTTTGTGGGGGAAGCCTGAAAAAATCACGCTGGGAAATGCATTTTAAAAACGAAACAAACTGGAGATGTGAGTGAAATATAATTACAAGCATAACAACTTTATCTTTTAAAAAATGAATTGCAATGCGGTGTTTTTGGATAAAAAGGGAAAATTGCAAAATTCTTATTGGTTTTTTTGTAAGAAAACATTTTTTTTTTATCCAATGCCAGCAATTTAATAATTATTGTTATTACATGCGGAAAATTTATTTTAATTTTTTACTTTTAAAGCACAAAAAAATGTTTGGATACAAAAACCAAAGTCACTTTGGTCTTTAATGCAGAAAACGCAATTTTTCAAATTAACACAAAATATTCACATATATTCTCGTTGTTGTTGAATAATGTTATCTTAAATTGAACCAAAATATTTGGACAGAAATTAAACAAACCCGAAAGGCTGCCACACTTGTCAGAAGTCAAACCAAATTATATATAAATTATGTGTGCGTTGTCAGTCGCATTACATCAACGGAATATTAATAAACCGTGACGTGAATGGCGAGTGAAATTTTTTCGTGTGCTTTGACTGCGTACTTTCCTTCAACCAAAAGTCTTTTGGCCAAGTCTGTCCGTTTCAATTAGCATTACCATTACCCATAACGTATTCCTATGCCGATTCCCAAGTTTGAACCTGACACAGTCAGAAGGCATTTGACCAATTGCTCAATCGCTGACGCAATTCAGCGACCGAAGCGCCAATTTTGGTCTTCGATGCAATGGCAAATTTGGGGCGACGCTTGTTAAAAATGCCGAGCCAACTCGGTTGCTTGGCTCATGCCGAGAATGCCAATTAAAAAAAAAAAAAAACTGCTAACACGATAAAAAAAAAAACGATGCCAATTGAAACTGAAAATTTGCCTAACACGCGCCAACCGATTGTTCGATTTAAAGTTGGGTCTCTCTCTCTGGTTTTATTTGACTTGTACCGATTTTTGGCGATTGCTCAATGGGCGGATAGCTGGCAAGTGGGTCGATGCAGGTCACGTCTGCCGGCCAGTTTGCATTTGGAAAGTATTATATCGATGTCAGGGAAATATGTCACTGCCTATTTTGGAGAGATCTGATCCGGTCAAGTTTTTCGACCTGGTCGAAGGTCACATCTCCATATTTGCCACGGAAAGCAATGCAGAACGTGCCAAATCAATTTACATGGCAATTGCAATCGACAGAGCCAGCCAAGGACATTAAACTAGATACCCAGTCCTTTTGCAAATTAGGACACTACACAGATACACCAGAGCGAAAGAGATTTTCTGCCTCTGACAGTTTACAGTTTTTGCCAACAGGAAATTACAGCGAAAGCGTGTTGAAGTGTAAGAGGAAGCTCAGGTGTGAAATGGGTGTGGTGTGTGTGTGTGTTTGTGTGCTGTGACATGTAATATGACTGCAGAAATTGCTATGGTTCTGAAATTGCAGAATGCGGGTGTCAACAACGAGCTACAAGATATATAAATACTATGAGTGTGTGTGTGTGTGTGTGTGTGCATGTTCGTGTGTTTCGCAAATCAACAAAACGGAAATTTATTTCAAAATACACAAAATACCATGTTCGCCACTCTGCATCCTTTTAATAAGACAAACACAACATCATCGAATCGCAACGACAGAGGGGGGTTGTAGGGTGGAAAATTAATGAAAAGCGCGTCACACTTCTCGTTACGTAATGAGCACTGTAATGCAATAAGCTCGTCGTCGCTGCTTGTCTATAATTAAGGCTCAGCTCCGAGCATGGAAACACGTTGCTAGTCAAGGATAAAATTACCATTTGAAATAACCATTATTTAAACATTTTCCTTTGCTAATTTTTGCATGCCCCATAACTACAGTTATTCATTCACTCAGCCGGATCAATTTTCACAGCTCTTTTATAGTTGTAACATATTTTAAATATTCGGTTTTGCTCTGAATTAAGAACCCTCTGCTTTTTGAAACGACAGCTTTTGACAGCTTTCAAAGTGCAATTTAATTAGCAAATTGCTGTATTAAAATAGTCACTAGTCGCTAGCTTTTAACAATAGCCTTTAAAAGAAATTTCCTAAAATTGCTTGGCCATTTTTGTCCATTAACCTTAAAGTTACGAAACGCTGGGGTAAGCCAACTTTATGAATGAAATTACGGCCTCGGCAAGCCAGAGCAGCGGGCAATAACTGACCAGGTTAGCAGTGGAAAACTGCCACTGCAAAACTGTAAACCTAAAACGTCAAATGCAGGTGCCTACAGCACAGCAATATCCACAACAACGGCAAAACGTTTGGCAACGGGAAACGGCAAAAAACCCAAACAGTACAAAAACAAAAAAAAAAAAAACAAAAACCAAGAAGAATAGATGGCCCTAGGCAAGCTTGGGTAAGCCATAAAACCGGTTGGTTGAAAAATCGGGATATAGAAGGGGAGATCAAGGGGACGACCTGCCTGCGCATCTGCAAAAACCAAAAGCGAAACTTGAAATGCAGCCCAGCATTTAAATGCGGTTTCTGTTACCTCGTGCAGACATTTTATTTTCTTTTTTTTTTTACTATAAAAAAAAGATTGTTTTTGCTGCTTTCTTAGGTGCCACTTTAGTGTGTCACTGGGATGCCCACATAGCAGTTTCCATAGTAGTTAATGGCCCAACCTGAAGAAGCTAAAGATGCATCACGGCAGTGAGTCGATGTTGGGTGATGATGATGATGCAGCGCTGAGGACTGGTTTGCCATTTAAATGGAATTTATGCTGCCTTACCCAACGTCGAAGCTCCAACTCCGAGTCTGTCATCAATTGCCTTGCAGCTTTGCCAAATGAAGCATGAAGCGAGTGAATGGGAAAAAGTGGCTCACACCCACACATACACTGAAAAAGAGTGCCATGAAATAGTGTCTACCGTAGCGGTAATAACATTTTACAACAAGGCATAAACCTATGCCGTTAATTTCTAAATCTAACACAAGTGGGATTTCGAGTTTACGCTGCATTTTCAGTCCATATATTATAAAGCGGATCACTATATTAAATTCCTTTGAGTGTATTTTGTCAGCCCTCTTTCAGCCCCCTTTAAATTGCGAAGGCGATCAACTAAACCTTAATGCCAATGGAAACGTGAGAATGTCGCCGCCTCCAAGTTGAAGATGCACTTTTGGTTCGCTTCTTATTCGGAGATTTTTATCGCTAAATTTCGTTGGGGTTTTCCTTTTGTCGCACTTAGCTTGAGGGGGCCAATGAAAAACTACGAGAAAAACTTACAAAACGTGAGCGGAAAATTAAATAATTGAAAAGCTACTGTGTGAGTGAGGGGGAAAGTGTGCGAAAGGTCGATAGATAAATGCATTGTGATTATTCACTGGCTTAGCAAATGAAAACGAAATTGGCCATTGACCACTCGCTGTCTACCATCGTACGTACATGTAGGTACTAAATCAGCACCGAAACTCTCTGCAGTAGCACTAAAATCAATAAAAATAAATGAAGACAAATACCCAAAGCACACAAAGAGTCGAACAAAAAATATAAAACATAAAACAAAAAGCGAAGAGATCTTCACGTTCCTCAACTTGTCAATAAACAAGGCAAAATGTGAGTGAAAAAACTCGCACAAATACCAGATAAATTTTTATTTAAGAGCAAATGTTTGGCTATGCAAACGGCGTGCCACCAACAGACAGAAAGACTTGAATTATGGCAACCGAACGATGCGTTGACAAGACCAAAGGAAATAAAAAACCAAAAATAAAGAGCAGCGAGAGGAAAAAAACTAAAGAAATTAAAGGCCCTGTCAATTGGCGCAACATCAAAAACATCACAGGAAAAAAAGAGAGATAAACTTTACTTTTATTTCGTCTAAGCATATATTTTGATGTGGCTTCTGTCATGGGCTAACAAGCATCATGAAAGCGTGTCCAAAGGGCTACAGCAGCGAATCGCATTTGAAATGATGCGAAACCCATGCTAAATACGTGGACCACTCAGAAGTATGGTAACTCAGCATATTTGATGTTCGACTGCACTTCCCAGGTTTTCTCTTTTAATTGGATTTGCGATTATCGAGTGGCCAGATTCCTTTTGGCATCGATAACGAAATGATGAAGTACAAAACTGAAAAAGCCAATTGAACCGAAAGCGCAATCAACCCGGAAATATCGCATTACAGTGACACATCCACTCCAAGGTTCATATATATTTTAGGGATTGCACTGAGGGAACGAGCAACGCAAGATCTATTTCATTTGGGAGTTCTAGTACACATAATGTAAAATTATTTTTATTTTTTCACCACGGTTTAGTGAAATGTTTTATATTTAACAGTTGATATTACACAATTTTCATTTAGTTTTATAAGGTTATTTTACTTTTATTAGTTTACAAATTTTGTACAAATGTATGTATTGTTTAGCTAATTTATTCACAGCCCGTACATATTAATTAAATGTTGCTTGGATTTTCCCAAACCCCCAGGAAATAAAATGACTTTTACATAATTGATATTGATAAGCTTTTTTCTCTGTGTGCGCAAAAGTCGAATTCACTTGTCTCTTTAGAATTACCCACCAAAAAGCTTGACGGCAATTGAACAGCATTTTAGCTGCGATTTCGCAAAAAAATAAACGACTCTCTTGATTGCAACGATTGCAGCGAAATCGAGACGCTGTCCGTTGTTGTTGCCGTTGATTGATTTGCGCTTAGACATTAAATGCAATCAAAGTAACAATATTTGTCCTCTAGCCACGCCATCCGACCCACGCCCAGCGAAGTAAACAATACATCAGGCAAGACTCCACCATCCAATCAATGTGGTACACCTCCTCAATTGAAACCTTTAAGGCCCTTTAGCTTTTTTAAGACGGCCGCCGAACAAAAACACGCAAAGCCCCAAGACGCTTATTAAATTGCCTCACAAAACAAGGCCCAAACAAACAAAACGATACAAAACAAAGCTCAACAGAACGGTACAGAATGTAGGCAAATAAACAAGCAGTCGAAGCGGAAGGAACTAACGGCTGAAAAACAAAAGCTTACTTCCGGCCACCCATTGCTCCCAACCCCTCCAACCTTTAAGTTTATGAAATATAAATGAGCTTTGTGAGCATTCAAACAGCAAGAAATCCAAAATTACACGCAATTTATGGATGTAGCAGGTGCAGGAAGTGGGCGTGGCCCGGTAACCATTAAGTTGGCTTTAAAGAGCACGCGACAAAATGACGCTACACATGGGAAAATAAATTGCATGTCACAGATTTTGATTTAATTTATTTACCTATCCTAAGGCTACAATCAAATCGTATAAAATTACTGTTACCAACAAATCGCGTAGTCATTATTCTCTTTTAATTTTGTTAACATTTTACCATATAAACATATTTTTTTATTTATTCAAACGAAATAAATAAAATAAATATTATAATAATGAAATTAATCGAATCATACGCATATATATTTAAAAAACATGACAGTCGTTTTAATCCAAATCCATTCTTTCTATTAAAGAAATTAAATATTTCCTAGATTTCAAAGCTACTTATGTATACATTTCTACTTAGGAATGAACTTGAACTTTTTTTAATTACAAAATTGATAACAATTCTATGATGAGTTTTTTTTTTAATCTAAAACATATGTTTTCAGTGTAATTAAAGGGTAATGGATGTGGGTGTTGTACGGCAATTACCGTTAAGCGGATTATAGCTTACACTCTCTGCATGCCTTTTACTCAGAAATAAGCTAGAACCGAATGCGCATTCATTCTTATGGTACGTTTTCATTTTCATTCCCATTCTCAGCCGGGCGTTATTGTTATGACCCACTGGCATTGCCACCTGTCTCGCTCTGCGCATTTTCACGCTTGTAAATCAATTAATTTTACAGCTAACATTGTTGTTGTTGTTGGACTGGCCACTGGTCACTTGGCTACTGAACTACCTACTACAGCTACTTTCACAGCTACTACCAATACCACCACCTGCTGGTTGGTCATTTAGCCTAAGCGCCGGCTAAGCTCAAAATGCTCGACTGGCCAAGGATTGTGAAGCCCCTGCAATGCCCAACTCAAAACCCAAAGTGTGTGTTGTGTTCTCGTGTGTGGGAACTTTTGTTTCCCCTTTTGTTGTTTCAAAAGCAAATTGTTGGCCGTAAATGTTGATTGTTGTAGTTGTTGGCGTTGGCCGGATTTTCTGATTTGCTTGAGCGGCGACCGTTGAAATGTAATTAATACATGGCCCACAACTTGGTCCCACACATTCGGGGTCAATTGTGTGTAAAGGAGCCTCCGCAATGCGGTGGCGGACAGGTGATTAGTATGGCTATATAGGCAAGCAAGGGTTAAGATCCCTGGGGGGATATTAGTTGGGAATTTAGGTAAAGAAAGGTTTTTGATTTCTGCTTATGGCTTAAGAGAAGCTAGTTCTAAGCATGGTCATAAAAATTAAATATAAATGAAATTTGTTTTTAATTTGCTTAATGTTTTATTCCTAACATATATTATAAATATTCTTTTTAATTAATTTATTTTCTTGCTGCCAATAAATATTTATTATAACTAGGCAGGCTCTTGACTCTGTGTATATTATTTTCGGTGAAACAAAATTTATTAGATTTCTCAAAATCTGTTTGTAAATACCAAGGTTTTTTTTTGTCCACCCGTAAACTTTGCCAAATTCAAGGTAAATTTGTAATTTGATTAGCTAATTAGTTTTCCAAAAGTTGACACACCGCAAAGTTTTTTATTGAAATGTCGGAAAAATGCTTGGAAGTCTCACCACATGGTACATTAACTTTCTGCAAAGCAAACAATAGTCAGGAAATCATAATAAGGAATGTGTCCAAAGTGTCGGTGACCTATAAGGTAATAAATATTATGAATTTGACAGACTTATTTGATTCAATTATTCCACCAGGTGCAAAGCACAGTGTACGGGAAGTTTTCTGTGCGACCCCGCTGGGGAGTCCTTGATCCCAACGACCACTCACATGTGCTGATAACCATGTGCAAGGATGCGGAGCTCTCGAAAAAGGGCCGCGACAAGATAGTGGTCGTCTGCATGGCGGCGCCCATCAATGCCGTGGACTTCGACATGACCTCCTCCTTCTGGCGCCGCAATATCTGTTACGATCCGAATATCGAGAAGCACCAGTTAACCTGCCATCAAATGGATGGGGCAGGCGAGGGCGGCAATAAGGACCCGGAGAAGGACGATCTAAGGACTCGCAGGGGAATGTTCTCCTCACTTTCCAGTGTTCGTACGCCGAGCAAGTACTGGCGGTAGTTTTCGTTTGGGCATTTTATCCCTGCTCCTGGAGTGTCAATTATCCCGCCCAACTGTTTTGCCCTTATGGCTGCAATGACTAAGTAATTGGTTAGCAGCCCTACCTCGCCTTAACGTGAGCCCCTATGGGCCAACATTGTTGATGATGAGCCTTCATTAAAAACTCAGAGTGTGTCTATCTGGTTGTATATGTGAATGTGTGTGAGTTTGTTGGTTGGGTATCGAGTGGCTCGAAGGATGCTCAAGCATCCTGGTTACATGAAGTGTGTAGGAGGCAAACCCTACACTACAAGCCGATAAAAAGGCGTAAATTGCTTGCATTTTAGCCGTGGGTTGGCTCCCTTCACTGGCAATTAAGCAAACGTTAACGAAGGCTTTTGAACCTCTGATACTCTCATCGATTGACATTCTAGTATGGGGCAACCAGGTTGCCCGGCAATTAACCAACCAATTTTGTAATTCGAAGCGTTAAGCAATTAAAGGGTCACGTAATGCAAAGTGACAAGGGAAACCACACAAGTTTGTTTTTTGACTCTCTTAATGTGGCCCAAAAATCGCTTAACAGGTTGGTTTTTACAGGGGTTTATTTATTGGAAAAAAAACTTAATTTAAATGTATTAATATATGACTTTAGGTAAATAAAGTTTAAGATTCTTTTATAACCTACATGTTTCTATTATGTTCAATTAAAAAATGTAATAATTTTAAGACGCATAGAACTGGTTTTAAAAAAAAACTTTTAAAAGTTATTTAATTTATCAAAGCACACCTTAAATTGAAGTTGCACAAATCAGGCTAGCGTTGTGTATTTTCCTCAGGGTTTATGGGCTAAAAGAGTGCTTTTGGAAAGGAAACGAGAGCAAACGAGATAAAGACATTTGGAAATGCTCCGCAAAAGGCCTGGCCAACAGCATAAAAGGCACTCAGCCAGTAAATTAGGTTCATGTCTCAACTATAGTTTTGACCCAAGTCCAAGGGGCCAAAACAAACATTTCGATGATGATGATTATGTGGACTTGGGTTTTGCAGGGGCGTTGCCAAAAACTGGGCACTTGTTCTGCTCGAGCTGTGTTGCTGTGCTTTGGGGTGGCCAACAGCCCTGAACAATGAAGTAAATCATAGCCATGAAATATGTGCCAAGCGAGGAGACGACTACACCTGGCTGTGGTAATAATAATGAAAATACAAAATAGCCCAACAGGGCGGGCGAATATTCATCGCTGGCTTGATGCTTCACCTTGTGCAATTGCAGTTTGTTTGCCCGAATTTACGAGCCGGCACAAAAAGCAAACGTGACCACCAGAAAAACATACAAATATTTTCCCTTTGGCCAAATAAAAAAACACAAAGGAAAGCACAAAAAAAATAAATAAATATAAAAATGTAATAAAATTGCAGCTCATGCGAGCGATAAAACGCAACTTTTCTCCCTTAACGGTTAAATCTCAGTCGTAAACTATACAATGACTTGGCACTGCTTAACCCTTTGGTGACCCTCTGGCGCCTTCCCCAGTTTTTCCTGCTTTCTGCATGATTTAATGCGTAATTTTCAGGAGTTTGCAAAATTTTTCGTATAATTTATCATTTTTAGAGTGGGGAATAAGTGGGAGGAAGCGAACTTTGCACTGGGATTTCTCAATTTTTTGTTTGGCCACAACGACACCTGCCTGAGGCAGTTCCACCTTTCCCCCCGTGGACCATTACAAATGGCTTTGGTAGCTAAAATTTGTGACCACAGCCCATTGACATTTGAGATTTAGTGGAGAGTGGACAGGCCATCGACCATCGCCCATCGCAGCCTTAATTAAAATTTCTCCATTGAAATGCGGCTGGAGAATAATAAGCTGCCGGTACAGCCTCCGTTGATAAATGTGCTGGGGATTTTACAGGACTTTCAGAGGTCTTGCGCACAGGCAGACTGCATATTATGGAAATTGTTTTTAGTTAAAGTGAAGGAGCTAAAATTTATTTGCTTGAAAACAGCTCCAGAGTGGGAAGTAAATTTTAGTGAAAATTACATAAAACTTTTTGGATTAGAACTAGCAGTAAGTTTTTTTTTTATTGCAAAAAACTCCTATTGAACTTTTGTTATGATAAAACGTGTAGTTTAGACAGCGATTTGGGTTACGGTCTAACTAAATAAATGAAGCATAAAGTTTCAGGCAAAAACTTTAGAGGAGATATATCAAATAAAAGAAATAGGAGAATAAAACAAAAACTGAACTAAAAGTGCAGTTTATTATTTTGTTCTCAACTAAGTATTATACCGTCCTATTTGGTTTAAATTCTGTACTCATCTAAAAAATGCTTCTTTTAATTATAAAATTAGCAAACTATGCATGCTTCGTCTGATCCAATCTAATTGGAAAGCAATATCCATCATCAGCATCCATTTACCCCACAGCAAACTATCTTCTCGAAAGCAATTAAAAATGTAATGCATATCCTGGCCTTTGAATTACATTTTCCCATCCCGGTCCAAACGAATTCTTGGTCTCTAACTTTTGCCTTGTGGCTTTTGATACCCTAATCCTCCACATACATTATGCGATGGCAAATATTTTGCCCATTTTTAATAAGAGAGCACTTGCAAAATATGCAGAAAGATATCGAGAAGGGTCGATATGGAGTAGATTTAAATTACCCAACAAATATTTGCATACGGGAAGAACTTGGACTCTGCTCTCCTTTAACCCTTTTGTAATCGAAGCCAATTCAGCATTGATTTATTAGATGCACATGAAATCGCACTCAACGAAATTATTAAATGTTGTTCTTTTAAAATTATTTTTTTTTCTTTTGAGCAAAACGATGTAAGAAATCGAAGTTTTCATTTTCATTACGAGAAAAAAAATTTCCTATTTTATTGAACGAAAAACCGACGTGTTTTAAGAATGATTGTTATTATGTTAGGTAATGGTGAATTTTATAAAACCCGTAACGTTTAGTAGAACTCATACAAACATATGTGAATAATCAAAGTTTTTTATTGAAAAGTTAAAAGCTAGCACTCATAAATCTAGACTTGCAATCTTAACTCGCATTATCAAGTTCCATTGTATACAGACTCCAATTAGTGGAAGTTAGCTTGTTTCGCTGCACTTGGATTAGATTGATTCGCAGGTGCAGACCTCCACAGTACAGTCTCCCCTCGACATCTTGCAATTTGTCGTCTCATCTGGCAGTGTTTCTTTGGCTCTGGGTTTTCCATTCCATTTACCCCCTACCCATAACTCATACACTTTGAAATGCAACACATGGCGAGTGCAGAGATTTTCCCTTTTGCCCGTGTTTTTCTCTTCTTGATTTTCTGTTCCGTTTTTCTTTTCGGTTCTTTGGCCCTCAGAGTTCCTCCACTTTGCTACAATATCCTTTCTGCTGTCTATTTTTATCCCCGAGCACCGAGTTTCTCTGAGTTCTCTGGGGTTCGTTCGCATTATCACCCAAGAGTTGGGGAATTCCAAGTGCCGAGCACCGAGAGAGCTGTGGATTTGTCGTAATTGTGTATGGAGTGTTCTCGTCCATTGCAGCTCCGGCTACCTCTGTAACAAATTTTCCTCAGCCTCTTTGTCCCTATTCCCTGTTTTATATCTGTTTATTATTTTTTTTTGTTCTGCCTTTCCGCCGCTCTTGAAGCAGAAAACCCCATGCTGCGTTTTTGACTGTGTACACTACACAGAGAGAAACAAAATTTTTTAGGAGGAAATTCAGAGCAACTCAAATCTAAATTAGTTGTTAGTTGAATTAACGTTTTTGGGTCAATAGAAAAATAAAAGAAATTTCTTTCTTATTTTTATAATATTCATATCTGAATCTGATGTCTCTTAAATATTTTGTATTGGCCTTTACTTTTATACAAAGTTCTGGAGAAACTAAGACTTTTGTTAACTATTTTAAAATCAACGTGTCATGCAAGTGATCATGAACGGACCTTAAAAATAAATATCAGTGTAATTATCTCAACCCCACAACCTTATGTTGAAACAGAAGCACAAACAACATCCTATTGCAGATCCCTTGGCAGCCTGAAGTCGGAGGCAAAAGGCATCTAAAATTAGACTCCAGACGATGTCGATATGACAGCAGTTTGCTCATTAAGCGACCAATGGCAATGGTATTGTACATGCGGTACATTATTTTAATTTGAAAAATTAAGGCGTAGTAAGTAAGTCAGTCAAGATTTTCAGTCTATACCTTTCTACCAGCTATTTCCGCATAAAATGCTTACTGAATTACAAAAAAAAAAAGAAGGCAAGGCAAGACTAATGGCATAGCGAAAAAGTTGAACGCACTACCACGATTTGTAGCACAGCTGTAAATCACTATTATTAAAATGTATTTAAGCCAGTCCATTACAAAGGCTCAATTTTTTTTTTACGTGTTTCCCAATATTTTCTGATGTTGGACATACCTGAAAGAAAAAAAAAAAAATTCTAATTAGATTTAAACACACAAATATTTGTTTAATATTTACCCAGCACAAGCTGAATAATTAATCTAACGCGCGGTAACATTTCATATAGCTATAGTCATATTTATATAATATTTTGATAGGGAATTAAATTACTATAGTTTAATATTAGCAAATATTTTCCATAAAATTTATTTTTAAAATAAGCACAAGCCTGAAGATCAAATAAAATAAAACATTACGCCCCAGAACATTCACATAAATCCGCTTATTTTCACATGAATTGAGTTCAAAAAGTCAAAAGCAAATATAATATTCACAACAAAAACATCTGCACTTTAGCGCAGATTTGTTGCGTGACAAAAATACAAAGCGAAAAAAATAAAAATTAAAAAAAACGAAGAGAATAAATTATATACAAATATATTGAAATATATATGTGGATTTTCCAATTTAAATGTGAGTACATTGTTTGGAATTCCCGTGCCGAAAACAGATTCTGCCGGGTTGTGTTTTTGGCATTGTCTGCAGTCTATAAACCCGAAAAACGAAAATGTATTTGAAATGTGTAAACAAATGGGGGTTATGGAAAATGTTTCAATTACAAAATTAAAAATAACGAAAAACAAAAACAGAGAGAGAAGCATTTCCACCAACGACACTCTGCGCATCCCGTGCCCATTTTAGTTCTCACTCATCTCGCAACGAATGAGAGTTCTGGGGGCTGAGCTCTCGGGTCTGGCCATTTAATCAGTTTAAATTGACACTGGGGGTCAAATTCATTAAGATAGAATTCCTTTTTGTTTTTGTTAAGCTGCTGGGCGTTGGCTCCATGCGACAACGAGGCAACGACAACGTCAAAACGTCGACGAAGAGACGACGGTGGAATTTTTAAAATCATAAATTTTCAACAAAATACGTAGATAGGCGGGGGGCACACTGCAGGCACTTTCCATTAGCATTCCGTTCCCCGCGGCAACTACGCAACACCTACACTTAAACCATGTAATTATTGCTTTCCCGGAAATCGCCTGAAGCGACTGAAAAAGTAAAGAACTTGTAAAAATCGTAAGAATTAAATTCGAGGCGAAATGTTTATAGATAACTTTAAAAATAGCAGCGAAATAACAACCGGAGTTGGGGGAAGCGCCTTTTGCAGGATATGCGTGACTGGCATTGAAATTAAACAAAATATTTTAGCGCTCAGTGTCAAACGAGGCGAGAGACAGTATTAAATGGGTGGAGATTGTGGAGGTGTTGTGCCGTATATGTATATACTGTCGACTTGGCAACCTACGGAAGAGGCTTCTACTCGAGCGAAAAAAAAATACAAATACATAAATAAACGTAATGGCTTTTTACAACAATAACAACAGTGATAAATCTTGCTTAATTGAGAGTTAGGCGTTCAAATTACCCCTTGAAACAAGCTAGCTCAAAATTTTGACGTGTTTTATTCTTTAGGTATTTTAAGATACTTTTTTTGAAGTCTAATTTTTTTTTCATGAGAATAACATACAGAAAAAAACCCATGAGAATAAATAAAGTAAATGCAGGATAATAAATAGCAAACCTTAAAATTTATAATTTACTGAGTTTATGATACTTTAAATATTTTCATTTTATAATAGATAACCTGTAAAATCAAGTTGGAATAAATAGTATTGTAAGATATATGTTTTATAATATTATTATTAACTACAAGCTTAGATTTTATATAGCCAATTATTTGATACGTTACAGGGTATTTCCGTAACAAGGATATTTCCATCACTAGTAGCTACCAATTTATTTTCCGGCTTAGCTGCCGTAGAGGGGCGTGGCTATGCCATGGCTTTGCATTACTTTGATTTCCAGAAAAAGCGTTAACTTAACAAAGATCTATGGAACAAATGTGTGCGTGCGTGGGCGTTGATTAAGTGCTTCTGTGTGCGAGTGTACACATGCGAGCACTTGCAGACATTAAGGTGGTGTGGAGACCAAGAATAAACAGTCCGCTTTCCTTCCTATTCTAACCAGCATATGCACATATTTCAATAAACTTGTCATAATTACATTAAAAATTCCACATCCCGGACCCGCAGCGTTTAAACGACGAACATATTTCCACAAACGATCAAATTTGAATTGCCCAAATTGCTCTTTATTAGTTTTTTCACACACACTAAAACGGGGAGAAATGAATGCCGGGCTGAAACAATAACAACGGCGATAACGCTAAGAAGTAGAATAAATGTTTTCCACGGTTGTAAGTAAGGGGCTGTAGCAACAACAACCAAAACAATGGTAACAACAAATTGGCTTGCGTGTTTCGGCCGCATAAAAAGGAAGTTTTGGTCAGGAGTAAAAAGGATGGAAAGAGACCTGGCCACTTTTAGTTTTTATTCACTGATTTTCTTTGTTGCGAACAACAGAAGAAAAAAGGAACTAAAAGCCCACAAAGAAAGAAACACATTGGGATACCCTTTGAATATTTAGATAGATGAAATTTATTGAAATTATAAATTAAATGATATTGTGGCTTTACAGTTCACAGTTTTCTAAACCATTTTTATTTAGTAATTAAAAATTGTTTTGTTGGAATTTTTAGTACTCAGAAATTAAATTCATTACTCTTCAACACATGTGTTCGACAGTAAATTTGTTCAGTACAATTGTTCAGTACAAGCAGCTATATTTGGAATGCATATTTTCAAGACAAATCAACACATACATTTTTAACGATCTTTCATATAAGCTGTGGTATATGAACCATTAATAAGAAGAGTAATCCAAAAAAACTATTATTTTTACTTATTTAACACTTTTAGTGTCAGAAAATTAAAATACACATACAAAAAAAAATTATTTCTCATTAAAAAATGCAATGATAAACTAAAAATATTTTATTTATAGACTTTTACAACGTTTTCGTTTTTATAGTGCCTTGCAATACTTTATGTTAAAGGTATGTGACTCAAACTTATAAGAAAAACTATATCACCCTATGCCAGTATAAAAAGGAAACAAAGGCGAAAACAAAAAATGTTGTTTACTCCAATTCTTAGCTGGCTCAATTTCTTATTTTGTTTTACTACACTTCTACACTACCAGCTACTGCCTGATATTACCCTCATTATTATTTCGCTTTCGTTTTATACACACATATACACACAATTAAGTGGCCATGGCCTAGGTGGATTGGATACTCGCATCCTGCTGCCAAAAGCAGCCCTCATCAAATCGTTATTGATTGTGTGGAGGAGCTGCTGCTGCTGTCGGTGGTATGGTGGTTCTGCCGATGCCTGGAGATTGGGAAATTAAGTGCCCTGTTTTGGGCTATCATTAAAGCCCGTATCCTGCGGGCGCGCCTCATAAATATCGCCAAAGCATATTGATGGCTATCTGGCACGCAACAAGACTCCAACGACCCGAAGGCAAGAAATTTACAATCTTATGTTTTTTGCTCGTACCAAGATAATTTGATAAGTGTTTGTCTGTCCCAAAGGATGTGGGCTACTGTATATTTCTCAGCTGAGATTGAAAATGGAAATTTACTCATCATTTTTTCTGTTATCAACTAAAATCGAATACTTTTTTTTTTCAAATTTGTAAGATATAGAAAAAGTTACTTTTGCTAAAGTGTAAGTATTTAATTTATTTTTTCTTTACATTCATGAACTGATTAAAAAAATTTAATTTCAAAATAAACATTTGAGGAGCATAGAATCCTTTTAATGTTTCAAAATTATCAAAATAGTTTTTAAAATATAAACAAAATTTTGTTTTAAGTTCGTAGTACTTAATTTTTGTATAGACAACAAAACAGGTATTTGAGTTGACCATCTAAAACCCGTCTCAACACATTTGACAATCGGTTATGTAGTGGCAAAAGCTTCGATGTCATTTGCATGCAGAGCAGCTCCAAAACAAATGTCAAAATCATAGATTCCACTGAGAAGGGAAGTGGGTGGTGTTGGGTTTAAATCGTCACAAGGCAGGATTTCAAGTGGGGTCGAGCACTTGTGTTTGTGTGTGTGTGTGTGTGTGTGGGGAGTGTGTTGGCAATGCCGTTTGCGCTTATTGAATACGCAAAACATGAACAGCACAATAAAGCACCAAGGCAGCAACAACCACAAATACAAAGAGCCATCACAGAACAACAGCTGCAGCAAAAACATCGAAGTCAAAGCCAGCCCCAAAAACAGAATCACAATCGAAGAGAATCACAGACAAAGCGTGCATAATTAACATGCAAAACATACACCGATTATTTGAATTTATGTGCCCAAGATAATAGAGAAAGGGGGGAATAAAACGATGGGGCCAGATGTGTAATGGCAAAGCGAAAAAAGAGACCCGTCGACAATGACTTGGTCAAGCTGATGTAAGCGTATGAATTAGCCAAAAATGGAAAACGTTAAAATTGATTTGATGTTTTGGATGTGACCGTTACTTTAAACACCCTGCATGAATACACTACGGCATGAATATAGTCTAAGTATTCTCTGTCTTTTATTTACTAAAATTGTGTTTTAAAAGTTTAAACTAGTTTGTTTTATTTTCGCCGTGAAAAAAAAAGTATTTAAAAAATGTGAAATATTGTTTTCAATTCCAACACAATATTGCACAATAAGATGTCTACCTATTTGAACAGCTACAAAAATTACAAGCCTTTTAAACTTTTACAACGTTGTATACTTTCTAAATTAAATATTTGCTTGAACAAAAATTGTGTTTCATTACCCCAATTGCAAATTTACATATTCTTTAACATTTAACAACCTCTGTTATTGTAACCTCAACTGGAAAAATATATATTTTTAAAAGCAACAAAAAGGCAAGAAGAAAAGGACTATACTTTGGGCAAGGGTGTAAAAAAGCGCCGAAAAACAAAAGCTGCACCATCTGAAAGGGGAAAGTGCAAGCGTCGAATGAGGTGCATTGTGGCATAGAATTGTGTGAGGGGTTAAGCGGTGAAAGGGGAAAGAAGTATGGGTATAGAAACAGGCAGCTGCTGGCTGTGTCTGCGAGAGCGAGACAGAGTAGCGCAGAAAAAGCCAATTTAACGCTTGAATACAGTTTTCAATTTAAAGTTTTCGCTTCTTTTTCCCGCTTACTTTTTTTTTTTTTGGGGGGCCCACACACAGCTTTCTTATTTCTGACTTGCTGCTGTGGTGTACCCCATTCAATTTTGCACCACCCGTGCCAACACAAATCCCTTTTATATGGCCAGGCAACTTGTTACTCCTGAAAAACGCACAATGTGTTGATGGGCTGCAGGCGGGCAAAGTGGTGGAGTGGAAGTATCAAAATCCATCAAGCAAAGTAACCAAAAAAAAAAAAAAAAAGAAGAAACCGCCTTAAAAATGGTGTATTGCCAAAGCCAAAGCGCATAAAAGTTTACTTTGATTAAAGTTCGATCTTAAGTCACAGTATACACAAAAACGCACAGATACAAAAATATTTTAAAACAGAGCCGTACACAAGTTTTTTAAAAGGGGGTTGTAGATGTCAAGTTTTTGGAAGTTTTTAGAAAACATTCGTATCAATTATTAAACGCATCAAAATAAGGTGGTTTAATAACCAAGTGACCAAACTAGTTTTTTTAAGGGTTTAAATACAAAGGCTTTGGCTACATGGCCAACAATTAAAATTTAAAACTATACAGACTTTAAGGGGGATATTTCCGACACTGCTTTTACACATCAAAAATCTAACGTAAGGAAAAAAGGGGGCGGTATGAGGTGGCAAACAGAAGCCAAAAGGCAAGTCAATGTAAGTGAAGCTATAAGTGAGCCAAAGCTGATTGAAATGATTGAGGCGAAATGGCGCGATATCGAGTGAGGAAAATAGGGAGTTGAGAGTGAAGGATAAAAGTCGAAGGAGTAAGAAGCCAAAATGCCAGAAAAACCTCGTCTTAGAGATTGCAGCTTAAGTACGCAATGCTGTTATGTGTCAACAAAGCAGACAGGATGCTGTTTATATTGCCAGCATCAACTGCGATGGAAAAGTAGGAAATTTTGTTCAAGAAAATGATTGAGATAAAAGATACTTGGCTATAATCGAAGCGGCGAAATAAGGAACATGGGATTCGCTGTTGACCAAGATTAACTTGGATAAAACATGCCAAACTCAAACAATAACAAAATATTCAAGAAAATCGAAACGGGAACAAAGAAACTGAAGAGAACCATGTAAATTTTGTATCACAATTTTGCTCAACATGAATTCATACGCCGTTAGCTAATTTAAATTTAAGAATGTTGAATATACAATATAAGAAAATAATCTCAGCCTTGAATTTGTTTTATTAAGTCCGTAACTTTATAATTTATTATTGCTTTTTTTAAGGTACTACGCCCAGATTTTTTTTTATGACTATAAACAACTTGTACTTAGCCCTGCATAAATATTTTTCAGTGAGATCCGAAAGACCAAACCCAAATCATAGACGTACCTGCAAATAGAAGAAGACAAATTATAATTAATGTTTGAATCTTGAACTCCTCGACTTAATCATCTATCAAAATACATAACAACATAACTATAATGTTTAATCAATTGTCAGAGCCGGTGCTCATAATATTTTGGCATTACTTGGCAGTTTCTTGCCCTCTCTATACATATGTGTATGACAAAACACGGGGCAAACAAATTAAATTTGTGTTTTTCATATTAACTCGGAACTCGTTAGGCGCCTAAACGTGGCTTAACTTTGCCCAATCTTTGCGATGACTTGTTGTTGGTTTTGAAGCGATTTTTTCTTTATTTTTTAATGAGCCACCTGGGGCAGCAGCACATTATGATCTCTTTGGCCACGCACAAGTTAACCAAGCCGAAAAAAAGGCCTTAGACGAGGGCATAATTAAAAGCAAAGTAACGAAAAAAAATTTTACCTTGCTGGCCTAAAAAACTAGTTGAATGGATAATGTTTTTTTTTTCTCTTCACAGAAGTGCGGAAAAGTAATAACTTACAAAGCACAAAAAATGTTTTTGAAATGAGGCAACCTGGACGGTCAAATGACTGAACTAAAGTATCAGTGGATCTGCCCCATTGACCAACTCGGACCCTGAATTTCAACCGTATAATTTTCATCGCCAAGTCTGGGTCACAGCCTCTATGGAAATTCTCATTTAATTTTTCTCTGGCGAAATGGGTTTTCAATGTTGTTTGTGTCATAGTTTGCTACGCACCCGAAATCAAACAGAAACAAGGGGGACACAAGCTGAACAATTCCATTTTTATCCTATTTCAGGGAAACTTTAGATTGTCTTGTTTTCTTCTCCTCAAGTATCAATCAATATGTGTATGAGGGAGCGGAGAAAGCGGAGATTTTGAGGTGAAGCATAGGCTTAAATTGATTTTCCTTTGGAATGCCAGCTAAAATGATAGGCAACAAACGAAGCTGCCAGTTGACTTCATTTCAGTTCCTTTGTTTTCAAGCACTCAATCTTGTTTTTCAGTTCTATTTCCCCTTGTGCATTTGCAACCTTTCTAGTCGATTTTTAATTAAATTTTTTTTTTCCCACTTGTTCTTCTTCAGCTTGTTGCTTAAAATTTGAATTAAACTCGTTCAGGTTTGTTTCACTCCCAGGCACGCACAGATGACTTTTGACAAAACAGAATCAGCACTGGGAAAATATGTCTGGTCTTGGGTGGAATCTTGTTCAAAAGTTATGGCAATCAAAAACAGTTTCCTATGTCCTTTTACTTTTTTAAGATAAGGAAATAATCAAGGAAATATATTAATTTATAATATTGTTAATATTCATTCGTACAATATTCAATCAATGTTTCAAAGTTTTTTCCAAAGTGTATGTATTTTTGGTTTTACTTTCCCAGCTTTCTCCCGCTGTCTCGGCTTTTTCCCTTCTCACCCCTTTGCATTGTTGCATCCTGCGTACAGTTCGCGACATTTTCATTTCAAATTTTATGCCCAAGGGGAGGGCCACAAAAAGTAAAACTACCGCAACCCCCTTTCTTTCACCAGCTCGTCTCCATCTACTTCTTCATCTGCATCTGCATCTGGATGCCCAGTCCCCAGGATACCTCCATCCATCCACACATCTTGTTTTCATTTCCGTGAGCTACAATTGACGCTGCTCAACTTAACCTCATTCGTCCTGCTGCCCGTCGCTGCTGTTTCTGCATTTTCATTTGCATATTCAAAAGGGAATTTTTCGCCGAGTTGTCGTTGGTTTTTCCAACAATTGCACAGGCCATAGCACACCTTTATATGGCCATAAGGGAGATGGCCCGAAAGGGTTAACACAACTTTGTTGTACTGCTTGTCAAGTACGAAAGGGGTTAACGATCTTTCATATTTTAGGGTGAGTTTACCTTGAAATAATTTTTTAATATTTGTGAGTCATAATTTAACATACTTCACTCTATTACCTAATTTTAAGCCCTGTTAAATACATCTCACAACATAATATTACAACATTTATGTTACCTTTTTCAAATGTATTTGAGATATACATATGTCTTACAATCTTTACAAACTGTATACTTGAATGTTCCCTTTAAAATATTTGCAAAGGGCATTTTTATCTCATGCATATTTTTGCACGTTTTGTTAACACTTTTTTCAGCTTGTTTTATTTATCTTATCACCTTTGGGCGGGTTACATGAAGCTAAAACCAAAAATGCAACAGAAAGTTCCCCCATCAACTTTTGGGGTGCCGTTTCTGGCCTGCTCTGCATCTTGCTCTGTTTTATTCCATTTCCACTTTGCTAACTGACATGATAAAGTGTTGCCCTGACTGCCTTGCGATGTTGCAGTGTCTTCTTGTGGCCCATCTCCATCTCCCAGACCACGTGGATGTCGCAGCATTGTCACGTTTCAGCGCCTCCAACCCTCATCTGGAAAAACCCCACTCGCGTTTCCCTTTCGCCCTGCAACTGGGGTAATGCACTTACCCATCCGAATAACCCACCAACGAACCAGGCCACTTGTTTCCCATCAAATGAACGTACATAAGCTTCGAGAGAAAGAACTTGACTTGCTATCGCACCAGCTTTGTCACTCATTCAAGCAGAAAAATAGCGATTTATGCAAATAATAGATTTGTATCCAATACATTAGACTAATTTAAAGACTCTTGTTATCTTGTTAACATTTAATAAATGCACCTTTTGCTAACTTAGTTTTATTATTAATAAATTCATTAGCCGTAATATAAAGTTTATCAAAACAGCTGTATGTATTTGATAATCAATTAATGATTTATCAATAAATACATTTATTTAAATCTGAAACTTTTCGAGATAATTCCATTTTGTACATTATTTTCTTCAGTGCTTTGCTTTCTAAATTCAACTTGGAAAATGGAAAATTTACAAACAATTTACCCTGGCCCTCGGCTGTTGCTAATTGCAAAAAAGTGAAGATACGAAATTCGAAAAGTGCTGTGGAGTTGTTCAGTTGCGGAGTATGAGTTACAAACGCAAACAACATGAGGCGACATCAGGAACATGGCCAAAGTCAGCTCGCCTGAGTGCAATGCAACAGCCGTCTGTTGTCCCTGTCTCTGTCTCCTTTCATGTCCTTGTCTCTGTCTAACTCTGGCCCTGTTGTATATTCCACGTGCAAAAATTTGTTGGAATTTTGTGTGCGCATAATTACGTGGCAAGCCAGGAGCAACGGCTGAAACACAAAAGTGTTGCCAACAGGCAGTCAACTCATCAGAGTTGGAGCCGCATCCTTGTCTGGCTTTGTGTCCTCTTGCCTCCTTTTTCTCCCAGTCTTTCCGGCTCTTCTCTACACTGAGAATTATTATTGGATAATATATTTTTGTGTTGAAAACCAGTCGTTCTTATATTGAATCAGTTATCTTGATAATAAAAATATTACAAATTAATTCAGGGCAGTTTAAATGCAATATTTCATTACAAAATAATATTCCCTACGAATAATTGTTGTTCACAATACGCATATTATACATTCTCATTTAAAATTTGTAATAAAACATTTTTGAACAAACTGCAAAATATTTTGCAATCCTACATTTCGAATGTCTCGCTTTTGTTCGATCTGTGTTTCTATGCCATTTATCTTGAATACGCATACGTCATGTTGTACGGAGGATTCGTGGCGCGAGTTTGGCTGACTCTGCAAAGTTGCTCCGGCTGCATATATTTCTTGTAATTAAAATCGCATTGAAGCATGCAGCGATGGCAGAAACAGTACACAGAACCGAGAACAGAGAACAGGGAACAGGAACAGAGAATCGGGGCAAAGGGTGCGGAAAAGCCAAGCCATGCCAAGCCAGACTTTGCCTTTGAGGCGGCGGCAACAACAAAACTTGTTAACGTGTGTGCCAGAGAGGGACTCCTCTGTTTCCGTCGCTCCCTTCGTGTGTTTGGTGTAATTAAACTAAATTAAGAACTCTCTTGGCATTAAAATGAGATTTACGCTTCAGCAGGATTGAACGGGAGAGTGGCAAGAGCTTAGTGAAATGACATTTTCAAAAGCAGATTTAACCAACCCCACGCCACCCGATTCGCTCCCCACTTAATTACAGACGGAAAAAATGGGAAGAAATGGAAATCAAGGCGAATGCTAAATTTCCTCACTTTTTCCAGGAAACTTTTATGACAGCTCATCTCCAGCCAACAAAAAAAAAAAATTGATCCATTTGCTTTGATTGCTTTCAGCCATTTCGTTAAGACCTGGCCGAAAAAGTTTTCCTGCCTGATTTCAATTAAATAAACTCACATCTCGCCTGGGGAAATTATTTTCTTGAGCTTGTTCTGCATCCTGTTACTCAATTAAAATGCAACAGAACAAATCGTTTTGGGGTTTTTGAAACTCTACAACTTTGGCAGTTTTTGCTGCGCCTGCTCGTATGCAATACAAAAATTTGCATGTATTTGCATTTGCATGAGAAACTGCCCAAAATAAAAAAAAGAAAATTAAAAGGACTTTAAAGATTTACAAAATGTTAAGGGAACCGCAGAATGGAAGTGGAAATGGGGAATCGAGCGATGAAACCAAATTGAACGAAAGACGGGCAATTATGCAAACGCGTGTAATTAGTTGGGGGAAAAGTGGAAAGTGGAAACGGCATCAAGCGCGGGAAATGTCTTTCTCCACTTCTTTCTCGTTTCAGTCTGTATGTTTTATTGCCTTTTTATGCCTTTATTTTCGGGATGGGAAACAATGCCAGAAGTTGGCGAAAAGCTGCGGCAGGCTGTCAGCACAAATGCGTATTTTATGCTTGCCGCAAAAGGTGGCAGAACGGAAAGAAAACTCCGATGTCGAGAGCGCGCAAAAAAAGGAAATATTTTTTTGCCATTTTTCCGCAGCTAGAATTATAACAAATGATGCTACGGCCCCTTTCCACCGAACAAAGAACTTCCCTAATAATAATAAAAAAAAAGTAATTGTTTAGCACAAAATGCGCATTTAATTCGTTGACGCAAATCGAGCAAAAGAAATAAAGTTGAATAAGCGGTAAGGGAAAAATGGGAAAGTCAGACAAGTGAAATCCGGAGTACGAAATGGAAATTCGGACATACCGAAAAATATTATTTTAATATGGTAAATAAAACCAACGGCTGAGAAATAAAATTTATGCATTTCAATTATGGCAAAAAAAAAGAGAAAGAGGGAGAGGGAGAGAGATCAGGACTTGCTATCCAGTGGAGAAACTTTTTCAGCTTCAAAAAATTTAACAAAGGCCCAAAATTAATTAAGAGCAACTGCGGCAAGCAAAATGCACTGAAACGCTCTCTTTGATTGCTGTTTTTACCTTTCACCTATGCACCAAAAAAAATGCAAAAAGCTGCAAAATCCAAACGAAAGCAAAGGTTAAAGGGGAGCCACAGCTGCCGCCAGGATATTGCCGATGCCAAACAAAAGTTTTGACTAGACTGCCACAGAGCAAATAACAAACAGGAAAAAAAAAAGAAAAATAGGTGAGGGAGAAAAACTTTGGCTCGAGTTTTCATTTCATTTGTTGGCTGATTGAATGGCTAGGGCAGGAAAAACCGCAAAAAACGAGAGGCTGTATTGCAAAAAAAAAGTGATTTAAAAATCAGAGTGGCATAGAACACCACATAAATAGCAGTTGCCAGTCCGTTTGCTGCCCCGTCATGTGGCGCCGAAGAATATGCAATAAAATTTATTTGCTCTCACTTGTGCAAACACAAGGATACGACTGTACACATATATATATATATATGTATATATATCTATATATATTTTTGTGAGAGACAAAACTCCGCACTGGCGCATATGTTGTGCAACATTTCCGTTTCCGTCGACAATTTTTCATACACCATGCATAAACTTTTCCCAAACCAACAAGGAAAATAGCGCGAAATAACAAAAACAAGGAAAAAATGAGCTGAGCGCACCAAGAATATGACAAAGTTTGCACTTTAACAAGAAAATAATCAAATAAATTATCATAAAATGTCTGGAAACCGAAAAAAAAAAAATAATGGCAACAAGAACCGTTTTGTTTTGGCCGGAAGTCACGTACTGTCTGCAAAAGGCTGAACTTATATGCACATGTGTGTGGGTGAGTGTCTGGTTTTTTGGTGAAAGGACAGAAAAAAACACTTTATTAACTTGCTAAAAAGTCGTAAAAACGAAATGTCAGAGAGCGCCAGCTTTAAATTACGGCCAAGTGGCTAAATTATGGCAATGTCGCGTAACCGTCTCCAAGAACCAAGCCGGCGAAGACAAATGGTTTGAATGTGTAAATTATAATTGGAAATGAAAGAGCTAGGGGTTGACTGCAATAGCGAAACTTTGCCCACTCATCGTTACCAAAGAAAAGAATGTGGATGTGCGCAAATGTCGTTAACCAGAATAACGTTTTAAAAGGCTTAAGGGATGTCATCATTCATGTCTTATTTTATATAAAAACCATATGATTCGAAACAGTGAGCCTTGCAAAAGAATATTAAGTAACTTTAAAATTGATTCTGACTGTTTGCGAATCAAAATGAAAAACTTTACCACACACTTTTTGTTTTTTCTTACATCAAATCCCACAAATTTAAAGGCGAACATTTTAAAGGGGGCCCCCAAAAGCTTAAAACTCGGACAACTCATTCACATGACAATCATAACAGGCCTCCAGGCTGTCATACCCCGGAAAAGTAGTAACCATTCTCTGCACTCATCATAGAATCCACTTCACACTGAGCCTGGAAAGTCAGACAATGTTATCGGGTTGTGGAGGCAAAAAGCGGCACATGACGTCCATGGCCTGATAAGGGTGACAAAAATATGTATTAAGTGCAGTGGAGAGTCGAAGAAAGAGAAGGAACGAGTGACGGAGATAGAGATAGGTAGACAGAAGGACAGCAGTCGACATTTGGCTAGCAAAGAGGTATAAAAGCGAACAAATAACACCCGACAGCAAAGAAAACAAAAAGCCTGAAAGAAATGAAATGAAATCCTTTCACACACACTGACCATATAGGAGGTATACCCACACACATAAACACATACATATATGTACATACATATGTGGATGTAAGCGAATTGGACAAAGGACATGGTGAATGGAAAAGGGGTATGGCTACAACAAGTTGACACTTTTATGAGGCACTTAAATGACACAACATACAAGCCAGAGCCGCCCTCTCTATAAGCATGAGATTGACATGCAAACAAAAGAGCCCAGATGGGATCAGACGGGCAAACGAGGTGGCGAGGTCAGAGCAACAATTGCGATTGTCCACCACTTTGCCAAGCTAATGTCGCAAAAATAAACCGAAAATAGGATAACAATTGCTTAACAATAGAAGGAAACAGTATTTGGGCTAGCTTGTATAACAAAAGCAACTAATTTTAGGTTCTAGAAGAGGCGCACAAAAATTCTAAATAAATAATTGAAACTGCCAACTTCCGCTTACGTCGTCAGCGTTCCATCAGCTATCCATCAGATCCAAAAAGTCCCCATTGAGTCAGCAAAACCCATCCCACCCTCACTTCATTTCCCTAGCTGCCGTAAATCAGTTGGTTGGCACATGGCCAAAAAAAAATAAACCAGAAAAATCCAACACATCAAAAAAAACAAGAAAAGAATTTATGAAAATTGAAAAGTGTAAAGCGGGGTGAAGGAAAATTGGGATATTTTCTGACACATTTTTATCGTTGGAATTGTCAAAGAGTTTAAGCATTTGCCGCTCGGGAGACAAGATTGAACTCACATGCCTACATTATTGACAGCTCATAGCATGGATGTATAGAAAGAAATATATATATATATATATATATATGCACCTTCGCCTGTGGCCTAAAATGAAATTTGAGAAGAGCCCAAGGATGTGGAAATTGCTTTGTCAATATATCTTCAGCATAATTTGTATCTGTCAGCAGTTTAAAAAAAGTATTGAAAGCATCAAAAGGGAAAATAAAAATCTAAAATAAAATATCTCACGGAAACACGAGCCAAAGCCAATCAAGCAAAAAGCATTAGGAGTTGTTAAAAAAACCTGAACCAAATAAACCCATTATTGCAAAGCTAAACTTAATTCTGTCAAACTAATAATTTCCTTCAAAATAAATGCGAAATTATTTATTTTCCCTGCTGACAAAACCAATTTTAAAATTATTGTGTCTATTCAAAAACGGAAAGAAAACGATTCTATAATTAAATGAAGAAAAAATGAATTCGACAATAAATTCATGTTAACATCAAATGCAATTTGACAACTAATTTAATTTTGCATGTTGTAAATTGGAAATTATATTGATTGCCTCCGCAACTTTTCGAACAAAATTTATTTTGTGCAAAACTCAATTTTAATTTCTAGTTACGACAGGGTTGTTAAGCCAAATAATTAGATCATAATTTGTTAGGTGAGTGCCAAAAGGGTTTTTGGCCAACTTTTGGACAGCTTTCCCATAGGAAAGGCCCACAACAATTATTGTAATTACTCAGATGCAAGCAGAAATAAAATAAAATAAATTTAAATGAAATAAATCAGAGCCTTTATATACCCATTCGTTTGAAGTTTAAAACTCATGGGAAACCCGCTCTACAATAATTTTAATTCATCGCCAGTCGTGGAGGCACAAATGTTTTTTTATCCAGGCTCTTTATCTGGTTTTTGTTTTTGTTTTGCGGATTTTTGTTGGAGCCAAAGAGTCAAAGGAAATAGCTCTTGGTCGCTTTTATTTTTACATGACTGTGCGAAAAATTAATTAAAATATTGCATATTAAAGCTTTTTGTCGAGTGCAGAGGGATAGGATTACCGAAGGTAGTTAAAGAATGGCTTAAGGATATAGTCAAAGCTAAAAATTTGTCATGCGATTAATTTATTAAAATATAATTTGTCTTCAGGCTTTATTGTTCAATTAATTATGAAAATTATTATCACCATTTAATTGATGTGCCAATAAAATCTTGTTTACTGTAATATTATGAAACCAAAATATTGCTTGTGGCTGAAATGTTTTCTGAACTGTAAAGTAACATTTATATATATTAAAATATTTATTTTTATATTAAGTTTTAATTTTAATAAAAGACTGTTTTCCTTTTATTGTTCTTTAACGCCAGCTCTTTGTTACAATAAAAAGATGTAATTACTTAATTAGTAAATTACCTCATAACAAAATTTATTTTTCACTTGCACAATAATTCGAACACAACTTCTATTAAACTTTGTATTTATAGAACAAGAAACTAGTCAGCTATTTCTTTACTCCTAAAAATAGCTATAATACTTCTCCAAGATAAAATCAAGTTTTGCTTGAATTAAAACTAATTACTTCATTATAACAAAGCATGGATTTTATACCCCTCCATTCATTCTAATAGAGACGTAAAAATTCAGCGTTAAATTTGTAAATTGTTTGTATTGGCCCATTAGCCAGCACAAATTTTGTGTGTGTAGCCAAAGCAACAGCAACAATTGACTGGCTTATTAGCGCTACCTCACTCCCCTTTAACCCCTCACAAAAACACAACCAAGGCGGCTGCCTTGGGCTGGTGTTAAAACTAAACTGGAAAATTGCTGGCTCGCGTGTCGGTTCGGTATTTTGTCCCGACTTCCACTTCTCCGCCTCAGTAATTTTCCCTTGCCTTGGCTGAGTTTTAGTTTTGCCTCGCGTTTAATCAATAAGTTTTATTTGGGAAAGGGAGAGTGGAGTTCAGGCGTTCCTAGATGGTTTCTGGCCTGCGGATAAGCTAAGCGAACGATAAGCATTTAATAGAGCTCTTTTTCTTCGCCCCCAAATGGCTTCGAAAAATTATGCTAAAGTGGATTTCGAAACATGGCCAAGGGCCTGACGAATTTTCCTTCCGTTTGGTGAAACAAGTGCAAAAGTTTTTACTGGATGGCGGGAAATTTAAGCCAATCTGTCAATTAATTGGGGAATGGAATTAAAAGGGGAAATGCGTTGAAATAGGCTTAAATAATGAAGTAATGTTTCGCCCCGAAAGGAAATCCCTTTAAAGGGTTTAAAATAAAGGTTTGACTGATAAAAATGCCTGAATGGTAAAATTTTAATATTTTTTTTTATTTATGTAAAAAGTGCATTTAAGTTCACAACTATTTGTCAGTACTTAGGTCTTATCTAAATAAAATTGCTTTATTTTGTACCACTGATCTTTCGCCATATAAAAGATCTCATTTAATGCAATTATTTAAACGAGCTTTTACTTTGTTTCATTTGCTTACATTGAACAATGACATGGCTAAAAGCCTTCCTATTTTTGAGAAAAGACAAACATCGATATATATTCAATGTCTATGTCTGGGAAACTGCAACTAAAACGCATTTATCAGACAAACGAGCTTTGCCAAAAATCTTCTTCAAGGTCAGGGTGTCTTAGCCGAAAAACCGTTTTGCATTGATCGATTGCCATTTGGGCTTTGGTAAAATATTTATCAAGGCAGTGGATTAAAAATAAATTGCATACAGTTTTATTTATAGATATTCGGAATAAAATTTGAATTTAATTGTGCGCGAAATTAGTTGTGGGAGTTTCAAAAGGAAATTGTGTACAACATTAGAAATTCAATTAGGTCTACAGATAATACAATATAATTGTATTGTTTGCATAAAAAATTAAACAATCAAAAATCCATTTCAAAACGTTTTTGGATATAAATATAAAATAAAGAAAATTTAAAATGCAGTATTTAATTGGTTTATAAGTGGATAGGGTTCCACAACAATTTGAAAAATTTTAGTTCTGTACAGCTCAATTAAGAATAAACTATGCATCTTTAAGTACTGTTTACCCCACAATCTATTCATCAAAGAGTAATAAGTGTTCAACCCATATTTACTTGTTCAATGGATTTTTATATTTATGTACAATACAAAAGAAACTCCTTTTGTCTTTTTCATCCCGTTCTACCCCACATTTCATTTGTCCAATTTCTATTCTCAATGCACAAATCGAAATCTTATCTACCCTAAATGGAACGAGCGATATCTTTTTCAAACTTATTGATTCATAAAAAGCAGGAGAAAAACCTCAATAACAACTAACGGGAATAATAATAACAGTATTTGTGCAATAATCATAAAAAACCATTTAATCTTCAATGTATACTCTCATATAAAAGAAAAACCATGTGCACCCACAATCATTTTTGAGCGAGTAAATATTTTGGTTAAGTTTACGCCATGTGTGTGCACTCGCTTTTTTCCTCTTTTCCCTGAAAATTTCCTTAATATCTCCGACTGTCGGAATTTCAGTATATTCGTGCGTGTGTTTGTGTCGATTGCTATTGCACGTTTTGTTTGACATTCAATAGTTTTCGTTTCTGCTGCAAAATAAAAATCGTAGAAAAAGGCAACGGGGAAAAACGACAGCAAAAACCACAACAGAAAGAGAACAATTTTCATTTATATTTTATGCACAGACAAAAACTGATACTGGTTATATAATTAAAATTTCAAAGATTTAGATATGTTTGTAGAAAACAATTTGTAAGCAAATCACGAGTACGAGTACTTTTCAACTAAAAAACACTTAGCAAACATAATGGGTTTTTTATTTCCCAAATGAAAACTACAGTATATTTAAGAAAACCATTCAATAGACTCACAACAGAAAACTCCTAAGACATATATTTTATTGTCTAGAATCCGCCTTACTTATGCATCTCCTAATTGCTTGCCTATTTGTCATTATATAAATGCTGTTGTTTATATGTAAACACTTGTACATTTTTAAAAGTTCCAGAATTTTTTTACGGTGTTGCACTTCCCAGTGCCCCAAATCTTCCAACCCTCGCACTCTTTTGCTCTATTTCCCCTCACTGTCTATCCTCTCTCCCCGGCTGCTCATTTGAAATAATTTTTATGTGTTGCCTTCTGGTTTTGTTGCTCCAATTGTTATTGTTGTTTCTGGTGGATTTCAGTTTTCTGCGGGTATTTTTATTGCATTTCATTTTTATGTAGTTACAATGACAATTTTTCTTTCTGCTTCAAGGGTTTTCAAAAGAGCCAAAAGATAAGCGTTGCATTTGCAGGGAGGAGCTCCATTTTTTATGCAGCAATTTACGCAACATGACGGGTTACGATCCTCATCATCATCATGAACAACGTGAATATTTTTTTTGTCGCATATGCATACATAGTTTGTCATTTGCATTATTTTTTACTACAATCGAGAACAGATTCCTACGTGTCAAATGATTTCCATACTCCATACCCCCGAACCCCGGGGGCATTAAATATTCATTCTTCGAAATGTTTTGCAGCACTTGAAATCGGTGCAAGTTGGAATGAATATAAAACTTTTCTGTGGCAGTCGTTCTGTTCGGGAAATGTTTTCGTGCTGTTTTGCTGCTTAAAAAGTTACAACTTGTACGACGTTCTAATCTCTGTTAAAAAACTGCCAAAACATGTCACATGGCTCCGCTGCTCCCTTCACACACTTTTCAGTCCCCTCGAGGATTCCCCGCTTGGCTTTTGAGTTGTTTGCTTTGCGAATAATTTACACAGAACAAACTTTTGACTTAAGAGAAGGAAAATGAAGAAAATGAATAAAGAACACGGAATAGGACCAAATTTATATATATAAAATACGAAATTCGTGTCTTGACCAAAAACCGCAAAGGGGCCTTGAGTTCCCAAGAGAGGCGGCATGGGGGGCGTGGCACTCAAAAAAGGTAAGAAAAGTTTGGGTATAAAAAAAAGTGTATAAAATAATCCGCAGAGATTTTGATCTTATTAAGCTTAAAACTGTCCATCTCTGTCTTTACCTTTCCCTACCTATCTCCCTCTCTCGCTCTATTTCTTTCTCGCTTCCTTTCTGTATTGTTTATCTTTTGAGAAAATCTTGAAGCATCTGTTCCAGGGGTCTTGACTTTTACTTGGGACTTGTACTTTTGATGCAGGTAACGAAATATTAAGCATAAAATTGCCAAGGCATTAAAAAGTTGTTGATGCTCCGTCTCACTCTCTTACTGGTCCTTCCGTCTGCTCCTATCTCTGTCTATCGCAGACTAGGCCTTTCATCTTAATTCAATTTACCGGGCTTTCGGCCATTGGAGCACCTGTTTGGTTGCTGTTGCTTTCGTGTTTTGCAAGATTTATGACCAAATCCCAGTCCGAAAATTCTTACGAAGGCGTGAAGATTTTTTCTTTTTTTTGTGGTTGTTACTAATTAAAGTTGCCCATGGGCTCCACACCTATGGGGTAACTTTCCTCTGGCGCAATTTTATGAGTTCTTCAAACTTACCTGTAATGAAAAAGTTGCAAAGAGAAGAAGGAATAAGTAATTAGCACAAATTAGCCGAAAAAATCTTAGACTATGGTTATGAGAAGTACACTTTGTAATGGTTTTCCTCATTTAGGATGATGCAAGATTTGAGTGCTCCTTATAGCAGCGGGTTTTAGTTGAGGGTAATACATAAATTTAAACTCTTCTTAAAGCTTTATAAAGGTAAAGGCGGTAAAATAAGATTAAAATACAATGGTGTTTTAAATACCACTGTTGTTTGGTTTTAAAGCATTAAGTACAAGTTATCTTATACCATTGAGCAAAATCAGTTATGTGCCAAAATTTGACAATTTTGTTCAATAACATAATTAACTTTTGTCTACAAAGCTTATTTTCAGAACCCTAATGCATGATGTGCACAATATGTACGAAGAATACCCTTTATGCAACATTCTTTCAACAGTTTCTTTGCTTTCTTAAACATACAACCCCTGGTTGTCTTTTTTGTTACCTGGTCGTGGTAAAGATGCCTAGCTGGGCCACCCATCAATATAATCAACGCCCAGAATGCGACCAAGACATGCCCTAGATGGGCATCAATCTCGCTTTGTCAGCGCCCAGTCAAGTTGCCTCATTGTAGTCGCTGCACAAAGACAACAACAAAAAGTCCAAAAAAGAAAAAATACAAAAAGCGCTAAAAAAAAAAAAGCAGTCGCCTTGATGACGTAGTCGACTGGGACTGCACTCCATTTCCACACCCACAACCAGAAAACCAGTTCGCCCTCATTCCTGGGCGAAAAACAGGATTTTGTCCCGGCCTGGCTTTGCTTTGTTTTGCTTCTGCCTTAAGGCTAAATTCATTGTCAAAGTCGCAGCGCCTACAACAAACTTTTGTCATCAGACAAAAGAGTTGCAAACTTTTAGCGTTGCTGCGAGTTGTTTTTTTTTTTTTTTTTGTTTTGTCTCCTTTTGCCACGCCCTCAGTAAAGACACGCCCAGGAGACACCAGTCAGGAGATTGCATTTGTCTTCCCGATTTGAGTTTTTTTTATGGCGAGGTCCCCTGAGTGACTGAATGACTCTTTGGTGGGTTGCCTCAGTTGCCTTTTTGCCAGCTTGATGGATGATTTCGAATTAGCGATGCGGCAAGCATAAAAACAGCACTGGAGATTCATCGATTTTAGTGGTTCTGTTGGTTTTTTTCTATTGCTAGTATGGGGGTAAAAGCCACCGAAAAAATGCCAGCACATAAGTTTTCTGACAACGGGGAGTGGATCCATGCCAGGCCATTTCCCCCACCATCTTGCTAATGATGTGAGCTTGTCAGTTCATTGAAGCTGGACATGAGTGGTTTACATGATAGAGGGAGTCCCTTCAACAGATTAAATGAAGTAGGAAAAAGAATTTGTCGAGGCTTTAAGGGATTATTTGGGAGATACCAATCTATGCGGAGATGAGGGAATTCTTCTTTAATCTCTTTCAGTTCTAAAATAAGATTTGTTTATTTTGGTAGAGCCCTGTTCTCTTTTTAAGCTGATTTAAAATACATTGCTATGACATTTATTCTGTTATATTTATTTTGCAACAATAATTCCACTTTTAACGCTTATTTTCTTTATGTGTATTCGCCCTGGTCTATTTGTGTCCATCTGTCATTACAAATTTGTTTCAATTTCACATAACCATGTATATATGTACCTTGGTTTGTATTTTTTCTTGTTTCTTTTGGCTTTAATATGGCCCATCAGGTGCCAAAAGCGAGGCGCAACAAATTGCAATTAGCCATGTGCACGATTTGTTGATGGCTGAGTCTAAAAAAAATTTGCATTTGCCAATTGGGTTGACGACAAACCAAAGAAAAAAAAATGATGAGGACTTTCAAAAAAAAAAGTTCAGCTTCAAAAATGCAAATATTTAGTAGTCTTTGAATATGGTAAGCACTATGCAATCTAAATAACTTTATATAAATAAAGAGAATTATATTTAACAGATGTTTATAAAATAACATTTTAAAAAACCTGTTGTTAAGTTTAATTTTCTGATATATTCAAAACGAGACAAATATTGTTCATGGATGTTTACTTGTCTGAATTTAAATGAAGTAAAATTTTAAAAATTACATTTACAAGTACATTATGCTTATCTGCACCCCATACATTCTCCTCTGGCTTTCAGGGTCTCGAATATTTTACGTTTTATCATAAAATACCTCGACGGTATCTGCGCACCACTTAGGGCCAGGTAGCCCATAGATATTCCTATTGTTGCCACACGGCCATCAATCCCACTCGACCCCATGTGCGCACACACATCCATATATTGTATCTTTTGCTTTTTGTATTTCATAACTGCGCATCAAGTGTTGCTTCCTGTTTCCTGCCCCTCCGCTTCCCGATGCCTTCTTGCCTCATGGCCCAGGCAACAATGCGTAAATTTTTATTAGCCCAGTAGTGCCAGGCCCAATCCGTGGCCATCGTAAAACGCTGTCTGCTGTGTGTCCGCCTCAAATGATGGCATCATTAGACAATTTAGGCTCTCCGCGTGCCAAGTGTCTGGGTATCTGGGTATCTGAGTTTCTGGGTATCCATGTATTCTTGTATTCTAGTATCTGTGAGTGCCCCTTATGAGTGCTCGTTTGGTGTTGGCTTTTGCGTTGATTGAATAAATTATTGCCACTCGCGCGTGCATTCAAAAAAAAAAAAATGAAATAAATAAGAAAAAATCGTTGTCACTTCGGCTTTTATTTCCCCCCATTTCGCTGCCCATCGCCCACTCCCTCTCTCTTTTTTTTCAGCCTCTGTATTTAGAGGTGTGCTTTGCCACCGGAAATGGCGAATTATGCGCGCATCGTCGCCATATATGTGATGCAACATTCAGTTGCGGTGTTGCAGAGGTGCAACTGCAGTTTCTGCGACCGTCATGTTATGCAGTAATAAATATTTATCTATTTACAAAATGTTTACAATGTTCATATATTATAATAAAATCCATTGCGAAATTTAAACAGCTTTATTTGATAATAAACTTAATTTAATATGTTTTAATTTACAGAAATCTTTTACAATGGGACATAAACTATTTTTTGTGATCCTTTTCCCATTTTTACACTTTTTATTTCATATAAACTTTGAAAATTATCGGAATTTTTCCTTTTTCATTTTTTTTATCTGTATAATGAATCATAAATTAGATACTTGATTGATAAAAATATATAAAAGACATTTCAAACAAATTAAAAAAGGTTTTTTAACAAGCTGTTATTTTTAATTTTTCAACGCATTGTATATATATTTACCTAAAATAAGTTTAAAAACATTACACCGACTGCTAATAAAAAATGATCAAAAAACTCAAATTCTCGTTTTACGGTCTCAACAAGATCTGCACAGATTTTTCCCCAACCTCTTAATTTACAACTGCCATTGGATAACATGTTTATTCGCCCTAGGAGTGAGCGTCACAATCCTTTCCATAAATTAAAATTGGTCATGCAACCGTGGACCAGTCGACAGGCCCAGTTAGCAACTGCGCCAACCACTTTCACTGTCACTAACCGAGTTTAATGCACTCGCAGCCGCAATTCGCTTTTCTGCCTACTGCTCTGGTGAGTTTTCGGTTTTTCTGTAGCCTGTAAAGCCTGTGGTTTTGTTGTTGATGATGTCGGCGCAGTTTTCCACTGGTTATTCCGGTTCCTCTAACGCAGAAGAAGCCGGGTTTTTCGAGAGGCATTGGCAGTGTCATAATCAGACCAGACAACCACCGCGAGAGCTGACCAGAGAAAAAACAGAATACAGAGGGAGCAAATGTTACTCCGAGGGCTTTGAGCTCAACTCAAACAGCCTCGACTCAAGGACAAATCGCTTCAAGCGTGCAAAAGTATCTCAAAGTCGAAACTCTATAAGAATACTTTCAGTGCGTTCTCTTTTAAATTATTGCACGGCAAACAAGCGTAAAAAAAAGAAACCGAAGTCTTGATTAATTATTTTTTGTGTGCGTTTCCGTTTTGCTGATTGAATTGTTCAAAAAATTGGGCGGGCAGGCACATAAATCAAAAGGCCCAAAACGCTTGTAACGCAATCTGTTTAAGAACAAATCTTTTTTAGGCTCTAATTGCTTATTTTTTGTGGTTTCGATTTTTTGGCTTAATGATGGGTTCGATGACAGCAAGAAACCCTCAGAAAATTGGATGTACTTTTAATTAACCTAATGAACTGACAAGCAACCAGAATTTCTGGCTTGGGGGTAACCATGGCAAATGGCTTAAATGGCTTAGCTTATGGGTATAAATAGACGGAAAAAGATGATGGAAATAAGCCTTAACTTATAATTATTGATTTATTATGCTTACGCACTGGCTGTGAGGTTAATTAATTTTCGCAGCAGCCGGATCACAGCACCCAACTTGGACCTATACATACATATATATTTATATATGTATTATAATATACATTGCATTAATGTACTCTTGCTCCGCTTGAATTGTGCAAACTTCTGAGTCTAAGAAACTGACACCTTCAGCACAAACAGCTTTGGCATCTCTATAAACTCAAGGATTTGCATTGGGCATGACATGGCAGCAATTCCAAGGCAGTGCAAGTGCGCAAACAGCAAAAGTTTATTTGCCGAGTTCTTCGTTGTCTTCAGACAAAAATTTATTACGACACTTCCCAGGGAACTCTGAAAATTGCACAGCCTGACATACACAGACCATATACGCTAATATGAGTAAATAAATTACTCCCCAAATGTTCGAGTGCCTAATTTTCTCCGCCAGCTGCAACTGCATGTCTATGTGTACGTATATACATCTGTCTGAGAACAGGATAAGCATCCTCATAGATTAGATTAGCTGTCAGCAGAAACAGATGCCAACTTGCTTGGCAGTGCATTAGAAAATTATGTGTGGCTGCCGTACGACAAACTTCATTAGGATGTGCTTCGAGAACACACTCCAAAATGTATCGCATTCAATAACAAAATTAAATCAAAATTTAATTGAAATATGTACAAGATTGTTGCCCATATAATAGTAAAATTTAACTCATGTTTATTTATATGAACTCAATATTGATTTCTGTCTTAATGTGGTTTAATAAACTGTTTGCAAAAATTTAATTCCTTTAAGGTAAACTACTAAATAAGCTATCCGAATGCAAAACAAAATACAGTGATATAAAAATATAATAGTATATATTTAAAAGCCAAAGCAACACCTTTGTTCTTTTAAATCAACAAAATTATATGTTACTTTGCGTTAAATAGCAAACTCACGAACTACATTTTTTTATTAGTAAAATGTTATAAAAGTCATGTTATTTAAAATTTTTTCTTCCATTAAATATAGAAAAAAATATATAAATAGTTGACATAAAAGAGAAACTGTCGTTTATAATTAAATGGCCATATCCGTTAAATATATTAAAAAATTCGATCACCCAAACTAACTGAAAAAACCATCCATAATAAAGAATGAGTCAGCCGCCTTCTTTTTTCGCTTCCTAGCTGTCAGCGCATTTTTTTCAAATTTTAAATTAATTTACTTTCGGCTGGGTACCACAAAAACAAGGAAAATTGACACATAAAATTTTTTTGGTCTTTTCATTATCAGTTGCCTGTGACATTTAATAAATTTCCATGGAAAGTTTTGACAACCCAAAACCTCCGTTTGCCCTCAACATCCAGCCGAAATCTGGTCAACGAGGCCACAACTTTTTTCCTCTGGGTGTGTGTGTGTGTGAGGATGTCCAAGCAAAGCCTTTAATTAATATTTTATTCATGGTAGAAAACCCATTTTTCCTGGCCACATTGCAACAACGTAATTAACAACAATTTTTGGGGTATTTAAAAAAGGAGAGAGGCACACAACATTTTGTGAGAGACGTAGATGAGCTGGCCACATATGACGCATGAATGAATATAGGGAGAAAAGGGGATATAAAATGTGAGGCCCCAAAGCAATCAAGCCAGGGGTTAATGTAATTTATGCTGGAAATTCTCAGAAAATTGAATTTTTATTTGGCTTGCGTCAGGCGATGGAATATACTTTTGAGATTCATGTGGAAGTTTGAAGACTTGCAAAGAGCACACAAATTAAGCTGTCAGACTGCATGTACGAGTATATGAAAGATATTCGTCGTACTTAAAACACTTTTCGGCCTGTCATGCCGCACCTCAACAATAAAATTCCTTTCACATTCAAAACCCTGATTGGCAGGCAAACTTATAGATACAAAACTTAAGCCCGCTTTGACAGTTTGCATGTATCTAGATAACAAACCAAGCAGCGCGAAACAACAAAAAGACTAATTTTGTGTGTGTGGCAAACTTTTTTGATTGAAGCGGCAACAAAATGGCATACGCACTCAAAGTCAAAGTTCGAATTCTGGGGCGTGTGTGTATGCGACAGCTGCCGCCATTTAATTTTGAGATAAAAAGGGGTTCCCCCAAACCGAAAAACCTAAAAACCAACCAACCAAAATTGGTTTAGGCAGCAGCTTTCTGGCGGCTTATCTTATCACCAGCCTAATTGTCATTGGCCCGCAAGACTGACAGTTAGTGTTAATGTTGCTCAATATATATATATATATATACATGTCTGAATACTGCTGGGATTTATCTAATGAGTCCCAAAACACACCCGGAAAAGTGTGACGAGCATTTAATGAACCTTTAGCCTTTCACCTGCTGCGGAACAATATTTGGCTATCAGCGAAAATGACAATGGTAATGCCGGGTTTCCCGACTATTGGAAAAACAGCGTTATTAAAGTGGCCCCAGGATATAAAAGAGCTCACCAGATGGTTTTGGGTATTATAGTTTTATTTATATGGTGAAAGTATGTTTAGTAATTTGACAATCGGATTACAACAAGGCCGTTTCAAATGATTTTTTATAACTACAAATGTGGCTATTTTCTTTGTTTACGAAACGCACTTTTTAACTGCGCTAATAAATATGGCCGGATGGAAAAATAAATAATAAAGGAAATTCAACATGTATCAGTTAATGTTATTGTATAATTATGTAAAAGTTTTGGCTATTATTTATATTTGTTTCGAAAGGATGCCAAAAATTAAGAAGTTGAATGGAGACGGATTACAATTTCGTTTGCTAGCTGTTTTAATTAATGGAAAACATGAAAAAAAAACAGAAATAGGAAACTCAATATAAAATAAGCTATTAAATTCTAACGCTTTAAACATCGATTTTCAAATAGGACGAAACCGAAATCATTTTCCCATTTTTGTTAATTTATTTCTGACAAGGTATGTAGTTGCCTATGTTCATTCTGCCAATAAATCCAATCGTAAAACGGCCATAAAATACCTTTCCAAATTTTCTTCCACTTTATAAATCAATTGAACTCGTCATCAGCATATTCGCCTTTTGTTTGCTGAATAATAAGTATTTAATTTGATATATATATTTCAGTGATTTATTCAGTCACTGGGTTGCGGGCCACCCACTGCGAAGAACTCGGACTCGAACGTTATTTATACCCAGGCAAAATGTCTGAAAATACACATTTTCGCATATTTCAGGCAAGTCTTTGACTTGTTTCTACTTAAATTTATCAAAAAAAATTATTTGATTTGTTATCAATTAAATTAAAATAAAATCCCAAATTTTTCCTGTTTTATTGATTCGATTATTGTGACTTTTAAGCTGTGCGAGAAACCACAAAAATAAAATCATTTTTAAACCATAGGCAAGTCGAGTTTCCAGGAATAATTTTATGGTCACGGTTGGTGGAGGTTTTCCATAAAATGGGTGTTTTAGAGAAAATGTATGCAAATTGCTAGAAATAATGTAACACGGAGACGGTATAATTAAATTTTCGGTCTCATTTTTGTGGTTGCAAAATTATGCAAATTTGTCCTAGAAATTTTGAGCAGGTTGGCGGTATGGGCAATTGTTGCTGTCTCCTTTGCAGCTATCTTTGTAGATTTTAGGCGTAAATAATAAATTAGAGCGATATGCTAGCCGAATAATATTAAAATCTATAAAGGTGAAGTAAATGTTTGGAAGTTTTTGTGGGGTTTTGAAAGGATCTGTTGTTGGACACTTAATTGTTTAAGTATGCTAAGTAAAAGACCAATGTAAGCATCTTACTTGGTATTCATTTGGAAAATACTCATATAAATCTATTCAGAGGATATGAGCATTTAAGCTAAGGGGAAAAAGCATATATAGAAAACTGTATATGAGCTTCTTTTATGGTTTCTCCCATTATTACCTTCTTTATAAAGCAATTACTATTTATGAGTAACCACACAGCTAATTTTAAATAGCTACATAACTAGACTTACTCTTTGCCATTTTGCTTACGGTGATCTTTCATTACATACATTTTAAACAAAACTCATTTAAAGTAATCTCATTTTAATATATTTCTTCGTGCCACCCCATCAGTCCTTATCTTTGTATATTCCTGATTGCTTTAATGCTTCCCATTGCCTCTCTGTGTCTCTTCTTTGAGTTTCCTGATAGGCTTCATTGCATAGTTTAAATATTGATTTTTAATTATTTTAAGCAGCACCAATACCACAAAGTATGCAATGCTCCAGAGGTGCCACACACCCATATATATGGTGTATATACATTTGTATATATAGATTTATACAGCATCACCCATGGAGCTCCTGAGGGGCCACACACTGAGCAAAGGACTCGACTCGCCTTGCCTCGCCTCGTCTCACACCTTGCACTGGTGGCCTTCCCCCGAGGGTTGCTCTGGGAATTGCGAATGTGGGTGGTCTTTTATGGGTGGTTGGGGGGTGGTGGTATGTGCGTGGGTTTTGTTTTTAGCCTTACTGCTACTGCTGCTGCCTCTCTTGAGCCTCTTAAATGTCACAATGGTGATGCCAAGTTGCTTTGGGGTTGGCGCTCGGGTCACCCCATCAACCATCCTTTGCTGCACCGCCCCCTTTTTTGCCACCCACCATGCCATTTATTCATTTTTTTTCCGTTTGCAGTTCGGTAAGAGAGGTACAAAATATAATATGTATGAGTTTCTTTGCCGCTGTTGTTCTTTCTTGGCCATTATTTTGCACTTGCCGGAGAACGAAAGGGCGACCCTGACCCCAGGTCCACTGTTAACACATGGTTTGTCCTACGTCTTCGTTTCGGTTCGTTACGTTTTTTTTTTTTCTTCACTTAGAAAAAAAAAAGATTATTATGGTTAAAAGATACAACTTTAATATAACTCTTTCAATTTAATAAAATAAATTTGTTTGTTTGCTTTTTCCACTTAAAAAGTAGGAAAATACAAATTAGGAAATATATTTTTTAGCAAAGAATGTGTTTTGTCTGATATTACACATCCAAGAAAGGTATTTCTCAATCCAGAACGCTATAAAAATCTCTCCCAACAAAACTGCAACAGATTGTTTATGGAAATTTGATTATTAATCTTTTGAAATTAAGTAAGTTTAAGTTTTAGTTTGACAATTTTTTCCAGTGTTTATGACAAAACGCATATGTTTGAAGGCGAAACGGACTCGCAATTTGATTTGTTTGAAGCGGCGTGCAGGAAAAGAGAACTGAATAGGGTGAAGGGTTTGTAGGGTACACAATTACAAAATGTTTTCGGTTTGGGGCCTTTTCAGCTATGTCAGCGCGACAGCGATGTTGCCAAACTTCAGCAATCCCAAGCGAAACGATTTAGTGGACCGCTGTTCACTCAGCACCGTTTCCAGCGAGCGAGACGCCATCATCAATCGATGATGCCGGGAGAACGAGTGGCCCACAAACTGGTAACAGATGCTGCACACGTGTCTCGGGTGCGGTTCGGTGTGTAATTGGATGATGTTCAAAGGACAGACGGGAAATCGGGGACTTGGGTCGGGGGCAGTGCTCGCAGAGCTAAAAACAAATAAATAGTCGAGCGGCGGCCATTTCAACGTCGTTCATTTCGCTGTGAGTGAAATACAAATAACATTTAATAAGAAAAGGAAATTGTCTATTTTGGCAGACAGGCTGAACGACAGGAAACTCGAGGATGGACTTTATCTACACAAAGAAAAATGAATGTCCTGCGATGATTTTTTATACCAAGTTAAATCCTTACAACAGCCTACAAAAATGTAGTTGTATGTTCTTGACTTAAGATTCTAAATGTTTTCAAATTATATAAATATAAAAGGTTTTTTAATTCATTTGTGAAGCCGATCTATACAAACTTTTCAACATAATTTAGCCAAATTTATGTGGTTGTCTTCAGTTAAATTTATCAAAGTTTTACCTACTGCAATATTTTGAGCAACCAACATTTTTAAGCATTAAATCAAAAATGGAGAAGTTCGTTCAATTTGTTTCTGTGTATACACAATCAATGAGAATTAGCAAAGGGCAAAAAAATCTTTCGGAAAGGCTAGGGATTGAGCTTCCATTTAGAAGTGTTCGAAATGAGATTTAGTCGAGTGTGTGTGTTAATCAGTGGGATAAATGGAAGGAAATAGATAGGAAGTAGAGATGTCTATTCTGAAATAAAAATACATTTCCATAGATACTTGTTACATTTCCTGAGCTCTTTCACTAAAAACGTACAAGCAACTACATATATTTATTTGCCCTCCTGATTGCAGCTGTGCATTAACCTTTTAATATCCCCCACCCATCTCACTTAGATGTTCATTATAATAGCCATGTTAATTGCAATTTAATATGCGCGCATATGGGTATAACATTTTTTTATATTTTTAATAAATTTAAATTGATGTCAAAATCGTGCTGAAGTTGAAGGCCGCCTTTGTACAGACTTTAACATCAACAAACATATATAGATATTAAAACTAAATAAATTAAGCAAACAAAACAGGCAGACGGTCATTAAAATCAGCATTAACCATTAAAAGTTAAATGAAAAGGAATCAATAAATTAATTGAGCTTTAATGTAGATGTAAACGACTGAATGTGAGTGGAACAAAACTCAAACACTACCGAGTAGTGCAAATACATGAAATAATATCCTTCGGGCAAAACGAACAGTGAAAAATATTTATTGAGATAGACGTGTGTCTAAGAATAGAGGCCTTCAGTATTTCTGGTAGCCAAATTAAAGGGAATGAAAAAAACAAAGTTTAACATAGAAAAATGTTTTTCATTATGATTCTGTAACTTAAATGGTTAAACACGTTTGCCGTTTAAGATTCTAGTAAATATATATAGATGGTAAAAATTGAGGAATCTTATTTGAAAAATTGCTGTTTGTTGTTTCTAAATTAATATAAAAAACCATGACCAATTAAATTCAAAATCGCTAATCTTAATACAATTAAGGCCTATAATCGAAATCAAGTTCGCTGATCTTTATTATCACCATAAGTTTGCTTTTTAAGCTTTATATTAACATTTTATTGATGCACCCAGTTCAGGTTCTGGGTCATTGCAATTGTAGGTTCGATTTGCCATGGCGAATAATTAAGAGGCCATAAAAAGGGAGGCGGAGGTGCTGGCTTCAAGGTCACTGGCTGTAAAGGTCACAAGTTGGCCAGGTTGCTAGCCGCTGATGATGTCAGCAACTCGTTTATGGTCAAGACAATCGAAACAATGGCGCCAGACGTAATTTATACCCCTCCCTTCCATTCAGATTTCAACCCGAAGCGCATCTTCCATTTATCTTTTGCATTGCAACCTGACTTGTTCACCTTGTTGTTGCCGGCGCTGTCGCTTTATGTTAATTGGCAACAGTTTATGGCAAAGTGAGCACAGTTTTCCACCAAACGGGTGGCAACGAGTAGCAGATTTGCACTTTTCAGCTAGCTAATAAATTAGATTCGTCGAAAATGCGAAAACCTCGAGACGCCATTAAAGAAATATGTAAAACTATATACACTCTACAAGGAACACAAAATAAAGCAATAAACGAAGGGGAAAAATGAAGAGTTACATTGTTGAATCGTTAAAGTGATTTGCGCGGGTTTCTGTCTAAACGCGCTTTTGGCATTTTTTCCAAACCCAGAATTTATTGCAAAAAATCGTGTAAGTATGCAGGCATTGTTGTAGTAATTACAAAAAAAAAATTGTGCAGTCAACAAAACTCCATTAATCGTTGATTAATTGCATTTGCATAAATTATGCAAAGTTTTTAATTATGCAAGATATTTACAAAGCTATTTTTTTGAGTTGAGGCAGCAATTCTATAAATAGTTACAGACTGCATGTCTCTAAATATATCCGGTTTTGGAATGATTCAGGTTAGACTTACCAATTAAATGGAATGCAATGGCTGGTACTCAAGAGAGCCGATGAATCAGAAAAAATAATTTGAACCTTGGGTTAATGAAGTTTCATTTACGATTTTATAAAAAATTTAAGTTCAATAAATTTCTTATGATTATTTTAAGGAGTATTCACTGTGTTTTCAAACTTGACCAACCCTCTTTCTGATATCAATTAAGTGGAGGTATGTCTATCCACTTCAAACTTTGACAAACTTGTAATACAACAATTATTTGTATAAATCTGTTCAAAAGCTGTTTGCCCACTTTTTATTTTTGGACCAACCCTAAAAATAAACTAAAAACCTTGCTCAATGCTAAATCAAGTGAGCATGTAAACACAGTGCGTAACGTAAGCATACGAGCTGCCATTTTATATTTAAACCAGTTTAATAATTTTTGGGTCGACAAAATATTTTATATTATGTTAAATCTTTAATAAATTACATTCTGATGTAATATGAAATTCAATTGCATTATTTTGCCGAAACGCACTGTTCTTTTTTTGACTTTGTAGACATTATTTTGATTACTCAATAGCAAAATATTTTGTCTAACAAAATAAAGTCAACAAAAATATTATATATGCACGAACGACGTGCCTACAATAAAATCTCGTTTATGACATGCAAATAAAATGTAAATTTAGTAACCCCAACAGTGAGCACAGCAGAATAGAATTGACCAAACGAAATAAAATTGTATAACAAATTTCAACGAATTGAGAGAGCGAAGAGCAGATGATAAATAAAAACAAAAGCCGGCCGCAATAAATAAAAAAAGCAAAACAAAGCCCGAGATCGACTCGAGGCGGCAATAAAAATTTGTCGACTGTGTCAGCGATCAAAAGCGTTCATAAGGCACGTGGGGGCGTAACAAATAGCCAGATAGAGACAGAATGAGACGGGAAGAGGGCCAGCGAAAGAGACGACAAGTGTGGTAAAGAAGCAGAACTGATGCACTGAGCGTTACACTTGCTGTTAATGAATGAAAACGAATGGCGGTTGAATGGAGCTGGGAAATGAAGTGAAAACAATTCACAATGTCGTAAAAAATCAAGTAAAAAGACCATAAATAAGTACCCATTTCACGCTATAAAGTAAAAAGTGCAGAAAAGTGCTTGCCAATTTTTCCTTAGAAATTCATTTTTAGTTTTAATTACGAAACAAAAAAGTTACCCATAACAAAGAAATACACATCGGATTTGATATTTTTCCCATTAAAGTTTACAAAATAAAAACTAAATTTAAAATAAAAATAGTTATCGAAAATAACACTGATTGCCTTACGGAAAATCAGATGTTAAAGACAAAAAAGTATTGATTGAATTGTTTGAAGTTTAACAATCCTCGATTTTTTAACATGGCAGCAATGGAAATTGATTATAGCGATTAGATACTTTTATTTATTGAACAAACGATTATCACAACATTTTCATTGCGAAAACGAAAATTTCTATATTTATTCCAGAACAGGGAATTTCCATTCAAATGGCTTTAAGCACTTGATTCCACATTGTTATAAAATTATTGTAATTAAATGCATGTCAAAAGAGCTGATCTTGAGTTGCCCACTCATGCAAAACGAATAGTATTATGAAAGCGCTCCAATAACTTAGATAATGCAATAGACCGCCTCGATCTGTCTGGCTGCTACAGATACCGTTACTTTGGCGACTGCACTACAATGACAACGCGAAAACCTGTTACACTTTTGACCAAGTTTTGTCCGCTTGCTGCTGACTCATACAAAAAAAAAAATTAAATAAAAAAACAACGGGCGTGCGACGATCTTGCTAATTGCTGGGGGCAGAAAAGCGAGGGGAGATACTTGGGACTCGTGTGACTGACACCTGCGATTAGCTTTTAGCCCCCGCTTTTTACCACCACACCGCAACCCCTTCAAGCTCCCTAATCGTTGAACCGAATAATTTGCATGAAACTTGGCTTAAACGTTTCACTCAGCGAAGAGAGAGAGAGAGAGAGAAAAAATTGAGTTTCGGTCATTCACATTGCCCCAGGTTTTGTTGGCGTTTGTTTATCTTTGGCTCTTTCATCTCGAGCTGTGAACTTGTCAGTTACAGCAAATTTGCATTGTGTTAATTTAAAATATTCAATTTACTCGTTTAGTAATTTTATTTGAGGCATTTTGAAATGTGCCAAACTGGTACATGCGTTTTTAAGAGCATTTTAACGATATTCGATCCGGATTTAATTTGCTTTCGGCAACACCTATGCGAATTAAACAAAAGTATAAAACACCTAAATTATATACAAAAAATCGCAAGTTAATTGCCAATTTATTTGCAATTTGCATTCCGAAGGAATTTCGCAAAAGGGATGTTATCTTATTTTTAAATTTTACGAGCTTAATTGTGTGCAATTTATCATCAAACACTTTGAAAGTGAGAGGTAAGCCTACATTTTATATAATTCCAGGGAGCACTCATTTGGATTGGCTAAGGAATTTAAATAATGTTTTCTATCGTCGGTTTTATAAAGGCGATGAGAAATAAAGAGGGATGGCAAGAAATGGAGACGGAAAGGCAAAATTGTAAATCAACTTTAATTGAAATAAATTGTCATATCATTTTGCCTGGAAATGGACTCAATTAGATGCGGGCCTTATGCCGCTCTACTCTACATTACTTTGCCTATTCTAAAATGTGGTATTTCTTACTCTCTATGGTCCATGGAAAATTATAAAGCACCATCAATCAAGGGGGGAAAATGAAAAATTGAAATATGACTAGAACCTATCCAATCAGTCAAGGGATTGATGACCACTCTGGGTAATGGAAAAAATGGAAAATCTACTTAAGACGTTGTCGGACACATGCCTACATAAATGTAAGACTAATTGAGTGAAAGTCATTTTGTACACGAAAATCATTTGAGATGCCAAACAGCGCTATAAACACAAAATAAACATAATTAATTGCAGACATAAAGTTTGAAAGAAATAGAGAAAGAGATATCTCCTATAATACAGTGCGTTGCATGATCTTAGGCCAAAAAATGTGTAATCCAAGGTTTATTTATTTTAACATTTTTTATTTATATGGTTATTTATATGATTTTCTAAGTTCAAAAATTATCAAGTTCTATATATGACTTATTCTGCAAAAAGTCCATCTTAAAGCTTTACAGTTTCAAAACCCACTGTGTAAATACTTTAATCTGTTTGGGTTGAAATACAAAATCTTGACCAAAACTTTGCGGTTAAGTGCGCACGCACAATGGACTTCCTCTGATCTCTCTGCCTCCCAAAATCTCTGCCTCCCCATAAAAACCACATCTGAAATACAATTTATGCCAGCTGCCGTCGACGTATAACCGTTTTATGCAATTTATGTGCAATTTTTCAATTGAAAAATCGCCGGACCAGGCCAGGAAGGTTTCACTTAATGCGACGCAATTTCAGTATTATTTTTTTACAAAATATTTTCCTCTCGCTCTGTTCGTTGGCGATTTATTTCGCATGTGCGAAACGTTTCAAATTTAAGTTACTACTGCTACTGCGATGACAGCTAGGCGAACTTTTAATTGCAATTAATTTGAGTGACATTTGCGAAATAAACTAAAACTAGAAATCGATTCGGGGCGGTGGCGACATTGAGCGATTGCAAAATTATTGAAAATATTATGGTTGTCGCCTAGAAAGTTGTGACTTTTTAGATTAGTTGCCGATAGCGCAAGTACGTAAAATAGAATTTAAAATATTTAAAGAAGAAGAAGAATACATTAATATGTTTCAAAAGAACTAGTTCCCAAATATATTAATTTTAATTTAAATTAACAGAGAAAAAATGTATAAACTATTTTTAAACACAAGCACTCTTTTAAAGCACTTTACCATTTATTACAGATTTGTAGCCCACTAAATCTTGTAAATTTAGGTTAATTTATAGATTTCTTACTAAGCCACTAACGTTCATGTGGGTATTCATAATTTATCGTACATACAAACTCCAAAAAAGTCTCGTTCTGGCTTAAACCACCAATTCAATGTCAAGTCGCCGGTCTGACATCATTAAAACCTCATCGTTAACCACAACAACAGCTTCTAGTGCCATTCATCAAAATCTGGTCTATGTTAAGGCCAGACCAACTTCCTTATCAATCATATGGCATTAATGAAGTTTTTACCCATTCAATTTGCATTTCAAACGTACCTGCAAAGAAAAGAGGAGAGAAGACAAATGAAATAAATTAATAAAAATTGAAATTTATTCGCAGACGTGGGAAAATATGCTGAAGATACAAGCCAGAAAAAGAAGTCGTTCTTGTTAACACATTGAGGGTATCAAATGAACAGGCAATTAACTGGGGCCAGATAATTATATTATGTCGGGGGCATTAAGAATATATTGTGTATTGTATATGTATCAGATTTTAACGACAGAAATAACCATAAACACGGCCAAAGTCAAGTGGAAGTCGAGAGCAGCGAAAATCCGAAATCCAAAAAGCCGCAAATTTGACCCGCATTTTTGGTTTGGCTATCAAATTACCTCCGTTTCTCCCCTTGCAAACAATTGTCCCGCATTAAAAAAAAGAAAACGAAGACAAAGTCAACATTTGGCCCTAAGAGGGGTATTTTTTCTCTTTTTTTTTGGGACACACGTGTGACTACAACATTTAACATTATTTGTTGTAGTATAAGCAAATAGGTAAACAAACAGAGACTGAAACAGCGGCTAGAAAGGGAGAGGTGTGTAAAACAGAGAGTTTGACTAATAAGGATTTAGCACGAGCTAAGATTCGCTTTAAATCGAGAGTAAAACACACAGAGACTGCGACTCCGGATGGAAGAAAAAGTAAATAGTGGCGACAAAGATACAGTGGCCGCTGTTTAAATATTTTACTGCTTAGGACAGTTTTCGTATCAGCTGTACGCTTTCTATATAAAAGGTAACTTTTTTTTTATTTTTAAGGGTTTTACTGTAATTAATTTACAATTTGCTAAAAGATAGTAGACAAATTTTAATAAATTTGCTGTTTTCGCGTAAATTAAAAAAAAAAAACTATTAAATCTTGCCGAGGTACCACTGTTCTAAGTAAATCGCCATTGAAAAGTGCACCTTCAGACGGCAAACAAAAAGTGTAATAGAGCCGAGTTTGCTTTTTATCGTTGCTTGCCTGTGATATTTACGACTCGCGATGTTTGGCAATGTTTGTTTTTACTGGGGATTGCTGGAGTTTTTTTTTTTGTCTTTGCTTACCGGATAATACATTCCTTGCGGAGGAAGAAAAAATGCCCCTGAGCCCCACAGTTTGACGGCTTTTTATGTTCACAGTGGCGTCGCAAATGATGTTACTCCTCTCTTGTTGTGCACTCAACGATTTCTCTGCGTGTATTTGCAGGGGGTTGGCCGACAACAAGGGTAGTTCACTATTTTTCTTTCACTTTATTCTCGGTTTTGCAATATATTCTCTTGTTTTATGATTTCTGTTTGATTTATTTTGATTTGAATATTTCCTTGGTTTTTGGCACAATTTTGTTTCTTCGTTTGTTTTTTTAAGATTCACTTTGACTATAAAATAAGTAAGTCAGAAATAAGAACAAGCTTTTGCACTTTAAAGGTTTTTATATTTTAGCACACGCAAAACTATTCTATTTTTCAATGTCGCACGTGCGAGTGAGCGAGACGGTGCGCGACTGAGCGATAGGGAGGGGACGACGAAAGGCGATATAAAGTACAAATTCTTGTTTGTTGTTTTTATAGGGGTGGCTTTTTGGGCTCCTGGGAAACTGAAAACTCCCTGGATGTTTTAATTTTTCGAAACGAAAACAGAACCGAATCAGCAAACCAAAGAGAAATGCGCAAAAAGACGGCGCAAACGCGAGACAAAAGAGATGATGCGAAAGAGGCGAACCAGAGGAAACGAAGAGGGGGGCGGCAACGTCAGACGGTTACAGTAGAAACTTTTAAAAATTCGGCTACTTTTATTTTATTTTAATTTTATTAGGTTTCTGATTGTTTTCTTTTATGTAAGGTTTTTGTTATGTATTAAAAGTTTTTGCTTTGTTTTTAAAATCCCTCACAAAAAGACAGTAGAAAGTTTTATTTTCAAAGAACTTGCATTTTATTTTCAACCACTAGGCTTTTGTAGGTGTTTTTTACTTAAAAGATGCTATTACTAAATGTCTTCTATATTCTTCTATATTTATTTGAACGGAAATTAAACCTCAATTTAAATTATGTTGATATTATAAGTACAATAAGAAGAGTTAAACAAAACATAATCTGGTCATCAATTCTTGATAAGAAAAATAATTTATTTAATTATGGTAATTATAGTGTCAAGCAAAAGAAGTCCATAAATCCAAAAGAGGTCAATAAATCCAAACAGTTTGAATAAAACTATTTAAAACAACACAAGTTATTTGCTGCACTAAGAATAGGTAATTTAGCATTCACATTCTTAATGTTAACTTCTTTAAAAGTCCACTTTATTTAGCGCGGACTGTATTTTTGTTGTCTGTTTTTCGATTTTTGATCACACACAAAGAGGTTTGATTGTCTGCGTTACTACGCATCCCTGAGATACTTTTTTCTTCGCGCGTCTGCACTTTTTCTTGCTATTCCGCTTTTATTTATAAAACGAACTTAATCATCTCTTTGGGTTTATTTCAGACTTTTATTACCGATTTATTTCAATTTTATATACCTTTGGCGTAATGCGGACAAACAAAGAAGCTGGCAGAGAGAGAGAGAGAGCGCGCCAGATGAGTGGGAAAAATCGAATCAGAATCTTTGGAGAGCGGCCAAAAAGGATGGCAGGATAAACGAGCAGGCGAAGAGGAGGCGGCAAAGGCAACAACACAGCAACGGCCACAAAAACATGTGCTGTGAATGAATTTTTTTGTTACTTTTGTGGGATGCTGCTGGTGCGAGTGAGAGGGGGCGAAAGAACGAACAGGCGAAATAAAGAAATCACGTCCCTTGCTGCTGCTTCTTCTTCTTCTTCCACCCAGCCGCATGGCATATATATTTATTTATAACTTTTCATTTCATTTATCTGCGCGGTTTCTCGCTTTTTTCGCTTAGCTTAGTTCGGCACTGCACTTTTCGTGTTTCGAAAATTAAAGGGGTTTTCTTTTTCATTTTCCCCTCCCGAATTCGCTGTTATTTTGGTTTTGATTTTCTTTAGTACCGTTTTGCTATCTCAAATTCATTCGTGCGTGTGCGTTTGTTTTCACTTTCAAGCGTGCCGAATTTCCACGGGGAGCACGAAATAACCGCTATCCGACACCCACGACTTGTTGCGATGAGAAAAATTTTGAAAATAAACCGTTTTCTTCTTCTCTAGAGATGGAGAAACTTCGATGCCAGCATCGATTGTTCACAATATCGGTCCTATCGATGTTTGGCAGGCATTATCGATGTTTTTCCATCCCTAACGAAGATTTCTTTCTCTTTCTGTTAGTTCGACATTTTGCTAACATTTCGCTGTTAGTTCGACGTTTGGCTAACATTTCGTGGTTAGTTCAACGTTTCGCTTACATTTCGTGGTTAGTTCGACGTTTCTCTTGCATTTCGTGGTTAGTTTCTTAACAGAAACCCTCTCCCACCGTCGTTTTCCCAACAGAAATCCTCTCTCATCTTCGCTTGCCTAACATAAATGTTAAGAGCAGAGAGAGAAGAACGACGTCCACTGTGTTTTTGCAACGCTCTCTCTGATAAAAACGGGTTAGCGCATTGCTCACAATTGCGGCTGCCAAGACCACTGTTAACAGTAACAGTAAACAGTCAACAGAAATGTTATGGCCAAACTGAGCATTTCAAATGAAATCGATAAGTGTACCGCACTGTTAAGGAATTTTGAAATATTTAAGCAGAGATGCAAGCAATAACTAAGAGTTGAAAACAAATCTTAATAACTTAAACAACTGTAAAAAGTCTGCCACTCTGACGTCTATATTCTTAAAAAATTATTTTTTAGAATAACATTATTTTTTAGTGCTCTTTAGTTACTGATTACTAGTTTATTTTTGCACGTTAAAATTAATTTATGGTTATAAATTTCGTTTAAAGATTTTCTGAGAAAAATTGTTTTATTTTTAAGTTGAGATATATTTCAAAGATCTGAAGCTTCTCAATTTTTATAAAATAAGTCTTGTATTGCCTCTCATATTGTAATTGAAAATTAAACTTTTTATTTCGGCAATCATCACATTCAAATTCAGTTTTAAATCCAAATCCAGCCAGATTTACTACGTCCCATGTTTTTATTGCTGCATTTTGAGTGCTCCGCCACCCTCTTGAAATCTTCAACCCGTTTTTGACCATCAAAAGCCCTCTGGCATTGTCTCAGTTCCGTCAGTTTTTCCCCTTCTCCCGCTTTCCACTTTCCCTTCTCATATGACCATCATATAGGCTGAACAAACAACGTTCGGGGTGGGGTCGGAAAACTGGGTGATAGTCGGGTGGTCCAGTAAAACCAAATCAAAAGTGTCAAGCCTCATTTTCGGTTGTCCAGGACAACGCTTGTCAAGATTGCATTAGCAGCATGTTGCTGGCCAAAAATGGGCAGAAAGGGAACTGATATAGTGCAAGTACACAAACTAAAAAAACCCTTAAATTTGTTTAAAAAAATTTTTTTAATTGTTGAATGCGTTTTTAAATAAAATAATAAAAAAATAATAAATATTGTGAATAAGAAATACATTTTTTTAGAGAATCAAAAGTGAACTACCTTTTAATAGAAAATTTAAGCTAAGATCAAATTTTAAACATATATCAATGAAATGGAAAATTATTGCATTTTAAGGCTCCTAAAATGTTTTAAAATAACATATAACGTCTGGTTTAATAAAACATTTTTCTGGAACAAGAATGGATTTATTTTCAGTGTAGAACATGCAGGACCAACAAATTGTAGGCGTGGTTTTTGGGGAGGCTTATTAACGGGACGGACAGCAGCAGGCGTCAGTTTGAAAGTGGAAAACAGGAGGGACAAGCGTGGAGCCGGGAGAAAATGCGAAAAAGGGGCAAACCAGGGGGTTTCTAGATTTACAATTCGAATGGATTTGCCACCAGTGTGAAAGAGAAAGGTGCGGGCAGACAGAAAGAGATGGTCACTCATAGAAAGTGAGAAAAGTTTCGCACTGCATCCGGATACAAAAGCCGCACACGATGCGGCGTCCCTTGATTTTTCCCCCTCCGCCTCGATTTTCCCCGCCACCCGCATAAATGCAAAAATCCCCACGGTGGCAACTTTTTAATCCCTTTTGGCCGGCAAATTGTCGCCAACACTCTGAAAAACGGTAGCTGGGCCAAAGTGAGCAACGTGCCAGGTTTTTCACCGCTTTCCACGCTTTTCCACCTTTTTTCGGCTAAGCTGCTTGAGGCAGCAAAGGTAAAGCAAAATTGAATGCAGGCGGGTTGAGATAAACGGAAAAAAGGTAAATTATGAACATCAGCCGATAAGTTATGAAAGTATATTAAATATTTTAAGGTAAATATGGGGGACAAAAAGGTGGTTATTTCAGGGGCAAATCACTTTTAATATGCTTGATGGAAATGCGATGAAAAATGATTTGATGAAAGAAAAATGTGAAATATGTGAATGAGTGACATGAAATAAATATTTGGAAATAATAATTGTTTTCTTTGTAGGTATTGATTTACAAAATCTACAAATTAACAAAGATACAAATACATTTAAATTAAATATTGTAACCCTAAAGCAAAAATAGTACTTTTTTAAAATAACAATAAATAGTAATGGCAGTATTTTTAAACAGCCATTTAATTATGTGACATTTGGCTTTTCTAAACATGTTTCCAAATGAGTTTTAAAAAACCTCTTTTATACAGAAATCTACTTTTATATCATATGCATTAAAATACCATATTGAAGCTTATTCCCTCATAAAGCCCAAAGTTTCCATAGCCCTTCAATCGTCGGCCAACCGCAACTTGGGGAAAACTAAAGGAAAATTCCTCACTTCTGCTTACCACGCCCCCCCCCAACCCCTCCTTCCCGTGGGAGCTGACCTGCCTCTGAGTTTGATATATGTAAAGAGGGAAGTAAGGGGAAATGCGGCCAACTAACCGCAAACAATAACAAACGATGGCCAAAAGCGAAACAGAAGCTGTTTCTGTTTCAGTCTACACCTACACACCTACACCCCTCGCCCCCACCCCTTAGGCAGGGGGCGTGGCAGCTGCTGGGGGATCTGTCGGGGTGCCATTTACAAGGAGCAAAGGATTTATGATGCCTGTTATCGCGCCCAGAACGCGAAGGACGCACAGCAGGCGAAAACGATGACAAAAGGGCGCCCATGGATGGTGGGTGTTAAAAATCAGCCAGGGAAAACTCAAAGGGGGTGGGAGATTTGACGGAGGAAGGGCTGGGAAAAATCAGCAATGGCGTGGAAGGCAGATAAAATCTCACACGCAACAAATAAAATATGTACGAAAAACACAAAGCATACTTTTTTGGCCATTAAAACGAAGGCATAAGTTTCATTGGGTCAAATGTGAAGAAAAATCGTGAAAACCTTAAATAAATTTGGAATATTTTCTAAGCCTATAATATTACTTCTCATTCTGGCTTTTGAAAAATATTAAATAAAAATTTTTAAAAACTTTTTCTAGCTTTCCTTAACTTATTTGCAGTAAAAATTAAAAACGAAAGAAAATTTAAAATCAAGAAATACATTTTTAACTTTATCTTAGCCACTTAAAAAATGTAAAAGTGACAGCACTATCCAAGTGAAATCTACAAGTGCCAAAACAGAAGATTTAATGACTTAAGAGGGGCGAGAAGAGGGCTAAAAGGGTTGTTTTCGTTTGTTTGTTTTTTGGGGGGAGGACAACCATAAACACATGTGTTCGTTGTAGCTTAAATTGGGTTGAGCTCTTCACCCGCTCCAATTAATCGGGATCTTATGGGGATATTTATTCCAGCCAACCCCCACCGGTGACCTTGAGTGTTGCCATAAAATCTGCATTAATTAAATTAAATTCCCATGCCAAACAGAAAGCCTAGCGTCTAATTAAAAAGCCAAAAAACCGTTTGCCCATTTGGCAGAGGCTAAAAGTATCTATTACTGAATTTTAGTGGGGCTCTTACCGCGCCAGCCTCCTAAATTAGTCAATAAATTAAGGCAGCCAGAAAGTTGCTGTTTCGCCGTTTCCGCTCGCTCCATCCTAACGAGCCAAAAACCATTGCATTAAAAAAACCATTCATTAAAATGGCGAAATGTGGCGCTTGAATTTATGGCTTAAATGGCAGGGAGACCTGTGCGTCTCAAGTGGCAAAAAAAACATAGAAAAATAAACTGAAACAGAATCAGAAACAGAAGCAGCTTCCTCATTCAGAACGGTTCAAGTCTTTAACCGGAGTTTCGCCTGGAATTCCCTCGACTCCTTCGCTTTTTACCGCACAAAAGTGGGGGAATATAACTAGCAGGTGGGCGTGGCAGCAAGTGGAGAACATTTGATATCCTGTTTTTACGATTTATCAACTCTTTATCTTTATATTGGCAAACATTGGCAAACATTTTTGTAACAAAATATAATGGAACAATATATAATTCAACTAAAAACTGTTGACTCTTTACCAAGCACAGTAAATAAAAAATAGTTAAATATTTATAAAATAAAACATATTTAATTTAAGATAGTAAACCCATGATATAAACTATATTCATGGACATATATCAAAAAACTAAAGAAAATTTGTAAACAGAAAGCAAAAACTTTAATTGTAATAAAGTTAAATACTTTTCAAAGATTTATTAATTTGTCGAATAATACTTTACTGTTTCATTTTCGGGAACATGCTCACGCTGAGTAATTTGTATGCAGTACACTGCTCAAATTTTATCCTGAATTTAGGCAGGAGGTCGAGGAGTGATGGTACCCACAGGCACCACAGTTCAATGCGCTCGCCATGCACTCAATTATAATTTGCGAGCGACTCTCAGACAGAAAGGCCGCCCATGGGACGACGATGACGCGTCATCAGGCCATTAGCAAAAAGCAACTCAGGCATATGTTGGGGCAGGGAAAACGGGGGAAATGGTAGAGCAGGAGGTACACTACAAAAATTATAATCAACTTTGTACATCAAGAAGCCAATCAGCCAATTTGCTGTCGTGGTATTAAATTAGCGTCTAGCTTCAATTAATAATATAGTAGCACACAGTTTTATAAAAATTAATTTTTTTTTAATTGAATACGTTTTCTTATATCAAATAGTTGCTTAAAAAATTGAGAGAAGTTTAGTTACAATACTGTTTCCTTAAATTTTAACTAAGACCAAAAAAAAACAATATTTTAGATTCATGGTAAAATTATTTATGGTATTATATACTAAATTAGTGCATGTTAAATTAAAATTTACAAAATTATGTTGCTTAAAACAAAACAAAGTTTTAAAAAGCTCCTTACATTTTTTATAATAAAATCAACAAATCTGCAGACTTGGCTAAAAACATACATATATATACAAATAACATATTTAACTTAAATGTGTTTTCTGTGAGTGTAAACATAGCCAAATTGTATGCAGCATTTGAAGAATGATAAAAGCATGTTTGTAGGTTCTAAGTATGGGTTTATTTATCCTTTTCTCCTTTTCTCCTGGACTCCCACATATTTCTCCCATTTTTCTGTCGTTTGGTTTACTTAATGTGTGTGTATTTAGCTTCGGTCTATTTTGGTTTTTCTTCGTTGCTGATTTGCGTAATATTTCTTGATTTTAGTTGGACAGATAAAGCAAACAAGGAACAATGGGAATGGTGTTTCTGAGAAAATACATAAAAAAGGAAATGCGGTTGCCGCAAACTATATCTGCCTTCCGTAGGTAAAACTATTAAACTAAATACCCAAACAATAAGCTTAATTCGATCGATGGGGGGGGGGGAAATAGGAGAAAGCCACCATTAAAGACCGCAAACCACTAAGAGGCCGGCTTTCCACTTTATTTGCTTTTTTTTTTTTTTTTTGGCACTCGCGCACATAAAAATCTATTTGAAAGAGTCGTATTATTTTTGACTAAATTCCAAGGAGATACAATAAAATTCAATTGCAAACTTCGCTTGCGGCAGCCGCAGAAAATGAAAACAAAATAATGAATATACTTTTCTTGGCCGGCAGAAGCTTAGAGACGCCGAAAAACTTGGCAGTTCTTAGCCACAGGGGCGAAATGTGCTGTCCTGCTGCTGCAGCAAACACATGTCAAATGCCCCTCCCCCTTCCGCCCGCCATTCTTCTATTTGGGCGAAAAAAAAACAAGTTTTTACTTCTAGGAAAGCTTTTCGAAAAACTTGCACGGACAAATGGCAAAACTGCTTATCTCAGCAAAAAGCCAAAAAGAAATGTTGAGTAAAGGGAATGAGAGGGGACGAAAGGGGGCGAAAGGCGTTGCCTTAAGGGGCGTGGCAGCTGCACTAATGGTGCCAAGCAACCGGAAATGCCGCCATGCATGTCTGCCTCCATTTCAGAGGCTGTGTATCGCTCTTCTCCCACTTTTCCACCCAATTTTACCCTCAATTTTTCCATCTTTTTTTTTTCTCTCAAGTAAATCTTGATTGCCTTTTGCTGCAAGCCAAAAAATAAACTATATGTTTCCTTACAATTCCCTCCTCGAACCCATCTTTCGTTACACATATCTACTTTTTGCTATGATAATTTCCGTAGTATTTTATAGAGAAACAAATGGTAGACTGTCAGTTTGATTTTGAAATCAGAAACAACACACACTGCTAAAAAAAATCAGGGGAACCAGTAAACAAAAAACGTGATGAGCGAATCGAATTTGACATTTTGGCCAGTGGCCAAAGAGGGCCAAAATGGAGTCAATTGGGAGGCCTTATGCAAGATGGCCCAAAACCACGTACGTCGCCAGAAAGTATCCTCTTTTTGCCACTCACAGCTTTTGTTCATTTTCTGAAGTACATTAAGAGGTCCTAAAATATTCAATTATTTATGTGTTCATGTACTAGATTCTAGAATGTTATGAATATTGCAAATAAAAACAAACAGAAAACATAAGTTTTAGATTAGCAACGTAAAATGACAGAGTGGTAAATGATAACATAATTGTATATTGGTATATTATTATTTATTAGAATACTTTAAAGTTATACTAGAACACACAAAACAAGAACATACAAGTCATGCGTTCTATTAACTATAACATAAATATAAAATTAAATATTTTAGCGATTTTAAAAATGCTTATAATAAAGGATTTCAAGTTTAGTTAAGCTTCTATTAATAATTTGGATTATTTTTATGAACAGCTCCAATACGAGCCAATTAAAACTAACGTCCATTACTTTATGATGGTCAACCAACAAAAATTGTTCAAAATTAAGCAACTTATGTCCGCATAAAAACTTTATCTGAAAAGCGTATAATCAATGCCATGCCACGCCCCCAGCCGCAGAGAAAACAGCAACAAAAAAGTGTGAAATGCAGCTAACGTTAATTGAATTTTCAGCACGGCCAAAAAAATGTTGGTTGTTGTGCTTTTAAAACCTATTTGTTGTTTTTGGCATGGCTGCTTATCCAATTAGACACGAAGTTCTTGCTTCTTCTTTTTTGGTTGTCGATGGTTTTGTTGTCTGTTTCAGTTCGCGGCATTAGCTCAAAAGTTGGCCCATTAATGGCGAACTAAATTCACTTTTGCAGCGACGAAAATTCCATTTCAAGAGTGAGTGCAAAAGAGCGAGTGTGGTTGCACTGAGAAAAACTACGTTATTTAAAAGAATAGGTTTAAAGTAAATTAATTTAGGTAAAAAATAAAAGCACCAGACTTAGGTAAAACCAAATTTGGTTTCTTTTCATTATTATATGCGTTAGATAAAAAATATACACACATTTTTTAAACTTTTAAAATCATATTATAAAGTTAATAATTTTGAAGTTTCTGAACTTTTTAAATCATTTGCGGACTACAGAAATGTATTTCTTGCTTCCGATTTTTAAATTTTTATATATTTCTTACAAACACATTTTCAGCATCAATAAAATGTTTTAAAAAATATGTCTCAATAGATTTTAATAAACCCAAAGTAAAAAATTATTTTCTTAAAATCTTGAAAAATGTAATAGCTTTTAGATTTTTTATTTATTTTTAATTTCAAGGTATTGAAACTTAACATTTTTTTGAGAACAAATGAATTTGTTATAAAGTTAGTTGACCATTTTTCTCAGTGCGGATGTGTGATTTTAGTGGTTCTCGCTGTTGTTGTTGCTTTCGGTGGTAGCGGTGGCTGATGTTGATTTTCGATGTTTGCTTTTGGCCAGCCGCTGTCTACTACTCCTTTTTGCCCCGCCCTTTTCTGTTTGTGATTGTATTAGCCATCCAGAGGAGTTGGCCAAAAGGGGCGCGGTGTGGCAAGGGGTCGAGGGGTCGAGGGGCGGGGCAAAAGGTCCTGTGAGCCGACAGAAGTTTGCACTTTGCGATGGCTGCGAATTGCGGCGGAAGTCAATAAAAGTTGGCCTAGTCCGTGTGGAACGGCGAAAAGGACGACTGTCTGAGTGAATTGCCAACATCCACTAACCAAATTAGTAGGGATCGAGATTTAGCTTTGGCCCAGAAGAAATTTAGGAGGTAAAAGTGCCCTTAAATTTAACACTTTAACTATTTCTTAAAAAACTTTCCTATAAGAATAGTAAAATCGATTGATTTTTCGTTTAGTGTAAGCAAAATTTGATAAAATAAACTTTTACTTTTTTTTCTTTGTAAACTTTTACAAATTTACAATTTCAAAAAAACTAAGACAAACGAAATCCACAAAAAGTATGCAGTTAAAGTTAATTTTAAAAAATTGTAGTATATATTTAAAACTTCTTATTTTCAGCATACTTTTTTAAAGCCATATTGTTCCTATTATTAAATTTTATTATTTTTATATTCGTTCCCATTTTTTAAATAATCGGTGTTTGTTGTTTATTTAATTTATAATTATTGTGTACATTGTGAGCAAGATATTTAACTAAATGTATAACATTTAAAGTCAAGCCATTTGTTTGAAATGTAATAATAAGATAATACACGAACCCTAACCTAGTATAAGACCAAAGTTAGGACACAGAACGTAGAAGACATCGATGACAAAAAGTGTCACTTAGCCAAGACAACGACCGCTACAAAAAGCTTAATTTTTCCAATTTACGAACCCCTGCACAAAAAGCCCATTGCAAACTTTAACAAAAGTGGAGAAATGGGGCGTTCTGTCAGCTAAACATTTTTCCATATACCCATTTTTTTGGTTTGCGTCCTGACTAGAATTTGATGTAGGATAGGTAAAAATATAAGAGTTGGACAATGCGTGGTCTCGAGAGAAAGCTTTTGAGGAGGGGTGCGAGGTTGGAAAATTGATCTGGCATCACTTTTGGACATATTACAACACAAATTATATTTATATAAAGTATATTAAAACGCACCCAAATATCCTCGTTCAGATGGCTCCACTCATCGTTAAGTTCACCGTTTAACTGACAGCAGCGATAGAAAATGCCCCAATTTCCCGTTATCGAAATTCCACAAACACCTCCACATTGAGTTATAATTTCCAATGGCCAATCTTGATCCATTTTTATGATTTTCTAGTGCTTTTCTTCAACTGCTTATTGAATTTCACTGATTTCCACACAAAATATTTTAACATCCAAAAAAAATCACATTAAATTATATATATCCAAGGGCACGCTAGCAATATGCGAGTAAAATCAACTGTTTGCGACGCGACGAAGTTTTAAAAGGAGTTTTAAAAAGGAAAACTGAGAAAAGGAAAATGTAAAAAGAAAAATGGTGTGCAGAAGAACAGCCGAAGAGCGGCAGAGGAGCGGCAGAACAGCAACAGAGGATCAAGATCAAATCCCGATAATAACCAATTAAAAGCAAGCGAGGAAGAGATAGATGATCAAGCTCTCGACGCCGACGCAACAACAAAAGTTTGCACCGTGCGTCGCATATGGCAGTTCTCGAATGCAAACAAAATGGCTATAGCTGACTTTTCATGAGCGTCACGTTCTGGATTTATAAAATCTCGACAAATCACATTGCAATTATAAATATAAAGACCGACTTGATTTAGCCTTATTTTTTGTAAAAGTATGTCTTTTCTGTGTAAATAATATTATCAGCAAGGTATAGTTACTTATCGCATGGCTTGCATTCCGTGTTTAAAACTTTATTAACTATTTTTTTACCTTGACTTAATCTTTAAAAACTATTAAAAAAAAACACAACAGAAGAACAGTGTTAAATTGGCAAGAAACAATCTCTTGTAATATACGTAAATATTTAAATAAATGAAAACAACCTTCAAAATTCAGTTTGAAACAAAATATATTCCGATTTGGCTAGAAAAACGAAAATTGGTCGGCACTGTCAACGTTACCGACGCAGAACAAGCGCAAAGAAGTCTTAGCAGAAGGCAGGTATGTGCGCAAGCGCGAGCGAGACAGAGCTAAAACCTAACGGTATTTATCTTAATGCAGTTGTTGTTGTTGTTGTTGAAGGAAGAGACTAAGCCAGAATGAAAAAGATTTCAGTTAAAAAGCTCTTTTTACCGTGCGAGTGAGATCACTATACAAGCTAATGTTAATTGAATAAGGCTCACAAACAAGCGTTCGCTTTATTGATTCGGTTTGGTTTGGCACTTTATCAGATTTATTATCACGTAAATAATAATAAAAAGAATCGTTAATATTACAAAATTCAGTTTGTTTGCCTTTTTCTGCAAGTGTTTCGGTGAGCAGTGCAATTAAAATCTTACAACAATTAAGTGAGACAAATTTGGGCAAAATATGTGATTCTAAGTGAAAGACGAAAAAAAAAATTAAACAACATATGTATATGTATACATTTTAAGGTAAGTTTAAGATCAATTATATTAATAAATAAATTATAAAAAATGTAGTCCGCTTCAATTTTAAGAAAATCTTACCTCTCTTATGTGAAATTCCACTGGCGGGACATTTCCATTAACTTCAACTGCCGACGCAGACATTTGTTCGAATTTCTGTTCTGTTTCAAAAGTTTATTATTTCACTGGAGTTTTTGTTTGTTTTTAATTTATATCACGTAGATATCAATACACAATCAACGTTTTATTGTATTATACAGTGACTTGACATCTGTTCGGGTTTTTTTTAAAAGGCATTCGCCTAGTTTAGCACCTAATTGAATTCACGTCGGGATTTTCGAGGTTTTTCGTAAGGAAGCTCAGTTATTTTTGTGGTTTTTCTTGTGGCTTTTCTCGCTGTTTCTGTTGTTGCCAATGGAACGTGTCGCCACTGCAAAATGCCGATGTGATTTTTCCAACAGTAAGTCCAAAGTGGGCGGTAGTGGAGTGTGCGAGAGTGAGCTCTGGATTCTAGCAGTTTATTAAGGGATTTTGATTTGGCTTCATCTCTTGATTATGTTTGGACACCTGCAACAAAGAAGAAAAAAATAATTTTTCATCATTTTTTTTTTATTTTACTTAAGGTTATTTGTAGGTTATATGTATATGCGTAAAAATACTTTGCACAGTATCCTACATATTGTTTGTGTCTGTAATGGACCTAAATACATGTTTGAAGAACTTGTCGAGAATTGGCAATTTGTGAAAAAATCAATTGACTGTTTGACATTTTAAAACCTTTCCTGTTGACAAATGCAATGAAAAACTGTTGGACAAAAAGAAGTAAAATAGGTTACGGACACAAACAAACCTCAAAAGGCCAACAAGAACCAAAATATGAAAAGCAGAAATAAAAGTGCACAAATTGGTTTATCCAGAAGAGCACGCAGTAAAAAAATGCACTCCGACATTAAAACTTGTGTAGGGCTCTTTTAATTTACGTTACTGTCGTTGAATTTCAGAACCATAAAAATTAGCCACAAAATAGAAACATGTTTCGATTCTCCCCTTTGGGCATGGTCTTCTGGCTAATTTCCTGCATATTAGTTTAATTTATTTCAATTTATGCTTCCGTTGTTCCCACTTTGTTGTGAACATGGCTTTTTCAGTCCTTTGCGTTCGCATTTCCATTAAAATGAATAACACTGACATAAAAATTCATTTGTTGCAACGAGCAGAAAGGGAAATTCCAGAAAAAAAAATACTATAAAATGGGGTAAAGGAAGGGGTGGGACATTCCATGAAGCTGCAAATTAAACAATTCAGACGGTGTGAGATTTTTTGTTGCCTCCTACCATTTTTTTCAAAAGGGTATATTATTTCACTCTAAGCTTAGGTGGTCTTTTCTTATTAACAGCAATTAAAAATCTAGTTTAAATAAAATGCTAAGTCCCAAAAATAAACAACTAAACAATTGAACAATCAAACCCATAATATTACTTATGCTAGTTGCAAAGGCAAATAAATATATAATATTTTTTAAGGTCGTAAACTCAGTTGTTAACTTTAGATATCATATTAAATAGATTATAACTATGTTTTTTGAAAATCTTGTAGTATTTAGCTAATTTCCTTAAGACTAGGGAAAAATCTTTTGCAATTGGCTTTGTGTGACCAGTATTTTCCATTCTAGCCAACTAAAACTTACAAAATCAGCAAATTGGTAATACAACAATATTATCTTCAGTATATGAAATTGGCAACTAAGAGCCACCACTGCTGACACATTAAGCACGTGGTGCACTCCCCCACTTTTTCCACGTTCACAGCACAGAGGGGTTAGCATTTTCCCCCACCGAACATGCTACATTGCTAATGTGTCCCATTTGCAGTGGCGGACCACTGAAGCTTAACGCGTTGTCTACGCAGACAAGTCGCCCTGCAGCCACGCCCCTTTGAGCCTCCATCCGCCCACACAAGCGAAGAAGAAGCAGAGGCATTGTTGCCTGCAATGTGTGCTATAGTTTTTGCCTATCAATGTGTGTACAGTACAGTAAACGTTCAATTTAAAAAAAAAAAACGTTAACTTTTCTGTTTTAATCAATTATCAATAAAGTTTTTGTTTGGGGTAGAATAAACTTATACCTGGTAAAAGATTAAAAGATTTTTAAGTTTTGTGTTTTAACCCATAAAATCCATGCCATAGCAGACTGTTTTTAAAAATTCGATACTTATTTTTTGGAATAATTTAATAAAGCCATAGTTTTTAATTGTAGTATCATGTACATTTTTCTTGAGTTAATTGGAAGGCAAATTTACACATATTGTGTGACCACTGTATGCGTCTGCTGGCACACATTTGCAATTCTGAAAGTGTGCTAGTGTGTAAAGCTATTCAAACTTGCATCTGACTTGGACCCCAGGGGAAAGAAGGAAGGCAATGCAATCCCAGTGGTAATTGTCTCGTTACTCGCTGCTTGTCGGCAAACATTCCCTTCACAGGCACATAGACACGAGCTTCACTGTACCGAAGCACAAGCGGAAGTAGCTGCCAGCACCCTCCCATTATCACCCGCCTTTTCAGAACAGGACTCCATCGAAACACCAGTTGGCTAATAATTTATTTACAGTTAACATTTTATAAGCCCAGGACGTCCACACACAGCCATTGAATGCGATTGGGACCCCGGGCTGCCATTTGATTTCACAAATATTTGCACCCAGCTTTTGCACTTTCATTTTTCCACATTTTCTTATAGGGTACATGGATATTTTAGCCAGTTTCGAAAAAATGTAAATGTGTATAAAGCGTTTGGATTATTACATATAAAACATTATTTTTTTTTTAAAGTTTATTAAACAATGAATTTAATCTCAGATTAAATCATCTGGGATTAAATTCTTTTTAAAAACAACTTTAACGTAAATATTTTATTTTAAGGTTTCAATAATCTTGTGTGTTGATTCCTGTTAAAATCTTTTAAATATAAAAGTAAGACATTAAATCTTTTAAGTGACTTTAACACTCTTAAGATTGTATGATCAACTTTTAAGTGACTTTTATTGAATAGTTTAATAAGATGACTGGACTTCAAACAAATCGGCAACCGATAATAAGATAATGGGTGCTTATAAATACCCTTCTATAAGAAAGACCATTCAATTCATTTGTATGCCCTTGATACATGTATTGTAAGGGTATAAGATCTTCGATTTAGTTGATTTTCATCCTCTAACTTGTTTCTTTGAATTCCTGCAGACACCTGATTTTACCCACTTTCCTCATGATTTACCCCGCTTTTCCGTCAACAACCGCTGACAACTCTAGTGCGCCATTTGCCATTTCAGCGCTGATGTTAAGTGAAATATGCACAATTTCCGTTTACCATTTTATCCGAAGAGCGAGGGAGTGGGAAAGAAAGTTCGAGAAGGATATGAGGTAGAAATGTTGTTAGCAAATGTAGAATGCAGTTAACACGGATGTGTCGATGTGTCTGTGTGCCACACATAAATGAATGAAAAGGGCATTCGGTTAACAGGATGTGAAGGAAAATCGGTGAAAAAAAGAAGGCCACCCAAGAAGCAAGGCAACGCAACAGTAAAAGTTTCCATCAGTCGCTTTCAATAGCCATTAAGGTGGCTTTTCCCCACCCATTTTCACTCTTTTCCGACCCGTGAATGGAAATGCACTTCTAGTGGCCATTCAAAGCAGACAAAGTTATGCTCGGTGCAGTTGTTATATATACCACCAGTAGACGACTCCTTTTCTGGCTTTTCCTTTATTTTCCTGTTCAACAAGCTCCACGTGAGTGTGGGAAAGTGAATGTGATTTGCATGGGTTTAACAAATTGAAGTTGTTGCGGATGGTGTTTAACAGTCACGGTTTGCTTATCGCACTGGAGTCCAACTGAAATTGTTGGCAAGGGAATTCGAAAGTAAATTTTTCCAAAGCTGCCAAGTTGTATTCTTACTTGTGTAGGTAAAATGTGAAATCCTTGCATTTTGCATTTACTTTAACTTTTGTTTTGTTTGGTTTGCTTTCTTCTACCAATTTAAAAAAACTGATTCAATTAAATTGGAAAAATATTGTGTATATATTATTGTCATAAAAAATTAAATTTCAAATAAATGTCAAATAAAATGAACCCTAAGTGAATAAAATAAATCTCTATCTGTATTATAAATATAAATTAATGTTATGAAATTAACGCATTGGAATCTTACGTCAATGTTTTTAATCTTGTTTGAAAGCAAAAAACTCTCTAAAATTATTTAAGATCTCAAAATGGATCGGTCCTCAAAATATTTTGTGTGGCTTACAAAAAACTTTCTCCCTTCTATTTTATCCCTTAAACACTTCTTAGTTGTCGCCTTTTTGTCAATTTCAAATTGGTTTTGGCTTAACGCAGTCAACTTTAATGGTCGAAGCCTTAAGTGGCACAGAAATTTCATTTCATTTCATTGGTTTGCTGCAAGCGAAACGTGGAAACTTTGAAGGATTTCGCCTTTGGTGGCAAAGTTGCAAGTACATTTTTGCTTTTCTGATGAACTTTTGACTTGGTGCCTTCGTCTGGGACGCTTTATTTGTTTATTTGTTTGTTTCGTTGCGTTTCTTTTCGTAATTTTTATTTTTTTTTACTTTATGCGCATAAGGAAAAACTTTGGTTGTTTGCATTGTGCTGTTTGTTTGTTTGTTTTGTTTGTTCAGCACTGTTCCTTTTCGCTTTTCTCTGTTGGTTCTGCTGAGAAAGTCTCGAGCGAATAACCCAAGGCAACGCATCGAGCAACGGAAAGCTTCGCTGTCACGCGTAAAATATTTCCATAAATTTCGCCCACTCATTGCATGCAACGTGACTTTAAGGAGAAGAAAAACACCCTCTTGCATGTGGATTTTAACTGAATTTATAAATCATCTGCCTGCCAAAACAAATATAATATAAAAATTGATATTTGTAAATTCTGTTAAACAAAAACGTACTTTAACTTAATTCGCTGTAATAATTGTTTGCATTTTAAATTGGCTAACAAACACGAACAAATTACGAGTATTACATAAATCAACATGTTATGAATAGATCTAGCATTTGTCTCATGCATATTTATTATAATTTGTAGCTCATTAATGTGGCAAATTTTAATGAGGTGCTAAGAGTAATCATTATTTTTTATTGTGATTGCATTTAGCAGCAGCTCTTAAAGGAAATGGTAGGCACTCATTTTGAAATTTAAATTTGAAGCCTTTAAACATAAGAAACATTACAAATTTGAATTTAAGCTATTCCGTTTCTTTTTGTAGCTTTTGAACTTTGCATACTTAAACAACTTTTATTTGCTTTACAGGTTTTTCAATAGTTGCGAGGTTTAAATAAATTCTAACAATCCTGAATTTTAAAATGTATTAGCATGTGGTAGCTCAACCACTGTACTTCAACACTTCACAAAATCGTTTTTTGGCAACAAGTTTATGCTTTGTTTTTCTTTTTCTCTGGGGTTTTGTTGTTTGTTTTATGCTTTTTAATATGGCGACTGCGGTGCTCGTAAATTTACGCAGCAAAGTTGTTTGCAAACCATGGAGAACGGGAAAAACTCGGGGTGAGTTGGCTAGCACTCGTGCTTAGGGTGAACCCGCTGTGCCATTTGACAAGAAACCGAGTCACCCCAATGGAGCCAACTGCCTGCCAGCAGCTTCACTCACTTTATGACAATTTTTGCCCTCTGAAGCTGAGAAATTTTTGCACGCCTTACGTTGTTTAATGTTTGCTTAACCTTTGGCATTGAAGTGAAAAATGGTAGCTCGCTTTTTGGGGCCACATACGGAGTTATATGAGTGATTTAATACGGAAAATTGTGCGAAAATGGGATGTGTGAAATTGAACAGGGAAAAAGGGAAATTTAATATGGAAATTGGAGGAATCGCTAGACATTTTATGACAACAATAATGGCACAAGAGTTGCTCAGCGACCTTTATTTAAATCGTAAAACTTGACATTGCGATTCAAAAAAATACAAGTAATATATAAAATGGAAAGCGATTATATTTATTTTGTATTTATCAATTAATCACTGTGTCAAAGAATATTTTGATCAATACACTTTAATTTATCTTATACACAACTGAAAAGGATACACACCGATATGGCGGTCGTATGAGACACTTTTTTTTATCCCAATTTAAATGTAGAACTTTTGTAACATTTTACTAAAATCAAAGTTACAATATATTCCTACCTTTTTTTTTATATTCCCAATGAAACTAGTGACAGTTTTTTTTTTTGTTTGTCTCAGAATTTGGCTGTAAACGAAATGAATCTTTTATTTTAACGCAGCTGATGCTGCAGGTTTTGTTTGCTTCTTCATTGCTTCTGGCTTGATTTTTCCGTTTCTTGATTAGGGGGAGGTATTAACCCATGGGAATTTCAGCTGATTGGTTTTGTGCGAGGTTTGTTTTTCGGATTTTTTTTCGGTTGTTTATCTCTGGCACAAAACGAGTAAATCGAAAATCAAACCAGCAACGGATAATAAAAAAAATTAAATTATCCTGGAGGGGGTATTTTAATTTGGAACTGTAGAGCAAAAAGAAAATAGACAAACTTAAGCAATTTTAATGGAAAATGCTTGGCACCTGGCCGGGGAATTTTTCGCTAATTAGCCGCAAATATTTACGCAGAGAAGAACCGCGTGTTTTTTCTTTTTGTTGGTGTTCTCAAACTTTGGCCATTAAAAACATTTGTTTGCGCATCAAATTAAACGCGTTGGTAAGCCAAGAATCATTTCGGCTTGTCTTACCATTATAATTGAGAGAGTGGCGGTATTTTTGCGAATGAATGGGTGGGTGTTTTCCGCTTGCACTTACTCACACTGACGATGTCTGCGGGCAAACTAAATTGAGGGAAAGCGGTTTTCCTCTGAGCCTGAGAGAGCGTATAACAGTTTTTAGGTTCGCTTTAAGCCCCGGAAAACTCTCTCCACTGCTCTCTGCCTTGCTCTATCGTTGGCTTTGTTTACATTTACAAATTGCTGCGCAGGATTGAAACATTAAAATTTGGACAAATTTCAATTCATTTTAAAATACTCTCACAAACTAGTTTTATTTTTTTCTGCAAATTAATATATTTTAAAAATAAATTTAAATATTTACTATTTTAAAAGAAAATTAAAAACAACAGAAAATTTGTACACGAAAATTATTCTGATCCCTTTCCTTGTCTTACAAATAACACTATTCATTTGAATTTATGAATATAGGAACTTACTTTATTTTTTAATGTTTTTTTTTACTCTTAAAAAAGAAAACAATGCTAAAGATCATACAATAAAAAATACCAAATTTTATGTAAACAATTAATTTTGTTTACACTAATTGTTTTGTTTCGTAATGTCAACTTTGTTTTCTATCTCAACTGGAAAAGAAAATCCGTTTTTAGTTATTTTAAAGAGAAGTACTTCTCCCTTAAAAGGGTATGAAAACCTTTTCTTAATTTTTTTTTGCTTCCATTTTCCCAGCTTGTTTGTTGTAGTTGGTCGCACAGGTTCGCCGGCGTTTTTGTTGCTTCTGTTGGTTTTTGAGGTTTATCGCTTGGCGCATAAATCGTTTGTTGCCTGCAGCCAGTTGTTTTCTGGTGTTGTTTTTCATGTCAATTGCTTGACCTTCAATTAATTGCTCTGCTCTGCTGCCTGACATTGAAACAATTAACGGTCTCTTCCGTTTTCCCAGCTCTTTTTTTCTTTTGGTGGCATTGATTGAGATGGAAAACTGCATTCAAAGGTCGATGGAGGGGGGTGTTACTGTGGTAGTGCAAGCAATTAGTCTTTGTTCAGTGGATTGTTGCACTGACACCATTCGGTTCGTGATTTATATTGTGCAGGATGTCAAAGGACTGACAAAAACTGTGAATGATTGGTGTAGCATACTTTTTAGCGCTAGTTTTGGTTTACAAAAAAATGAAAATGAATAATGCACGTAAAAGTTGTGAATGTTTTTATGATTTAAACTAATAAATAATCCCTTTTTCAGCACTTATATATTCGAATAGGATATAATAATTTTAATGGATTTTTACGCTTCTATTCTCGTTTCTATAATAGTTCGACCTCAATATATACTTTTCCTTTAATTAACAATCATTTAAAAAATAAAAAACTTCACTTAAACTGATTAATTTGCTGAAAAGTCAAGAATTCCTTTTAATCATTGAATTGATTTGTACGCTGCTTTCTTTGAGGTTCTGACTTTTTTTTACTTATTTATTTGATTACTTTCGATAAAAGGGAGGTCTTTAAAAGCCTATTTAATTAAGATTTTCCCATTTCCACATTTCAACAATTAAATCGCTGATGTGTTAGAAAAAGACTAGCTAAATGTAATAATTATTATTATATTATTATTAGGGCTATGTCAGTCATTTTATTCGTCCAATTTAAATAGCCTTTTAAAATCAGAAATGTTAACATTAAACCCATATATCCTAACATTTTGAATTTTATTTTATGGAAGCTCTCATAACTTAAATACATATATCTGCATATTTTACTAGAAACCTTTTCAGCCATCGCATTGCAAACAACATGCGGTTGGTCAAACATGCCAAAAAAGGTGGACAGCCGACGGCAACAACAAAAATGGGGGCAACAAAAATTTTAAACGACAACCAAGAATAGAAATTTTAGGGGATGGAAAGTGGAGTGACCAGAGGACGAACACATGTCACAATTTTGTGTAAAAAGCGCCTTAAAAATGTCCAAGCTGCGCTCTGTGACAAATTTTTTGTGTAACGCAACACATATATTTACTCGTAAGCTCGAGGATTTTCGTAACTGTGTGCGTGTTTTCAAGTTGAGAATCCTTGAAAATATGCAAATATCCATTTACATGAAATACTAAAAGAGGGACATAAGTGATGACAATTTGGCAAACATGAGTGGGAATAACAAGCAACTTTAAATTTACATAACGTTGCATAAGTTGAAATATGATTAAGCTGAAAAAAATGTTTTTATATTTTTTGCGGTAAATGGCAAAGTCAACAAACTCTTGAAAGCAATCGATTGGTACAGAAACGCGAGACCGCAACGAATAATTATAGGAAAATCCACTCGAAATTCCTTTTTAATTGAGTTGGCTGCAGCTGCGGCAGTTCATCATTAGAGAAAGGAATAACGAGAAAACGTAAGGAGTGGAGGAAAACTGATGAAGAAATTTTTTAGCTGGATTAAGTGGATATGCTATGAATATTTCGTTTTTCCTTCGCTCAAGAGGAAAATGGTGGAGCACAGACTGAGTCTTAAAATGGAGAGCAAAATTTTGCAGAAAATATGTCTTTACATTACAAAAACTTTTGCCTTTCATTCCAGATTTAATTCAATTAATTTCCTTATAATTGAAAATGCTGGAAATTTTACAGGTTAATTGAAAGACTTGTTGGTAAAAAAGGGTTCAAAAACGGATTTAAAATATTAAGTAAATTAAAAATACGTACGTAAATACCTACTTTTAATTTTATTTTAGTAGCTAGCTTCAGGGTTTATAAATATAATATATTTATATAATATTTGTTGCCACATAAATTTTTTGTATTAAACCAAACCAAAAGAAATAAGAAAATATTGTAAATCAAATCCTACTTAATTGGTTTCATTTTGCATCCTCAGTTAAGCAATTGCTTCTGCCTAAATGCTTGTCTTAAATAAATTCCAAGAAAACCCATTTTTGGTCTACCCATCGTATAATTTTTGTTTCTCTAGCTTTCAAATAAATATTTGCATATCTGTGAAAGGGGAGGCAACAGAAAACAAGCAAGATACGAAATCAAATTATTGTTTTCTGTGGCAGAGATTTGGTTTCATATTACTGCCGGCTACAAGAGAGACAATATTTGGCAACAAATTTTGGACAATGTCAGATGGCCGACGGCGTAAAATTTTAATTGGATCATCTGGAACAAAGAAACGAGCTGGTATACCGGGTGTCTATTGCATAGTATAAATATTTTTTGCCTCTGCCACATAATGAGGCACATCAAGCTAATGACTTTTCCTCTGGCCGACAATAGATAACCAGAGGTGGTGGAAAAATTTTGGGTGGGTGAAAAGGCGCCACTTTGAAGTGTCATAAATGGCACAGCAGCAACGGCGAGAAAAACAACGACCTCAGTATAGTCAACATCACGAAAATCTCCCTCGGGGTAACTCACGTTTCTCTTTACACTGAAATGCGGCTAATTTCAACAGCAACAACAACATCAGCAATGCGGCGGTAAAATGTAATGGAAGAGATGAACAAAAGTTCTGTCTACGCCAACCTCGCCAAAACGAAGCCAGTGGAAAACTGAGGGGAAAATGTGAAAAATAAACCAGCAAGACGAAAAGAAAGCTTTGCCCATTTGAAAATAAATATGGTGCGTATATAATAGGATTTATTACATTACCATTTTTCATGTAAGCCTAATAATTTCACAGTTTGTAAACTCCATTAATCTAATTTAATAGTTACATCTAAATTGCTTAAACTTTTAATATAATTTAAGTTTGTCCTTATTATCGAAACTTTTAATTGTTGCATAGTAAATTCAACTTTTATTGTAAACTTAAGGTTTATTAAAAGACTTCTAGATATAGCTCCCTATCTTAAGGTTTTTAGAATCAAAATTTGTGGAAGCGAAAACATTTCAAACATAAAAAATTTTTTAACGGAAAATCGTAAGTTTTAAGAATTCTTTTCTTTTTTAAACCGAAATTTTTATTTTAATTTTTAATTTTTTTTATAGGCACATAAATTTATTATGTCTTGGTCGGTAATTTACATTCGTTATTTTAACTACGCCAAAAAAAAACAATTTTATTTTGTGTTTTTTGACTACTTTCTTCAAGTTGAATTAATTTTTGTCTGTAGACTAAAGTTCTAAACTTTTGTAAAATGAAAACTTCTATTCAAATGGATTTGAGAAAATAGATAACAACAAAAATATAAGAAAATTATTTAAACCAAGAGAGCTTCTTCGGATTAAGCTTTCTGCAGCCTCAGACCCTAACTAGTCAAATTTATGGTGCATTGTTGGTCTACGCTCGTGAAGTGAATGGCCAAAGAAGGTGGCAAGTTTTCCCTGTCAAATTTAGCTTGCCGGGATGACTGGAAACTTTTTGTGCGACGGCTTCCTGTCTGGTCCTTGGACCGAGGAAAAGTCCGCCCGGGAGCAGAGCTGCATCCGGCGGACACGAATGCGACATCAATTATGCAAGAAGATTGGCCAGGGGTCCCACTAAGAAACGGTCATTTTCTTGGCTAAATTTACATTTAATTTTCATTATTAATTATGCAATTATTCAAGGGGACATCGCAAAAGTTGATTCTAGGCCAGATGTTTGCTCATCACGCGCGGAATGGGCAACCTGTTCTATTTTATTATTTTGCAGAGGCCATTATGCCAATAAGCCAAATTGTTTATGGACTCCCTTTTGGGTCGAAGGACGGAGCACTCTAAACAATGGGGGGATTTTCCTAGGAATCATTAATCACACGCCCCGAGCCTGTCCTATATATCTACCATAAAGTACTTAAACAACAGCTCCCAGCCGAATATTAAGTTGCAGGCAAATTTCCGCAAAGATTTCACTCAGCTTATCACCCAAAAGCAAAAGAAAATTTTCTTTCCACTTCGACGATAAATTCAAAAGCCATAAACCTACGAATTGATAAGCCAATGGACTCCCAATCCCCTAACAATAGCCGATGAGCACGTGCCCAACTATTTCCCCAATGCCTTTCAGGCATATGGCGCCGAAATCAGTTAGGGAACTGGCCTGTTATTAATACGCCAATCAGCATAAGCAGCTGATGCGTTGATAATTTCCAGGGGCAGAAAGACGGGAGAAAACACAGAGCCGAGGAACTAATTCGCAGACCTCTGAATCGTCAGTAGTCATAAATTTTTGCCCGGGGCCAAAGAAAGTTAAGGAAAAAATTGCACAAGAGTAGGACCCAACATTGCTTGAAATACACAGGGAAAAACGATTGAGTAAACAAATTTAAATTGTATAAATGAGCATAAATATGTGATAGCTTTATAGCCTACGAGAAAGTATAACTTATAAATTTAGATACAATATAATTGTTTTTTTTTTGAGTTATTTAAAAATTATCCAATATTTATAAAAATATTGTAAGATTTAGTTTATGTTTATGGCTTAAGCGCTTGTTAGTTTTATTTTATATGGGAAAAGTGTTTAATTTTCAGCTAATTACTAAATGTTTTTTCCAAGTTCAATAATTTATTTAATTTAATTTTTATTCTTGTGTAGAAAGAAAAGACTGGTAGGACATGGGTAAAAAAAAAAACTTTTTGGCCCGCCCCGCTTATCGCTAAAAGAAAATCAGCAAGCAAAACTACTGGCCCTAGTGGAAGGACAAGAGGAAAAAGCTGATGGAAACAGGCGGAAGTGCTCGAAAATATATGTAAAGCCAAAAGAATGTCACTCTCTCTCTTCACAAAACACCCACAAACTCACAAAAGGTCTGAGAGGAAGTGAAAGAAGGCAGAAGGACAAGCTTGCGTTGTGGGTTTCCATAGAGAAAAGGACACGGGGAGAGTAAGGATACACGGCACAGTATGATAAATAACAGATGAGCAAAGGGTGTCAGCTTTGTTGCTCCCCGTCAGCTCAAGGGAAAAACGGGGACTGAGTGAAAGGAGCGGCTAAATTGGGTTCGTTGCTTATTGAATGTGCAACATTGGAGCAAACACTAGAAGGACATCTAAAACATGATGCAGACACAGGCGACACAAAAACTGGGACCATAATTAACCATTTAAAAAAATGTTTTCAGAAATCGTAAAAACAAATACTTTTTCAGACAGAAAATTTTGATAAACTTCCATGACTAATATCTACAAACCATCTTAAAGTGGAAAAAAAAAAATTAAATTGTTTTTTATATTAAATTAAATTTAAAATAATTACTTAAGTCTTAAAGTTTTTAAAATATGGTAGTTATGTAAAAAACCTAGGTATAAGACACTTTAATATTCGTAGCATTCCTAATTATTTTAAATTACAATAATTTATAATATTCAATATCTACTTACATTTCTAAATATTTCAATAATGTTTAAGAAAAGATCTTCAACTTTTCTTTGTCGCCTGGCAACAAAAAAAACATAAAACGAAAGTGAATAAAAAAGTACTCGTGTCGAATTGTCCGCAGGATATTCTTGAGCTCCGCCGACAGTTGCAACTCTTGGTGAAATTTTGCCAAATACATTGACTGTGAGAACGTCATGAATATTAAATTGCGATTATTGCCACTGGCAATGTGAAGTCGTCTGACTTGGCAACGTTTGATGGTACTTGGGTTTGAGTTTTCCGGCATGTTTGGGCAGATGTTTCCATTAGTAAGGCAAAACCAAGGCCCCTCCAAGGCATCCTGATTTGGATGGACAATCGTTGAGCTTAATTAAGTGCACTTTAATTAAGTCGGTTTATAACCGAAACCTTTAAACTCTGTCAAATGCATATGTGGTTTTGAAATCCATCCATACCTTTCGTTTTTCTCCAAATATGTTAGCGTGTGTTGGCTTCTCTCTATCTCTCTTTTTGATTGATTAATGCCCATTAGATGGACGGGATTTTTGGGGCGAATAAGTGGGCGTGACACTGGGAAGTGGAAAAGTAAAAATTGACTCGATGCTTTCAGCTTGATGTGATTGAGAATTTGATTTATTGGCAGCAAACTAAGTTTGGCCAACGTCAAAAGCAGTCAACCGGATGGAAGTTGATACTTTGCTTTTCGACATGCAAAAATACACTGAAAAATATATGTAGAATTAATTGGAGCACCAATTTAATGACATAACATTCCATTATTATATTATTTTGTTTTTACAAAATATTGAAAAAATATAGAAATTATAGACTTAAATTGAGCATTTACTCTTAAGCCATTCTTTAAATTTTAGAATATTGTTTTTTGCCATCAAGAGCATCAGACTAGCGTGGAAATTTCAAGCTGAAAGTTCGATTTAGATGTCAGGCCCGTAAGCCCCACATTTCACTTCATATTCGTTTTAAGAATATAGTACAACCGAGCACCAAAATCCAGAATTTGAATTTATTTTTCGGTAGGAATTTTTTTTGTAATTAAAATGTATCGAAATCTTTTGTACATTTTTCCGCTAATGGCAAGTCGGTTGCACCATACCGCCGTAAAACAAATGGCTGTTCGAAAGGATCCCAGACAGGACCTCTTAAGCTTGTATCGGCCAGCAGATGTAGCTGGGAAAAACATCAACAACAGTTCCTGGGCGTTTCGTATTAATCAGTTTGGAATGCGCAAGCCCGAAGACCTTTTGAAAAACTGATCAAGCAATCGAAACAATTCGGAAAAAAGGCAATTTCTACTTTCGTTACGACTTTCTAACATTCACAAGGACATACTTAATAGACTTTTGTACTTCTTGATGTTGTTCCTAAGAAATGGGGACTATAGTCCTTGGTAATCTCAAAAAATTGATAGTAACATCTAATAATTAAAAATGATCATTAAATAATATGGCTCTGTCACAAATTAAATAGCTTGTTTTGTTCTTACAGCAACTGGATAATTGTATTTTTTCTTCAGTTTGAACAACATTTAATGAACATGCTTAAATTTATTGCAATCAATCTGCTAGTGAAGTGAAACGAACTTGAAAACTTTGATCAAGTTATCTGAGTGCAGATATGAATTTTTCAAGATGTGAAAAACTTTTTCCTCTTCGTAATTAAATGGAGAAAAGTAAGAAATAAAAATCTGTGAGAAATTGTGAGCAAGAGCAAATCAAATTAAAAAGTAACATGCTACACACACACACACTCAGTCGCTCCTTCGACATAACCCACTTTTGCAGCATTATGACCCTGGCTAGACTACCTCTTTTTTTTTCCACTCGTTTTGCCACATTTTTCCTAGCCACTCACATATGATGGGGAAATATCCTAAGCCCATTGTGTTCGTTTGGCTTTTGTGGCTCAAGTTCGAAGGAGGCTTTGTCGTCGGAAGACCGTAATTGAATTTGGCCTTTTGTTGACAAACAAATTATTCTTGACTTAACCAGTGAGGACGTAAAAGAGTAAAGTAAATTATGTTAATTTTTCGTTGTACTCTTGGCACTTTTTCAGCATAAATGTGAATTTAATTCGGTTTACGTACGATCCAATATATTTATTGGCAGCCAATACGCCCGCACATGGAAAACGAAATAAATTGAAAACGTTGTGGCCAGGACGTGTAGCCATAGCAAAGGACCAAGGACACTGGACCAAGGACCAAGGATTCTCGCATAAGCGGATATCTATAGATAAATGTCCGATGGTCACGCGTGTAGCAGTAACTGCTGCCCACTGGATAATGACGAAAATGGTTAATATCCGTTCACATGGAAAAATGCGATCTTACATAAAAAAGAGTATACATAAAAGACCATCTCGAGCAGTGTCGTTCGTTTATTGCTCGCAAGAATGCTTGTGTAAACGGAAAAGTAATTTAATGAAATTTTAAATGCCAATCAATGGAAAATCGGTATAAGCCGACAGAAAGGATGCCGAAACGTCCGCATTGCTTTAATTTTATTCTTCGACGAGTACAAATACTTTAATTGGCATTTCGAATCGCACATTAACCGATTGCCGCATTCCATTATCCAGCAAAAAAAGTAAAAAGCATTCAATTACAATCGTGCCTTGCGAAGTACAAAACCCGATTAGTTGTTGAAAATTTGGTTCTTTATTGCCTATCATAAATCTACACCCAAAAAAATATTGTTTTAAAAATCAGTTACATAAAATTAAAACCAGATATCCTGCATTAAATGGCATGCAGTTTTTTTTTTTTGACTTTTGTTTATTTTAGTTATTTGTCTCATAATATAAGTGTAGAAAATTACTATATGTTTAAGTGGATAATATTTTAAAAACCAATTTAAAATATGTCTTTATTGTGGCATAATTTTATAACAAGAAAAGGGCCAGCTTTAATATCCAGCCCTAGTGTGTGTTGAAAGTACCACCTGGTCCTTTTTCCTACCGCAGGATACACATGGACTGGCACACATATCGTTGTTGCCGTTGCCATTACCCTGCTCGGTTATTTATGATAATTCAAAGTAATATCCTGGAGCAATTTCATCAACAAAGACACGGGCAAGGTGGCGTGCTTATGTGGAAATGCAAATATCCTTTTGCCAGCCAAGGATGCGCTCGACCCTCAGACCTTCATTCCACTCATAGCAATGTGTCGAAGGAGGCCTTTCGAAATGGCTGAAACGTGTCAAATGTGTGGAAATTGGGAAAATTTGTTGGTCTAATTGGGGGAAAACGTGTGCTAGGATTTTGGGTCTTTAATTTAACCAAAAGGGCAGGTGTGCCTTTCCATCTTTAATCAAAAGGGAATTTGATTTTATTAAAAATGTTCTTTGTTCTATTGATAAAATATGGAAAAACTAGAAATTTGTTTCGACCTTGGATTAAAATAAATATTTATTAGCTTCCTATATATACAGGGAAATAAATGTCAGTCTCTCACATTAAACTAGAAAGTGTATTGGATTATTGTGTTATTTATTTTATAACAAAAAAAAAAAAAATAAAACTCCACTCCCAACATAAAATTTTGTACAACTTCGGACATTTCACAGAAATCGCTGAAAATACGCCACTCTACAAGGACTCGTTTGATACATATATCCAGTAAAATTGTCTGCAGTGCGTTCAATTGCACTGCATTTTGATTCGATTCAATTCCGGTCGGTTTCTGCCGACTGCATCCTAAATTCGACTTCACTTTTGGTTGGCGGGACAGGCCATTTGGTAGAGGAACTGTACCAGGGTGCGAGTGGGCCGACCCGTCATGTATTTACTGGTCAGATATGGTATCAGGCCGTACTTTGTCAGCATGCCAGTGCCCCGGGTGTCCAGATGAGCCCAATCCACGCAGGGAACCAGTTCGTGGAGAACGGCAGCCGCCAAACAGGAACTCGCCAATCCTCGGCCATCGTTGCTGATGTCGTAGCCCTTTTCATCGGTGATCTGTTTCTTATAATAGTTCCATAGTGGCATACGCCACACCCGATCGCCAGTTAGGGCGCCCGCGGATTGGAACTGCTTCCAGATGTAGTGGGAATTGGAGAATATTCCAGTGGCACCGCCGCCAAAAGCCTTCTTCACGCCCTCACCCAAGGTGGCCACATCCACCACCAGGCGGGGCTTGTACGTGGACTGTCCGTAGAGCATAGGATCCGCCATTACCACCACACCAGCCTTGTCCAGATCTCTGACAGCCAGGGATTTGTGATTCATTAGGGTGACCACATCGCCCGGCTTGCAGGCCATTCCCGAGGGCATATTCTCGCACAACGGGATGATGCAACAGACATTGATGGGCAAGGATAGCGCCGCACAGCATCGCATCATGGCCACACAAGATGCTGCTCCCGACATGCACGCCCGGTACTCATCCATTCCCTTGCATTCCCTCAGATTTATGGCGCCCGAATTGAAGGTAATGCCCTTGCCCAGGAACAAAATCGGCTTGTCCTCCGGATTGGTGCCGCAGTAGGTGATCTCCATCAGGACTGGCGGCTCACAGCTGCCCTTGGCGATCATCAGGAATGAGTGCAATCGCTGCTGTTCAATCCACTCCATGGTGCGGATCTCCACGGTGATGCCACAAGGACACAGAGCGTCCACGGTGGCCTGGGCGAACAGAGTGGGCGTCATACAGCACGCAGGTGTATCGCACATCCGGCGGGCCAAATTCTGGGCCTCCGCCTTGAAGACTCCCCGGGTCCAACTATCGTAGTCGGGGGATTCGAACAGCTCCAGCTTGGGAATGTGAGGGGGTTTCCTCTTGGAGTTCGGGTCGCAATACCGCCAAATGGCCAGCACGGCACCCTCGGCCGCCTGTTCGGCATAGTCCATGCCATCGACGAAGACCTCCGAACAGCCGATCTCCTGCAGAGATCGAGCCCCGATTCCGGCGGCCACGCGCACATTCTCCATACCCTCGTCGAGCATTTCCAGTTCGTTGAAGCCGATGCCCTCGAGGCCGGCGCCAACCACGGCCAGACTGCGAAACTCCGGATCAATGTTGTTGAACACCTTGCCCCTGCCCAAGCGACCCGTGATCTTGGTCTCACAAATCAGCTCCGTTAACTTTCCTTGCAGACGATCGTTGACCTTTTCGCCAGCTGGCGTTAGCTTGGGATCCCTGTCGCCCTCCTTCTGATACAATCCAATCACCAGACCCTTCGACACCTTCTGTTCCCCGCCGCAGGCATTTCGGACTTGGATCACATGCGGCAGGCGACTCTGCACAACGGTCTTCACAACATTTCGCAGCTTGTTCATATTACTTTGTTATCTATCTGCCTGCTCCGACCAATTTAGTTACGACTGCAAATTTTGCGTGCACAAAATGAAAATATTTGTTTTTTTGTCTTTCGTTATTGGTGTATTCGGAATCGATTGTTTAAAACAGCTATATGACAATTCACGAACATGAAACACGGGACACGAAAAACAACAAATAATTTTGATGAAAAAAATTATGTTTTTTTCTATGTTTTCCAAAACCGGACTAGGCACACAACACATTCAGAGTAATGCTTAAACTGAGGTTTCGTTGGGGTCCCATTAGGGTAAACAATTTAATCAGTTGGAAGTTCGTTTCAAGGGCTGCTTCATCCTTTGTTTATTGATTTGCTATGGTCCTCTTATTCGAGAATCGTCGGAATTTGAAAAAGAATGTATGTTGTTTTCTTTTTATGATAGTAGCTGCCAACCTTGATTAACTAAATATGAATATCAACCCCACTGCAAACCACCAGCAGATTATTTAATACATATTCGACCCAACTCTTAATTATTAATTATTAATTATTATATACAAAAAAATTTTTTTACCCCTTTTCTTGCTTAAGAAAACTAACACTTTAACCTTTATCTGTTTAAAAAGATTTACTTCCTTCGCTGAATATTCATTTATCCCCATTATGTTAATAGTCTACTTGTAATTCAAGTGAAGAGATTGAATCCAAATGACCGCTGTTTCCTGAATAATGCTCGACCACATTGCATAATTTAAGGTACAACTAATGGAGTCCAAATGATTTAAGCGGCTAATTAAACGCGAAACTTATCCCATCTGTTAATTTATGCAAATGGTCTGCTTTGATTATCTGGTTGATTAACAGCTTTAAATTGCATTCTATTCGATTTTCGTTAGCGCAACAGCTGCCAAATTAATAAGCTGCATAACCACAAATAAGTCAAAAGTTGAAGTAAATACTTTGGTTATTTTAATTAGAATAAATGACTATTTAAATATGTTAGAAATCTACAATAAATCTAAATATAAAATATGCTAAAATCGTGTTCTAACTTGCTTGGGACACCATATATAGATCGACAACAACGTATTAAATAACAAATCCTCGTGTGAACTTTTAAAGGCCCATAAATTTACTAGTTTAACGAAGTCAGTAGCAAATCCCACGAAAACTTTTCGAATAATCGAATAGAAGACCCCTTTTTCAAAGCACTTTTGACGCTTCCGTGGAATCTTAAGCGATTCGCATAACTGTAACCCAAAACAAGAAGATACAACAATCTCTAAGCTCAACACAGTTTTCCCTTAAAGTTGCCCTTATATTTGTTGGGGTTTTGAGAAACTTTTCGGCTTTTGGTGAATCTGCAGGATGCCGCTCCGCCGGAACCATGTCATAAAATGGTGTTGATGGTATCTGTATGAGTGTGGGTTCGTATGTGAAACCCGTATGTGTCTATATACGAGGGTATTTCTGTATTAGTGCTGACAACATTTGCTGCCAACAATTTCATTACCGCCACATTTAAAGTTTTGCCAAGCGCACATTGAAAATGAGACAACAGAAGATACATGTCTGCCTAGATAGTGACACTTAGAAAAATAAATATAATAACAAGGGCAACATTACTAAAAAAAATCGGTAAACTAATTGTCTTTTAAATGGATATAAAAGTTACAAAAAAAAAAAACAACCTCGATTATATTGTAATAACATTTATATGGTTTATTAGGATAATGGATTATATTTGATTAAATAAATAAAATTCATCAATTCAGAGATTCAGTCGTTTTGGGAATACCCAAAGTGTTACAGCAGACAAATAAGTTTAAACATTATGGTTAATATTTATTTAATTAGTCTTTCTTCCATAAAATCAGGGAAGTTTATAAACATGAGATTGGTGATATTTTATACATGGTGACATTTTACGATATCTCCAAGATAAACTATCCATTGTTTTTCGAAATTGAATTTATTTTCCCACGGTGCACCTGTATGTTTGTCCTAGCTAAAACTCGCGTTCAACTCTCGCTTATGACTTAGCCGCGGCAGTCGGTGCTGTTTCTATTTGTACAGCAGTCAGGCCATCCATATCCAGCCCGGGACCCCGACCCCGACCCCTGAACTCTGCCCTCTGAAAACCACTGGAGAGCCTGAGCTCGTTATAAATGGAAAACTTTGGCTGCTTTCTCAAGTGGTTTTTCTCTACGGTATTTTTGTTTTTGGCTGTTGCTTTCAGCTTTGCAGCTCACATTTGATTCGGAAAAGTTTTTTGCGCTTGTTTATTTTACTTTTTAATGAGAGAGACATGTCGGGAAATCGAGATCGCATGTCCCTCGTATTTGACGATTAGCCATGTGAAATGGTTGGTCAAGTTCCGTATTTCCGTGGAAGGAACAACTTTTCGGCCCCTATATATAGTCGGGTGATTTTCATGCCGGACCAAGTTCCTGGAAAAGTTTCACGATGGATGGTGGTGAACGGAGTGTGGAAATTTGTCAAGTGGCAATTTCAACCGGTGGTATGTGTCTGTGCAACAGTTGAACTCACATTCCTCTCATCCCAACGAGAGGTAGTAGGATGTGATATCTACTTGTCTGCCAGTCTGCATAATATTGATTTCCCCAGCTGGGGCTTTCTATTTTGAATGACTCCCGGCAGGACGACTTATCCACTTATCCTTGGTCCGATTCTAGTCCTTTGGCAATCTTCAATCTCACTCTCTAGTGACTGACGACTGGATAACACACAGTTTCGAGTGTTTTTAATTTCTACTTTCCTTTGCCGAGTGGGATAGCCGGGGGTTTCGAAAGTCAGTGAAGGACCATCATCTGGCATTTGAACACTAGGCTTCTCTTGTTTCTCTGCTGCCCTTCTGACCATTTACATTCATTTGTTTGCTATTGAATGTGGAGCAACTCTTGTTTGCCTTTTTATTGAAAGTTGCAATCAAATGATTGCAGTATATGTCAGTGCCATCGACCCGCATTTTATTTTTTTCTTGTATATCCCAATTTTGCGGCTTTTTCTCATCTGCATTTATTGGTTAGATATTTTTGTTGACGGCAACAACTGACAGAAACAGATCACAGATTTTTTTTCATTTGAAAATAGTTAGCCTTCATTTAGGTTATCTAAAAATGTATGTTTTATAATGCCATTTATATATTAGATATTCATGTTTATTTTAAAATCTTTTTAAAGTTAATCGAAAAAGGTTGTCGAATTTATAACTAGTTGGGCTATATTAAAATAATAATAAATTTTAAAACCCCATACTTTTGAAGAATTATAAAAAAGTTTTAGATGCTAAAATTTAAATGACATATATATATTTTTTAAGGGTTTTAAATTTTGTTTTTCACAACAACACTACTTTGCTTGCAGTCAAACCAAAGTTCACTGGTCCATTTTCCTAATAGGACTACAAATATGCAGTCTCATTCATTTCCTCTCAATTCCCTTCTAATTGCCTAATAAATCGGTTAGGCAAACTTTCTGCTGAGCTGCTTAGTCCGAATTTCCAAACATATTTCTCTTTTTATCTCGCTCGACTAAAGTTTGGCAAATTCCAAGTAAATATATAAATAATTGAGTTATTTGAGGAAGGGCGGGTAAGGAAATTGGCAGACACGAAATGTGCTCATCACTTAAATTGAAGGCAAATATGTAGTTCGATTTCCCCCTTCTGATTTTCCATCAGAGTCAAATTGAAAAGTTGCAGCTCTCGAACGAATTTGCCAGAGGTTCTCAATAAAAAAAAGGACGAGAAAATGGCATCAGCAGCCAAGGCAAAATCCTGGCTAACACATGAGTGTGTGCCAAAGTGTGGGTGTGTTAGTCACAGTAATCTGCAGCTTAGTGGGCCAAAGGGAATGATTTCCCCCTTTGGAAGGCAATCAAAAAGTCATCCAGCCTTGTGTGCATGCCTTTGATTTTTTAATTGAAGATTAAAGTTAATTGAAATTCATCATTAGTCTGATTGTTTCAGACAACGGCCGTGTAATATTTTCCTTTCATTTCCCTAGCATTTATCAATTTTCACTGTTCTGGCATAAGCCGATTATGGCCAAGGCCAAAACGAAAGCAACCAATATGCCTGAGGAATTTCGTTTGGTCACGATAGCCCCAAGAAAAATGGGCCATGGCGAAAATCTACTTGTCAGCAACTTTTCAAACAGAGAATCTGCGAACGAGTCGGCAACCCCCAAGATTGAGAGAGACTAAAAATGAGACTAATTAATTTAAGAAGCTCTGACAATCAACATCTGTTTGTCTCTGGGTGGCACTTGGGGAAAATCTGTCGTCTAGTATTGAAAACTCTATGAAATAATATTTAGATGTTTAAAGTTAAGCTTAAAATAAATAAATCCATTGCCACCAAAATGGAGGTCACGAAAAAATAAATAAATATAAATATAGTTATTAAATAATTAATAAAAAGTAGTTAAAATAAAATGATTGGCATAAAAAGTCTTAAAATCTACAATATTTTAAAAATTTTCAAGTGTTCCATTTGTTCTAACTTTAATAACTTTTTAACAACTTTTTGTTTATCAAAATTTTCAAAAATTTGCGTATATTCTAGCATTTTTTAACCCTCATTTATTATGTCCCTTACTGGATGTCTGCCTAATGAAAACTCAAAAGAATGCAATATGTAAAACTTAGTGGCGGTAGGTGGAGAGTCTGTCTTTTTGGCAGTGCAGCGGAAATTGCGCTGACATTTATTAATGCTCACGCATCAAGAACAATCGCTCCGCCCAATTGAAAGGGCGTGGCAGTAGCTGAACAAGTGGAATTAAATACGCATTTGCCCTGTCAGCTTCACAGTGAGCAAAAGTGACTTTGAAGAGTGCGTCATAAAAGTTTGTGAAAGTCTCGGATGGGTGGATGAGGTTGGATGAAGAGATCTACCCTGATGCCACCCTGCAGATAAAAAAAATGTTAAGGTGCCGCGACGCATTATGAAAATGACATTAAAACGGACAAACGAATCGCCCAAGTTAGAAAATATAAAAAAAAACGCTAGAGAGATTCTCGAGTTATTTAAGTGGATTGAAGAGGCAATCGCTGGTATTTACTTACCTCTCTTAAATCTCTCTGCAAGGGCTCAATCACGACAGATAAGGGCAATAATTTCAAAGTTTGTAGCTGCCGAACTAAATCGATTTGCTTGTTAAGCAGTACTCAGCATAACTAAATGATAGAAATTTTTGAATGTCAAATAACGAGGGTTGAAAGATCTTAAGGGTGGTAAAAGAATAAAACAGAAGAGAATGAAATGAAATAAGGTATGCTTTAAACTATTTCGTCTTAAGAGAGCAAAACATTTTCCTTTACGAACTTTGTAAAACCAAGTTCAAGGCTTATACTTCAAGCACATATATATTTCATAAGAAAAAATTTCTAGCATGGAATGAAACTCTCACCTTAGCCTTCATTGCTATATTTCTTTGAAGGGTTATAAAAATGAGAACTAAATTATATAATTAAGACCTACTGAACAAATGCAAAGTGATTTTAAGTATTTAAAAGTGATTACGAAACAGGTTGTACAACTTTTTTTTTAAGTTTTATGGACTTTTTCCAAGTTACTACTTTTTATGAAACTTTTGAAAAAGTTTGTGAACAACTTTTGCGTTATTTTGATCCCACATTTCGCTTCATTTACTTTGACGTTTCCCTTACAAGGCTCAACAATATTTCAACCTGTTCGTTAGTCTTTCGCTCCTTGTTTTTTCCACAAAAAATGATAAAAAGTGCAACTGTGCATCCCGGGCTACCTAATCCCATGCATGTTGATCCTGCTAACATAACTCATCATTTTATTTGTAGTTTTTGCGCTGCGTTTTTTCATTTGGCGCCAGTGGCAATTTGACGCGCAAAAATAAAAAGTTTTTAAAAGGTTTATTTTTTTTTTGTCCTGTGGCCACACAACTTGTGGAAATAAAATAAAAGAACAGAAATGCAGAAAATCAGAGCAGCAGCGCCCAAAAGTCTGCAATTGTTAAACTGTTATATGGCCAACAAATGTCCAAGACGACAGCATCATGAAAGTGTGCTACGAGAAAGGTTAAAGGGCGCATGATCAGGGAGAGCGAAAGAGATGTAGGATGAAAGGGCGGATGCAGTGGGCAGCAATAACAGTTAAACTATATGCGAAGCAACAAAAACAACAGCAAAAGGCCATGGGCTTAGGCCCAAAAACGTAACAACAGCCTGACCTTCACCATTACCGCATTTTTCTTTTTTTTTTAAGCATCAGAAAAAATGTTGTATGTGTATGTGTGTATTACTAAGTGGGGGTGTGTGTTTGGTATCTGATTTTGTTGGCTTAAATATTTGTACGCTAAATGGAGCAGCAGAAGCAGCAAGAGCGTCATTGTGACGGCATTGATACGGGGAAATGGTACCACACGGCGCGTACTTAATGGGTTCGTGCATACACACTCAACCAAATGTTGTACACTAAATGTAATTTAAAAAAAAAAACCAGCTTTAATATAAAACCTATTAAAGTTTGGAGCATAAATTTCTATTCACAAATATTTCTATTCAAAATTTTTTAATCCAAGAAATCTCCTGAAAAAACTTAAACATATCTTAAGTAAACAAAAAATTGTTATAATAAGTTTAAAAGGCTGTTTATTGTTAATATAGATGAACGGAAAACATTTACAACTTCCTAATCATAAAAAAAGAAAAATGCGTTTAAAGTTCCATTTGTATTTAATAAATATTTATTTTTCTTTAAGCAACTTTGAGATTTTTCATTAAAAATGTTATATAATAACTACATCTTTAACATTATACATTCTTTAATTTAACTATTTCTTTCATTTTAACCATTACCTTTTTTGAGTGTTTTTGTGCTCTTGTATCGCAGCTTTCATAATGATGCCAAAGATCTAATGAGTTTGTTAACCTAAAAGCTCGATATGGCAAGCAATTTATCTCGCGCACACAAATCGTACTCAACCAATGATTGAAATTTTGAGGAATTTTCAAATCGATTTGATGATTCTGCGATTTGAATGCTACATTTACTATGTGTTGGTTCAACAATTTTCGATGTCATTCGTTTTGGCATCGCTGGAAATATGCTAGGCATGATTGATGACATGTCTGATTGAATCGAGGTTTCTTCAAAGTGCCTAAAAGATAGATGGTTCACAATGTCAAGAGCCAGAAGGACTTGCAGCAGGTGGCGGTTGCCAGGACGTAAGTATCCTTCGCTAAGCGGATTTCAGCCAGTACCGCCAACATCTACAAAAGGAGTTGATTTTTTTTGTTCTTTTTTTGTTGGTTTTTTCATGTGGTCTGCGTGTGCGGAAAGTTTACTGTTTTTGAGTGGAAAAGAACTTAAGTAGGATTTTTCCATTCTCCGTTTTGCATGGTAATGCGATGGGGAAAGTGGAAAGGAGAAGCATTTAATCAAGTTTATGTGGAATACATTATATTTATACGCTTTTCCTTGAAATAATGGCTTCGAAAATGCCATTAGGCTTATTAGAAAAGGGAAAAAGAGATGAAAATGAGAAGAAAAACTATTCAAAGAAGTCAAAGCGATTAAGATGGATTATGCGCGAAACTAAAGAGCCACTAAAGTGGGCGTAAAAAAAATCTAAAATGGGTTAAAATACTTTTTCACTTAATAAATATAAATATTTTAAAACATGTCGTCTACATTAAGTGATTAAATTTTTCCGGTTGCTATAAATAAAATACAATAATAAAAATTCATTTTTAAATTATTAAATCTTCGAATAATACAGATCCACATTTTTGTACAAATATATTGTGACAAAATAACCACAAATTGCTTGACCATAAAATCACAGAAGTACATTTTGAACATAAATTCCTATCGTATTTTATTGAAATTCTGTGAAAAACTTATGCACAAGTTCCTTTTGGGGGGGAAACGAGCTTGTTGAATGAAAAATATCATTTTGCATACTGTCCAAAGTAAATTGTACAAGTTTTGTGCAAAAATGTGCTGTTGGAAGTATAAAGAAAATAAGAAACCATATGCCACCCAACATCCATCCGCCACCCAGAAAAATGTGTGTTTTCTCATGTAAATAACTGCAAATGGAGCTATTGAGAAATAGTTGACAATAAAGTTTATCATTGGTTGGCTAAGCATGTCAAGGTTCGGAGTTTTTAAAGTAATTGCTGTTTATACCAAATTATTGTGCAAGTTTTTCTTTTGTTAGTCCATATATGTGACGGTGTCACGTTTTCGCCCCTTGATTTATGACCCACAATTTTCGAGGCTCGTTGTGAAAAAATGAAAAACTTTTTGGTGGGTCAATATGAAAAGAAGTCAAACAAAAATAAGCAAACGAAACTTTTATTTTGTGTGCCACTTGTTCATTGTTCCCATTTGTTGTTCACTTTTCAGCTTTTCTTATTTCTTTTCACAGTTTTGGATCGAACTCAGGTGGACCTTTTAATTGTTGCTCTTTATTTTGCAGTTTTCTTGTCATTTTTCTTGCAAAGAGTTTCACATGTCCATTACTACATTTTGTTTTTTCTGTTTAAAAATTTGACAGTTTTTAAAATTGGTATAAGAAATAAAAATTGTTAGCTATGTACAAATAAACATTTAGAACACGATTAAGATCTTAGTTATGATTTAAAAAGTTTGGTCATGAATGTAATAAGATTGTAGAAGTTATTTGTTTTATAACATTCAGGAGTTAATTCTTAATTTTAAGTTAAATAATTTGTAACCCCATAATATCATATTCATTTAACAAATATAGCTGCGTGCAAGCCCATCGTTTTTGTTTTATTGTATTTTTTTTTCAAGGAACTAAATTGTTGGGAGTCTCATCTTTCGCTTTCACATTTTTCCCTTAGCTTTTATCCCGCTGATGACGGAAGTCTCAAAGTGACAGACAATTTTAGCATTAACAAGAATAACAGCAGCCGCAGACTGCAGTGATGGAAACTTTAGCCACATGTGCAAAAATTTGTTCCTGTTTCTGGCTTCTTTTCGCCCCCATTGCCTCAGTCAGCATAATAATGAATCCTGGTTCCTGGAATCCTGCAATCCTTGCCATTATCAACATCAGGCAACTACCTATGGAATTGCTCTGAGCTCTCGCTTAGCTTCCTCGCCACGCTTTGTTGGCTGTAGCAATTTTACAATTGACTGTTTCCACAGTTTCGAAATGGGGAAACTCCCCATTTTCGCTGTGAAAACGTTCTGTTTAAAGGAGAAAGGGGTGGTGAAATGGGTGGGTTAGTAAAACGCATGACTTGTTTTACGCATTATTTACTTAGTTGGGATGCTGCCTCGTGCCACCCATGTACAAGTGCACGTGTTTGTGTACCTACACTTATGAAAAATTGTCTTCAAAATTTAAAAGTTTGATTATAAAAGGATTTTTTTTATTTGAAATTATTGTGAAATATTAAAAAACCGTAATATCTCATTTCTTCTTTTTATTCATTACGTCGTATACTTGCCAAGTTGCAAATTTTAAGTTTATAGTGGAGTAATAGGGTCCTAAGCATAAATATATATATAATATTTATAATGTTTTTATAGAAAAAACATATTTTTCTCGGTGTTCATGTCCGGTTGTACCCAAGTAATTGTGTGAGTGTATCTATTCCGTGGGGGATAGGGGCGTGGCAAATGAACTAACATAAAAGTAAGTTTGCGGCAAGCAGCAAAACGTTTGGTTACAATTAATTTCGTACTCTGTGCCGGGCAATAAGAGGAGATATCTACATAAAGATGCAGGGGATGCGGGTGTTATAAAGGGGGATGAGATGCCAGAGGGTTATCCCTAATGTGAGCAATTGAAATGAAAACCGGACCCGGATGTCCTGTAGCTGTTAAAGTATTTTGTGGCCATTCCTACCATTATTTCCATCTCAAACGCTGGTAAGAAATGAAGGGTAAAGACGAATCGAAATTCCCTGGCAGGCCATCAACAAACGGAATCCGACCAAATAACAAACGACGAAATTACCCAAATAACAAATTAAAATTATCTACCTGGCGGGAGATTTTTTAATGCCGGACGTAAAGCAAAAATGGGCAATAAAAATTTTTAAAATGCGTTTGGGAAACGTAAAAATTCTTACGATATCTTAGCGGAAGTATGGTCTAATAAAATATGTTAACAGAGGCTAAAATGGGTAAGGTGATTTGTTTATTTCTTTGACATTTAATATCTGCAACTTACTTGATCAGCTTGTTGGCGAATTGTGGAAAGAGAATCCGATTTTGTCTGTTCGAGTTACTTATGGTAAAAGCAGCACACACTCCTTTTATTTTTTGTTGGCACAAGATGCTAATGACAGGCGGCTTATGTAACATTTATTTGATATTGTATTAAATATTTAACGCACGACACGATAAAACACTTTTGCCTCATTAATCTAACGCACACAAGACCAGCGGAAGAAAGAGGAAAAGCTGCTAATTAAAGCCGGCACAACTAAACACAGCTCACACACAAAAAGCACACATTCACAGGGAGGACCAAAGCCTTTAGTCGATGATTGATACGGTTGGCCCAAGGAATTTTGGTTTTCCCTAGGATTGGGGGAATTCTGAGGTTTTCCTCTTCCACGAGAATTTTACGCGACTTTCCAATGCGAGGCGAGAAGTGATGAGCAAAAGTTTTTCCGTCCACACGAGAACACTTGCAAAGGGAGACTGAAATTTTGCGCAAAAGAACCTGTAAGTATGCAGCAGCCTTGCCGTATAACACTACAGCCAGTATAACAGTTTTGTGCGTGAGAGCGAAATATTGAGGGAAATGGAAAAGTGGCTGAGATCTTTGATACCACCTGCTAAAAGGTAACATAAAATTTGGTTTAATGCACAAGCGACCTTCAGCATCATCAGCATAAACTTAGCCAACTATTTAACCACCAACAACAAAAAATACTAGTACAAACATATGTGTGCAAGCCAGGGAAACATTTCCGCCAAATTGCCCAAGCAAGTCGCACAATTTATTTTTATTGGACACAGAGAACTTTATGGTTTCTCCTTCCACGTAACACTGACGATTATGATTATTTACTCAGCCTATTTATGTGTGGGCGTTTGGTTACATAATGAGGCCATTAAATATAAGTGGCTGTGTCTCTGATTTCTCTCCTCCAGCATCACAAATCGATCAGGATGGCAAACAAATTCCATTTGACAAAGAGCGGCAATTTTAAATGGAAAACAGAAGGCCATAAAGAAACGTATTTTCAACAAAAACTTTTCTTCGGCGGAAAACGTAATTGAATTTTTATTGACATTCTAGCGGAAGCGGAGGTGAGGACATCTGTCACTTGTGCGACAGAGTTGGCTGGAAATAAAGCGCAACTATTTTGCAGAAAATGACCAAGACTGTAAAATGAAAGGAGGAAAAGTCAGAAAATAAGAGACAGACCAAAAAGGCGACCAAACAAAGCGTAAACATGAGGAAATCCAAGAAAAAAAATTCTTTAAATTAATTCAGTTTTTAAGACCCCTTTAAAATGGAAATGGAGCCATGAATGGCTTATAATGGGCCAAGAATAACCTAATTAGGGTTCAGTTCAAAAACCCAAGCAGCACTTTTGCAGATTAAGGAAAAAGGTTCTTAAAATAGCAACTACAGAAAATAAGGAAAAAGGGGGAAAAAGAAACTTTCTGCATAAATATAAAGCATTTGGTAAATAAATGTGGGTATAAATGAATTATTTGAATATATTCAAATAAGATTATAACTTAAACTCAAAGATAAAAATATTTAAGTATAATAGCAGATTTGCCTAAGCTTACACATTACTTTAACATTCACATTTAATTTAATTTAAGTTAAATTGTTTGTATCAAAATGGTTGTCAATTCGATATTTCTCATTTATATTGCAGCTAACATTGATATATTGGTTTTATTTTCTCTGTAAATAGATAGCCCGGTGATTAGGAACATTAATTCATATTTATCCATGAACTTGAATTTCTGAATACATTTTTATATATAAAAGTTTGTGCTCATGCTGATTTAACAGGCATCCGATGAACAATTAAAGTGCGGCCAGGGGATTTGTCACGGCTATATGCACCATAATATGCCACTATTATCATTAAGAGTCTTCCGCTTTAGTGGCCCCAATCGTTTTGCTCATTACCAGGAGACGTCGTCATTAAATTATTTTATATGGCCCATTAAATGCGAGGATAAACACACACACGCTCACTGTCCATTCACTCTTCTCTGTATATATATATATATAGTAAGTGAACTGCATTTGCAGTAGGGGTCATAAGCCAAAGGCTTCTGGGGAAAGCGGGGGCTGTCCATCTGCGGCAGGTCCTATTTGCTATTATTATCATAGTCGGAGTGCTTGGGCGGTTATTATTGTAACGAGTGTGTGCTCGGCTTCTAAGCAATTATTTAAAGCACACCAAGGACGGTAGAAATGCAGGGACAACTCTCCCTTTTTCCGTCCGCGGGGAAAGTCCAGCGCTGGCTGCTGAGATTTCAATTTAAAAACGAGGCCAAACTGCTGGGCGAAAGGGAAAAGGGGGCTCCACACACATGTGACCACAAGTTTTTATGCCAGCACAGCAGGTTCTCTCTCAAGCACTACAGAAAATATCGACTAGCAATTTAAAACATTGAAAGTTGATGGATATTCTAAATACCTGAAAAATCTATTGAAAATATTATTATTATTATTAAAATATTATTTAACAAAAATGGTTTTTTTTTTTTGTAAACAAAAAAATCAAATATTTTAAGCCCTTATTAAAGACATTTTATTTGATTAAATAAAATTCTTTAGTAAATCGATATAGTTTAAGCTAAATTCTTATTCATAATATAAATTATTTAAGAATTTATTCTAAAAGATATGAATTTTGTAGACATACAATTTTCTTACTGCTTAAACGTGTAAATTCAGTTTTCTTCTTCGAGATTCGTCAACCATCCTGTAAAAAACAAAAATTATAATTAAACCAAATACATTTGGGAAAAAAGAATTTTGAGGCATAAATTGGTTTGGAAATACAGTTGATTTGGTTTCTATACAGAAAATGAAGAAAACTAAGTAAACTTTAAGCTCTAAATCAAATATCATTTAGCAGGAGGCTTAAAAAATAAATCATTTTGTATTCCAATTTTTTATAGAAGGGCAATAATATATCATATTTTTTAAATGGTGTTTTTTTTTTTGTCAGTGCATCAGCCGTCACCTCTGTGATAGAGCTGCGTTTCAGGCTTGTTGATTGCGTGCCATTGTGCGGCGAGATGCTTACATATTTATTTACAATTTAAATGCAGAAGCCTTACCCTTAGGCCACATTTCGCACCTGTCACCGCTTTTGTGCCTTTTTAATTGTCGCAATCAATTGAGCCAACAAAGGCTAAAAGCTTAATTTATTACCTGTGTTTCGAATAGCTTTTGCCAGCAGACAGCGGATCTCATCCAAAATGGGTGAGGGATCAGTTCCCAGTTGAATTTCTGAAATGTCATCAGCCTCAATATAGTCGTCAATTCTAGGCTTAATAGGTTCCGACTTCCAGGGCCAAGCAAAGAGAGTAGTATCCTGATCGTTTAATACATTATGCCATTCAAGTTTTCGGCGGATGGCTTGGATAATTTGTCGTTTCGCTTGGCAGTCCATATTCGAAATATCACTACGCAGGTCCAAAATATCATCTATGTTTTTAAAAGGCGATGGTTTATATTTCTGGTCATCCGCGATAATTTTATCCATCTTCTGCTGAACTTGATTTATTTTTATTATGACATCCTCAAGGGTCTCATATAAATTGTAGTGTACCATAAGGCACTCGAAAGTAACTTCAAGATTTGAATTGCCATTTCTAAACAACTCCTCACATTGTACGAAAGGTTCTTTGGTCTTTGATATCTCCCCCTTTTCGCGACAAGAAGTAAAACTTATAACTTGAAACACCACAAGAACTAACAACATTTTCGATCTGAGGTCACAACCAAACTGATATCAACTCGATGTCGAGCTTGTGGCTTCAATTCTTGTTAATTGATTTTGTACAGTCAGGGAAATTAAATGTATATGACCTGAAACATTGGCAAAGCTCTGCCAACTTCCAAACACAGCCATAAATTACAGTTGGCACTTGTGAGGCTGCAAACTTTCGGAAAACTTGCAGCTCATCCGGATTGGCGCGCGGACTAGAGTTTTCCCAGCTACACTTCCTTTGTGGCCTCATTTGGTGCCGGCAGCCAAAACGGCAGAGCGACCACCATAAATAGTCCACACAAATTAATGCAACCGTAGACGTTCGGCTCTCCAAAACTGAAACCGAAATAGGTGAAGTTTCAACAAAAGCACGAAATTGTAGAACAGTTCAATCGACACCAGTTCGCTGAGTGGCAAAAAATCAAGAAAAAAAAAGAGCTGCTAAAATATATATATTGCGGTATAAAAAATAGCGCTTAAGCTCTTTCCAACCCTACAGACCATTTTGCGTTCCGTTTCGCCATCAGGCCGCAGCTTCTTTGGTAAGCAAAATTTATTGTTTGCGGAAGTTGTCTTTAATGGCGCCCGAGCAGCCACACAGCCACACCCTCAAGGACCTTCCACTCCACTCCAACAAATTTTTCCTCGATTCCCCCGCCACTTATTCAGTCTGCATTAAGTTGACCTTCAGCTGCAAATAATTTCAACTCATTGAGTTTAATGTCCTGCGCCTTATGGGCGTTTTCCAGTCATTTATAAGGCCCCGTTGCCACGTGGATACAGTGAGTTTCAAAACTTAGTATTAGAAAAGGAAAAAGGTTTGGGCTAGAAAAATTACTTATCATTAGGGTTATCGATGTCCAAATACTTTTTACAACATATAAGTACTCCATTTTCCCACAACAAAAATAGCTAAAAGACTTTAAGAATTTGTTTTCAAACGTTATAATAATGTTAATTAAATTATTTTAATATCTAAAGTTTCTCAACATTAAGTTTGCCTTATAGTTTTGAAGCACAGCGTATATTAGCTCTATCTGACCACGGGTTTTCGCCCAATAATCGCATGATTTATGGCTTGCAATGGTCAGGGAAGTCCTTTCCTTCTTGGCTCATAAATATTTTGCTAGCCTGAATTCGCTTCCTTTTCCTTTTTTATAGATTCTTGTTTTCAAAACCGTTTGTCGTTAAGCTTGAAAACTGAATTTTTATATGAGAACCAAGACACACGCAAAAATATACAATATTTTTCGCTTTTCAAGATGTTGAATGGATGCTAATGCGTTTATAAAGTGTTAACATGACGTATGCGTAATATTTAATAGCAGCTGTGCAGATGGCTACCCTTATTCCACCACCCTTAGTGTATGTATACTATTTGATTTATGCTTATGAAAAAGTGTGTGCCACGCCCTATTTTATGGATTCGTTATGGGCTGGGCTTTGGTGATAGAAATGGGGTAATAAAAATTTCAAGCCAACTTGAGCGTTTTGTTGAGTTCCTGCAATGTCGGTCGTTAATTTAATTGCTAAGATTATTGCCGGAAATTAGCGCAGATCACAGATAACCGTCCTGCTTAAGTCAACTAACAGATTAATGGTGTGAACAGCATCAACTGAATTTATAGACTTAAGATTATATAACTTGTTGTTCGTAATATTAAAAAAAAAGGTTCTACATTATCTTTGTAAATGTTATGCAGAATTTGTGAGCCATCTTTTATATTATTTAGCTAAAGTAAATTTAATATCTCATAATTTATTCAAAATCATTAATACAATTTCACTAAAATCAACATTAGTATAACTGCCTTTTAACTTCCTTTTGTTAGCAATATTAAATTTTCATTTAGGCAAAATATTTAAGCCTTAAAAGCAATTTCAGTTTCCCAACGGCAAGGCCAATAATTTATGCTAATTCAGTTGACTGCCATGCAGAAGCCAGCAGGCCACAAAAAATGACAATGACTTCCGGCCAACGAGATTTTCGCACATACAAATAAAAGTATATTAGGCTGGCAAAAATTAAATCGAGCCGCTTGTAATTTAGCCAATTGCAGCAAAGTGGTCGACTAATTGCCTGGGAACCAAGTACAGGAAATGAATTTGCATTTCGGTTAACGCACTTGAATGTGCAATTCAAATGTGTGTCACATGCAGGAGAATAGTGCTTAAGCGTAAGCCAACTCGTTAACATGATAAAGTTAAATAAAGCCCGTAGTCAGGCAGAATTTATTTAAAACAAACAGTCGGCTGGCAAAAAGTAAAAGTTGGACGAGGATAAACTGAGGAAATACAAACAGAATCACAGCGGGCTTTCATACATGTGCTTTCCTAACAACAGTGGAGGATAATCGAATAGGATTACGGCTAGGTCTAAAAAATTTAATTGTAAAAAAAAAAAAATTTTTAAATAAATATTCATTGTATATTTAATTCCCATATAAATATTTTAACAGATAATGTCAAGTATAAAATGTTAAACAAAGAAATAGAAATTAAGATTTTAAAATATATACAGATAATAAAAATGTCATGTTTATTTATTTCATTTATTAATGGCAAATAAACGTTTAAAATATAAATATTTTTAATCCAATTACTTACTTTTTAATGACTTTTAATATAAATTGACAATTAATTTTAAATTGTAAGTTGTTGATAAGTACTTTTATTTGTAGCAGATAAAGATAAATGATTATTTTTTCAACTTGAGCTGTTAGTGCGTCTGTTTTCCATTTGCTTTTCTCATTATTATGCTTAACACTTAGTTGGCAATATTTTTTGCTGCACGACGTCATCACGCCCACGACCTTCACACAGTGGCAAAGGCAAACAAGAAATGGGCGGCGCTTTTCCCTTCTTGAATTTTCCGGAGGATTGAGTAGACTAAGCGTTTTGCCTACTTTTGCCCGGCATCCGTTTCTGTTACCCGTTTTATCTGTTGTTCATTTTATTTTTTTTTTCACTTTTCTCCATTTTTTTTTTGGTTCATAGTCACTTAAGGATTCATGCAGCAGCTGAAGCCGCAAGCAAACGGGCAGCACCTTGTTCATGTAGTCAGTCAGTGGGTGAGTGGGTGGTTTGGTGGGTGTTTGACTTGGTGGGCTTTTTTTGGGATGGTTGAGTGGGTCTGTCAGACGCCTGCGGACATGCCCTGAATTTTAAAAACGTCGCCAACAGAATTCAGCCTTGAGACAAAGCAATGCCTGCGGTTTTCAGCCATCCATCATGGGCCTATTTATTCGCTCTGATTTTATTTTAATTTCATTAAAATGATGTGACAGAACTTAATTGGTTTCCATTGTGAACGAGACAGCGGAGGCAGGCGATTAAATCGCTTTAAATTATGAGGACAATATACTGTTGAGAAAGATAGCGACAAACTGTTTGGGTCCGATATTACCATTCATTCTCGCTTAAAGTTTTAACCTGAGATAAATTTCATTTAGCATACGCTTTTCATTTGACAGAAGTTTATGAAAATAATTTATGGATTCAACTGGATTTCAAATTTCGATTATGTTCTGTCAACATAACGAGTCGCAGTCCGAGTAAACAAAATGCATTTTCCAATAGCATATTTAGTTTTTCAATTATGCATATTCCCCCCGCTTTTTGCCCACTTAATTAACATAGACTCTCGGTGCCAGTGCTTTATAAACAGGTAACCCGTAATCTAGGATATGGCATACTGGAGGATTTGCCACCCTTTTTGGCCAAGGTCTTGCCACTCGACGTGCACCATTCAAATTGAGTTGCATAACTTGCACTGTGGTGAGTAAAGTGATTCAAATGCAAATTCCATTTGCACCCATACCAGCATACTGGCAATCGTAACTAAGGACACTGGGAAATGTCAACCAAAGTCGTCATCATCAGATTCGTAAGAGGGCGTAACCCTGCAAATTATGTGTTTCCGCCTCGGATTCCATTGTACTGCCTTATAATTAACAATAGTGCAGTCAATGCGTGGAATGACACCTGATTATAAATTTGAGCCAGGAAGCCCCAAATCTGTTTGTGGAATTATGTATATATACAAATGCCGAACTTTGTCAGTTTCAAAATGTGGCGACACTAGTGAAGTATTTTAGAATATTGAGGAACTTAATAGAATGTGAAGCTGTAAGAGGCCTTTGTTTGGATTGAAAGACGATTTAAATGAATAACAGTTAATTTATAAAATATTAGCTATATTCAAATATGTAACAGTTTGCTTACAAATACTAAAAGGAAAGTAAAATTTTATTTTGAGCTTTTTTCCATAACTTAAGAATCAAAAGATTATAGAAATTATAAGAATATTTAAATCTTTTCGAACTTTAGGAAATAATATTTATTTATCCATTTGGCTATTATGAGCTCTTAACCATAAATTTAAAAATTTCTGCTAAACATTTGGTATTATATAAGTTGACTTATATAAAGAAATATGACAGCTGCCTTCTGTTGTTCATTTAATGACCAAAAATGTTCGCACTCTGTACTATGTCAAATATTTTCCAGACCTTTTTGTTTTTGACCCTTTTGCTTTGGAATAAATTGTGACCGCAGATAGCTGCCAAAGGAAACTGAACATTAGAGAAACCATCGGCATTCAACTATCATCCTCCTCACCGCAACACACAGTCATGTGTGTTTAAAGAGCAACCGCTCCAACGCCCATCATTCCATTTAGATGTAAATTACCGAGTTGAAAACGCGAACTAAAAACAGGAAATAAAAGGAAATAAGCAACAAGCAAACAATTAGAGCTTGGTTCTTCCTTTTTCCCATTGTTTGGCTGGGGGTCCTTTGGACATTTGCTTAGGACACAGATAGGACACTTTAACCCATATTAGCTCAACAGTGAAACCGAAAAAGTTTGTATACATTAGGCCAAATGTTTTGTCCGAGCTTTGAGCTAGCGAAAATTTAATTTCAAGCATCGCAATCTGAGGCCAAAGAGGCAGATACAAATACAACTCCTGGGGGTATGTGCAAGTGGTTACCAAGATAATGAGCCTGCAATCAGCATTTGCCACAAATGCTGCGCATTTATACACTGCGAAAAGATGAAATATGCGATAAAAAAATTAACTATCTGGGAAAAAAAAAAATTTTACAATTAAAATGTGAATTTGGCAGTTGAAATTAAAAAAAATATATGGAAAAGTATAAATACATACCGTTTAATAAAATTAAAATAATTTATATTGTTTAAATATCTTCTTTTGAAACAGTTTTTAGTAAATTATAAGAAATTTAACTTACGGCATAATTTAATTATTTTATTTACAATTTATAGAAACGACAGGCTCACAACTACATTTAGTGTTTTGAGTCTTTAAAATCTGCCAAACGTTCGAAAATATCTTAACTATGTTCAAAATGTGTTTACAAGCTTAACTTAAAGCTTATTGTACTGTAAAACTAAACGTATTAAAAATTCAGGATTAAACTAGGATAATCTTTGTGTAAAAATTTGTTTTACGGAGCAGTAAAAAATTGTGTTTATTTTCATTAATTGTGGCTGTTTAGCGTGGAGTGAATCCCACAAAAAAAAAAATGAAAATGTACATCAAAGTCAGGTCTTTCTTTTTAAAAATAAGAAACTTTTCTTTATACAGCAATGAAAGCCGTGAAAGAACGCCTACGTAAAAAACAAATGGTGGCAAAATCTATAAAAAAAAAGAACAGAATGCATCAATAATGGCAATCCCTTGTTTTTCAGTGTCCTTTAATAAGCCACATTGTCCTTGCCCCATCCGTTGCTTCCGGTTCCGTTTGGTTTTGCATCTTGCAGTGTGTTCGTCTGAGCTTTCTGCCTGTCTGCCTGACTTTTGGCCGCAGATCCAGCGGAGGCACCGCAGCTCCACAGAGATCGTTCTATTCGGTACGTGCTGTGCATCGCAGTGTAATGCCATTGCCATGCCATTTCGTACATAAATTAATGCAGTCGTGATACAATGCCCACAGAAACACACACTCACTCACGAAAAGGAAAGGCAAGGAAAGGAGAAACCCAGACGGGGATACTCACATCCTTCTCGACACCGAAATGCTGCAGTGTAATTTCTCTTTTGGCGTTATTAAATAGAAATTTCTGTTCCATGACTCCTTGTGTGAGCAAGTGTCTCTGCCAAAATTTCCTTTCATTCTTCCTTTATTATTTCTGTCTTTTCTCTTTGTTTTTTTTTTTTTTGTCAAATGTATGCACTGCAGATTTTTGGCTTATCTTGCGGGACTTTGTCAGTCTTAAAGTTGATGTCGAACTTCGCCAAAACTTATTCAAATGAAAAGTTGGTGAGCAAATTTCGCCAATGATTGTTGTTTATGTGTAGAGATAAAGGCTAAATGTTTTGGCTAAACAAAAGAATCTTAAGGCTGCAAAATAGAGAAGAAACAACGAATCTTTTAACATTGACTTTTTAGTTTTAAGCTTTATCAAATAAGCATTAAAGTCAAGCTCAAACCGACAATGCTGTCCACTCAACCGTGTAAAATCAATTTTAATTTTTCTTTGGCGTTCCATTGCACAACGAAAATAAAAACCAAAACATTCTTTTGGCAAGTCACTCGGCTGGTTCGTAAAAGCCCAAAAATGGCCATAAAACTTTACGCAAGTAACACCGAAAAAGGTGGCTGCCTATAATGGTCCAAATGTGTTCAATCCGTATAACAGTTTGCCAAAAGAGTAAAATCGGTGAGAGGGAAAAAGGCTAGGAAAAGTTGGAATGAAAGTTGTAGATTTCAATTCATTTGGATTGAAAATTCATTAGGCAGGCACTGTATGGCTTCGCCTAATTAAATTGATTTATTGATAAAGTTAAGGCAGGCAAATATTGAATATTTAACGATAATACTGAGGCGAAAATAAGTTTGCAGAAAAAAGGATAAAACATGGCTCTTACCTGGCTCAATTGGCTGACAGCCTTCGGACCGGCTCGCAATACTTGGCAACTTAATTCAATTGGATTGGCAAAGGACTTTGAGCAGAGGATATTTTGATAGCCTATGTGTGCGCTTAGCTGGTTTTCCTTTTTTTCCTCCATTTTCTTTTGGGGGATATTTTTCCTCTGGTAAATGGGATCAAGTTGTCGGTGCTTTTGATTTGGGTTTTCCGGCGGATAAGAAACCGGCTTATCAACGTGTTAAGCCTTGTGTTGTTTCTTACACCCAAAAATTTTCAAGCGTGAATATTTATTTTTGTTTAGCCACAGTGGAAATGGCATTGCTACAGAGAGCCTCATTTATAAGCATTATCAAATCCAATTATGTCACAGGCTGACCAATTTCTGTTTTTCTTTTATTTACCATGTCAAAATATCAATTTGCATGCAAAAAATAATAATAAAACAACGTATTTTCCAAATGAGCCGGACACAAAAACTGGCGTCCATGAAACCAAATGAGATTTTGCGGGTGCCACGTCAAATAAATCAAATAAAAATAGAAAACAAAAGGAAATTGCTGCACACCATTAAAATTAAATACTACATGCAATCAGAGTTTGGCATAGAATTACATAATCCATTGCGCATAATTGAAACTATAATTTCACCAAACCAAAAGCTAGGTTTCCATTCATATTCAATAGGCAGAAAGTGTTTTGTATTGCGATATTGCCGAGATATTGTGGCGAAATATTTATGCGTTAAATTTGAACTTATTTTTTTTTATATGGGAAAACCAATAAATAGCGGCAGAATATTTAAATGAATTTGTGTGTGTCAAAAGCTCGTTAGCAATATATAAATTACAATGCTCAGGAATCATATGTCATTCATAATTATGTTTCCTATAGATTAATTGGATTTTTGGTATTCGATTTGCTTAACAATTTTTCTACATATTTGAAAAAGCGCTTTTGCATGTATTTAATAACACCTGATTGGTAAGAGATATCATAATGATTTTTCGCTTATCAATACTCAACTCTGTCTTAACTATTGTATTGATGCGCATGTGAGTTTTATATTAAAAGTTAAATACTTTAAAATGTTTAATTTAGTTAATGTTTTCAATAAACATTAAGTTGAAAGAAACCATTTTAATAAAAAGTCAGTGTATTTATCCTAACTTTAACATTGTTTATTTTCTTTGTTTTTAAATGTACTTTTAAATTCTTCCCTTGCCTCGTTTTACCCTTGGCCCAAATGCATTTGAGCCGGCTTTTCATTGCGCTTTGATTACCAAGAATTGTTGTTGCCTTGACTTTTGGCCACCGTCGCCGTCGTTCTGTTTTTCGCTTACGTCTGTGAATTGAATCAAGTTTGCCTCGTTTCCGGGGAACGCGAATCATTCTTTCTTTATTTTTTGCTTTTCGTTTTTTCGAGTTTTTTTTTACCATGGATGCAGCCAAGTTTTTCCTCCGGAAAACACAACATCCGCTTTTTATAAATTCTCAATTGTGCGCGAAAATTCAGCACAAAAGCAGTAGCATCAACAAAAAAAATCAAGGAGTGGCCGAAAAAGAAGAACTAAAAAAAAGGGAAGTGACAATTGCGTTCTAGCGCAACCATTTTCACGATTGTTGCTCCATTTTAACGGTTTTCTCGGATATCTGGTAGTGCCTTTTTACCCACGAGGCTCGAACAGGTGACACTTTGACAGTTGGTAGTCATTTTAAGTGGATTTTCAGTGACAGCTAACCGTGTGCGTTTGCTGTCAATTTTTTGTAGTGTAAGTCCCCGCAGAAAAGTATGCTTTAAATAGTAACACGATTAAGGTTGACGGAGTGTGATTATGCTAAGTCTTGTTATTCTACGATGGGTAAATTTTTTTACTGTTGCTCTAAAAAGAAAACAAATTTGATTTTTATTAACTATTCAACCTGATAAATATTTCTCGGACCAAGTGGTTTCTGTGTTTATTTTAATTAAATTGATTGTTATTTGTTATAGAAAGTAATTAAATACAAACAACTCGATCAAGAGCAATTTAAATAAAAGGGCATTTGCCAAACATTTGTAGTTAGTAAAACCACCATTTTCAAGGACTGATATAAGCGAATTGCATTAAATGTAATAGCCTGCTCATAAATGGCCGCTAAAACGGCATACCGAAGTTGAATAGAAAGTGGGGGAAAATTTAATTTAGAACCGCCCACTGCAAGCATAGGGATGGCTCCCTTTTTTAGCGGGCAAATACAAAATTATGCACCCAAAACATAGTATGGCATTAATTAAAAGCGACTTCATTCCACCGCTCTGCCATTCTGCGGTCTTGTAGGTAAAAATGGATGTCAGAGGGGAGAGTGCTACACTGACCACAACATTTATGGACCTGTTTTAGATTTGGCACTGAATGTGCCACAGCACCAGCCACGAAATTGCGCTTAAAACTGGCCAAAATTGTTTTGGGGATTTTAAGTTGCTCTCAATTGCACTTGAATTGCGTTCTCAGGAACTATGGCTGCTGCAATTGAGTTAAAATTAGTGAAACAAAAATTTGTAACATCTAAATAATTTGTATAAACCAGTATCGTAAAAATAATCGCAGAAACTTTTATTTTTAAAGGATTTGTAAGAAAAGAAAAGAAAATATTTTCAATTTGCCCTATTGTTATGGAGCTTGTGAGCAAGAGTAAATAATATATAAAATACTCTTAATATATAAAATATTATAATATGTTAAAATACCAATACAAATGCCATACAAAAATCTTAAACTGATGGTTCATGGATTACTTCAACAACGCTATTTGACTTTCCATTTACGTAAAACGTATCACACCAATCCCCTCATTTTTATTGGCCTTCAGCCTTGGAACCTTATCGACAGCATCGCATGGAAGTTCGCCAGCTGACCTTACTGACAGTCACCTATCCAAACAGGCCAACTGCATCCATCAAATTGTGGGTGGTCCTCCGATTGGATGGGCGTGTGTTGGGGTTTTCAGTGGGTGGACTGGAAACATGGACGAAACGATTTGTCTGCCGGCCAACTCGTCCAACCAAATGGCATTGCATGCCAATGCATCGGGGTCACATGGATATCCTCCGCCGACTGTGACACGTTGACGTCTGAGCACGCATATCCGTTTCCTGCCAATGGCCGTCATAAATAACAATGCACAATAGCAGTCGAATGGGCGAAATTAAGATGGCTAAGAGATGGAGATAGCCAGCAGATCTTATCACAGTGACGGCAAAAGGCAACTTACCGTAATATTGACCTTTGCCCTGCATTATATCAGGATGAAAATCATCCAGATGAAAAGACAACAAGAAACGTAGAAAAAAGGCTCTACAATATTTATAACAAAGTTATAAAATTAAAGAACATAATCTTTTAGATTATAACAAAAACTGGGGAAAGTCGAGACTATTTAAAACGTTTTGCATTTAAAATATATATTTAAGAGGTGCATAGAGATAAAAGAAATTGTAAAATATTAAGAATTAATCGTTATCAAGGCAATTTACACATTCGTGGACATTTATAAGCCATATTACTTTAATGATGTTTATCAAAAAAAAAACTTGTTCCAAAATATGCATTACAATGGGTTTATAAGCCAAAAATCAAGAGAGTTGGTTTAAGTTATAACACAAAGTCGATTCACCTTTGTGAACACAAAGATTTTGTTTCGTTATATCTGTATAAAACAAGACATAACATACAAAACTAGCAGAATAATAAGCTCGCAATTGTTTATATGACATATTAAATCTAGAGAGACTGCAACTTTTGAAAAACAAAAGTTTGAAATTTTGAGACGCTTTGAACAGATTACATTAAAGTGACAACCCGACCTTTTGACTTAATTACATGAGCCCCGACAATTAATCCGACCAAATGTGCGGCAACTATTTAAACCGCGTGACACTTTAATAGTTTCCAGCCCGGAAAAGTGGAAGCTCAGTTGGCAGGCAACCAACTTGCTGACAACACTGCCAAAAAATGAAGGAGAGCAGTGCAGAATTAAGCCATAAAAGTTTTTACACCTCTCACACAGAACAGGTTGTTGGCCCTGCCTCCCACTTTTCCTCATATTTGGGCCCCCCCTCTTTTTGGGGCACTTTGCTGTCAGCAGTTTTCCACGATTTCCATACAAGATTGGGGGGTAGAAGTGGGTTCAGGCTTATAATGAAACACTTTATCATTACCAAAGTTGACAGGGCGGGGAATGAGATACACTGCCGGCGAACAAGCTCCTGGAATAATTATTCATAGCGCTGATTTTGTGCAAGGACCGTTTAAAAGTTCTTAGCCTTATTTTAAAATATTAAATTACTTCCAGCCACTACTTAAAATTTTCTTATGACAAGGATTTAATAACACAGGAAATAATTTCATTTATAATATTCAGGAACCATTATTTAATTCTAATAAAATTTGTATAGATGTGTCACCTGACTTAAATATTGTAAATTTCCCAACAAGGCTTTTGCAATTTTTATGAGCATAGTTACCATAAACAATTTCTTCACCCATTGTACATTAATATATTTTCAGTGCATGGCCACAAATTTTCGCTGGTCCGTGAAAAATGTTTTCCAAATATTTTTAAGGCCAAACATGGGGCATACATAATATTGACATTGACAGATTAGCTGCCTCGCATACTCACATAATAACCAGCCAAATCAATTAGCACTTTATCAAAAAAAAAAAAAAAAAAACCGAATTGAAAACCTCAATTGAAACTACGAATAATGACAAATGATGTGGTGTCTACAGCAGGCAAGTTTGTGAGAAATGGTTTTAAAATGCATTCGAGTCTAGCTTTTTGGCTTTTTTTTGGCAACTCATTTTGCTCGAGCATTTATCCCAAGCGGTTTTACGTTGGCCAATTGAATTAGTCGACAAATAGAGTGCAACGGAGGGAGCTCTTCAATTGTCCCAAAGTTTGGAAGTTTGAAATTAAGCCAAGCTGAGGCGGACATCAATAACGTGCTAAAAACTTTGCCATAAACTCTTGGATATCATGTCACTTGTTCTTCAGACAACTCCATCCTCCATCCTCCGCTCCATTCATTCGCCTCATTGATATGCCAAAAGTCGAATTAGTTTGCACAGAGGGTGGGACTCTGGCGAGTGTTTGTCCTTCGGTTCTTTGTGTTTTTGCCTGACTTTGGACTGCAATTCGTGGGTATATTTTTCAACCGAATTGAATAAAATTGGTCGATGTTAAAGCCAAGGATTAAAGCTTTAAAAATAGGCAACAAAATAAATGGAAGCTGCTAAATTCTGCAGTCAATGTTAACAAAAATTAATCTTTATATAGTTATAAACTAATCGACTTTTAGCGAAATATGCTAAAAACAAAGATTTTCTTATATATGGATTTGGATTCCGATTATGATTGTTATTTTATTAGTTATTTTAATTTCTAATATCGTTATTGTTTGATTATTAATCTGAATTCTGCTAAGTTAAGTATTTTAAAAGATCAGTAACTTACCTTTAAAGATTGCCATACAAACTTCAATTTAGAAAAACCAATTAAATTCTTTTAAAGGACCCTAAAATTTATTACATCTAATTGTGAGCCGAAATAGGTGATGATTGGGTAATACAATGATTTATCTGTGTTAATTTGGAAATTTTTGGACTCGAAGACACTCTCTGCCAGCCAACTCAGCCCCGGGATGCGGCCGAGTCATTAACATCAAAATACAAACATTGAACGAGTTCTGGTCCCTGGTACTGGGACTTCAGTCAAGCGAGTTAAAACGTTGGGCGATGAATACATCATCTCTCATCAATACACACTTAAAGCCAAACATCCAATGCCCGGGGTTTTAGGGAGTCGCCTGTCAAAGAACCAACCAAAACGTAATCATAGTCGTCAACCCATTCGTCATCGAAAATAGATGGAACAGAACTATTTGGGCTGTTCGGGGCAGGCGATTTGGTAGAGGAACTGCACCAGTGTCCTTGTTGGCCTGCCGGTCATCCTGCCAGCCGTGAGATACGGTATAAGTCCATAGGTGCTCAGCAGTCCAGTGCCATAGGTGTCCAGGTGAGCCCAGTCGCTGCAGGGCACGAGTTCGTGGAGAACAGCAGCCGCCAGACAAGATGAGGCATAGCCCTCGCCATCGTTCAGGAGATCAAAGCTCAGGTGGTCCGCCACACGATCCTTGTAGTAGCGCCACAGGGGGAAACGCCACAGACGATCGCCGGTCAGGGATCCAGCCCGCTGGAATTGTTTCCATATGTAATGCGAATTCGACCAGATACCAGTGGCTCCGCCGCCCACCGCCTTCTTCACGCCCTTGCACATGGAACCCACATCGACGACGAGTCTTGGCTTATACGTAATCTGGCCATAGAGCATGGGATCTGAGATGACCACCACACCCGTTCTGCTGATGTTCCTAACCGCCAGGGACTTGGAGTTGAGCAGGGTAACCACATCGCCCGGCTTGCAGGACATGCCAGACGGAAGATTCTCACAGAGCGGAATCACAGCGGTGATGTTGATGGGCAGCGACAAAGCGGCAGCTGCTCGCATGGCGGCCAAAATGGAGGCGGCACCGGTGAGATCTCCCCGGAACTCGTCCATTCCCTTGCAAGGACGCAGGTTGATTCCGCCGGAATTGAACGTAATGCCCTGGCCCACCAGCAATATGGGCTTGTCCTCGGGGGCGGTGCCGCAATAGGCCACCTCCAGGAGAACGGGTGGCTCGCAGCTGCCCTTGGCAATCATCAGAAACGAGTTGAGATGCTGCTGCTCAATCCACTCCATGGTGCGTACCTCCACGGTGATGCCGCAGGGGCACAATGCATCCACGGCAGCCTGGGCCACCATGGTGGGCGTCATACAATTGGCGGGGGCATCACACAGTCTCCTGGCCAAATTCTGGGCCTCCGCCTTGAAGAGACCCCTTGTCCAAGACTCCAAATCCGGCGAGCCATGGAGCTCCAACTTTGGTATGGTGCTGCGATACTTCTTGGCCAGGTTCTCCTCAAACCGCCAAATGGCCAATGCGGCACCCTCGGCAGCCTGCTCGGCATAATCCATATTGTCCACATGCACCTCGGAGCAGCCGATGCTCTGCAGCGATCGGGCCCCAATGCCGGCGGCTATTCGCACATTCTCCATGCCCTCGTCCAGCATCTCCAGTTCATTGAAGGCTATGCCTTCGAGGCCAACGCCCACCACGCAAATCGAACGGAAATCGGTGTCTACATTGTTGAAGACCTTGCCGCGACCCAGACGACCGGTGAGTTTCGTTTCGCACACCAACTCGGACAACTTGCCCTGGACACGATCGTCGAACTTCTCGCCGGCGGGCGTGAGGCGGGGACCCTTGCCCGATTCCTTCTCGTAGAGGCCCAGGACGATGCCCTTGCCGCCCTTAACGGCATCGCCCGCTCCACAGCCGGCGGTCACATGGCGAACCGACCCAATCCGCGGCAGGACACTCACTGGCACTCGGCTCAAGCTCCTTGCCAATGCCGGTCCCTTTAGCAGCAGCTTGTCCACGCATATTGCTCGAAATAGTACTATATAACGCCGTATGTTCACGTGATATTTATCTTTATCTACACAATTTTGACAACGGTTTTCTTGTAGTATAGCTCGTTTGTGTGTGTTTGTTGGTTCTTACAACTGGTTCAATCAATTTTGAGTTGCCACATTCAGAGGTTTATCTCAGGTGTCCAAAAAGGTTCGAAAATGTTTCATGTGATAACGTAAAATGTGTATTCCAATAATAATAAAACAAAATAAAATTCGGAGTCTGCTTTCTTTGTACAAAACCGAAAGACTAAATCAACCCGAACAATTTGTTATTAACTGAAAGGAGCCAGATTACTAGATCGGTCTAAAAAGGGGTTGTCAAAACTGTTTGGTGTTTGAGATCGAGGAAGCAACCAGGTGAATTCTGGAAACTTGCAAATATAACACTTTGCACACGTATATTAATTTCACCATTGAATATATAAATAATATTAATTTTGAGCAACGATCACAAAAAAATATTTACTTTTTAATACCCAAGTTCATTGCTTGCTAAGGGCTAAGCGTATATTACTGTAACAAAACCTATCTGCTAAAACAATTACGTATATAATTCTCACTGCAAGTTAGATCATTCTTTTACAAACCGAACCGACATAAATCATTTTTTCACCTTTTTAAATTCGGCTTAAAATAAAGAAGTCTATATCTCGATTCTAATGACTGGATTCCTTTTCTTTTTGTATGCAATTAAATTTAAAAATTGTGTACATACCACATAATTATAACATTTTCCTACACATTCCTTTGTATTTCAAAACAGTTATTTTAAAATTTTTACTGTTATAATTTTAGTCAAAAGTTAGCAAAGAAGAGGAGACATTGCAAATCCTATATAAAATATATGTTTATGTAGTTCATTTAGGAACAATCGAAAAACAAATGAAAAAAATGTAACTTTGTTATATACGAATATATGGCTTACTATTTAAAAATTAAGAATTTAATTTTATACAAATCGGACTACAATGTCATATAGCTGCTATAACAACTTTAAGCTTTAAAAAAATATATATGCTTTAAAACAAATGCTCATAAAAATACTCTTTTTATTGAATATTGAATAGATGCAAGGGTATACAATTATGGACTTGTCGGACTTGTCGACTTAAGCTTCCTTTCTTGTTTAAATACAACCTCTTTTTTCTCTCTAAAAACCATTGCTCGGCAAGCTCCTTTAAAAATGCTTCTTATCAAAACAACAATACTCTCTCCTCTAAAACCATTCAAAATTGGCTTCATAAATAAAAATAAATCTGGTTGCTTCCCCCAGCACTTTGTTTTAAATTCGAGAACTTACCAGCAAGTCGAATCAGTTGACCGAAAGGGGGAGTCTGAAACCGCTTTCGAATCCTGTGCTTTGCCAATGGAAAACTTAAGAAACAATCCTTGGGACTACACAGCTCTTGCTGATTCTGCTATGACACAGTTCGGTATTTTGAGTGTCCAAAACGCGATGTACGTTCGGCACAAAAGCGATTTATTAAAAATGTTTATTTGGGTAAAATTTAGAAATATGCTCGGAGAATTCTCGTTTTTAAGTGAACTTTGATCGGTTGACTGTCCTGTCAGTGATGTCGGGATTTTCTTAACAAGTTGTTAATTATTCAATGGGTCATATTTTTGCAAAGACAAACATATCTGAAAGCAGTGGTGTTATACTTGTTATTCGATGAGTAAAATAGTGTATCGTATTTATTCTTGATCCTAAAATTATAGGCATTAATATATATTTCCAAGCAATTGTAATTCTTTAAGAATAAGTCTAGTCTAGTTTAAATCATTTGGCTAAGGGAATAATTTTGTTTTTTTGTTGATTTTTACCTCTTTATGGTTATATAAATGGCCTTTTCAATGGTAAAACTTTTTAATTAAATGTGCAACTGGTTGGTTGCACTTGCTTATTTATGTATTTATTTGTTTCACAGTCATTCAAGCTGAGTAAAAGTGAGCAAGAAATACTAAATGCTGCACATTTGCGACGTGATGAAAAAGTTTTTTCCAACAATAAACTTCCAAACGGTGCAGAAAAGTACATAGAAAAGTTTACTCTTCAGTTGATGGAAAATCTCGTTTATTGTCGTAGACGAAACCACTGAAGAATGAACAATAAAAATATATTTGATAAATTAAAAACAACAAGCGTGTAAATATAGTAGGGAGAACAACTGTTTATTAATTGCTTAAAACGAATTCTTTATTGAGGTATTTTCTTGTGGCATATCCTGTTTTTTTTTACAATATTTAATAAAAAGTACTTTTATATAAAGGTTTTTAATTATTTTAAGCCCTAGAATAAATAACCATAAATTCTATTATTTATTTTTCCAACTATACAAAATGTAAGCCAAAGTGTCATGCTCAGTCCAACAGATGGGTTTCGAAATTTATAAAATTCCTCGGCAGGCTAGATGCTCCTCCTCCTCCTGTTATTTGTAACCAGGCCACTGCCAAAAATCGATGCAAAAAGAGCACCTGCAATTCTCCGTATAGCTGAATGGCCCTCCAGTTGGAAATGCAGAAATGCTGAATCACCATATAGAAGCGAAGATAGTTAATCAATCCGCTGGCCACGAAAGTCAATAACCAGGGCATTGCGAACAGAAGGAAGTTCTTCACCGGAAATGGTCCCAATTCAGTTTCGGAACTCTGAGTATTTCGACTGAGCCACACCTTTTTCACCTCATTGGCTGTTTTGGGTTCAGGAGCCTTTGGGATGTCCCTTTTTTCCTCCGATGCCTGCCCAACATTAGTTTGCAATTGCCTACTATACCAAAGACCGATCATTACCAGCAGCGAATACATCATCGCCTTGACCAGAATCCAGGGATTATAGGTGTAGCTTAATTGGAGCATTAGATTACGATCCACTGAAGGGTAAACCGATTTGAAATTGGCATGGGCCTCGATCACAGGTTGAAGAACTGAGCACACATGCATCCATGTCAGCAGCACAAAAAATCCGATGTCCCAGAACTTGGCCTTAATCATGGTTTTAGAATTTGGAGTTGGAAAAAACAAATGTTTTTTAACAAAAATTAAAATTTTTACGCTATTATTGAATGAGATAAAAGTGCCATTGTAGGTTTGGGAAGGAAAAAAGTCAGATTGCTTTTAAAAATGCTACTTGGGTAGAATAAATGCCAGCAATTCACCAGATAAGGATAAGGAGATATGGATGACCATTCCCGCAGTGCCACCATCAGCCTTCCACCATCCACCGTCCATCAAAAATCACAGTGGCGGATGAAAAATTTTTTGAAGGGTGTCTTTCACTCTACCAAACTCATTTAGAAGTACTTTTTCCGGCTCTTATTTATCTTAATGCTATGGATTAGTTGTTAAATGGATATCTGAACTTTTAAACAATAGCTTATATCTACTCTGTATTCAAATTGCTGCCTCCCAAGCCCTTCTTCTCTTTCGACTAAGCCACACGTTCACAGAAAAAATGGATGTCAGACATGTCAATTTAAAATTCTTTCGCGCCAAGACCGTAGAGTTGCACCGAAAAAACATCGGCTAAATATCGGTTAAAAAAGTGCGGTTAGGAACGTTAATTCCACCGTTAGAGAATAACCGGGAAACTTTTGGCACGGCAAAACCTTACGGACCATCTTTGAAAGAGATGGTAAACGGTGAATGGTGCTCTGTAAGACTAGGCCATAGCTAGCAATTGCCACTTTTTTGGCGGGAAAATTCAAATTCTATTTCTCTTCTTCTTGTTTTTCGATTTGCTTATTTTTTGTAGGCCTCATAGCTATTTTTTCAACAGCGTGTGCCTAAGTAAACGGGTCGAACCACTTTTCAGCAACCACTTTTAAGCGGCTGTGGAAACATCTCTTTATGTGAATTTGAAGTCTCAGTGTGAAATGGGCATAGAGTCTGACCCAGTGGTATGCATGGTATATTTTGGTATTTTTTATAGCAATTCGTTAGGGCAGATTCGGCCGGTTCGGCTGCGGTCACACTAGCAATAAAAACCTTGCGAAGCGTATGAATTTTGAAATTGCAAGCAAACAACAGGAAAATCGTGCAGGATGCAGCGCGAAATAGCGCACAATTTGTACAGCGGGGAGCAGCGCAGCAGTGATGTGGCACCTGGACAGGTGAAAACATTCGGGGAACTGCATCTAAGCCGCGAAATGATGCGCGGACTGAAGCGCCACAATTTTGTGACGCCAACGAAGATTCAGGCGGCTGCCATTCCCATGGCACTGAGTAACATTGGTAAATATATCGCTAAATATACGCTATTCAGATTGGTTTTCATCTATAGCACATTGCATGTTGACAGATCTGCTGGTTCAGTCCAAAAGTGGAACCGGCAAGACCCTTATTTATGTGATTGCCGCCATGCAGGGCTTCCATCGCACCATGACACGACCACATGCCCTGATTGTGGTGCCCACTCGTGAATTGGCCATCCAGGTGGAGGACACATTCCGCTTCCTGTGCGAATATTATCAGGACTTTAAGCCAACGTCCTTTATAGGTGGCACCGAAGTGGCCTAAAGACCGCAGGCGCATAATGAAGAGTCAGGTTATTATTGGAACACCAGGTCGGCTATTGCATCTCTATGAAAATCGCGTGCTGGATGTCTCAAAACTCGGACTTCTTGTGCTCGACGAGGCCGATCAGCTATATCAAACTAAGGGCCTTCAAGGAGCGGTCAATCAACTCATACAGGTCCTGCCCAAAACTCGTCAAACAATCGCCTGCAGTGCCACTTACGATCAGGATTTAGATGTGCGTCTGGCCAAGATTATGAATCAGCCCATGCTTATATCGAATAGCGAAAGGGCCACAGTGCTCCTGGGCATTCGTCAGTTTGTGTACGAGTTGCCTCCACAAAGAAACAGCGCGGAGGAGATGCGTCTAAAACTGAAGATTTTAGCCGAGATCTTTAGCCAGTTGCCTTACGAACAGGCCGTGCTCTTTGCCAGCTCCCAAATGCGAGCGGATTCGTACAAAAACTACCTGACAGCCAGCGGTGTCGAGTGTCATTTGATCTCGGGAGCCATGGCACAATCGGAGCGTTTGAATGTCTTCGAGGGCTATAGAAACTTCACCATGCGCACATTGGTGGCCACTGATTTAATGGCCCGCGGTGTGGACTCGCCGCATGCCAATCTGGTCATAAATCTCGATCCGCCACAGGATCATGTGACCTACTTGCATCGCATTGGACGTGCTGGGAGATTTGGATCGAAAGGCATAGCCATTACTTTTGTTGCCTCCCAGAAGCAGAGTCAGAAATTCAAGCAAATGTCCCACAAAATCGCTACTGCTTGGTCTGTTCTAGAGTTCCCCAAGGAACCAGTGGGCAAGAACTTCAATTTTTGGGATTTCGATAAGTACAATTTTGATTATTTTATAAAAGAGACAAATCCACAAGAAGAAATGCCTCTGAAGCATACACAACCGGATGTAAAAGGAAAGGATGCCCCAAACAAGGAGAAAAATCTGGACAATTCGGAAGATTCAACCACAAAACAAGCTGAGGCCTTAAAAAATTCTGAAAAGGGGAACGAATGTATTAAGAAGCCTAACAACTTGGAGAATGTTTCAGATACATCACTTGTTGTTTCCAAAACTATACCAGAGGCATTAGAAAACGTTGTTATTTCCTGTGATCAATTGCATGAAGCAGTTAAAGATAATAAGCAGAAAATGTCCAATGCTCAAATTAAACAAAATAAACTAGACTTGGATATCGCACCAGGTACTTCACAAAAAAATATGAATCGTAACATGAAAGAACTAAAAGAAGGAGAAACCTTAAACCACAAAGACTCTGCAATGAAAAAGCAAGAAAAAGCCAAGCAGTCTATTACCAAAAGCAAACTTTTTGTAGATGCTGTATCACAGATTGAAAAGCAAACATCTAATACAGAAAATCACGAAATGCAACCAACACCAGTGATCACAGTGAATGAGTATTACATAGACAACTACATTGATGAAAGCATGGAACCAACAGACGACAAGGAAAATAAACCTAATAATGGAGCAGGCATTGAACTTCAGACAAAGAATACCTTAAACGCGGAAGAATTGATTTCCCCCGAACTGACAGCAACCCTAACACCACTTGACTTAACTCAGGAGCCATCGCCATCCACTGTGACGCCACCTGCACCACCAGTCAACTCGATTAACAACAAGACCTACTGTCTGGCTGCTCCCACTCAGACCAGTTCGATGACCATACAGAACATGGTTATATCAAACACGGTGGACGATGCCAGTAGCATTAGTTCGGATAGCATGGGATGTGGCTATCAAAGTGACAAATCCTACGACACCATCTATACAACCAGTGATGAGGATTTAATCTGGGAGAGATTGCAGACTAAAAAGAAGCGTTGTTCAAAGAAAGGAAAGGGCAAACGCCGTATGTTTATCTGCAAACCACCACAGCTTAAATCGAATTTATATCTGAAAGATACAGATAATCGTTATTTGAAACAAAAGGTGCGTTTAATACGGTTAATACTAATCACAACTCGTTACTTAAATCTTTTCTTTCCCCCCAAGCAGATTTCCCCCGCAGATAAAAATCTATCACTTTTGCCAGGTATTAACCAAAATTATATGCTCAAGAAAATGAAAAATCGTGAGAGCATCTTAAAACGCATTTACAACTACAGCAAGGAACATAAGATGGACAACGCTGAAGTTGCCATCTTGATGGATAGTCTCTATGACGCCATGATCGAACTGTACTACAGTAGAAATGAGGACAAAAAGCTAATATCTGAGTCGCTGAATGAGGAATTAGTTTCCCTTGTAAATAGCCCGAGTCAGGAGTCCATAATATTGGAGAAGCCAACAGCGCAGAACAAGCTAGTGTTCATGTGACCCATCAGATGGACATTCCACCTCTGCCACAAGCCAATGATGAAGTGGCCCCTGGAAGTGGATCCGAATCGGAGGCCTCCACGGAGACCATCTTCATCGAAGATGATGAGGACGATGAGAGTGATCAACCCAATTCATCGAGTGGTTTTGTGGAGAGCAACGAGAGTGCTTCGTCCGGGATTGATACATCAGTTTACGATACTAGTTCCACTGGCTCCTCGCTTGAGGAATATGAATATGAATCGGATGAGGAGAACTATAGCGTTAATAATTCCTCAGAGGAAGAATACGATCATGAGGGAGAAGATTACGACTTGGAGTCCATCGGAGAAGAACAGGACGACGAGGCTGTGAGTAACGTCAGCTTGGCTGGAACAAGCTCTGAGGGATCTGCGGGAGAAAGCAGCAGCAGTGAATCGGATAAGTCGGATGACGGTTCAGATACCCTGACTGATGGTAATCCATTGCACAACGTAACACACGATGCCCAATCTCAGTGGGTGCAGACTTTCAATGCGCAGTACCAATTCATTGCCTCTTATGTGGCCAGCCACATTAAAAACTATAACTAAATTGCTATGGAAGCAAAACTAGTCGAAGCTCAGGCATTATAATTAATTACTCATTCGCAAACGAAACGGATCAGTTCCAAGAGGCTGTATCAGTCTCTCTCTTTCTCTCTTTACATCCTTATATCTTAGCCTGTTAACACTTTTTCTTTCATTTAAATACTCTATATCAATATAGTTGATACCATGTTATGGATTTTGGAATACAATCGAGGAATGTTTTAAATGCAAACAATAAATGGCAGTCTTTGTTACCAAAAAGAAATGAATTAATATACAAATTTTTCATTAATATTGGTTTATTTTTTTTATCTTAAATAACATTTGTTGTATTCCCATGTTTTTTTATTCTCTAATCGCATCGAACAAATTAATCCGCATTGTGAAAGTTAAAACCCTTTGATCGCAGGTAATAATTTATCTTTGAGATGGAAAAACAAACATTTTCCTTTGGTTTAGGCCAGGCGGATGAGGGTAAGGAAGCGGCGCCAACTGAGTGCCGGGACATAAATCATAAAGCCAGTGGGATCGGTCGACAACGACCGACCATCAGCTGTGTGGCAGCAGCAGGCAACATTGTTGCACGGCCGCCGCTCACTTTGCATTGATTGCAACTATCTTAAAAGGCGTTAACCCATTATTTAGCACTTGTCGGAAATTGCCCACTGAATGTGGAATGTTTTTTTCTTACATCACTGAAATAAATTACATGAAAATTCTTGTTTAATATTATTTAAAAAACATAATGCAAAACGACATAGCGATACTGTTTAATCGGTAAATGATAAACAGCAAATTTGGGAACTAAATTTAAGAAAATCATAAATTTTTTTTTATAAAAACCCAGAAGTGGACAACTTTTTAATTTACTTACAATTTAAAGATGTTGTTATTGTGTTTTTTTTTGTAATTAATTTATTATAAAATTAATAATTAAATATGAGATTATTTGGAATAACATTTGCTACCAAAATATGTTCAGGTTATAAATTTTATTTTAAATTTTAATTTTGTAATTGAATGCCACAAAAATTAGTTTGACTTATGAAACTATGTTAAATTACAATTAAATGTAAGTTAGGAAGGTTACGAGATTCGGTAATACTAATTCATGTTTTTAATGGGTTAAGCCAAAGAGACGGTCCACAGGCGGCAAGCCGCGTCACGTCGGTGGCACAGTCAAAACATTCGCCCTGCGGTCGAGCACGCAAAATTGCCGGCATCTGGATGGGACTGTTCAGTGGTCCCCGATCCCCGGTGCCCCAAACCACCCTCCAGATTCACCCGATCCCCCTTGCGTTCCAAATCCAATAAGGAGCGTGAGAAAACGAGAGGCCGGCCGCAAATGCAAAGCGAGTTGGAAGCGACAACATTTTATAGATCCTAGAGACATGGTGCCAGTGGCAGCAAACTCAATTCGATTAGCGATAAATGCGAGATGCGAAAAATGCTCGGCCAGCTGTTGCAGGTGTTAAAGTCTTATAATGATGTTAACATTTTTATGGCCCACAACAAAATAAACTAAAAATTTGTTCGGCGCAATAATATTTCTGCGGTCCAGCCGTCCATATATGGGGGCACAGCCAATTGCCGCCGCTTTTTTTTTATATCTGGGGGCTAAGTGAAACGCTCCAGGGGCAAATTGCAGATACAGATACAGATATACTCGGCCGCTCAAAACTAATTAAAATAGCTGAACGTCGTAAAGACAATTATAGCCAAATTACTGAAAAATTAAGTTAAATATAACGTGGGGGGGTGGATAGTAACAAAAATATGTTTACAAGATACTTAACAAAGGCTATCATTGCTCGAATACTTAAGAACCTGTAAAGGTCACTCAAAGTTGTTAAAATGTAAATATAAAAAAAAATTTGTTTTCTTAAGTTTTAGAATATGTGTAAGAACTATTTTGCCTTTATTAAAAATGAATTAAATGAAGAAGCACAGGCAGGAAAACTCATTAATTTCCCAACTCCTAATTAGAATTTATTGCTTATGAAATTATGATAAATGAAAGAAAGATCTCAATTAAGATGAGGACCGGATTAATCAATTTAATTTAATCCTAGCCCTTGGCTAACCAAAGATTTCAAAACCGCCCTCCGCCTTTCGCCCCCCTATCACCACTTGGTAGGAGTGGCAGAGTGCCGATTTATGCGACCGAATGCCCGACGCCTGGCCACGCATTCATAAATAAAAGTCATCATTAATTAAATTTAGTATAAACAACATGGCATGCCTGCAATTATTCACTCACTCATTCACTCGCTTGTTGCTCTTTCGGCCCAAAACGCGGCGACATGCCAAAACAAAAAATAAAAGAAGTAAAACGTAAGAAACCACAAAAAAATATAAATAAATAAGAAAAAAAAAGAAACGATAGGAAAACACACGCAATGTGGACAGCGCGCGCATTTAAATATGCGCCGAGCAAACAAAGCTGCAAACATCGTTGACAAAAATGATCTGTGGGCAATTATAATGAATTATTTTGACACTTAGGGCCTGAGCAAATGCATAACTAAAATGCATAAACGTAATTTATGAAGTGCCCCACCAAAATGCTGTTTTATTGCATTTTAAATGTGATAAATAAACTTTGGGTTATGTGTTTTGGGCCACATAAATAGAGTCCTACGCCTAAAATAATTTACCTGGCATTTTTCACTTAACTTGTGGTCGCACATTGCATGGAAAATTGTTCAGAATCCGTTTTTAATTGGTGAAAAATAGCTAAGATTTTCTACGCTTTCGGTGTCGGTGCTTTTTTTGCCCCCAAAGGGATTGCCAAGTAGCCACCTTTCCTTGCTTTTTTGACCATGGCTAAGTTGGACTTGGTTTTTTTCTCTTTGCCAGCGGCTCGAGTGCGATTAACATCGCCCCAAAGATTCGCAATGCCAATAAATTGTGAACATTATGGAGAGGTGGGTCGCCGGCCAAGTAAAAGGGATCAGGGGCCAAAACTCCCATGCGATGCATACTTTTACGCGGCACTGTTTGAGAGGCTGCGGTGGTAAAACTCATGTTCATTTGATCGCTAAAATCCAAAGCAATACAAAGAACAACTGGAGATTTACAGGCTTATCGAACTAATATGTATCTTAATATAAATATAATATGAAATTTAAATTTGTTAAGCTGTCCAAGTGATCAAATATTTATATAATTCTTTTATAAATCTTTTTTAAAAGGTGAAAACTTTTAAAAGTCCGGAGATAGTAAAAAAAAACGTTTTAAAACCATTAAAAATTATTTTAAAAAGAGTATACTTGAAAGTTTAAAATATCAATTGCAGATAGCAGTTTATTATAATATTACATTTTTATTAGAATTTAAATAAATTATACCAACTACTTACTTTCGTTTAAACCATACTTCAAAATAGGAAAACAAAAAAAAAAATGTATTTTATATTTTTTTTACATATAAAAACTAAAGTTTATATATATGTTTGTGTATAGTAAAATTAATATAGATTTTTTTCCGGCCCTCTTATAATCCTAGAGTTCAGTTTACCTTGGTTCCCCTTTCAAAGCCCAATCATAAACCTCTTTTAGAACGTCTGTAAGGCCGCTGAAGTGGGCAAACTTCCAGTGGCGGCGATGCCTTTGCGGTGGTGCCCAATTGGCAGCGAGACTTTTTGGCTTTTGTGGTTCCCAGGCGACTTGGAGCGAAACATGCGAACTGCGGCTTTAATTGTTGCCGCTGCCGCCAAGTGGATTTTCTAATGCAATTTTCCAAAAGAGCTTACGCAATGACCGGCAACAGTCACCACATTAGCAGCAGCAGCAGCAATAGCAGCAGCAGCAACTGCAGTAGTAACTGCAGTAGTAACTGCAGCAGCCACCGCAGCAACAATGGCAACATGTTGCAATGGGCTGCCGCCTTGAACGTGTTGCGCGCATAATTACTAAACGCAGTCGGTCGGTGAGTAACTGCGGCTTTTTAATCCCCCCCTTTGGCCCCTTTATACCCGCCGCTGCCCCCCGAAGTTCCGACGCCTTTGCTGTGTGCCGATCTGAGCCATAGTCCCAGATCCAGTACCAGATTCAGAGTCTCAAGCTCCGGCAGTAATCATTCCGCACATACGCGCATATTTAGCATTTTTAAATTGTTGCATTTCGCGCATTTTTTATGACAAGAGCAAGACTTTGATGCTGACGGTTGGCCATCACACGGAGAATAATTTTCATACTTTAAAACCCTATATGAATCATCATAAAATTAATAATTCTTGCCTATAGTTTTACCAAATTATTTGTTATATTGGTTTTCAATAGAAAATAAATTACAGTATTTACAAAGTGAAAGATGTTTTTCCTATTAAAGTCTGTTTTACTTAAATTCATTGAAAGTTAACTAATTTTTACAACAAATTTGTTTTAAGCCCATCCCATAAAATTCCTAATAATCCACTGGATGGATATACACTTTGACAATGCCAAATATATTTAATACTACAATTATTTAGTGCTCAAAAATCGAAACTTCGTCATAAGTAAATACCGAAACTTACCAGTCAATTTGTAAGTTAATATATAAATATAAAATTGGTATTAAGTGTGATATAATAAAACGCTTAGATAATGGAAAATAAAGCACTGACCCATTTGTTTTTTTTTAGTGCATTACTCAGCCACAGTGAAACCACCATAACCAACTGCAGCCTCTCGTCCAGCTGGACTCCACATCATCCGAGTTTCTCCAGCCAGCTGCTGTCTTCTGATTCATTTTGCTGCACACATGTGGCCCATAATTAAAATACATATTGCAAATCACACTAAATAGTTGCTGTTGCTCAGGTATTTCGGCAGTGATTGTTGTGGGGACTCACAGGGGGGACTTGAATGTACTGGAAAGTGAACACCCAGGAATCTTAATGGGTTCGTCTGGAATTCATTGGGGATAAACATAAGCTGCCAAAGAGTGCAACTTTTGAGATGTAAAGACGAAAAGGAAAATATGCCAAAATAAATAATAATTTATTAATATTTAGATACACCTCTCTGCTATAGTTTTCATGCTTGTACTTATTCGCATTACATTTATATTTAAATGTTTTTTAAAAACAGTTTTTATGGTATGAGCAATTAAAAATAAACATATATTTACATATCATATAATTAATTGCTCGCAATAGCTCGGTATTCTTAGCCAATTAAATAAATGTTTTGAAGCATAACATTTGCTTCAACCCAGCTTTTTATATCTCTTATTCTCAATCAGGGGATGAACTTGGGCAAATGAAAAAATTACTGCTTGAGCTAATAAAAGCTTGCTATTTCTTTGCCTTTCTGTAAGAAATTATAAATCTAGGGTCCCATAAAAATAATATTTGTTTAACTTAAGTGTTGAAGCAAACACTAAATAAAGCAATTATTAAGCTCGCTCCAGAAAGACAGACATCCAAGACACAATCTGCCCAGGGTAGAGGCTACAGCAGCAATTAAAGTATTTGAAATAAAAAGTGTTAAAACCACTTTAAGGTGCCTGAAGCGAAACGCATCGAAAATTACTCAAGTACCATAGATTTCCTGTATAACTGGTGATCAGCGATGACGGCAACAGGAAATGCATAATAATTGAGTTTTGAATTTGAATATGAAGTTGATTTTGAGCGGAAATTATAAATGATGTGCCGTATATTATTGTTATGATAAAATGCGAACGTTTTGCAATTTGCTGTCGAGCTTTTCATTTATTTATTTATTATTTTGCTTGCCAATCTCCAGCCAGTCGAAAAGCTCTCTTGGCGGCAGCTTTCAAGGTTGCCTTTCCAATAAGAACGCCGGCTTTGAGCCAAATGCCCAATGATTGATTTATATTGTCAGCCGAACGAAAGAGGGGGGTTTCGAGAGGTTCGAGAGGAGGGGTTCGGTCACATGTGTGAGCATAAATGTGCAATTTGCTAATTGTAACACATAACGGTCGGCCTCCCTCTCGGTATCTTTCCTACCTCTTCTGTAACTGCCCACAATTGCGGATAAAATAATATTTTTATTACTTCTACAAAAAGAAGTGATAGGACAGGATTCTTTTTTGACCTTTTTTAGTAGTTTACAGTATAAACTTTCAAGCAAATGGATTACAAAAGACATTCGCCTTCAAAAGTATTTTGCTTTTAAACCAATTAATTTAGCTTATTAACATTCAAAACTGGGTAATGGGAAATTTCTATTAAATAGTCTATTTTATATAAATGTATTTACAGTTTGTCGATATCAAGTTGTCTTGAGAGGCAACTCTCTTAAATATATTATGCAAAATGTCCTTTGAAATTTTAACAAACAATTAAACTATCTAAAATTTGTAATTCATGACATATGACATATCGTCTCGGGTTGTTTCACATATTCTGGCATTTGAAAATTATCGAATTTTTATGGTTTATTAAATATATATCTCAAGTTGGCCAAAAAATCTATAACGACACCATTATTCTTTTGACCCCGGCTGTGCGGTATTCTGTATTCAGGCACTCGTGGCCTGGCCTTTTGATGCCCGCTCCAATCGTTAAGCGTTTTGTCATTGTTGTTGGCCCGCTGGTGTTTGGCCTTGTTGGTGTTGGCGATGCTGGTTGTTGCTGTTCTGCTATTGCTGTTGGTGTTGTTACTATTGCTGTTAGCTGTTCTTTCGCTCGTTTTTCACATTGATGTTTCAAGGTTGCCCAATTAAAAGTGACATTTTGCAACATAATGCGACTGCACTTAACATGTTTTCTTGTTCTTACACAATCCAGTTGTTGCCTCATGTTGTTGTTGTCGTTGCTCGTTCAATTCCCCGATCACTCTATTGCAGCCGCTGCTAATTCACGCTTAAATTATATAATTGAAGTGTATTTTCCTACACAAAAGTTGCTCATTAAGTTGCAATTTACAATTCCATCCAAAATACCAGAAATGTTCGACCCTGATTTCGGAAATATCACGATTTAAATAGCTAAAGAACTTCGAAAAACCGTGGTCTCTTGTTAACTTAATTAGTCGTAGAATGGTATCTTTTTTAAGCTTGACATTTAAAACGAAAATTACTGAGTTAAAACGTAAATTATTTGTAAGTGTTCCACTCATTAAATCAGAATTGGTCATAAATTTGTTTAACGCCGACTAAAAAATAGGGATATAAAAATATACAATCCACTTAAAATTTATTTGATGTGGACCAATTATCTGGCTAATAGTAAAGATAAATTTAAAAAAATGTTTATGAGCGATGTTTTTTCCGAGATTATATTAACATGTTTATTTATTTTTTTTTTTCTAAAGCTCAAAGTATTTATTTAATTAACATTAAATTGGTCTGAGTAACTTGCTGAGATCATATTTTTTATTGCTTTAATACTTTATGGTATATATTTATTATAATTGAAATATTGAATGTATCGTGTTTTTGTATTGCTCCAATAGGACTTTTATGTGTATATTAACCACTGTATCGACCATGATTTACGTTTTGCTCAGTCTTGGGAAAATCACAATTTATTTCTGATACAATTTAGCTGGCGGCCAGAATTTGTCATTGGCAATTTTCCAATGCCCATCTCTGGCAGCGATAAACTGCCAGCGAATGACAACCCAGCATTTTGCAATACTATTGGCCATTTTCTGGGTCCGCTTTTGGTCCGAAGTGTTGAATTCCAAATTACCCGGGCCGAAGCATCGAAGCTCTATAATCTGGTTACATATATCAATGCGAACCGTTGCGGCGGTGGCTACGTTGATTAAAAACGAATTAAAAATGCAAGCAAAAAGCCCCCGGAGGGCTTTCAACGCTCTACGCTCGCTGACCACCCATAAACTAAGCGAATTACTGGGGGCGCGTTAAATGGAAATCGAAGTGGAGCCTTCGCTCCCTGCTTCATGCTCCCTGCCCCCTTTGCAATTACCCCCCCTCGGGGGGTCCACCGCCCCCCTTCTCGACACATTAAATACGCATTTGTTATGTGTCGCAAGTTGGAATGGATAACTTAACCGAGAGCTAAAATCGTACTGAGAGCAGGCGTAGCCTTGTCCATTATTCAATTGAGTAATTTTTTATTTAGTCGGTCTGGTTTGCTTTTTAGTTTCGGTACACTCACGAAAATGAACTTTTTAAATTTAAATGTTCTGTAAAAAGAAAACGAGCATTAAGAAAAACAAAAGACTTAGGCAACGAACTTAGCTGATTAGTCGGTTACTCTACTAAGACTTCCTTGTAATAAATTTAAGCACTGTTTAATAAAGGCATTTATAATTTTTTTTAAGGCAATTAACTATTAATTTAATAAGGAAATTAAACTGAACCCAGTTATAAATAAAATTATTAATCAAAAATAATTATTTAAAGTTTTAATTATTGGCATTTTAAAATGATTCTGTTTAAGAGGTTCTTATTGAATCTCAAGAAATTTGCTTTTCAAAATTATAGAAAATTAAAATAAGCGTAAACAAAGCCAGAGCTCATGATTTGTCCCCTATTTATAGAACGTCTACTTCCCAGTGTATAATTTCTTTTTGCCCTAAGGCAATTGAGCCGAAAATTCGTAATTGTAATTGCTAGGCATTGCAAAATGTTGCTTTTTAAATGGTTCGCCGGTTGTGGTCCAAGTCGATGCCAGGCGCTTGGCTCTTGGCTACCGTTGTGGCCCAATCTTGGCACGACCGATGTCCGAGATCTCTCTCTTGGAGTGACGCACACGACATGACCGACTGACAAACCACCAACGCCCCCTCAACCATCCCCCGGAACCTCAAAATTTTCATTCTATTTGGCGCACGTGCCACACGAAGCAAATTGATTTTGCCAGTAGGTGGAAAATAAAATTAACTTTGCGGTTAGATATACTTTTTGGTTTTTTTTTTTTTTGTTGTCCCACTTGGGGCCAGTTAAATGACTTTTGGAAATTAGCTAGATTTTGAATTTGTATTTGATTTGCTAAGGCCTGGCGTGGGCCAACATCGATCCGTCTGTCCGTCTGTCCGACTGTCCCTGTCCATTTCGGCTGGTCAAGATCTCGGTTCGTACGGCTGTCAGTCAATGTGACTGTGACTGCAAAAAAGAGTCGGTGACTGGGACTCGCTTACAAGGCGCCTGCGGTCATTTCTACCGCTTGATTTATGGCAAGAGATTGGCCGGCAAACGGCAACTAGCCTCGGAACTGTAGATACATTTTTCAAATGCATTTTCCCTCCAATAAATGTGCATTTCGTAAATATACTTTCTGGCTGTTTTTAATGAAAAATGTTTGGGGATTTTTGTTTGATTTCCATTGCTGTTGGCTAATTCAATTTGCATTTGTAATTGGTTTTTTTTTGTAGTAGGATTTTTAATGCTTGGTCAAGACACTTAATCATCATCGGTTGCTTAATAAAAATTTTATGACTTTTATAATTGTAAACAATTTATTTTGTTTTTAATTAACTCAACAATTTCCTTTTCATTGATTTTGACAATTTTAATTTAAGTTTAAAATTATTATCAAAAGGCTAGTTCTTTAAATTGATCTATATGCTTTTACCTATTTCTAGGGTTAAGCTAAAGAAAATTCTCTTATAAAAGAAAGATTCAAAAATTTTATTTTAAATTGAACAACACTTTATTGCACAGCTTTCAAATTTATAGTATCAATCATAAAAAAAAGGTTAAAAAATATGAACAAAATTTTCGAAATCAATTTATAAATAACAAACGAAAGACTGCTGACACGAACTTGTCTGAGAACCCAGAAATGTCTTTCATCAGCTTCCCGTAATTGGTCGTTTGTCCGTTGCATCGTTTTCGTGTCTCTGCACAATTATCAATTACTCCAATCACTTTTATGTCACATGCAAATGCCACCGCCTGAAATAATAATAATAGTTCATAATAAATACCGTGCATAAAAGTTAACGTTGCGCCCACATTTGGTGCCGTTGTTTTGGAGTGTTTAAGTGTTTGTGTTCGCTATCGGCCAATTGGCATTAATTAGCCAGCAATTTTCTGTTGGCGGCTTTTAATTTTGCCAAACGAAACTGCCAACTAACAACTAACAACCAACCACCAATCCAACAATCCACAGCCAGGCTGCCACCCACTAGAAGTTCGAGAGGGAGGTGTTGAAAACAGAAACAAACAAATGCCACACCACCGATTTATGTCTCATATTCCAGCGCGATTTAAGTGCTTAGTTGTTCTGCACGGGATTGTGTATGATTAATGTTCAAAAGATTTATGTTGTTCTTGAGAAATTACGTGATATAAAAAAGCGCAAATAAATTTACTGACACATTTTCTTTTATAAGAGAATTTTCTTTAGCTTAACCCTAGAAATAGGTAAAAGCATATAGATCAATTTAAAGAATTTTAAACTTAAATTAAAATTGTCAAAATCAATGAAAAGGAAATTGTTGAGTTAATTAAAAACAAAATAAATTGTTTACAATTATAAAAGTCATAAAATTTTTATGTTATTTTAAGACCAAAATTTAAGTACAAATATATTTGTTAAAGCTTGTTACAAATCAAGCCTAAAAGTACTATATGTTTAAGTTCACTTATATATTTTTTTAGAAAAAATGTTGGTTCAACAAATAATTCTAACCAATTAAACTATTTAAAGTAAACAATTGAACTACTTTAGAGTATAGACACAGACAGAATTTGTAATAACTGGCCCTTTTAAACCTTAATCATTGATTATTAATATATAAAAGTATTAGTAACTGAATCAAGGCAAAAAATCAACATAAATCAGTTTACTATTTTAAACGGTGTAAAATGGTTATTAGATTAAGAATTGTTGTTTTTTAAATGAAAAAATCATGTAAAGTTAATAAAAATGCAGTCAATTTTTAACGCACTTGCCCAGAATACATAAAACGAAATTATAATCACCTCTGCAAGATAATCAAAAAATAACTAAGGATCATTTACTGAGGTCGTGTGTGTGCATGGTCGAAAAGAAATTATTTTCCACTGGGGCTTGGCTAGGGTCGGTTCTCAGTTTTTCCCTTGGTCTCCCTTCAAAGGGGTCTAGTAGTTTTTGAATTATTCATTTTGTAAGGTTTTCTTTTTTGTGTTGTGTTTGCACTTCTTTGTATTTCACTGGTCTGACAATACATAAATTTGTCTTTGAAGTGGGCCCGACAAAAACTGATTGTTGTGCCAAGTGTTGCAGTTGGCAATGCAATTGTGTATTTGGCTGTTTTTTTTTTTTTTTTTAGCCTTGTGTCACCGTCACCGCTTGATTAGTTTTTAATTGTATGATTTATGGCATTGCACAAAAGTATTTGGCGTTATGTTAATGTTGATTGACAAATTAACATTTTATATATTTGCCCGCTCCTCGATCGCCAAGACAACTTGTCAGATCGCTAATGCTCATCAATCGTTTGGGCATTTGATAATTCGCTGATTTATTAGCCAGCCGCAGCACGAAGCGACATTTTGCATTAAGCCAATATTAGCATAAGACGGAATTTATTTCTTATCTCTAGCTGGTCCGGGCCCCCTTTGGCGATTTGTTGCAGCATTTTTTGGCATTTGGCGCGCAAAGATTTTCTCACAACGCCCACCGCCAGCAGATTTGAGTTGGAACTCATAAGCCCGATCCGTTTTGCCGTCGAGTGCCGCTGCAAAAAGGCCACAAAATGCTCAGCCGGCCTCTGACTTTCGGTAATTTGAAAATTAATAAAGTCGTTTGTTATGCAAAGTGGTAAGCGGGTGGCGGATGGTGGATGGCGGATGTGGGCGGAGGTGCGGGCTTGGCCGCCTTGCCAGCTGTTTTGTTTTCTGTTTCTGGTTGCTTGTTTGTTGTCTTTTGCTTGCGGTGTGAATTGGCCCAGCTAAATGTGGGCCACGGCATCTACAAAGTTGCGGCACTCACGCATGGCCCGCTGATTTCCGATTTAGTAAATCAAAATCAAAAATATCGAGAAGGGAACTGCAACGTTGAAGGCTGTGACTTTGTGGGGGCTCGGTTGCGGGCATACATATTGTGCTGTAAGGTGAATATAGGTATTAGGTTTTACTATTAACATTTATTACAACAATTTTAAAGCCTTGGATCTAGCTTTTAAAGTCTCGTAACAAATAAAAGGGTAAATTAAACATCTTGTGTTAACAATTAGCTGATAAGCTTCATAAAGAACTGAAAATACTTTTCGCTCTGCAAATTTTGCCATAGCTTGGCAAGAAATTAATGAAGAAAGTCTATACAATTCAATTCATTCAAAAACAAAAATATATATAATTTTGACAAAATATATTGTGTTAATTATCAAGGTTATAATATCAACCAATTTATGTTTACATTTAATTTAACGAATATTTCAGGGCTGTGATCTAATAGCTATTAAATAATGAAAATTCCTATAAACAATCCATTAATCTCTTCTAAAAGTCAATCAAAATCAAACCTCAAAATAAATATTTGCTTCACAAACTTATGGGCATATTTCCCCAAATATGTTATATTCATTATATTAGTGAGTTCCCTTCCATCCCCCATCAGCGCACACTGATCTTAATAAGCCAGCTCCGAAATGCCATAGCAAACAAAAGGTGTCTCTGTCAGTGTTTCTTTTTGTTAGGTTGGCCCCGGGCTTCGAGCTACTGCTACTACTACTCAACTACCGAAACTTCGGCATCAACTACGGCATCTGAAAAAATGAAAAAAGGCAGCCACAATGGCAGTGGCGGTTACTAGCCAGCTTGTTTGGCTACACCTTTCCCCATTAGCCCGCTTAGGGAGCCAACTGGGTCAAAGTGGCACAAACCCCACCGCCATCATTAGGCGAGCAGTGGAAAATACAAAAATACAAAAATAAAATACAAAATAAAAAATAAAAAAAAAAAAAAAACGAAAACGAAAAAATGTTAGAAACCATGACAATCTTCAGCCCACAGGCCAAAACGTTGACAACCAAGTGCAGGCAAATGTATCATAAATTTTCATATAATTTTCCAGCCGTGTCTTGCGAGCAGGAGAAACCGCAGCATAGTTGGGGCTTGAGGTTTTTTGTGGACTTTTGAGAGACTTTTCAGTCTGTGGCAATTCAAGTGCCGGCAAACACTTGCAGCTGCAAACAAAAGCAAAAGCAACAATGATCACTTGTAGTTAATTTTTCACAAGTGACTGCAAGTTTTGTGCAATATTGCGAAGCGGGTTTTCTGCTGTTTGATTTTTCTTTTTACGATTTTCGGGGGGTTTTCATAGCCTGACCTGTCGCGACCGTTGCCAGGTGCAAGCTGGAAAAATGCCTTGAGTCTTTGACTTTTCTCGCTGTTTAATGTTTGTTTTTTTTTTTGTTTTTGTGTGCTTTTTGGGGCTTTCGGCAGTCACTTAAGTTTCTGCAGCTGAGACGATAATTAATTCGGATCACACTCATATATATGTATACGTATATAGAAAACCGATCCGGTTCAATTATGTCTCGACCGGCCAAGGAATTTTGTTGTGGCGGTCTGAGATTTTTTGGCAAATTGGAGCAGTTCCATTTCCATGAAGGCAGCTGTGCTGGTCAAAAACAAAAAACAAAACCGATCATAACACAAAACTAGATCCGACACTGACATGCCAATGCCGCACAAAAATTCTCAGGCTTGTTAATTGCCGTTGTCAGCTTGCGGGCTATTTATAAATTTTACAACAAAATAAATGCTGCCAATGGAAATGGTGTTGCATATTTGTGGTTAACATTTGGATTAATGCAGTACAAAAAAGGAACAAGAAATTTGTAACTGAAGAACAGCTGCGGTCAAAATGGGGTATTTGAGGTCTGAATTTAAAACGAAATTGAGCCTTTTCTTAAATGTTTTTTCTATCTTACAAAAATGTATTTACAAAAATATATAAACAATATTTTATAAACCATTTTAATCACAAAACATTTTATTACTGAAAAATAAAGACAATATTTTCAGAAATGAAATTTGGTATAGTTGAAGAAATTTCCTTGAAATTTAAAAGCTAAATTTAAACAAATGTAATAACAACCAATAGCTCCAGTGAAGCAAGCAAAAAACTTTGATTTATTTTCTTTAAGCTCTCATTACTTTAACTCCAAGTGTATTAACTTATCAATGGATAACTCTTCCTGGGCAACCGTACTCAATGGCATTATGCAAGAAAACACTTTACAATCGGAAAATGTCACCATTTAATTACGCACACAAAACAGTTTAAAGTTGCAACTTGCAGCAGCCGTCAACTGACAGTGACAACGGCAACGGCAAAAGCAACAGCAACTGCATTGCACAAATCTCGTCAGAAATTAACATAAATCCAATCACAAAAGCCCGCGCAAGTTGCCAGTCTTTTGGAAGCCGTAGGACGGCGATCGTTTAGGCCAGCTAGCCAGGAGGAAAACTTGGGATCGCCTTGGATTACTTTGGTTTTCAGTTTTCAGTTTTTTTTTGTTTTGTTTTGTGGATCGAAACGGAACGGAATGAAGCGGATCGGATCGGATCTGTCTGCCTGTCCGCCTTGGTCTCCGAATCTCGAACGGCATATGTCGCTGTGTGTTGGCCGTCATGTTGCGCCTGCGCCTGCAACTGCATCTGCATCTGAATGCGAGTCCCAAACTCAGTCTCTCAGTCTGAATCTGAAGCGGAATCTGAATCCGAATCGGGGGCTTTATAGCCGCCCGACTCCCAGTCTGCCCACGCGACTAATCGCGCAACTGTGCAACGCCAACTGCTGTTACGTCTGTTGCGTTGTCTTGTCGCTCGGCTGCCGTTTTTTTCGCCGTGTTTTGATTGCTTTTCTATGCGAAGTGATGACCAGGGTAGCGTTTGGGGTATGCGAAATGCGTTACAAGTCTTTATTGTTGAGTTTTATATATTTTTTTCTAAATTTTATAATATAAAAACATCAATCTGTTTTATATTTCTAACAATATTATCTTAAAATCACAGACACACTCTTTCAAAATATTAGAATTTTTAAGTTTCCAACAATATTAGCAGAATTAATCTTTTTTTGAAAGTTCTTGGTGGTTTTGTTAAAAAATTTAAAAATGGCTAAAGATTGTTTTTCTATTAAGTAGAAAACAAATAGCTAAATGTATTTTAATTTAGTTTAAAGTTAACAAACTGTCATTGAATGGGTAAAAAATATTTTCAATTTTTTGAATATTTTGATTTATATATTTCCACAACAAGCTAATTAATTAGATGCTTTAACTTGAAACATGATAATTACCTAAATGTGTGTAGTATATGTTTTAGTACGAAATGATCATGACTAGTGAATATTTATTATTAACTAATAAATCCTAATAAAAACTAAGGTATCCCAAAGTCAAGAAACTATCCTCCCAATCTGTCCTACTCCTTTTCTTGATCTGCCTACGGCGCCCTCACATGCCATCCAGCTGCCCGGTTTTTGCTTTTAAATATTTGGCATCTCTCTGGATGTGCTTTGCATGTTGGCTAACTGCCTGCCCCGCATTACCCACTCAAGACCCCTCACGCCGCCCCAACCTTTCGGATCTGGGGGAAACTTTTCGTTCCTTTTATTTTTATTGCAGATTGTTGGAAATTGTCATTTTTGGGCTGCACGGGTGCGGGATTGGCCACTCATGCCACATAAATGTTGCATTCAAGCCAACTGAAAAACAATTCAATTATCAGAAAATGCAAATGCCAAATGGTGTCTCGAAGGAATGTCCCGCAACCTGCTGAGAAAAAAAGGAAGGGGCAGTATGGTGCACATGGAAAATAAACAAAAACAAAATCGCTTAATTCTGGGTCTTTAGTTAAATTAGGAAAGATAAGCAAAATCCTATCATCTTATATAATTAATTTTACACATTTAATATTCTTAAGTTATTTTAATATGTTCTTATATTCAGAGCAATTTTATTACGTCACTTAATAAGCAAAGCTTATTGCATTAATGTTTTCATCTTTTGTGATGAATCTGAAATTTTTTTTGGGTAATTAATTATATCTCACTACAGTAAAAATGTAATTTATAAAATTGTAATCCGAATAAAATATTATTTTTATGTGAGTATTGCCAAACACTTTTGTTTTGATAAGAAATTATTTTTAAACGCAGTATTGCTTTTCACAAAAACCAAAGATTTAATTGTACATTTTTTTTCGAATTGATTTTTATACAGCTTTTAATATATTATTCTGTTAAAGATGGTCTACATTAGGAAAAACAATACTTTTTTGCTATTTTTTCTTTCTGTGTGCTAGAGAATTGCACTCGTGACATATTCGGCCGTGTATCTTGATTTCATTTTTCAATTTCCACAACAAGCTGAAAAGCTGAAGGAGGAGCAGAAGCTGCAAACGCAAATTATATGGGGAGCTAGTGAGCTTGCAACATGTTGACAAGGCGCGCCAGAATGAAAAACAAAAACAAAAAGCAAAAGCAACAGCCACGCTGCCAGTATTTCCGTTTCACAATTAACGTTCTACGTGACAAGTGACACCAATTTTACCACCTTTAGTTGTGCAGTGCAGCCCGGCTTTTTGTTTTTTCTATCTGTTTCTGTTATGTTCCATGTTGTTTTTATGGGGACCACCATCAGGGCCGAAGTTAGAGCGTGCTGCAGATGCACGTTCAGCGATTGTGTGCGCAGTTTTGTTTTGGGTTAATGGAGATGATTTGTTGCCCTATTCTAATGCCGCCACCCTCCCAGCTCCCCAGCTTTCCACCATCGCATCCAGCCCACTGCCATATTGCAGTGGTAATATAAGTGTTGAAGGGGCTATGCAGGCTAAGGCAGTCTCTGGTTAAGAAAAAAAAGAATAAAAAATATAGAATAATTGAAAGGGATAACGACAATTAAAAATGTTATGTATGAAATTTAATAATAAATAAAAGTGTATTAGTCTTTCATTTTTAAATATCACTCAAACGGTTTTAGACTTTATTAGATTTTAGACATAACATTCATAACATCCAAATTCGTGCCGTATGGAGTAATTTTCTAAAGTAATAAAAACCAGTTTATTACTGGTTATTAGTTCATAAAATTAAGGAACAATGGTTAAAACATATGTACAAAGAATATTTTCAAGAAACCTATATGTTACTTTATATGTCACATTTGACTTTTGATGGATTGATTTTTAAATCATGAAATCCTTTTTGTTGAACAAATTAATGAAAAGCCTAAAATAAGTAAAAATTCTGAAATAATCTATAAAATTCTGGTTTGAGCATAATTTGCCTGCAAATCTGCATACCAATAGAACCAAACACTCCTGTTTTCTTCATGTGCGACTGTGAGTTATGGAATTGACAAATTGCCGCAGCAGCCGCTTGCCCTTTTGTCTGCTGCATGCTGCATGTTGCACGCCGGCTGCTGCATGTTGCAAGTTTAATGCTGCAAGTTGCTGACCCTGACGCCGCCTAACCAAGTCGGTTTCACTTCTCTTCTCCATGTCGTCTTTTTTACTAGCTTTTTGTGGGGTCAGTGTGTGGGTCGTGGGGCTGACAATGAGCTGAGTTATGGCCGTGCAGATGGAAATTGTTTTTCCAGCGTGGCGAGGAGTCAGGTTGCACATGTGGGCCATAATCTTAACCACCATAACCATAACCGCCATAACCACCATGACCACCGAATGTGGCAAGCCATTTTCTGCGGAAAAGGAGTTCACAAAGTTCACTTACCGAGGAGATGACTGGTGGCAAGGTGAGAGAATGTTTCAATTAGTTATTGTCCAATGTGCTATATATGGACTTCTTATGGGTAGTCTAAGTCCATAATATTTTCAGACTTCTTCTCACAATTTTCTTGCACCTGTTTGCAGTTTTATCTTTACATTTAATAAACATTTGTGTAAATCAGTCAACAACATCGACCCACAATCATTTATCGAAAAAAATCTCTTGACGCAAATCGCAAAATGCGGTGTGAAAAATTAAGTTGAGTAAATGAGGCGTTGAAATTCGATAGCTATAAATGAGCAAATTCACACGTTAGGCAGGGGAATCTGATTTTGCAACACACCGAATTTAAATAAAAAAAATAAATAAAATTAGTTTTAAACATTTAATATATCAAAAATAACATCGAAAAAAACTTTTATTTAAAAGAAAGCAAGAGATTTTTAACTATGTGAAAACGTTTAAAACTGGATAAGAAAATTAACAAAAATTGTAGCCACAGCAATTAATAAACTTATTTCTAAAAAATTAACAAAAATATTGTAATTTAAATGAACTTGAATTTGTTATAATAATAATCTGAAAACTGAGCGTCATAAAAATCAGCATTAAAGTAAACAGAAGCCGCGGCAACAACATGGGCAGCCACGCCGGCAACTCAGAAATTAATTGCGACACCATCAACACTGTACCAGATCAGTGTCAAATCAAAACAATTTTCACCGATCCGATCGCTGTAGAGGTGTTTTCCCTCTTATTTTTTTGTCGTTTTCAAACACGAATATCAGCTGGGACATCAGCAACACATCAGAAACACATCGACAGCATCAGCGATTTTAGATGCTTAATTTATGCTGTGACTATGCCAAAGCATTTGCATAGCGTTGATTACAAAATGCCAATCGACCGCCCATCCCCGGTTTTTCTTTTGAACTGGGTGGCAAACATGTCGCCTCTCGAATTGGCCATATTCAAGTGTGGAGAAAAACGCTTTTTGACAGGCGGAAATCGTTGCCAATCGCCGCTGTTGTTGCCGTTGTTGTTGTTGTTGTTGTTGTTGTTGTTGTTGTTGTTTGTTATGGCAAATTCAATCAGCCAAGAGTGCAAGGCAGGGGTCAAATGCCACTAATGAGTTGCCCCACACGCAGACAACCGGCTACAGATGAGGCAGAAACGATGCGACCAAAGCCGAGCCTATTCTACACTTGGGGAAAAATATTAGAAAGTATTGGGTAATGAACTACATCGAGAAAAATTTTTATGATTATGATATTAAAACAAAATGTATTCTTGCGACAACTAAAAAAAGGCATAATGGGCTTACTACAATATAATATGTTTACATAGAACATATTGCAAATTTTGTATTGTATTTAAAAAATTATCGTATTATTATATAAATATTTCTGTAGCTGAAATTTAATTTAATTTTCATAAACTGTTATTAATAAGTATTGAAAATACCTAATTATTTTATCATTTTAGTATTATTGAGCTTATCTAATAAGTAAAAATTTTTTTTTTCAGATTTTTTAAACATGGAGTTTTGAATTCACTTCCAATGCATATTTTTTTCGGGCAGTGCAGATGCATCAACACTCGAGGCTATTTTATCAATGCGTTGATGTTGTTGCTGTTTGCGGTAATTGCAGCATCATCTTGAAACTTATTACATGCCAAGTCAGCGGCAGCAACAACAATGATAAAGCCGTTGCTGATGACAATCGCATAGACCTGGAGACATGGACATGGCCTGGGATTCAACTTGGTCTTTTTACTTGGCCGCGCCGATGAGTTAAAAGTGCAGCAGCAACAGGCCAACTAGCAAAATCAGCAGCAGCAACATCAACAGCATCGGCATCAGCAACAGCAGCAACACCAACTGGCACAGCAGCAACTTAGTGCAGCTGCTTAGATTTATTGGTCTTAAGTAGCAGCAAAATGCGTCTTTTGTTGTAGTTAAAGTTTATTGGCCACATTACCCCCTTGCAACAATCTGACAATCCCCCATGAAAACCCCTCGTTTATTCTGATATTTCTGCTGAGTTGTGCCGCCGATAAGCATCGTTCATTTGAGTACGAGCTGAGCTTATTTATGCCAGCAACAACAGCAGAGATGACGACAACATAAGCGTTTATTGCAGTGCATTAAAATTTCAGATAATCAGAAATAATTGCATATCGAATCACACAAGGATCTTTCAGCAGATGAGCGAATCAGGTGCAGTAATAAAGACGATTTATGATATTTGCTTGTTGCAAAGAAGGCACACTAAACTAAACAAAACAATGTAGCTCTAATATACTTAAATATAATCTATCAAATTGTATAAAATGCATAGTAGCTTTAATATTAAAAGAATCAATTGATCACATTTATTGATCAACACTTATACTTAAATTTAGCAAAAAGTTTTACTTTAACGACTTTTTAAGCTATGGTGCCAAAGCCGACGCAAATAATTTAATAAATAAGTAAAGGTTAAACTATTCAAAACCACATGTGTTATTTATGTTCAATCAAACCCAGATTTGGTTAACCTTATTCACTAACTAAATGTCAATAGAAATATCATCTTTAAAACTTAATCATATGCTGCTCATGCTTCATGCCCAAACAAATTGCCAAAGCTAAATACGAAAAGTTGCAATTTCAATTTGGGTCGTTAGTTTTCGTGACGCCAACAACATTGCTCCAAATTTTCCGAAATTAAAAAAAAAAAAAATATATATATAATACAATCAGAAAATGTTTTCGTTTTGTAGTTGACCTTTAGCGGCAAATGCATTTAAATAAATATGCCATAATTTATGCATAGGGTTGGGGGGGAAAAAAACTCTAATATTTGGTATAGTCAAATAAGCTAGAAAAGCTATCGAGCTACCGATGGCTGGAGGCTGTTAGCTGCTGTTGTTGTCATAAGCTATGAAAATAAACTACATTTACCACAGAAGCCGAACGAATGACAAGCCACCTAACCCCTCGAAACTTCGGCAGCCTCGACTCAATCGTCAACTCATTGAGATATTGATCTGCCACCCCACTCCCCTCTCCCCTCTCCCACCTTACTCCTCGGATCAGCGGACTTTATTTTTTGGCCAAGACAGACTTGGAGTCTGATCTTCCAGCCGCCGGGGCCGATACTGAACTATTGTTATTTCACGAACTGTGACACGTTGCCTTTTTTTGATGTTTGCCATAAGTTTTTGCTTGGTTTATTTTCTTCGTGTTTGCTTTTTTTTGTTCCCCCCCTACTTTTGTTATTTTTGTTTTTTTTTTTTGCTATTATTTATTTCTTGATTGTACAATGAGTAAATAAATTCAGTGCTACTGTACCCACCCTCGACCTTTTGTGGCAGTAGCTCTGGCTAAATGTTTGTGCTGCGATTTATCATTATCGTGACTTGTGATCTCCGTTCCGTTTAAACCTTTTTTGGCTGGCCATTGTTGTCTTGGGGGTATTTAAAGTTGTGTTTCGGTGTTTCGTTTTTTTTTTTTTGTTTTGTTTTTTTGTTTAGTTTTTTGTCTTTATTTTGCGAGTTAAATTAACATGTTTTTTGCTTTGAGTGACATTTGTAGGTGTACAATGTGGCACAAATGAAGTGAAGTGTGCAACAAATATGGCCGGGTCGATTGTCTCCGATTGGATCAGTTGTCGGTGGGTCAAAAGGTGACGTGAGCGGTATGGGAAAGTCCTCGTTTCTTTGTGACGGAAAAGGAGGGCTTCGTTCCGTTGTCAATCCGTTACCTACGCCCACACAATTCGTCACCCAATTCAAGCCAACTCGCCATGACCATAACATTAAAATAACAATCGTCTACCACTTACTTATCCCTCCACTTCGGGGAACGCCTCTTACAATCTCCATCCAACGATCTGTTTAAAGTCTAAGTATGCCCCCTAGCGACACTTGAGTTATTCGCCCCTCTCAAGTCTACTCGAAAATCCGTAAAATCAATTTGCCAAAACATCTACAACTTTATCAGAGAGGGGCGAAAGGGGTGGCTGTTTTAGGGATGCACTCGTGAGGGAATTTTTCTTCTCTGACACGAAAGAAATCACAACTTTTCATTACATTATTTGTGCTAAAATTATATAGTCTATATAAAAGCCAATACTATCGTTTCACCTGAGTTTTTACATTAAAGATAAATGATTTTTTCGCATCTCTACTGCCCACCATTTGAACCCGCATCTTGGCCCAGACAACTCCATCTGCTTGCCATCAATCTTGGAGTTCACTTCATAGCCTTAAGAAATCAGAAACAAAAAAAAAATCCACCAAAAAACACTCAAATTTATGTTATCGCCTAGGCCATATCAATTGACTTTTCGGGCCAAACATAAATTACAATCCTCGATGAAAACAGAGTGCCAAATATAATAATTCAGTTTCGGGCGAGCGGAGAACTGCAATTTTCGCATCAAACGCTTTCAACTAATGTCAGAGATTAGGCAAATGGGTGGGCCAAAAAAGCGAAATAGCTGGAAAAGTTGGAAAGCAAGGCGATATAGTTGCGATTGCACTTGTTATGTGTACTTGTGGGTCAGTGGTCATTCCGCAAATGGTTTCATTGCCGTGGCGGGGTTAATCAAAAATTACTGACCCCGGAGAAGTAGCTGTAGTATCTATAAATCAGCCACGCATGCCTCCACCTTAATTGGCCATCATAAGAGTTGCCGAAAATCCAACTTATTGCCAGAGAAAATTGCTTAATCAAGGCGTTGGCTGTGCCGATCCAAAGTTAATGGGCCATAAACACAACCGAAGTCAAGCGATTGCCTGCCTAATTTGTCTCTTGGCAGGCCAATCAGGCGCAACATGTTGCTGGGAACAAGTGCAACATACTCAGGCCACTTAAAGAAAAAATTATCTGAAAACTCTAAAACTTATCTTACTCTATGGCAGTAAAAAAAAAACTAGAAACATTAAAAAGCTATGTTTTCTTTAAAAAATATACAAGTTTTTATTATACATTTAATTTACTTATGGTTGATTAAAAAAACATTTTATTTTGAAATGATTTAGATTTGGACTTTGAAGTTATGCGTCGTATGTTTTTTCATTTTTATTTTGGAAATATTAAAAAACTATTTTTCGTTTTACAGGAATTGTGGGAAATTTTAGCGTTTATTTGAAGTAAATGTGTTAATAGCATTACACGTTTTTGAATTGAAATTAAAATATTTTAAAAATTCCGTATTTTTGGAAAATTTTTGTAATTTTCAGGTATTTTGAAAGAATAATGTTGCAAAACAATTGTTTGGATTGGTTGGATTGGATTTTATAGCCTAGAAAAGTAATACATTATCATTATTTTTATTTTTAATTGATATGACCCAATATTTTCCAAGTGCAGTTGCTTGTGTTTTTTACCGTCAAATGCTGACATTTGCAACGGTCGCTCCAATATGTTTGACATTCATTTGGCGATTCCAGCCGCTTGTTGTCCAGGTGCCTGACATTTTGCGTTTGCATAACACGGCCGAAACATTGGCAACTGCAACGGGCAGCGAAAATCAAATTCAGTACATCACCTGATTGCACTTGTTGCCAATCGATGGAGGCGACAAGAGCGCAACGAGTTTGCAAACGGCATGCAAATGTCGCTGGTAACATGATGCGGCAACATGTTGCGACTGTCAAATGGGGGCAAAAGCAACATGCAACAGGTTACGGTAGAGCTTCCATAACCTACACAACCATCTGCCGTTAAAATAAATTAGAGCTATGGGGATTTCTAGTTGTATAATTGATTTTACCTCTATTTAAACGCTCTGCAGTCAAATAAAACTAATTTGAATTAATGCAACAACAACTGAGGTAAGTTCAAGTTACGGAAGTTTAACTGTACATGGACCATGCGAAAGTTATTTACTTAAAGGGGTTTCTTTGCCTTGCGAGAAGGAGTAAAACTCCAAGTCAAAAACTTGTCCGGGCTGCTTTTTTCCTTTTTTTTTTGTAGTTTATGGCGGGGAAATGCGTTTGCAATAAAAAATCAGCCACATAAACGGGCACTTAACAACAATAGTTGATTGATTGTCGACAATTGGCAGCCTGACTTTGTATTTGTTGCTTTTTTGACAGCCGTATGTGCCAGGCTGCAGGTGTTGCCTGCTTATTGATTTGTTTTTTTTCCTGTCCATGTTTTTTTCATTCATTTATTTTTGTGTCTGCATACCTTTTGGTCGTTCCAGTCTCAGGTCACAATCGGGCTTACAGGTCTGCGGCCCAGGGCTTAGGAACAACTTACCCGGGCTTAGGACCACACACAAGGAATTTCAGTTATACGATATGTTTCCCAATTGAAATCGCGTCTGTGAAATGATAATCTTGTGTTTTTTATTATTCGGATAAAATTTCGGGGTTTCAAATAGCTTGAAGATTACAGATTTTTGATTTACAATGGCTGTCGACTCAATTTTTATGTTTCTTTGTAGCGGTTAAAAATAAAGTTAAAATAAGCTAGGTGACTTTTCACAATTAATTATATTTGACTTTGGTTTTAATTGGTCTAACACCTTAAGGCCGATTTCCACATTCTTTAACAATTTTTGTAAAATTATTAATTTATTTCCTTTTAGAAAATTCATACTGCCCAGATCCACATTATTGAAATCATTTGTCAATACTGTTAGCATTTTTATATACATATATGTATACGAATTGTTAAATAAATTATATAACATTTATAAAATTAATAAAGGGTTAGATTACTGTTACCTTGGGGCAATTTAATAACTGTTCTCCGACACCCACATTTCATTTTATTTACGATTTCCACATAGGTTTGTCATAAAACTTCGATTTGGTTTTCCCATTAAAAAGCGTGCCAAACAATTTCCAAAGGTTTGTGGAATTTCATGTCTATTATTAAAAGTTTCATAAATTCCCCACATAAAAATGCGGTCTTATCTTGAGCGCTTTCGTGTTGTCTTGACTTTTAGCACGTAATTATCTTGAAGTTTGCGCCCACACCGACAACAACGAGAACAACTAACACCAAACAGCGAGCTAACACATGAGGGCCAAAAAAGACGGCTCGCGGCTTTAATAACCATAAAAATGGCAGTCAATGCAGCTTAAAGCCAAAATGCTAGGCTTGCGAGGAGGAAAACCAAAAACCGAAATGATTGTTGGGCGCACAAAGTAAGCCATAAAAAATATTTAACACACCCTCGGACAAAGCTGTTAACAGCATTGGAAATGCGTAGGATAAGACCATAAAAAAAAACACCATATTGAGTGTGTATGTTGCATTTGCTGCGACAACTGGCGACGAGTTGTTGGCAATTTTTCTCTCCATTTTTTTTCGCTTTTTCTGTTGGTCTGCGGCGGCGACAAACGACAATTAAAATGCAAACAAATTGAATTTGTGTGCGAAAGGTTTGGCTCTGAAGTATGGCTCTTTTGGCTAAGTGTTTTGCGCCATAAACTCACGGCAAACGGGCAACAAACAACCAAACAACAACCGTGTTTGTCCGTTGTTGTTTTGTTGTCGCACGCACGCTCTCAACATTTTTGCTGCTGCGAACGATTTGCGGCGAAAGTTGGCGTGCCGTTATTTTAATTGCAACATGTTGCCCGGTAATTTGTCTGGCACTCGTAAATGTTGCGACGCTAATTGCCGTCCAACAAAAAAATAATAAAAAAAAAAAAACAACCCACAACAATGGTAACAACGACGGCAACAACAATGTTGCCAACACGTGTGGGTCGCCAGTTTTCCGCACTTTTTTATGGCCCCTAAAAACAGATTTGGTTAGTTGAGCGTTAACGCCCCAAACCCGCAAAATCCCACACCCAAAAAAACACCTCCTCCTTTGGCCCTTTTGGCCATGGACATTAACCTGTCAACGCGGCCAAGTTTGCAACACATTGAGTTGCCGGCCTAAAGGCGCAAGTTCAAACTTAAGTACTTAATGCACTCACCGAAAAATCCGCAAATAAAAATGGTTTTTATAATTTCAAGATTACAATAAAATGTGTATATATAATACAAAAGTTTCAAAAAGTCGTTTCAAGGATGAAATAACTTTGAAACGTTCGAGTTAAAAAAAAAATTTCTAAAATGTTATTGACTATCATATTTTCTTGTTAAATTTAAATGCAAACACTCTTTTTTAATAAAAAAAAAACATAATTTAAAATTCTTACTACACTTTGATACAGCAAAATGCATTGACACAAACACACATTTAAACTTTTCAAACAATTTTTTAAAACTGAGACGTGTGGAAATATTTTAGCCAGTATTAAAATTAACTACAAGGAAAGTATAATTCCATTAAGTAACAAAATGGGTGTCAAATTTTATGACACAGTACAATTATTTATTAAAACCAAACCCTTATGCCCATTTGTAAAGTAAGAGATTTATTATTTTGTGCTACAACGATGAAATTAAACATTTTACATACTTATTTTTTTACTTTATTTAAATAATTTGATTTATTATTTGGAATCTGCTTAAATTGGACTGCATTAAGTTAAGATTTTAAGGGCACAATCCAATGTTGCAGTGTATCGTAACGCGCAGCCACTCCATCGCCGTTCCGTCCGCCGATCTAATCTATAAGCAGTAATCAAATTTGAGCTCGCAGCTACCAACTTGCAGCGTACGTGGCCGCCACAGCCCGTAATTATGCAACACATGTTCAATGCAACAATTGGCCATAATTTAGTCAAAGGTAATTGAGTAAGCCCCGTCTCAGAGCCCGGCTAACGCCAGGCCCCAGGTCCGCTCTATCATTATGCGGTCTCCAAACTGCGCGACCGGGCAAGAGACAGACAAAGCCGGTCCCGGTCCCTGTCCCTCCCATCGAGTACGCACAGTAGTCCGTAGTTCGGCTTAAAGTACAGGCCAACCTTGATTGACGACCACAATGGGGATTGAGTGATGGAGCTTCGCGATGCGGTGGTGCAGTGGCAGTTGAGCGGTGGTGCGGTGGTGCGGCAAGTAATGCATCCGAGGTGGTGGTTGCCACCGGGCGCCTGCCTGCCTTGTTTATTTATTTCTAGTTAGTCGCATTATCTAGCTGGACTGTTATTTAATTGTATGGCTCGATTGGATGAGCATCAAGCAGCCACCTGATTTAATATGCACTGAAGTAAAATTATTGCGGGTTTCCTTTAAAACATTTAAAGAAAATCATTGCTTTTAAAACTTACCAGTAGCAATATACATTCTAAATATTAAATAATCAATTATTTAAATATAGCCTAGGTTCACAAATTGGTGTTGTTTTAATGATGTTATATGTCTTAATAAACATTTTAATCCTTTGGAAATTTAAATTTGGTTCTTAATGAAATTCATAATATATATTTTATTATCATGGTCTTATTTATTTATTTTATTTTTGAACTTAATTTAATTTTTAATGGATTTATATCCTTTAATAGTTCAATTTTAATTTTTTTATCGTAATATAAATAATATATATATTTAACAAATATTTTTATATTCAGTTTTGATATCAATATAAATTTAAATATATACTTAAGTAAATAGCCGTTTAATAATTTAATATTATTATAATTTATGTCTTTATATTAATAAAAGCTCTACCTCTTACTTCTATTTTGATTTTATGCCTAATCGAGTTCGAGCTTAGAAAAAAAATAATCTATGATATAAATTACTAAATCCTAAGCTAAAGATATTTATTTTTACTCGACAATCCATAAGCATTCTACGTTTATAAAATATTTGAAGACTATATAACAATAAACTTTAAAAGGCTTTCAGTATTTTTTTACGTGCATCCTTATACCACTGTAAAAATGTGTGGAAATTCTTGGTGCTGCGTCGTATCCTTCGCTCCATAATAGCTTTGGTTAATGATTGTGGCCAATGTGAGCTAAGCGGTTTGCTATCTGGTATCAAGGAAGATAGAAATTGTTCTTTAATTTGCGGAAATTGTTGGCAAAGTGCCGGCACAAAAATATCTGAGCAAAAGAGAAGGTTAAGGTGGAGAAATATGTGGCATATTTAGTCCAATAATTTTGCATTTCCGCCGACAATTGGAATTTATTCCACAAATCGCAACCCAGCAAAAAACAAAAAAATTTCAACCACCCACACATAAACGCCTTGGGCCGGCCCACAGAACCGCCTTCCTACAGCTCGTATCTGGAATCTAGTATCTATAACCTTGCGCCGATTTCTCAAACAAACAACACACACTCTCAGAACATTGCTCAGCAATTTGGATTGAAATGCGGTACAAAAATTATAAATTAAGTACTAATTACATGGACAACTACAACAACCTTAAACAGCCAACGAGAAATCTGAGGAAAATCAAACGATTTGCCGCTTTTAATGTTCGCTTCGGCCACGCCCACTTAATGCTCAATGTGTGGGCGGTGCACTAATGAACACAGAAATCGAGAAAAAATGGAAATATCGAAACATTTTGTAACAAATGAAAAAAGAGACAAGCACAGTAGAGCTCATGAAATAAAAGCTTTTTTTTATTGAAATATAAAATCAGAAGCTAATGCAATATTCGTTTAAAATGTCTTAAAGGTAACAGATAAATAATGAGAGATTTAAATTAATTGTAAATTATCAATTAGTTGTTAATAGTATATAAAAATTGTTAATAAACTTTTCCTGCATTTGTATATTTAAATATAATGGCTTGTAATTTACATCAAAGAACTATTGAATAATATATTAAAATACCCCATTAAAACACATTTCTTCTTTAGTTTAGTGGATGCAGGTCTTGAGCATTAATTTAATATTTTTTTTTATCACAACTTCTTAAAATTATATTTATAATAGGAAATAACCATATTAATATTTATTAGGTAGTCATCCAAAGATCAGGTTCTTTACTGTATTGAAATGCTTGGATGCCACATTTGATTGGTCGTTGTTGCCGTTCGTTGTTGCTGTCTTGAATGGGTGATAAATTATTTCCCGCCATTTACATAAATGCTTTGAATGCATTAATTAAAGTCCAAATTCCCTGACTCCCTCCTGCTCTAGCCAACCCAAGTCCCACCCATCGGCAACGCCCCCTCTCAAAATATCCAAGACTGCAGTTGTCGATCTAATCAATTGTTTTTTATTATTGGGCCAGGCCCATAGAGAAGCCATCATACCATTACGATTAGCGAATCGGCCTTATATGTGCGAGTATCTGTATCTTTTGTTCGCTCGTCGTCGCCGGAGCTGTGTATCTGCATCTGGGGGATACATATAGTGCATATATGCATAAGTTTGTTGGCCATTTTAAGTGGCTGCCGCCTAATTGTTCATAAAAGTCAACAGTCAATAGCTCTTTATGTTTGCGCTTGAAATTTATATTTATTTATTGTTATTTCTGTTCGCCAGTTTGGCGTTTCTTTAGCTTCATAATTTTTGCCCGGTTTGGCTGTGCTTCGCATTCTGCAGTAGCCATTGGAAATGAGTTTTGTCTCTTTGAATTCCAAGGTCTGCCATTCTTTACAATTAGCAACTGAATTTATGAGCGATTTCAATTTCAATGCGATTCGTTTGTTGCTTTTGCCCAGCTTGGCTGATCTCTCTTGTGGGCTAACGAGTTTCTGGCCAAAAGCTACTATAACAACAAATTCAAGAACAACAATGACAGCCGTCTTAAATAACAAAGTCAAAGTCACTGACAGCATTTGCAACTAATCAGAGCAAAGGGACACTCTACAGTGAGTTTCGGATTTATAAATAAGCTCTGTCAAATTAAAAAAGAATTAAAAAAAGCTTACAGAGTTACTTTATACATTTTTTAACCATATATAGAAACAAAAATTTTTTAATTATATGTTGATTTGACTATGTAAACAAAATCAAAAATACATTTTGAAAAGAAAGTATTAACATTTTGAACCACACTTTCAAAGACTTTTTTTTTAATCAGTGGATTGTAATACATTATTTAAAAAAAAAAAAAAGAGAATTGTCTGGTTCTAGTGATCATCTTGCCCCATGAACCAACTGCACTTATCAGCATTTAGATTCCACTTGGAATCACTCATTGGCACATACCATCTGGCTGACATAATTTTTCTTAGATCACCGCCCAGTTTAGCGCCCATTTATGCAATCATGTAATTTTATTAACAATATCTTTGACATTTAGCAATTGTTTGGTCACGTTAGAACTGCCGAAGCCAGACCGCAAACAATTACGTTTACGTGGTCGTGGTCAAAGGGGCAATTTGGTAGATGCTGCGATAAGCAACACACTGAAAGAAAACTATTTTCCATGACTATGTTAAGATAGGGAACAATATATTTTAAATTAAAGTTGCGTTAATGATTTTATCATTATTTTTTTTTTAACCAGCTATATTGCTTTGAGGCACAAGGAACACATTATTATCAAAAACGAATTAGATAATGTAATGTAAAAATCTAAAAAAAAACAAAATAATAACAAAACAAAAACTATTTAAAATGCAGAATTTGCAAGACCACTTGTCTAATTTTTTTCAAATATTGATTTGATGCTGCTTTTTTCACAGTGCACTCACCCGCGCACGACTTACTCTTGGACTTCGACTTCAACATCGCCTCTGACTTCCACTTCAACTTTAACTTATTGACAATGCAATGTAATTGTTTACGATAGAGATCTTGGCCAGGCCTTAAAACCGAAAAGGCTTTGTATCGAGGGTCTCAGTGTCCTTTTCTCTGGCTGAACTGCATCATGTGTCGCTTGCTGATTTTCATACTGATGGTCCTGTCCCTTGGCAGTTCCAAAAGTTGGTCAGCCACAGAAGTTATACATCAGCTTAACAAAGATCTGCAACTTCAGCTTAATATTTACATGGATTGCCAAGATATGGAGATACAATTCAATCAGGAAGTGCCCAATTTAATACTGAATTTTTTAAGGGAACACAAGAAATTATTGGGTAGGTTCAGTGAGCGTTCTTTAATCATCGCCTGTTTGAAAGAATCTACAGAAAACGAAACTTTAATCAAAGTGGAGAAACTACTCTGGGGATTACAGCACTTACCTATGATTTATATCATAAATTCGAGTATGGATTTTTATTTCGAGCAAGCTTTAAGCAAGGGCTTTATTCATGTGCTGGCCTTGAATAATGGATCGCTGTACACTTACAAACCCTATCCCAAAATTAAAATCCACCAAATAAAGGCTATGCAAGAATTCTATGGCTTGACAAAATTGAAAAATTTGCAAGGACAGGCGGTTTACACCTCCGTGGAGACGATGACACCTCGCTGTTTTCACTACACAAATCGTCAAGGCAAAGTAGTCTATGCTGGTTACATGTACAAGCTGGTAAAAGGGTTTATTGAAACCTACAATGGGACTGAGGAGCATGTTTTTGGTGATGTGGATACCATACCATATAAAATTGGTTTAAATGCATTGGCAAATGGTGAGATCGACATGATGCCCCGTATAATACACGCCTTGGGATGGAAATATTTCTACCGCAGTCATATTGTATACAACATTAAGGCATTTATTATGGTACCTTGGGCTGAACCTTTGCCAAAAAGTTTGTACTTTATCCAACCTTTTGGTTGGCAGGTTTGGATTACGTTCATGGTGAGCTTTATCTATGCCTCTATTGCGATTTGGTGGATACGATATAGACAGCACGAGGGATCTTCTCTATCTCGCACTTTTCTGGATGTGTTGCAGCTGTTATTTCAACTTCCTGTGAGCAAAATTTGGCATTTTAGTCTGGGAATGCATCAGGTGCTCAGCTTTATCGTGCTTTTCACCGTTGGATTTATTTTGACCAATCTCTACACCGCTCAGTTATCAAGTTCATTAACAACTGGTTTATTTAAGAGGCAACTGAACAGCTTTGATGATCTATTTCGTGAAAAACGGATATTCCTTGTGGAAAGTTTCGACGCGGAAGTGCTTCGTAATATGATTAAAGAAAATATAATTCAACAAGAGTTTCAAACTATTACTTTAGTAACATCGATAAAGGAGGTTTTTAAACAGCGAAAGAGTCTAAATACTAGTTACGTCTATGAGGCCTATGAAGATCGCATTGCATTTGAGCTATTACAGCAAAAGTATTTGCGAGTGCCGATTTTCAAGACATTGAACGAGGTCTACGACCAAAGGCCGGTTTTTGTCGCACTCCGTCATGGATTGCCATATATAGAACTATTTAACGATTACCTTCAGAGAACCTGGGAGTCGGGTATTTGGTTAAAGTTACAGAGAGACGCAAACTTTGAGGGAATTTCCAGTGGTGAAATTAGCTTTCGGAAATCGAAATCCCGGGAGATCCAGGTCATCAACAAAGAATTTTATTTTTTTGCCTATATTTTACTGGTACTGGGATGGTTTGTTGGCACAGTCGTTTTTTTACTGGAGAAGTGTAGATTTTATTGCCAGTCATAATTGGTTTGAAAAAAGTTTGGAACTTATCATAAATAGCCCCTACATTTTAATATATGTAATGAGTGTAAGCATTCTAATGATAAGAAATAAATAAACACGTCTGAAAATTTCAATAAATTTATCCCTTACTTCCCCTTTTGACAGCTGATGACTTGGAAATTTCTTGCCTTTTTTGTATAAAGAGTATTCGTGACTACCCATTAGATATATAAAAATTGTCGTGTCCTTTGTGCATTAAATCAGGCCCAGAAATGATTTAATGATACCATTTGAACGGCTGAGTAATATTGCCTATAAAAGAAGACCGTAGCAGATTATTTCACAGTATTTGTAATGGATTTGCTTTACTTCAGCACACTTCAGGGCCTTTCGCTGTTTGGAGCAAATCGCTTGGGTCAAACGGTTCAGGAGTTAAATAAGTTTTATCAAACAGAACTTAATGTGTTTTTTGAGTTTGGTAATGGAACAGATATTTTACAAGCAGCTCGGCAGCCCTTTATGCCCACCATTTGGATAACAAACACCGAAAATCAAATAGTTCTGGAAGGAAACTTCAGTAGTAGCACCCTAACTGTCTTGTATCTTGACGATAAGTATCTCAGTCGTGGTCTTTTTTATCTGACAGCATGGCTGTGGAAATATCAACATCTTCGAGTGTTAATACTTTACAACGGAGGAACCTATGAAAAATTGTCATATATTTTTAACCATTGCTTTAAAGAAGGTTTTGTTCAAATACTTATAATGTTACCAGACTTGGAAGGATTCTATAGCTTTATGCCATATCAAAATATGAAGGATCTTGCAATTAAATAGTGTAAAAGAGTATTATGATAACTCTCGCATAAATTGGGATTTTAATGGATTTAATATCACAAGTGGTCTTGTAACAGCAGGAGCACCTCGTTGGTTTTCCTTTAGAGATAGTCATAACAAATTGATTTTATCTGGATATATGCTCCGAATGATTGTGGATTTTACAAATCATTTTAATGGATCAATTCGATTAATTAATGTGGTAACTGTAAACGATGGCATTGAACTTTTGGCCAATCGTACGATAGACTTTTTTCCATTTCTAATCAGACCGCTTGAAAAGTTCTCAATGACCAATATTCTTTATCTGGAAAATTGTGGCCTTATGGTGCCCTCCTCCAGACATTTACCCAACTCAGTTTATTTGATCAGGACGTATACTTCTAGCACCTGGATTACCTGGATAATAATGATAATATATAGCTCTCTGGCTTTGAGAATTTTATCAAGAGGACAAACAAACATAAGTTTAGCATTTTTACAAATTCTACGATTGGTTTTATTTCTCTCAGGAGGCAGAAATATGGGTGCTCGACCATCTCACCATCGCTTCGTACTCTTTATAATATTAACCACTTCAGGATTTATATTTACCAATCTGTATCTGGCTCAACTTTCCAGTAATTTGGCTGCAGGACTTTACGAAAAGCAAATAAATACATGGGAAGATTTAGACGAAACCAATGGCATTTGGCCCTTGATCGATGTCGACGTAAACACCATGGAAAAACTAATTCCAGATCGTAATAAACTATTGCAACGCATAATACCTACATCAGAAGCAAATGTAGATATATATCGCAGAAACTTAAACACAAGCTGTATTCACTCGGGATTTTATGATCGCATTGAGTTTGCCCTTTACCAGCAAAAATTTCTCAGACTTCCAATTTTCCGCAAGTTTCCACATATTCTATACCAGCAACCCCTTCAAATCTCAACTGCATTTGGACGTCCCTACATGCAGTTGTTTAATTGGTTTGTAAGAAAAATATTTGAGAGTGGAATTTATCTGAAAATGAAGGACGATGCCTATCGACATGGCATTCAGAGTGGCTTACTGAATTTCGGATTTCGTGATCGGCATTTGGAAGTGAAATCGAATGATTTGCAATATTATTATCTAATTGCGGGATTGTGGCTGGGTGGCTTGACTTTGGCTACCGTTTCCTTTTTCGTTGAGTTACTTATTGGAAATACTAATATCAAAGTAACTTTAGACTTTAAAACGATCAATTGATTATTTTGAGGCGACAATGTTATTTTCTAAAAATCAACAATTGGTTTAATAATAGTGTAACTGTATTTTCTAGCAAATAACTACTGTACGCAAAACAAGTTACATAGTTTCTAAACTTAGTAAATAAATATCAAACCACCACACCAACTTTATAATTAACATTTAAAAAATAATTATTGAATACCCAATTTGGTGAGCGTAATTTCTGGTGTCATATTTTTTTTCTCAGCGGGGCTTCAAAATAAACTTTGGTCGCAACCGTTTTCTTCCCATAACTCTCCACCCAACTGTAATTACTACGAAAATACGCTAAAATATTTTGCCGGCAAGGTGACGCCTCCCTGCGGCCTCATTTGCATGCCCGCTGGCTGCACTTGTTGCGCCTCAAAATCCACTGGCCAAATGGCAAAATGGCAACCTGCAACTGGCAATTGGCAATTGGCAACTGGCAACCGGCCAAAGCTGCAACTGCCTCCGAAGGTGTCTTCGATTATTGCCAAACATTAATTATTTGCGCGCGATTTGGCGCCCGCCTCCTTTTTTGTGAAAGGCCTGGGCTAGTAGTTCAAATGTTTATTTTTCTGCTCTCCCTGGTGTATCTTTGATTGCTGGCTACACGGCGAAAAAATGGTTGTTGGTTAAAGAAAGAATTTAAAACAAAGCAAATTTTTTTTTGTTATCAGTTTTATTTTGTAATTATTTTTCACTCACAAAAAAATTTTAAATTTTAATTGTTTAAATATATTTGATATATTTTAAACCATACGAAATTTCCTTTGAAATAATCCTGGAAATTTTAGAAATTCAACACGATATTGACATTTTGCCCATTGACTTATTAGAAAAACGTCATTTAACATTTATTGAACTCAAATATATTTTGTGTAAAAATGTGGTTTTACATTAAATTTTTCGTTTTTGTTTGTGTAATATCGTCAAGACACAGGCAGTAGTTTTTGCGCAACGAATGTGAGACGAGGGACGGTCAGGTCGGATCTCTGTCCTCCAGCCTGGCTTATTTATTTTTGGCCAAAATTGCACATTTTCCCATGCCGCTGTTGCCGGTTGTTGCTGTTGTTGTTGCTAGCCAATGTTGTCTGGCGATGTTGTTGTTGTCGCGTCTAATCAAGGAGCGGAGTTAAGAGTTAAGAGTCGCTGCCTTGGTCGCCCCATTGCCGTTTAGCCCGAAGCGGCCGCCGCAGCCAAAACGATGAATATTGATTTAATTGAAAGTCATTGAAGCACACGTACTTCATAGACACGAGTTTGTGGTACCCTTTAAGTGGGCATGATGTGATTGGGGAAAGGACTCAATCAAATGCCAACTTAATACATCAATTCTTCTGTGCTGGTCGCTTTTTTGGAATGAAAAATTTATAAGTACCCAGTTTAACTTTAATAGATTATTCTTACTTGAAGTAGTTCCCGGAATGGGATCCTGTTCAGATATGGTTTTCTATTATAATGATTAAACATAAAAACATTAAAAAAAATGAAAAAATTATGTTTTATTTAAAGCACATTTTTTTTAAATATATATTACTTTTAAATTTAATTAAAATTTAATTTCTTGGTGGTAACCAATTGTAATATAATTATTGTGATAGAGGTATCTAAAACTTCGATTCTTGGGCATATTTTAGCTGCGGCAACTTTCCATTTGGCGTGGCGGCGTACCGACCGCCGATCACAGCTTGTGCCCTCCCACATGCCAACATCTTCACACAACAACACACTACACACTCACACACCCAAATGTGAAGAACCGACGCGCCGGCAAAAGTTTTCCTTGTATTTGCTGTTGTTGCTGGCATATTGACACAGTTTTCCATGGCAGATGTGCCCAAGCCCTGTTCCCCACTGCCCGCCCTCCTCCTTCCTACTTGCCCCTTGATTTTCCCTCCCTCAGTTCTATCTCCCCATATCGGAATTTTGTCGACTTGTTTTTCTTTTCTCCACTTCGGCAACGTCGTCGTTGGCGATGCTGCCAAATGTCAAAAGGTTAATACGTGAATTAACAGCAAATTTCTTTGACTTGTGTGTGACTGCAAGCAGCTAGTTGTTGCTGATGATACACGGAAAATAATTTAAATTTAATTAAACATCAGTCAGCTTAATTAAAAAATGCATACTATTACAGGGAAAAAATGTATTTATGATATTAATCTTATTTAAACTGTCCTGAATTTTAAATATTTGAAACTAAGAAAATATAAATAATACAGTTAAAATTTGATGAAAAGTTCTAAAAATTTCAAGCTTACTTACATTCTTTTCTTCTTTTAAAATATTTAATTTTCGTAAATACTAATTATTTGGTATTTTAGGTTTCAAGTGTTTATCGACGTATTACAATAAGATAATTGTTCAACACATTTTCTATCATATTTAATGAACTCCAAAAGAATCCAAACTTTTCCAGTGTAGTTGCTGTTACTAGTCGCTGTTTTTCATGCAGCTGCTGCTGCTGGCGCTTTCCTTGGAATGCGGGCGTTGCTGTGTTTGTTTATTTTCTTTTAGGCGGCTCCGCTTTTCTCGTGGTCTCCCTAATGCATTTGGGACACCAGCATGTGGTCGGTATGGGTGATTTTCGTGTGGTGGCTTTACAACATATTACATTAAAAATGCTTCTTTTTGTGTCCATTCTTTTAAAGCTTTTTGCCTTCAATGCTAATAAATCAATAGGAGTTTCAGTCGGTCAAATTCCGATCATTTTCCCAGGGTAAACTTAAGTGCGGGATTACTAATGAAAATCTTGAACATTTTTTGAAGTTTCCCACATGAGTAAGGAAATAACTTTAAGTGGAAATGCTTCTCGGGAATTAAGAGCTTATTTTTATAAAGAGGGATTACATTCCTTTCAACAAAATACTGTTCGAATTTGTATGCATGTTAGAGGCTAACCAAATTTATTTTACTGGTAGAATATAAAGTGAAAAATTATGTATTTGAATTATAATACATTTTTATTACACATTTTTTTACTTAAAAAAAGTTCAGGGCAAAAAATGTCCTTTACAAATTATTTTCCCACCACTAAAGCTCACTGTTATAACTGTTATCCTAACAGTCAGCAGAGACACAAACCAGTATCCTTAAGGACACTTCGCACTAGTCCACCTCTTCAGTTTGGCGCCAGCACATGCTTTCCCTCCGAACAGCATTTCAATTATACAAATTTTTCAATTACTTACAAAAATTCCATTTGGCACGCTCGATTGCCTTTGCCAGATGCCATGACTCTAACCCACATAGATGGCGATTAAACGGACAGAGCAAAAGATATGCGAGGCGAACCGAAATAGAGTCGTATGTCTATGCAAATTTTTTGCGCAGTGGCAAGTGCATAATTTTTATTATTATATTTCTCAGGCGCTATGGTATCTATGGCGCTACGCTAAAAGTGCCAATCTAGAGTAGATCAAAAAGCGCAAAGCCTACGGAGCAACGAGTGCCGGCCCACTTGGCGACTGCCCACTTGCGTTTTCCAGCTCAATTCAATTCATTAACCGAGCTCTGGGCAGCGATTAAATCGCTCAGCATATATATATATATATATATATATATATATCTCTTTAATATTTGCACACACATATATTTATTTATTTTTATTTAGTTTTTAATGGAGCCGGCCACATAATCTCCTGAGAATTTATTGCCATTTTCATGTGAATTATACTATTTCAATAAATATACATTTTTCTCTAACTGCCGCAATTTACGAAGAGTGCGCCAGTGACTTTATCTAATATCTGGTGTGAAAAGTGGTTTAATCGCGATAACTACCGACTGCAATATTTTTTTTTGCGTTTTAATTGATTCCTAATGGAAAAACTTTTCTTATCGCGATGGTAAATTTATGAAATGTTAATTACACAATACATGATCAACGTAATTTGAGTCAATGTATATTGGTTGGATTTTGTTTTATTGTTGCGATATGTTGCGAAAGCTGTCAAAGATTTTGTAGAATTCCATATATGATTTGATATTAACGGTTCGATAAATGAAAATAATCACAGCAGGGTACGCAAAATTGCAAGAACTGCTATTAAAATCGGAGATCGTAAACAGAAACCAATTTCAAGTGGGGAGAATTGCTTTTGAGTTATTGCTAAATTTGCATAGCCTTAGACATGGTCTATTGATTTAGATTATTTGTACAGCACATGTTGGCCAACTTTTAACAGGCCAAGAAATTTCCTCATCACAGTGCTTTAATAACTGAAGCAATTTACAAACTATTTAAAACATTATTTATTGGTTATTAAATTTGATTAGCAACTCTAGACTGTTATTAAGAGCCCAAACTTCAAGTCCCATCTTAAATGGTTAATAAAGATTTTATGGTCTACAAAAAAGTTTAAAATTCTCCACATTCTTACATATATTCTTTTCCACAATTTGAAAGCAACTTTATGAGCGTTTTTTCAAAAACAATTTTTCAGCCTTAATTAATTTTAGTATCGAAAACGGCCACCGATGCTAAATGGTTTTTTTTATCTCTTATTTATCTTTTACTTCTACTGAAACGAATACTTGCAACATTTTCTTTGCTTTCTTTTTATTTTTCGTTATATTCCAAACTACCGTTTAAGCACCGATAAAGTTTGTACTCTCCGTTAATTTTTTTAAAACAGTAGAAGAAAGAAAAGTTATTGATCATTTTTCAACCGCTCACTGAACTGATTTCGATGAGGATGTTTTCTATTTTACGATCACTCATTTGTATTTATTAGTTTCCATTTCGAGCTGGCATCTGGCTTTCATTTTAAACTATTCCGCCTCCACTTGACTTAAATTTAATATCATATTTTGAATATATAACATTTTAATGCACTTTGGTCCTCTTATTTCATGGCTATTGCTTTATTTCCGAAAGCTGTCCCATATGGGCGACCATTTAAATTCCCAGCTGTGTTCTCGCTGGCAGTTTTCCGTTGGTGTCCGTGCATATTTCCCGCTGCCTTGTCGCCATTGTTGCATGCAACGCGTCGGCGGCAGTCGGCAAAATGAAATTTCAAATTTTCTTATTGCACAACAAACAGAAAAAAATTACAAACATTTTTTCATAATTTTTATACACTTAAAAAACTTTTCTTTAGCGGAATTATATTTATTGGTTTTATTAGAAATGTTATGCATATCCTTAACAACTATCATTTTGTACGAAAGAACTGAAAAGTTTAAATAACACAATAAAAAAAAAGTTCTAGAATATAAATCGTTATTATAATATTTATTAGTATTTATTCTCAATGAAATAAAACCTATTTTTTGTGCTTCACACCAAAAAATACATTTTTCGAAAGGTACAAATTTTCTGATTTTAAACAGAACTTTTAATAAGATCTAGAAAACAGAATAATATTAAATTGGCTGTGACTACAGAAAAAAAAGTATATTATTTTATATAACTATTTTTATAGCCAAATAAAACAAGCACAATATTTTTAATAGTGATTGACTCTCTGTAGGACTCTAGCGAACTGAGACTTCATTTAATGTACTAACCAGTGATAGCCCACTCCACCCACTTATTTTCTCAGCCCCCCGAAGGCGTAGACAGTCGCATTTAGCAATTGCAGACCAAACTGAGCCATGGTCAAAAGCAAATGTCGTCGTCGCATCCTTTTTTGGTAGCCTGTGAAGCGAAGAAAAAAAATCCTTTTTGTCTGCGCCGCGTCGCCTTCCATTTGGCGGGGCGTTCATATTAAAATGCATGTAAAAATGCAGTAGTCCTTTGGGGCTGGGCACTTCGCTAAAAAATGCTTCCATCGGGGACGCCAAAGCTCATATGTGAAAATTAAGAAAACGAGTGAGATTGTTTGCCATAAGAAATTATGATACGTTTAATTACCAAGTGGAGCAAGTGGAGCATTCCTTCGGCACTTGCCTCGTTCATTAACAGCTGTCAGCACATTTGGCACTCGGATTCCCCAAGCTCCTTTCACAATTTGCACCTTTTTAATTAACGTGATTGCAGTTGGCACCTTACCTCCCTTTTTTTTTTTTGCCGTGTTTCATGTATGCAAACGCGCTGATCTATGTTCTACGTGCTGAATGCATCGTTCGGCACCTGACTGCCACACCCCTTAACTTACACCTCCCATGGGGTATTCGTCACTCATCGTCGTCATCATCGCCAGCCTGCTGTCTCAAGTGTGCACTTGCAAGTGACGAAAAAAAAAACACACACAAGATAAAAAATTCTACAAAAAAATTTGAATAAATCCAAAAAAAAAAAACGTAAACTTGGAAGGCGTCTGGCTTTGTCTTTCTCCATAACTCCATAAAGCGAAAGTTCTGGTTGTCGTTTCGGTTTTCGGAGTTTTCCAGCTCAATGATGTCACACAATGTCACGCTGCTTTTCTGATTTTCTAGCTGCTGCGACAGGTTCATGTGAGCTATGGAAATTTCCAAGCTCTCACCGGGATACTCAGCATTTATGCACTTCAGCGCGCACTCAGTGGGCGGTGGGTTGTGGGTGGTTTTGGGCGGTGGGTGGAGACGATTGGGTGGCACGAGTGACAAAGAACCTTGCCGGATTGGTTGAACTTTAAGGAAATGCCAAATTATGAATGGTACAGGAAGCTGATATCAGGGATTGAAAGCAGGGCAGACGCAGAATTTTCGGAGGATTGATTTGTAATAAGCCCATTAATGTGATTGAAACCATTAGCAATATTACTTTGGATATTCCCAAGTAATGATGTTTATGACCTTAACATCATCAAGTATGATAATATAATGTTAATAAATAAATATATTATATTTGTATTTATTCTTTTCGATAAACTAACTGATACAAAATGTAAATTATGTTTTAGCTTGGTTTTAATAAAGTTTTGTATTCAACTAAAAGGTAAACAAAGAAGAAATTTTTTTATTTTATATATATAGTTATTTTAAGTATGATTTCAATTTTGATTATAATACATGTTAAACATATAATATTTTGTAATTTTAAATTTATTAACCTAGCACGGAGAGGTTAAAAAAACATGCTAGTCACAACAGGTGATTCATTATTAATATTAATCATACTTACTAGTACATCATGATTAAATGATTGATTTAGTTATTTAAAACATTCTTAATTAATAAAAAAGATTCAGAGTAATAAGTGAAAATTATTATTAATGTTATTATTATAATTTGTACTTATTTCCTATTATGTTTTTTTTTAATTTTTGCTTATTCATATAGTAAGACAAAATAAAAACAAATAAAGGTTTGATTGACATTCTTAATTCGTTTTTAAATATCTACTGAATTAATGGTAGTCTCCTCACTTGTGTTAATGTAGAGGCACACTTCTCTTCTCGTCATTTTGCCTTATCAGCCACCCTACCCCTGTGGAAATAAATTGTATTTTCTGTTTCGAACTTTCGGTGATATTTCGTGTGAACCCTTCGGTGAACCCTTTCACACTTTCGGCACAAATTAAACGACGATCAGCAGGCGATGTCCGGGTACAGTCTCTTCTTGTTTTGTTTTTTGTGTTTTTGTTTTTTTTGTCGACTCGCGTGGGGCTAGCACTCAAAACAATTTATAATTTCAACGCCTTGAGATAACAAATAGCCCCAGTGGTGTGCACGATTCGACAATTAATCAAATGCCGCGGCGCGTCGCGTCGTTGCTCGTGTTACTTTTTCGGCATAATTACGTTAAAATGTGGCACGGAAAATAGTTGCAGGCCAGGCTAAGAGCCGAGTCTTACCACGGCTCCGAGACACTGAGATAGACAGTTAAAAATGACAGCAGGCCAACAAACGAACCGAAGCCAAATGACAAAACCCGCCGTCACAAAAACAAAAAAAAAAACATTAAAAAAATAGTACACAACACCAAAGCCTCGTTGCATAGCCAAAATGCAGCCGAAAAAAAAAGAAAGAAAACCAGGCCCGATGATCGATTAGCCAATGCAGTCGCTCAGTCTCTCGTTTTTTGAGACTTTTCAGCCGCAGTCGAGTCATGCCAAACAATTGCGGCCACAAATATTGGAACAGCACCGAATATTGGCCATGGCTATTCCCATTTCTACGGCCGATTCCATTTGTATTTCCTAGGTTTGGCATAATTTGGCAATTGAATTGATTCGGCCAAGCCCTCTGGCAAAATTTGGTTACGCTCACGTTCGCGGCTGCAGGAAATCCAGCTGAGGGAAAATCGAAACCCAAACCGAAACCGAAACCGATACCCAAATCCCAACTCCCAATCGAAAAGTTTTCGGGCTCGGGAAAAAGGGTTTGGCTGCGGCTGTGATATTTCATGTTCGCCGCCAACGCTAAAGTTCTAAGTATTGATTGATCGAATCTGGGGGCGAAGAATTGGTGGGCTTTGGGCTTGGAAACGGGTTTAAACTATATTTTCATTTATACCACTAAAAGCTGTAAACTTCATTCTTAACAGTTTTGACTGACACTTAAAACTCATTTGACTAAAATTACCAAAACTAAAGAATTAATATTACTAGGTACTATACAAAAATTCTAAATTATTTTCTTTGAAACCTTTACTTGGTTTTGTCCCCATCAATTTATTAATATTATTACAAATTCATTCCGCATTTCTTAAGAATGCTTAGATCATAAATTCTCAATTTTTAATCCATCGATCATAGATTTTATCAAGAAGACATGTTCAAAAAGAATTTTATTGGGATTTCATAAACGTAGTGCATTTATGTATTTTTATACAACAGTTATTTCTTTGGATTCAGCATTATTTTCCTTGAGACCTTTTCTCTTTTATATGCCTACGAAACACATTTGCATCCCCGATAGCTATCGATTGATAATTCGGAAACAAAAAATAAAGACCGAAAAATCTGCAAAAATCTTTCGCTGTCGGCACACAACTTAAAGCAGCGAAAACATTGAATTGTTCCGCGTTATTGTTAAGCAGTTGAGCTTGATATTTTTTTTTTGTGGGTTTTTTTCATCCTGTGTTCCGTGTTCCATGTGCAATTTTTGCATACTTCAGCAAACGCGTCATATTTTCGAGTGGTTTCGCTAACATGGAAAGGACACTTGAGAGCCCAGGCACACAAGTGGATCCTTAAAGAGCATTTCTTCAGCTCCTGCCATCATCGCAGATGCCTTTATCCGGGCAGGGGCTTGAGAGTTTAGCTACATTCTGAATGGGCCTGATGAGAAGGCTGAGGGCTGGGGTCCTGCAATGATGATGAAGATGGATCTGAATGCTGAAACAGCAAATACTAGTGTATATGGGCAGTAGGCAAAAGTTTTTGCCCAACATCGTAACACTCTTAAAGTATTTATCGGCTCATCAGCCTTTAAATTTGCCATTTGGCAAACAGAAACAGCAATCTCAGTGGCTGAATAAACAACAAATATGCAATATGCAGATGCAGTTGCAGATGGCTCCCAATGGAACTGCATACAAAGCTTGTTGCCATTTCCGTTTCCTGTTTAACCATCACACACACACACACACACACACACACACACATGGGCAATCGGAGTGGACAGCAACATATCCTGTGCATAATGTGAATATCATTTACCGTGTCAATCACAGCGCACACATCCAGGCCATAGCCATTCAACCAGTCAACCAGTCATTCATTCGGGCCGCAACAAAAAAATCAACCGCATTCGACGTTCAAACAGGGGCAGGAAGCCCTGGGATAAAGCCAATATCCCGAGTGGATTTCCCAGATCCTAGGCCCCAGTCGAGTGTAAAATGTTTTGCGGTCATTTTAATATTAAATAATTAATTTCTGCGTAAATATTTATAACAGCAAAAATGTGCCGCATAATTGATATGTTTGCCCAAAAGGCACACACAGCAAAATAAATTTAAGAAACACATTTGCAGCAGGATCATAAATTAATAGTAGGCTTAGAGTTTTAATTTATATTAACTGTATTATCAATGTGAACATAAATTTCCATTTTAGTAGAATTTTGCAACCTTGATATTATTATTATTATTTGAGGAAAATAATCTTTATAAGAATTAGCAATTATTTAATTTACGCTTTAAAATATATTTTTAAAAAAGCTAGAAAACGGATATTAAATTACCTTCTGGCAACATTTTATTAGTAATAAAGTAAAACAATATAAATTTAATTTAAAAAATTTCATATGCATTCGGAAATCTTTATAAAGCTTTCTGTTTTAATAATTGCTTTCATTATTTGAACGGGTTTTTAAGATATTCGTTTATTTGCCAAACAATTTTTTAAAAACTAGAAATATATTGAAAAACTTTTTTTATTAGCCTCCTTTTAATAGCATCTCTTAATTAAAAAATATCCCTAAAAAATTTCCTGTGTAGCAACAGGAACCAGGAGCCCGGATTTTCCAGGACGAGGCCAAAAAGCCTCATATCTGTTTGATTTGTCCAATTGTCCATTGTTATTGGCAGTCAACATTCGAGCCGCTGCAATTCAATCATTACGAAATGAAATAAGCATAATGAAATGCAATATAAATGCATTAAACGCATCTGCTGTCGAGCCAAATCAATTTCATTCCAGCAATTTCTCCATGCGAAATTATTGAAATTATTGATGCCCATATGGATACACATATATTGAAGGAAATGTGAGCCTCGGGTTTTCGGTGCGGCTCACTGTTTTGGGAATTGTGGTCATTTTTCGCAATTAAAAGCTTTACACATTTCGCAATCAATATATGAAATAATTAAATAAAATGTCGCTTAATTAAATTGGCGAGGCCTTTTTCGATGCGGCTTTTGCCGAGGAATGATGATGATGATGATGATTCAAGTGATAAGCAGAAAAACAGAGGCCACGGCAGCTGGAGCTTGAGGAATGCGTTTAATTTGTGAGATGAGTTAAGTTAAAATACCCTACATTAATGGGGATAAATGGTATGAGGTGTGATATGTGCATAATTGACTGAGAGATCCAAAAGATATAGAAGTACTTGGTTTTTATTTAAAGTTCATTTAATTGCATGTGCATTCTTTTTAAGCGAATAACTTATTGTCTTATTTTTCTAAAATCATACATACATGTTACTTTGACTCAAAAATAAAATAATTAATATTTCAATTAACTAACAACTGAAAAAAATCTTAATATTAGTTTATGAAGTTTTTTACTTTAGGCGCTTTAAAACTGTTAATTGTACTTTAAAGCTTACAATAACATTTTAATAATTATTACATCAAAACTATTTATTGAAAGAAGATAAAGAAATGCGATTTCACAAAGTAAAGCTTATATAATTTTATTTGTTGATGGAATTTAATATATGCTTTTACTTTTAAATATGATAATTTTTACTTTGTTTAGTAAGCTTACTTCTTATTATCTGTCTTAATATTTATGTTAGTAAATAATGCATTACACATTTTGCCATTAACAATTTTGATATTTTTGTAAAAAAGAGTATTTGCTAGTTTCCTTATTCCCAAGTTCACATAAACGCCGTTTATTTACGCATCTGAGTTCCAATTCTCGCGCATCACAGAAATGTGACAGCTAGTTAGTGTCGAAAAGAGCAGCGTCTGCCCCTCACAGTTGGCCAATTAAATTCAATTGAAGTTTTCTTTTTGTTTCTGGGGACTGCTGGTTGCTGGCTGTTCTGGCTTATGTTCTGTTTATTTGTTTACTCTTTAACGCCTGCGCGCGTGCCTCAATTTAGTGGTCCGAAGTCGGAACATTTCCAATGCACTTTACCAGGCGATAGGCAAATGAGTCTGCGCATTAGACGGGGGCATAACGCAGGGGGGTTTTTCTCGCCGTGTAGCCGCTGTGTGCCGCCTGTCAGCATATCAACGCAATTTGTGCACTCGCCAATAGACGCAACCGAGAAGCCAAGACGGCGGCAAATTATGGCCAACGATGCTCGGCGACTGCGCAAAGTGCCTCATAAATTCACGTCGCTGATGAAGTGATAGTGCGCCGAGGAGTTCGAGGAGTTCGACCAAAATGCGGACAAGGAGTCGCCTGGCAGCCTCAGATTCAGATCCAGCTATATGGCTATATAGTGTCCGCCGCAGATTGTTTATTGCAGCGCTACGACTCGGCTGCAAAAATCAGCACGAAAAGATCCAACACAACAACATTGTAGCTCAATGGCCCAACTAATGTGCCGCAGATAGGAAATAAAGGGGAAGCCATTAGAAAGTGCACAAACAAATTGGCTGCAATCGCGAATTACATAACACGTCTTTCACTAGCGACAAGTGCTTATAATTTAGAAAAAATACTTATAGTTTCGTTTAACTCAATACTAGAGACGAAGTATTATTTTTAACAATTTTGTACTTGAAAAAAACCATGCGCAAATAGATTTGTAGGGCAACATTTTTAAAAACGTTTAACATTTAAAATAGGTTAAAAAGAAGAAATTGAAGTAAATTTTGAATGATCAAGACAAGAAATATATAATCTTGTTATAAATTGTTCTATTTAACATAATTAATAAACCTGTTTGATTGATCTGATAACAAAAATGGGTTTATCCAAATTGAATTGTGATTAAAAATACATTTTCACGAATATCATCTGTGAATATTTCATTTAATTGTGCTTTCTTTTTTTGAAGCAAAAACAGAGGTCAACAACAACCATTGAACCACTTCCTCATCCATTTGATTGATTTACGGCAGCCATTGACACAGTTTCTACGCTAATCTCAACTGGCTTACAACACTTTCTGACCCTGGTCCATTGTCAGCCGACCTGTCTATTAGCCGACCTTCAATAAAGGCCAAGGACAATGGCAGGACGAGGGCGCGTAATTGAAAGTACGCGACCAAGTTGTAAAGCAGATGTAAGGACATCAAGTGTCTGCCGCTTCAAGTCGATGGAAAAAATTAAGTAGAGAAAAAAGTAACTGAAGAAGAATTTACCATAATAAAAATAGCTAACGCCCGGCCCAAGATACGAGATTCAGTGAGATGCCATAAGCACAAAGGCAAACTGTAGATAAAAATTCAATAAGCCAGGCCAAGAGCCCAGGAGCAGGACACGAACCGAGACCGAAACCGAGACCGAGACCGAGACCTTTAAGCCTGAAGAAGGGGCCGGGTCTGCGGTTGTGATTTTGTGGCCAATAAATAAAATTAATACGAACGCACTTGAGCACAACTTGACCAGGGAGCTGGTCCCCGACGGAAGGACTCGGTTTTTCTGAGGTTTTTTTTCCCCCCAACCTCCCTCTGCCCATCATTTTTCTGCATTCTCTTCTGTGTGTTTTGTTTGTTGACTTGTTGAATGAGCCGAAGACCAAGGGCCAGGAACAGGCAAACTGTTGACTGGCACTTGCAGCCTTATGGCCAAGCCGATATTGTAGGTAAATAGAAACGAGGCGAAAAGCTTAAAGCTGGGCCGAGAAAAATTTTTAAGTGGTTAAGGTAAATTCAGAGCAATTTAGAGCCCTTTAAAGACATTTTTAATTTAAAAGAAAATGATAGTAAATGTAATAATTTTACTAAAACCATACCGTTAAATTGGCAGTGAGAAAAATTGAAACCTTTAAGTAAAGGATTTAAGCATTAAAAACTCACAAACAAAAAATTCAGTTTGTAAAAATGGTTAATAAATTAAGTTACCAAACTTAGCTTAAATTCAGAACACAGATTGGGAAAAATCTATAGTCTAAATTAATATATGAAAATGTTTTAATAAGGAATTGTTCAAGGAAAAGTACAATTTTAAATTTATAAAGATGTTTTTTTAACAAAACCTTTGTTTAATGTCAACACATGAAATTGCTATGTTCATTTAATATTTATTTATAAAAATCGAACGTCTGTAAAACAATTTTGGTTTTTTTAATTTGATTAATATTTAGTATGTGTTTAATATTTTGTTAGCTATAAAGCTGAGATTCTTATATGTTAAGCTTCATTATTAGTTATAAGAAATTCTTCCGTACCTAAGTCAATTATTTTAACAGGCTTAACTTTCACCTCGTTTGGGAATATTGACTGCCACTTGCAGATTGTAGTTCCCGTATCCTAAAATTCTCAAGGCGTTCCCACAATGCATTCATAAATAAGTGAACTCCAGGGTGCAACTGCGCGGTATCCGCACTGGTGCAATTCGAATGCTGACACGTTGATGACCCGGCAATTGAACTGCCATAAGAAATCACTCTGCGACAGAGGGGATTATTTGAAGGGGGAGATGGGAGGTGGGTGGATGGGTGAATGGGTGGCTGGGTGGATGGGGGCTAGCACTGCACCGCCCACTTTCAACACTTGCCACAACAATGGTGCGCAAATATTTACCAGCCAGCCGCAGCAATTGGCAAAGGCATCGGATCAGCGGCTTGAGTCTCAGCCTCAATTTGAAATCCAATAAAATTTAATTGGAAACTTCATCACGGGTGCGAAAATTCACACTCTAAGCCAAGGCAGGCACGACTTGGCTGCCGTTTGCCGTAAATCTATTGGCCAAGGCTTTTTCAGTTCCCAGTTTTCCACTAACCCCACAGAAAACTCCCCCCTCGACATCCACAATCCACACGTTTCGTTTTGCACCTGGCGGCGTTTCTCTTGGGGAGGCATCGCGATAAGGAAATATTTTTCATACGGTCGGTGGGGTGTTCAATCCGTTCCAATCCGTTATTGGCCATGGCAATATATGGCTTATTTATGATTTTCCTCTTGCCATGCCATATCTCTCTGGTCCATTGTCGACATTAATCGCTTTGCTTCGCTGAAAAGTATAACATGAAATTGGGATTGATTTATGTTATAATTACAAAAGCCAGACGCATATTAGGGGCACTCAAAACAGCGCAAACAGTGGGGCTGGCACTAGATACAGATCTATACTTTGCAAAAAATTCAGCACTAGTCTGAAAACCACTGTGATATTTAAAAGTAATAACCATCCTAGGATATAAGTACTCGGTTCAGCACAAATGTTTAAAAAGAGACAATACTAAATACAACAAGCGGTTCAAATTTAAACGCAAAATTTGTATTCTCCGTTTTATTTTTGCTTTTTTTTGGGGGGCGGGGGATAAATAATTATTAATTTAAAATAAAACGATTTTGACTCCATTCATAAGTCAGCAAAGTATACACATATTAATTATTGTTTACTTTTTGTAAGATGTAAACCCCACTTACCAATAAACCAATATATTGGTATTGGTAGATAATCGTAAGATGTTTTATTTTCAGAGGTAATAAGTTACCAATTTCCAAAACCAAAATTTTTTCAAGTCAGCCAAATATTAATTGAAGCTATAAGAACTACAAATGTTGGAACTACGTTTACAACTACGTTTCTAGCACATTAAATACTGTAACTTTTTTTTAAATTGCAAATATTTAATTTTAAATATAAATTCCACAATCCTATATAAATACAAAAATGATTTATATATTTCTTGTTTAATGATTTATTTCATTTTACTTCCTATTACTGTATAATAACTGAAGAATTTTGGGGACTCGTGGTCGAATTGACCAAAATCAATTCAATCAGAGAGAGGAATCCGAAATAGATCATGTACTGTGCGTGTTTATTGAAAGTCTTCAGTGGAATATACGGATTGCTTTCTATTTCTATGTGTTGCCAGAATGCCAGAATATAGAATGGATATTTAATTGGGGATTATGTAGTGGTTTCCTCAATGAACTCCCACCAATCCTTTTCGTAGCCCTCTCTTACGTGGCACAGAAGGACATGTCGTCGTTTCTGGCAGTAGTGTGAAAGGTCAAGGACCTTGTGTTTGATTTCGTAGAGATTTGCCACAGTGATCTCTCGCTCCAAGCACTCGGAGATCTTCTCGGTGGCCATTTCCATGTCCCTCTGATTGTCCTCGAATATGATCTTCTGATTGTTGTTGATTAGGTAAAAAGCAAACACATAGCTGTACATCAGCGTGGATCGACACTGGCACAAAACGTCGACGGCATCGCGAAGAAACTGAACCTCAATCCAGCTAATCTCCTCCTGCATGTCATCCATTTTGGCCTGAACACTGGCATACAACTTGTTCTCCATTCGCATGCTCTGCATGTGGTTCATATACCGGTTGTAGTAGTGCAGATATCGGGCCATCGACGAGCGATATCTTTGCTGGGCCAGTCTCGCCTCCTTGGCCTCCTCGTCGTCGAAGCGATTGCAACTGTACCAGGACGAACCGTGCGGCTCCCAGGATCCCAGACATACCCAGCAGAAGTCATGTCGGCAGGAAGGATTTTTGCAGACAACATGATTGCATCCGCCATCCTTTTCGATGGTCACATTGCACTTGGGACACTCCTTCGTGTTCTGGGCAATCCAGTTGGAGGTCTCCGAGTCATCGAGACACTTCTTGAGCCACTTTTTGAGCGAACTGCAGCTGGCGGGCTCATGCCAGTTTTCGCCACAGCCAAAGCAGAACTGATGGCCACACTTGCAGTGAACAGCTCGAGCCTCCGTACAATTGGCTTTGATGGCATGGGTGCAATTGGGGGCGGGGCACCATCGCATCAGCATGTTGCACTCCACAAAGGTGTTGGTTATGAGCTGCTGATACCGCTCTATGACCTCCGGGCTATCGGCCAGTTTCAGGAAGGACACATAGTCCACCAGGATGTCGCAATTGGCAGCGGGACAGGTTATCGTATGGGCCAGGCCTTCGCTGCACGTTTTATTGGCCAAATATTGTTTCCAGCAGGCGGCGCAAAAGCTGTGACCACAGCCCAAGCCCTTCAGCTCATGCTCGTCACAGGGAGAATAGCAAATGCCACAGGACTCCTGCGAGAAACATGATTTGCGCACCGATTCCGATGAGCTTGCCCTCAAATCCAGTTCACTTCTCTGTTCGAACGGATTCACCACATGGGCGCGCTGGAAAAACTCCTGTGGACTGCTCTCGAAATAGTTCTCGAACAACCGCTCCTTATCCCACTTGAAATGATTGAGGATAATCCGCGTGACCTGCGGCGATAGATTCAGGACATTGTTCACCCCATCGATGATATTGCGCTGGTGCTGAACGATCTGATCCACCGAAAGGACCTTGTACACAAAGTCATCCGCTTCGGGGCTGCCAATGGGACTGTCCGGCAAAAGGATTTCCGTGCAGGTATCCTCGTCGCTGTCACAGGTCCCGCAACTCATCAAGGACGAGGTATTGTGACTGTGGAGCGAGCGATGTGAGTCACCGTGATCCTCATCGGAGTATTCCGAATCGGAATTCATAGCACCAGCATGTGGGTTATATCGGAACAGGAATTATTTCACCGACTCTCACACATTTGATGGTTTTACTTTTTCTTATAAGTTTTTTTGTTGGACGGATGGGACTATGAACTCCTGACAACAGCAACAACAAAGGTAACTACAACTTTTATCAGAGCACGATTCGGTTTGAATATAAAACACATTCGAAGTGATGAAATGTTGTATTTTCTTTGTATTTCTATTGAAGACTGAACCTACTTGGATGACATTTGACCAGTTTTTCTTTTCACAACCTCAATGACATTGCCCCGCTTTTAAAATATATTTTAGATTTCAAAAGTCAGGTGGAATTTTTGAAATTTATTTGTTTTTGTTTTAGTTTACAAAAGTGCTCTACACAATAATCTAATGATTGTTAAAACTGTTTATTTAAAGGTTTTAAAAATATGCAAAAAAGTAATACATTTATAACTATTTCAAAATCTAAAAAAAAACATTATATTCAGTATTTTTAAAAATATATTTTAAATCGCTCTAAAACGGCCCCTGCTAAAAATTTTTAAAATACAGTTCTAAATGAAAAATGATTTAATAAACAAGTGTTGTGCGTGTTAAATCATTTTAAAACCAGTTTTAAAAGCCGTGTTTTTTTATTTTAGTTTACTTTTGCCTACAACCATGTTAGTTGCCATGCGGTATTCCGAATCATGCGTTTTTAGTTGTGAGTTGAGAGACCATCCAAATGCATTTGGCCTGCGCTTTCAACGCGTTCTCACATGCACACTAAAAGCTTTTCGGGATATTTTTTTTCATAACCCCTTCGTGGCATAAAACAGAACAAAGCAATGTCTCAAGTGGCAAGGGTAAGGCACGTAAATAAAAAACAGAAATAAAATCCAGGAAAAAAGTACACATACATGCGATATGTGAAATGAAAGTGAACGAGTGCACAAGGATAATGGGGACCAGAAAGGGAAGGAAAGCGAAAGAGAGAGACCGAGATATGGAGTGAGGGTAATGAGTGTGCATAATGCAGATGCAGATGCAGGATCCCGGTCCAGGCTCCCAGGACCAGCCCAATCCAGCCCATCTCCATTGAACAAACGGGCTCAATCTGGCATGCCGAGATGCACTTGGGGTATGGGTACACTCGGAGAAAGAATTCACAATTTAATTTCAGAAATATTAGCAAATAAAGGAATATTGAGTCAAAAGTTAAAAGTATCTTATAATTAGATCCTTAAACACATTTTTAAAATCCTATGGCAAGGGAAAGTTTTTTAAAAAATTCCGTCTAATTTATTTTGCGTGTTTTCAACTTTTTCAAATATATTTTCATTTTGTTATAGTAAACATTAATATAAAATATTTTAGTAAATAAATAATAGTGTTGTAAATACTTACCTAAGTAACACACAAATTTATATTATTATGTAAGTTAAATTTACATACGTTCTTAAAAGCAAATCGAGTATTTACTTATTTTTAGCCTATCAAAGAAGGTACATTTTTGGAAAAAATGTTTATGTTTTTACGTGAAAAAGTATACAAAATAATTAATTTCCTTATGCACACAAATTTTTTTTTATAGTGTCTCTGATATTATGTACGCGGCATATGCATTTATAGAGGAGAAACACACATTGTGGTTATGAAGCTGCCTCTGCATCGCCTTTATTTCGTTCCCTCCCTGTTTCTTTTTATTATTTTTTTTATTTAAAACAAAAGCTGCACAACAACCCGCCAAAAACAGTAGCCCGTTCCAGTATGAAAAAGTAAAGCGAAAAGAGCTTGGCAAAAATCATTACAAAATAAAAACGCAAAGTCGCCAAAACAGCAAAGGCAGTCACAAAATCCCTTTCATCAGTTGACAGGGGCGGAGATCCACATTCTCGCCCCCTTTTCACTTCATCCAGCATCTTTTCAAGTCACAGCCAAATTACAAGAAATCCTTTCGTGCGCGTGAATGCTTTGGTGGAAAATGCGGAAAAGGAAATAATTTGACCATTTGCTGCAGCGCAGGCACATAAAATAAGAAGGAGCGGATGGAGGGCGGTAAGGCTACGACTGGGCGTGGCCTGTGTCATATGGGGAAAATTTCAAGAATTTCCCCCAACCCATGCAAATGCAATGCCAACAAAGATGCGCCACTTGTTGGCCACGACGCTTTATCATTGCCAATCGCGTCGAACAAGGCCGAGAGAAATGGCCAGCTCCGATGATGGTCAACAGAGATGGCCCTGTGACGTGACCACGCCACGACCAAAAGACTGCCCGATGATGATGCCAAATAGCTGATAGGCCAAGCCAACAATCCCGGCCAGGCCAACGCGCATTTCTCTGCGCCCACTTAAAGTTTAGCACTACAAAAAATTTAAGTTAATGTAGTGATACCCAAAAATTATAGTTCATAATAAATGATTTAAAATTTATTTATTAATTATAGCCAATCCCAATTATAGATTATAGTTTATCGCCTGGTTAACCCCAAAAATTATAATTCAGTAGCAATAATTTGAAATAAAAAATAAAGGCATAGACAAATGACAAATAAAATAGAGGTACTTTAATTTGTTCTTTTGCTCCTGTACAAACGTACAGGCCATAATATAAATATATTAAATATAAAATTAAAAGAGATAATATGTAAATTTCACTCATAAACAATAAATTGGGAAATCATTTCAGTAAGCGGTTGATATTTTTACCCGTGTATTTAATGTTCCTGCAACTATGTATTCGCAGAAAAATATTCCTGGGAACAATTTCTCCAGCTCCCCAAAACGGTTTCTGGCCAAAAGGATGTTCGCTTGGAAATTCATGTAAATTAGCTAGGTAATTACAAGCTTTATATCAGCGGCAAACGGATGTGTGCTGATCGCGGCGATAAATGCGTTCGCCCGTTTCTCGCATTATAATTACTCTCTTGTCTGGTATTGTGTAGTCGATTTGAAAAGCAAAAATTAGCTGGAAACCAACGAGCATGAAGCGCCAAGCCGAGCCGGCACTGTGGAAGAAAATCAGCGCTCGGAACTAATTTGATTTTGATGCGACGGGGGCCCAGAGAAATGATATAGAGGAATGCGCGTATATATTTATGTTTAAAGCCGAGCTCTCGGCTCATAATCAAGTTGCGGCCAGGCATGAGTTATTACATTAACGGTTGGCATGGACAGCTGAATTTATGTTTTCTCTGCGCCATTGATTGACCTTGACTAGCGGTTTAACAGTAGCCGACCAGCGATGAATTCGTATATAATTAAAACGAAAATTAATTTCAAGTTTCGAGTGTGTCAGAGATTTATGTGAATTTCGTTTTGGTCTAGAGTCTAGACATTAAAATCGTTTTAAATGCGATCCGGGTGATCATTCATAAAGTGGATGGTAGAAAAATGGGTTAGGGGAACAGCTCATAGATCATAAAATTCGGGTGATGATGGATTAGTAAAGCTAACTTAATGGGAAAGGCAAACCTGCGTGACACGATCGCATTTCCAGCTTAAAATTGGTTGAGAATTTCTTTATTTTTTTATAATTCCCCTAACCCTTTATTTTCGTGTCACTTGCCTTTTGGAATTGTCATTGCACAGCTCTTTCATCTCTTCGTCAAAGAGAAATCATTGCCAAAAATTTGCTTTGAAACGATTGTACTCCAGTGCAACCCCAGGGCATATCCTTATCATAATCCCACCCTCTCAATTTTTGGCAAATACTTCCAATCAAAAAGGGTCTCCATAAAAGCGTGATGGAGAAAAATATCCCTGTGACAGGCGAACAAAAACTTGGGTGCGAAGAAAAGTGAAAGTGCTCCCCCTTAGATATTCAACCCCCCAACAAAAAAACAAGAAAATTCAGCAGAGGAAAAACTTTTCCACCACATGTGTGGCCTCGTACGTGCAGCTATCTCTTTTCACCGTTTGGCGGCTTTTCGCCTTTGAAATTGAAGCATTTCCGCCATCTTTTCTGGATGGTATGGTCGCCGTTAAGGTTTTGGAAAAACGCTGCCAACGAAGAAAGTGCGTTAAGAGGGAAAACTACGCCACTTCAAAGTGGCAGTTCAGTCAGTAAGTTGGTCCGCAAGAAGGCAAATCAGTGGGCTCAGACTTCAAAGCGGGTTTTGCATTTCGTCCGCCAATATTCTCGCGCTTTTGTGGCTTCTTTTCGTTGGAAAAGCCCCAACTCTTTACCACCACACACTATTGTTACATGGAGAACGTTGACTTTGGTTTTGAACACACTTTTTCGAGGGCCTGGGAATATATGATTCAGAGCAACACAACAGGACTCTGGCCAGTGAAAGTCCTGCTGCGGAATTTCGCGTGTTCAGTTGACATTTAGTGGACTTGACGGGTTCACACTCGTCTAAGTGAGGGGCGGTACTGGTTTTTATGCCTTTCTAATGGGTACTCAGGGGTGGATTGGTTGTAATTAGAGTCGATTACACAGGGTTGCATTTAAGTTATTGAGCTATTGAAGCATAATATGTATTTCTTTAATAAAATTATAAGCCCCTTTAATCTATTTTATGTTAGGCCTTTCAAATACATTTTGTTTAATTTATGTTTACCTTAACGCTTTAATCGTTGACTTACATCAACTGCGTTAATTCCTCTTTTGTAGTTTTTTACAAAGACTTTGTTTTAAGTATGTAATAATTAAGTATACGTTTTTTAAAACTATGATATAGATTATAGATAGTTTTGTGAAATTTAATTATTAAACTTTTAAAATTGTAAGTTTAGTTTTTTAGAAATTAATTTTCCAAAAGTAATACAATATTCCAATTTTCAAAATTTTTTTTGTTACGTTAATTTAATTGTTAGATTAATTACTTGATATTCTAATTGTATACTTTTCACTACAATTCGTTTTTATGCAGTGGAATTTTTCGTGGGCAACATCGTCTCATGCATTCCTCATATGTTTAGATTATCTGGTCGGCCTTTAATTGTTTGTTTCATTTCTTTCGCATTTTCTTTGTTTTTTCTCAGGGTTTTGTGCTGTTGCTTGGACCGCGACTGTCTGGCACGTCTTGGTGATATCTTGGTGTGTGTGTGACTGTGTTTTCTAATGCACGTCACGTGACAAAATTGTATAATTTCCAAAACGGGCAGCGGGCCGCACGTCGCCCATTGCCATTGTGACATTTCCGGTTAATTTGGCGCCAGCTCAGCCGGGTTCCAGTCTCGTTCCCCTTTCCTTTCCTTTCCTTTCCGTTACGTATCGTTCCGTTCCTTATTTTTTTTTTTTGTTTGTTATCCCCCTTTTTGACCCTCCATCGAGCCACGGGAACTGGGACTGCCACATTTTTGACACTTGGCCAAGCAAAAATCACAGCGCAGGAAACATTTCCTTTCCCTTTTTGGCCAAATCGCAATTACCTTTCCCTCTGGTTAACGTTAACGTTAACGTTGCTAACGTAATCGTAACTTACTTTTCCTTTCATTTTGTGGCCGCCAGCGGACGGACAATGCAAAGATCAATGCCAGTCGCAGTCGGAAATTAGTAAGTGCAACTAAGGCGAACTAAAACGAGGGCGCCCACTCCATTCCCCCCTCACCATCGCCATCGCCATCACCATCACCATCGCCGTCACCATCGCACTCAGTCTTTGGAGCAGCAGCCATGCCATGAGTAACTGACATTAATTCAAATTGTTAATTCATGCCTGTCACGCTTTGGTACAGCGGTGTCCCCACAATATTTCCTAGCCCGGCTCTATTGCACTGTGAAAATCTTAGGGCCACTTCTTGGCTAGTTCTCAAAGCAAATTTTGTTTCAAAATGTGTGAGTAAAATCTAAATATCGATTTCACCTTCAGCCTTTTATAATTGTCTTGCTAAATTAAACCATTTAATATTTTCCTGTAATAATAAATTATTTTAGATCAAGAACTATTAGTATTTCGATAAGTCTATAAGGATATCAAATCTTGACTTAGACTGTATATTAACATTCCAATATACATAATCCTATTTTAATACGCCATTTAGTTAACGGGTATTTTAAGCATTAAAATAGTCCAAATACAGGAATGACATTAATAATCAACACTGATCTCAAGCTAATTATATCACTTCTTTGAGGTCTAAGTTACATTTTCTTAAAATATTTGGCTAAAAAAATATATCTCAATTAAATAATTGGTTTAAAAACTCAGTCGTTTAAGTGGAACTTGACTTTATTGCCTTGTAAATGGATTTCATTACATTAAATCAAACAGAAAATTAATAATCATATCCAACCTTAAAACTTGTTTTTTTAGGGTTTTAAAATCAGTTACTGCTTTACAAAAACCTAAACATATCTAGTGCCCATTGTCTTTTGTATTCTAATTGCCGTTCCTTCGCCCAGTGCAACATTCGAGTCTCTGTGTGGTGATTGTGTTGACGTCTACTTGGCCGGCTGTTGTTATTGCTGCTAATCCAGATCAGTGACCAGTTCCACTTAGTAAATACAATGCAACAGTGGGTGCTTTTGCGTATGCTCCACCGGCAGTACAAAATACCTCCAAAGCCACCAGAACCACTGGTGGTTCTAGCACCACCCTTTTCCCATTCGACAGCCAAGACGTTAATTAATTATGCGACTTCGGCTTAATTACAGACGCAGTACTCCCAATCACACCCTTTTGCCCCCTTGGCACATTTCATTCTCAATGGGAAATTAAGTTGAATCATTTGAAGTTTTTGTCTGGCTGTCCAGCTTTTTTACTTCAATTTCATTTGTTTTGTGTTATTTTTTTTCATTTTATTTGCAATACTTTAGCGCAGCGTTCTCGAGTACAAAATGAAAGTTGTTTTTAGAAGTTGTTTCTGGTTTATGGTTCTGATTTAGCCGAGATCTCTGTGGCTGGCACCACTTGGCTCTTGGCTTGGTATTTTGGCCAACTGACGTCATAGCCAGTCCACCACTTATTGGTATACAATTTTGAATTTTTGTTCACTTATTTATTTCTATATGCAGGCCATGCAATTTATATGCATGGCCTGACTTCTCTCTCTATGCGTTGTACATTTTTTTTCTCCAGCATTTTTTAATAACATTTTCAAATGCCATGGCATTTATTACCATACTTTGCCTTTTTTTTGCGCTTACTCTTTTATAACTCTATAAAGCGCAATCAGAAATATTTATATAGCAGGCGGCAGCTGGCAAAAAAACACGTTAACTATGCCATTGCTTAGATACTTAGATACAGGCACTTATAAAGTCGTAACAATGGCAACAACTCAATTGTGAATGAAACTGATACAGTTGTAATGGCTGTGACAAAGGTGTGGAACTCAGTTGCTAAATCAGTGGTATTGGTTCCGGAGTATTGTGAGGATATTTTGGGACATGTGATAAGATGAATTATACTAGGTAAAGAGAATTTAAGTCCTAGCTAAATTAAAAGTATTTAGTTGTTGTCCATGTTTATAGCTTATATTATATTATATTATAGAATAAAATGCATTCTTTTTTGCTTTTTCAACTACAATCACTATTTTTCAACAATTTAAACAGATTTTGTAAACCAATTTTCATTTTATTATTATTTGCTTGCAATTAATTTCAGATGTGCGACGTTAATCTTTATTGCATTTTATTCACGGATTTCCAGTCGCCACTTGAGCATAATTATTATGCAATATTCCACAGAAGTCCTTTGTTTCAACCCCTTTCGCTAATTAGCAACGAACATCATCCGCACGAACAAAAAATGCAATCAATGAAGAAAATGCATGAACACTTGAGTGAGAAAGCAGGGAGCCAGAAGCCAGCAGTCAGGACGAAAAAAGGAAAAAAGTGAAGAAAAAACCCTTGAACAAATAAATGCAAGCGAGGTCTCTATACAGACGGGGCTAAATGAAGTGTAGGCTCAAGTAAAATGAAAATAAAAATTGCAGCAATGGAAAAAAAGGAGATGAGAGATGGAAAGCCAACAAAAAGGATAACTCGTGATGGGGCTCGGCTGGATTCTGAGGTGCACTTGAAAGTGGAATTTATGCTTCATGCATGATACATCATCATCGTCATCACTCCACTGGCATTTTGGTAATGGAATCGTACGCACAGCTTCCAGAACTCTAGAACACCAGAGCTCCGTCCTCATTGTGCTCGTCATTGTCGTTTGCCGTTGTCCTCGTACTCGTCCTCGTCCTTCTGATGATTGTCGTGATATAACCCATCCAGGATGGCTGACTGAGGGGCCATAAGTGTTGCTACGTGCTCAAAAGCGTTTCATATTAATACGAAAACGAATACGTATACGTATTCGTATACCACCAGCATGCCATATTCCACATCCCATGTTCTATGGCGGCTGTGTAAGCAATCAAGTCATGTGATCCCTCTATTTGAGCGAGAGGGTAGAAAGTGACTTCACTACACATGCTCCCCATTCCCCATGGTTCAAATTCATATTCACATCCACAATCCTGTCAACGGCAGGACATCATCTTGGCCAGGCTGGCATTCATTGCATATTCATATGCTCGCCAAGTTTGTTGACTTTTCATTTTGCCTGGCGCTGAATTGTTTACTTTTAGCGCTTGGCGTGCTCAAAACAAAACGCCATTCGTCGGCATCCACGGCGTATGAATAATTTAGTGAGTCATTAAAACTCAGCTGCAAACGTCATCGCATCTCAGTCGCAGTCTCAGTCACAGCAGCAGTCCCATCATTCTTCGCCTTGTTATGACACTTTTCACTTTTCGCCAGCTTTGCAATAATATATGGCTAACATCTGACTTGCCTTTCCCCTTTTTTTTCTGGCCGAAACACACTCAACTATTTTCCCTAATTGCATATAAGGTGTCTGCCCATAAATAAATTAAATTTTGATTTTAAAACTAATGAGCTAAATTAAAAATTAAATCATACAAAAACAGTTAATTGCCAATAATATTTGGTAACATAAGAAAGTGAATTATTATTTTATACTTATCAAATACTAACCCAATTCCTGTTTTTTTAAGCTTATAATATACATAATACATTGTGAATTTAATCTTATTACTTTTAACTTTTTACTTTTAAAAAGTTTTTAAATAAATTATTCAACAAAATTTGAATATGTTTAATTTGGTCATTTAGAAATGATAAATTTTGCAAAATCCTAAAAAAATTTGCTTGGAAATTTTGGTTTTATTTTGATTAAAATGGATTTCTTGTGTTAGCGATTTAAATCAGATATCTGAATACAGAAGAAGTATGTTCTTCTTCACAGCCTTCTGGACTAGAACAAATCCATAAATCCGCTCCTTGTTGAGCTCTCAATATTGCAAATCTTCGTGCGAGTATTTAAAATTCCCTTGCAGACCTGGCTATCAAAATCCAACCTGTCTACCGCCTCATACTCTTTTTTATTACCCACACCCCATGGAGGTTACCTAAGTCAGCACAAATTGCTGCTATAGCCAGACGATGACTACGACTACGACTACGTGATGATGATGATGAGGACAAGGCAAGGTGTTGCTTTTGTTAGAAAATTTCATTATTTTGGCTTAAGCCGACACACTCACATACACACTCCTCTGGGATATTTATGTGCCAGGTATTCGTATATATGCACACATGCCATTTATAGCCAGGGATTAAAAGTCAAATCCTTTTGTTTAAGTGCCAAAATTAATTTTCATTTGACATGCAATGGGCCACAGAAAACATGTTTTCCGTCTGGGCTTGGCCAAGTCATGTGGCCTCGGCCTCCCATCTTTTATCCTCATCTTGGGTGGAGTTTTTCGGCAGACGATGGCGTATCTTCACTTTAAAAATATAAATTCAACTGCAGCCGGAGCTCCGCCAATGTAATTGGCAATAAATGCTGGTTGAATGCAAAAATCTCACCAATCCATTGATTGCGCTTAATTGAGTTGGCCATAAACGGTCGTCCAAATATAATCAAATACCAATTTAAATTAACTCAACAGCAATTTAAGCCGGCAAAAAATTTCAACTAACCGACAGCATCAACAACGGCTAAACGCGAAAAAATTAAATTAGTGCAAAAATGTAAACATGTTGTCGAAGGCAGGGGAGGATTGGGAGGCTGGAGGCTGGAGAGGCACGCGGACATGTAAATGACGCCCGGCACCAGCCTCAAACATGTTAACCGCATGTAAACTGGGTCCAAACCCCGTAAACTGGGTCCAAACTTCGGAACCGGGGAGTGACCGGTGCGGATTGAGGGGTCCAATTGAGCGTAGGCATTTTAACGATCGGCGGCCAACTGAATCTGAATCCGAATCCGGCCAATTTGCCAGTGTCTTTGAACGGATTATTGGGGAGAAGCTCGATTGGCGGCGGCAGGAAAAAACAACTTGGACACTTTAAGTGGTCCAGCGACAGAGGAAACATTCTATTATTTTGTGTCGTGAATATCATAAGCTTTTCTTTCTCTTTAAGTGGTTTCATGTAAAGTACCGGCCAATCAATTACGGACAAAAAGTCTGTACTAAAAAACTATGTAAATCAATATGATATATAAATATAAAAATGTATCTAATTCTAAGATTAATTTCTTGATTTCTTGATTTCTTTCTTAATTAAAGCTCTTATATTAATACAACTGTTACCCTATATAAAAAAAACATAAAATTTAATCAACTATAAGAATCTAATTGAAATCAAACTTAAAAATGAAAAATGTGGCAGTCCCCATTCGGCTTATGTATAAATCTGTCCAGTTGATTTAAGAAATTTGTTTTTTTTTTTTTTTGTTTTTTTGCAGATCTATAACTTTACTGTAACCATTTTATTTTTCTTGATCCTTGTTATTAAAGCTAAGACCCATCAAATTCCTTTCCTTTAGGCAATCCCAAGCCCGTATTTAATTTTTTGTTTATACCCTAAGCTTACACACTCGATCGATTACCACATTTGAGATGAGATGAGCTGAGTTGAGTGGAGGAGCTCTGAGGAAATTGAGGTTGAGGCCATGTCAGAATTTTGCGGTTGGGCCCCAATAGGCCCCCATATCCCCGCCACCCCTTTTCCCGGGAACCTGGAAAAGTATCGCATTTCAATGGAACATTGTTGATGGCAAATGCATGTTAGTTCCATGGAATTATGATATTTTCTGGGAAATTCGAAACGATTTTAATTGGCGCCTACTCTCCAGCCGCCCACTCTATAAACTTCAGAACATGCACGTAATTTGATGCTAAATTGAATTTGAAATTTTATACATAAATGTGTTGTTGTCCGGCCCCTCAATGAAAAAGCAGTTAATTTTTGTTTCTCTTTTAACGTAAAAATTTATTTTCCCCATACAGTGGACAATGGAAAAGGGCAACAATGTTGACAATATTGAGTGTTGACATATTTAAAAAAAATACCTTTTATATTAACATTGTGATAACTACTTTGTTAAAATGGCAGGAGTTTTTAGTGACAACCATGATTGTTAATTTAGGTTATAATTTAACAAGCCATTTCTTTACTTTTTCTCTTAGCAATGTTAGCAATCTTTCCGTTTTTTGCGTGTTCACTGTTTCGATATAAATATTTTTTTTTGGGTTACCGCTAGACGATGCCTCCTAAAAATTGTGAGAAAGAGAGGAAAGTCGTGCCTAAAAACTTGGCAGACAGGAAGCCAAAGTTTTTTGTTACCTGACTGACTTCTGATACGCCAGGCGGCGACTAACGGCAAAACATATTTTTGTTTACCCTTCGAACTGGCGGGATTAGCCTCGGCGACCCACCAAAAACCTGGATCCACTGGGGGCCATCACCGCACTCTTATCGCCTCAAATTAATCAGCTTAATCCGTCGAAAACTTGGCTAGTTGAATGGAGTCGAACCCCTCACCCACGGAAAGATTTTGGCTAACCAGAGATAAGCGGTTCTTGTATGTGCAACATGCAACGTTAACATGTTACCTGCCCCCAAAGTACAAGTAATCATTGTTGCAGGTGGGTTAGGTTTGGTTTGGTTTGGTTTGCGTTGGTTTGAGAAGTACTCTGTTTTCGTGTGTTTCCAGTGCCTGGATTAATGCTCACTGCCAGAGGGTGTAATGCATATAATCTAATAAGCAGGTGAACTCTAGCCAAAAGGGTTGATGGCTGCCAATCTGATGGTGTGGGGAAAGGCAGCTGTACTAACGGTAAAGTTGCATTAGAACACTGCATAAATAACCAGTCAAAGAACACAGACTAATTTAGTGGAAACTGGCAGAGTGGGATCTCAAATTAACTTGGCTAAAATCAACAGAACTAATGTATCTTAATGGTGCTTCGGGGGTAATCAAATGAAATAAAACTGGGGTTGAAATACGCTGAGTTTATTATATTATATAAAATTATAAAATGCATTTTTACACTTTATGTTTAGCTTATAACCTAATGAGAGTAAACTTGGCTTAAAATCTTATGGGTTAACAATATGTTTTTAATTACAAATTCCATTTTACGTATGACCAAAATATAGAAATTGCATAGCAATGAAGGTACAAATATTTAGTATTTAAAACAGCAATAAAGTACGGTTTTTATAATTACCAGTATACAAACTGTAACTTTATTATCAAATATCAATTTATTTTTTAAATATTATATAAACACTCTGCGTGATATGCTTCAAACCATTGTCTGTCTCCATTTATTGTGAAAATCAAATTAGAGGCCGACAAAGTTTCGTTCAAACATTTTCCACAAAATGCATTTTACGTTTTCCGTCCAAACCAATTCAACGAAATGGGAGGCAGTCGTCGTCTGTGGCTCGTCCATTCAATTGTTGCCACATTCAGAGGCAGATCCACTGTCACTCCACTTTGAAAAAGGCAAAACCCAACCACCCAGTGTCCCAATGCCCAGTGTCCAACTGACCATTAGGCTAACCAATCGGGCGGACAAACACTCACATATCGGATTGAATCGGCTGTGAAACTACTCAGCATAATGGGCCATGGAGTGCCATTCAGACGCACCCGGGCCGTTGGACAATAAACAAAACATTAAACTAATAGCGGAAGAGTGAGCGGACGAACACTGGGACAGTTGGCCATTATTATGTTCTCCAACTTTTTGTATTATTTTAAACAAGTAACGGCAGTCATTGAACGATTCCCCTCAGAATCTCTGTGTGTGTGTGTTTGTGGGACAGGGGCAACCACAGGGGCAGCCACAGAATACTCCTGAACCTCCGATTCAAAGGACTGGCCAAAACAGTGCTGGCCAAGCCGTCAACAGCCGACAGCCGCCTCATCAATAGAGGCAAAATAAATAATGCAAACGGCAATTTGAGCCTGCTATCTGCTCTCTGCTCCCTAGCCACAGACAGTGGGCACTAGACTACGGCCAACGGACATCGGACATCGGACATCAGACACCGGACGAGGACGATGATGTTGATGAGGAAGATCACAATCCCAATCCTGCTGTTGGTTGGCGGACACAGCAGCAGTTATATCGTACAGTGAGGAAAAAGAATGATAGCAAGTACATCATAAAATATTGTGAATAAAAACACGTTACTCGTTAACCAATTACGAAATAATAATAATAATAATAATAATAATAATATTAATAATAAGCCCTCTGAAAATATTCGTACTTTGGGTGGCGCCATCTGCCGGAATATTTGCAACCATGCTCATAACTTATAAAATAACGATCCCATGACAGACTTTGTGGGTGTGGCCCTATTTTGAAAAAAAACTACATACTGCGTAAATAGAATATGAAATCTCAATTTTTCTCTTAAAAGTCTTGGTTACAGGAAAGTCATAAAATCTTTAAAAAGTGATAGTATGCTGAAAAAAATAACAAAAACCATTTTATATGAATTCTTCATAAAACAACTTTTTCTAACATCATACTTAAATATTGAAATCCCAATAAAACAAGAAATAAGTTTAATAGGAATTTTATTAAGGGCATTTCCAATGGTAATTTAAATTATGGCATTTCCATTACAACTTTATAAAAGTATTCTACAACCAAATCCTGTTACGCTCAGTTAGGCGTACCGTTTCAAAAAATTATTTTTAAATAAAAAAATACTATGTGGTACAAATACTAGACGTTTTCCTTTTTTTTTGAGTGCAGTCAGCCATATTTGCCTGCATCTTTTGAGTCAAAAGGAATGTGTTTCATGAATTTAAAATTGCATACGAAATTGCAAAAAGATTGATATCCAATCTCACGCAAGCCCCATGCAGCAGGTGGGCGGGGATGGGTCTGGGTGGTTCCAGGGGGCGTGAGTCTGCAGGTGGGCAGAAGGACAAGTGGACAGGTGAACTAGTGGACAGGTGAACTGGTGGTGGTGGTGGGGTGCCTGGCAGATGGACTTCTGGACGATGCGACATCGCGACTGGACCAGACGACATTGCATTGACTGGTGCCGTTGGTTGGCCGGCAATCGCCGCGGGCTATTTACTAGCCGGATTGGGTCCGGAATGGCCAATGGTCCCCTGTCCAGCAAAAATAATAGGGAATTGAAAATAAAACAGCAGATGCAGGAGATGCAGGAGCCACTGCAGCACACACAAGCTTATGGCGAATTTAAAATGTATGCCTTCCGTTTGCTCATTTCAAGCATCGGGAAATTGTGATTTGTGACTTAATGTATTTATATAAGTCAATGGCAGTTGGACAGGCTCATCGAGATGGAGAGAGATGGAAAAGAAGCAGCCCGGACAACTTGTACAAACTAATTTTATATGTAAGTGGTGTAAATATCATTTTCTACCCCGCCATCAGGTGCTTGAATGATGCTGCCATTGGCATTAATTTGTAAAGATTTCTTGCCATTTTTCTTGGCTGGCTCTGGCTCCTCTCTTTTTTTGTACATTTCAAATGGACAAATGCCAATATGTTGGCGTTGATGTTGATGCTTGGCGTGTTTGAATGTGATGATTGTGGGAAAATTGCCTGGGCTGGGATGGTTTATAGATGGGTGCAACGGATGCTTGGGTGTGGATTCAAGTTGATTGAAGGTTGTTCTTGGGTGGGGAGAAGAATAAAAGAGGTAAATGGCAGGGATTTACATTGTGGGTTGGTTATTGTAAAGGTTAATTGAATTTAAATGATCTAAAGTGGTTTTCTTTTTTGTTAGTCTAAATATTTAGTAGTATACAAATTAATCTTGAGCTTACAAATTGAATGTTTAACAGATTTATGTCAACTTACAAAAATGCTTTGATCAGAAGGTTCTTTGAAATGTTTTGAGCTTCTAAAATTTCTGTATTCAATAGGATATCGTAACTTATCGTGATATTTAACCGATATTTTCCACTTTGTCTTCATCAATCTGCTAATGTACATTTGCCATCTCACTGCAATCAATTTGGGACCCGTTATAAAACATTTTTCGTGATTTATTCGGCAAAAGCCATCGCCAAGCGCATCCCCGAGACCATCGCGTTTTCAGACTAAGGCTCATCTGCATAATTGTGGCTGGCAGGCATTTCTAATTGATGTCCATACTTGACCACGTCCAGAGTGCAAACAAAACGCAAATCAATCAGCTAACAAGCCAAACCAGAGGCAGTTGTCGACCGGGCCAAGCAAGTAACCTCAAGCCAAAAGCAAACACTATCGCTAAAATTAATCTCACCGCCCGCCCCGCTTTTTCCCCGAAGCATGTGTGTGAGTTTGGCCTACCATATTAATTATGTTTATAATTTGCACAACGGTTAACACGCTCTATTAATTTTCCGTTTGCAGTTCGAGCGACACTGGAAAAAAATAGCTTACTAACACAGCAACATACTTGAAAACATCTCAACAGTCAAGAAGTTTATTCACATATTATCGTATCGGATTCAGAAAAAATATAAATATTTATATAAGTATTGATATATTTTATTTTATAACAATAAACACAAATTAAGAGAATTATTTGACCATGTCAAACAAATTATTTGTTTAAAAACTACACTTAATTAGTTTTCTGTAGCTGAAAAAAAAGTTTCGTTGTTAATAATATTTTAGTTAATCATAATACATATAAACCAAAACAAAAACACATATCAACTATTTTTTGTTAAAGCAAATGCATTTTCTTAAATTTTTCCAATTTTCTTAAAATTTCCTATTAAATGTTGGGAAAATAAATAAGTTATTTATTTGTAATGGACCTAATAATGTAAACCAAAAAAACCCCACTAGACAGAAACTCATATAATATTTCCTCCCAGTGCACGAGTGAAGTTTGCTGCATTTTGATAGCTTTTTTTGTGTTCGCTTGGCAGCATTCTGGCCTCGTGTCCCGGCGATAAGCCTCAGCCGCAATTTACACACTTTATTAACGTATTAACGCATCGATTGCAATAACAATGGCAGGTTTTCCAGCGGAAGTTTGGGGGAAAGTTTTCACCTCCTGTGCGGAGCACGCTTAGCTGCACTTCCTTTTGGCCGATTGTACAGTAATTGCATTGTAATTGCAGAGCTAACGGTGCAAACATGCCACCCCCTCAGCGATCGCTGCTGATGGATGGATCTTAACTATATATATATATATATAAAATATATATATATATATATATTTTTTTTTTGTAATATACACATTTGTTTAATAATATATTGTAATCGCGATTAGGTATGCATTGCCTGCTAGATCTGCCGCGCCATAAATCGCACCCAAATCGGAATATCCAACCTCCCACTGCCGCTTCGTTTCGTTTCGTTTTGTATCTGAACATGCATAATTCATGGCAGATCAAGTTGTTGCTATATCTGCAGCTTTGGCCACACAAAATGCTTGGCAAATATGTGGCGGCCTTCGGGCCAAAAGCTGGCTACCGACAACAACAATTGGCTACTCGCACTCTTTTGTGGCAAGATCAAACCGCATAAACCGATGAACGGAAAAACGGAAAAACGTGGCAAGAACTATGCAAAAAATTATGGCTCGGCTCGGCTCGGCTCATAGAGCACTTTGAATATTGGCCAGAGGATGAACACCATTTCCCATTTTCCCCATCCCTGAGCAGCTCTTGGCCCTGCCATTTAGCCACACTAAAGAGGTTTCAATTACGAACACGGCTACTGCAAACGCCCCGAACGGAACGAGAAAAAAAATAATGGGGGGTGGGGAGGTGCGGAGGTTTGAAATACCAGAAAAAGCTGAGGCCCAAAGCCAAAGAGTTGGCCAGGGAGCTGGTCTAGCTGCACTGAAATTACAGTAATTCCCATCACTTAGAGCGCATATTAATGGCCATCGAACGGCGGATGGCGGAGTAAAGCATTCAATCAGTTTTCCCCCACAAACCCCGTTTTTTTTTGCATATGGCCCCCTGTGGCTGATTCGACTTAAAGTTCATCAACGCTGGGCAGCTAAAGTGCACTGCCCGAAAGCCATCTAATGCCAGGTAAGTCCATTTGGTAAAGACTCCAAAGTACGCTGTACAAGCCCAAATGATTTAACATTAAGAAATATTCAATCAACAGAATATAAAGAACGAGTTTATAGCGAAAATATCCTATCTAATATAATATTTCGATATTTTTGAGAATCACTTTAAGTAAAGAAATTTACTTTTCTTTAAATTATTTAAAACAAAGTCTTGTCATTCATGTTTCTTATCAAACACCATATATTTTTATTTTTTATCAAAGCTCTATCAGTCAAATGATAATTTATTGTATATATAAATTGGTTATTATTAGATCGTAATCTAATCAATCAAAATTCGAAAGAAAGAATAAGATATAAATTCATATGTTAAAATGTTTCTTTCTTTCTTTTTTTTTTTAATTAATTTGGTGGAGCAGCAAAAACTCAATATATGCAAATTTTTTATAAATTTTAAAAGACTTAAAACTTTTATTAAAGTATCTTTTCATACCCAAAGCTAGGATAAAACTTATATCCCTGAATTTTCCATTTTAAAGCTGAATAGATTATTTTTAATGAAAGACAATACATTTATTTATTTTTCTCAGTGCTCGGCTCCTTTCCAGAGTCTGACAAATGAGGAAGGGAATCTGTATAGGGGATATCTATTGATCTCTAATTATGCCAGGGAACGCAATCGAATAAGAAGCACTGGCCGCAGTAAAAAGAAGCAATTTTAATCAATGCCTCTAGCTGCATGGCCAGCATTTTAGCATTTTAGCATGTTGACATGCCACGGCTGTCAACAGCTGACAGTTGCGGCCCGGCCACGAAGCCGCACTCATTATGGCCCGATGACCAACTTGGGCACACGGAATGAGCCCCAATCCGCAACTGCAACTCCAGTCTCTCTCTCCACTGCCAATTGCGATTCGACGGCGCTGTAAATTCCTAGAAAATGTGCGCATTTCATCATCATTTTGAGACATGTGCTCCATTTCGCGTTGCCTTAACTGACTGACATAACTAAGTGAAGATGAATGCGCGAGTCAGCTACACAGAGAAAACATGTACATGAAATGTTATTCTATTTGATGATGTGTGTTTGTAAGGCAAACTAAATTTTCAAAATTGTGTAAGCAAAGTTTATGAAAATATCAATTTGTTTTTGGTTATTTCACAATTACATAGTATTGTATAGTGCACCCACCTACTACTGTTTAAAAAAACGAATACATCAAAAAAACTATATTATTTACACATCGAAAAGTTGAAATTATTGTATATTTATTTTTAGCCTGCGAGTGCCAAATTTTAAATTGAACTTTTTTTCTGTGTATCCAACAGCAGCAACTAGCAACATCCCAGCAGCAACCTGCAACAACATCCAACTGACGAACGGCAGCAACATCCACAGATATCAATCATATTTGAGATGCAACTGGCGAGCGGAGACCAGGATGGAATCGGAACTCCGGCCATGGCCGTGCCTTACTGTCTGGCCCGGTCCGCTCCATAATTATATTATGTGGCATGAATTATTAGACCATATTGGAGCGGCTCTAATGCGTTTCTCGGAAACGTACGAGCCAGGCCCATACAACCATACGAGCAGCCTGAAAATGATATTGCCTTAATGATGGTAATGACTGGCACTCTCCTTTGCCCCCAAATCCCGCGTAACTTCACCATCTGGCCAAAACCGTTTTGGTTTGCGCCGTGTTGCGCCCAAAATTGGTCAATGTAACGTTAATTAAATCAAAGTCTGCTGGCCCGGCCAAAGCCAAAACGCAGCCTGACAAATAGATACAAATGGTTATTGGCACGTACGTGTCGTTTGCCATTAGACACTCACTCTTTCGATCCCAAAAAATAAAAAAAATAAAGCCTAGTAAAACTTCTGCTTGGTAGGACAGTGGGCGTGGCACACGTTTCTAAAGTTATCGATAGGGCATGTATTTTACTTATCTTATCCAGCAATATCTTACTTAAACTTAAAATACTAATGCTGTTAAAATATTCTTGATCCTGAAACAATTTATTCTATTTTGATTTTTTACCTTTACTTTTATTGAATTAATTAATTTATGGTATTTAATTTGAAGATTTTCTAAGTGCTTCACATTTTCAAAAATTAAGTTTTAACACATTTTATCACTTTAGTAAATCTTTTTTTTAAACAAAGTTGAGTTGTAGTAGTAAATATGAATTTCAATGTAATAACTTTGACTTCTCCCCCAATTTTAGCTTTAAATTTTCAGTTGGTCGTGGGCTGTTACCCCTTTCCGTGCCACGCCTCTGCATAATTAGACGCGTGCTGTAATTATGCATTTACATACGGCTGAGAGTGCGTGAGTGTGGGCTTTTTTGTGGGCGTGGCCCGATGGTGTTGCGTATTTAGCCCTCGACTGTTGACGATGCAAGGCGATAGAGCAGCAATAGCCGCAACCGAAGGCAAAGCCAAAGCAATCAAAGACGCATGAGCGATGAGCGGTGCAAACAGTTGCAACACTGCACGCCAAATGGCATTATAATTATAGTGAGGGGGCTACGGGGAGTCCTATAATTATGGCCAGCGGTGTGAAGACGGCAGCCAGAGGTGCAAGAGTCGTGTGGCAAATGGGAAAATAACAGCTCAGGTTGCATCCTCGTTAGTATCGAGGAGGATAAGCCTGCAGCCGAATAAGTGGTAAATACAGCTAGCCAGGTGAAATAGGGAACTAGAAAACATTGTTTTGATGCAGAAGGCTTTAAATATGAAATCATGTATTTTATTTATTTTTTTCAAGTTTTTAATTAAATAGACAAAGCGATTGAAACATAGTTTTGGTGTTGTTAAGATTCTGTGTAGTATATTCCACGCATAAATCTGTTGACACTTTACAAATATTTTGTGAAAAACAAGTAATCATTAAAACTACAGTAAAGTATCAGAAATTTATGATACAATTATTCATACATTTAAAAATGTATATTAAAATTAAAAGTATATAGCTTAATCTAAGCTAAAGCCTAAGGATGTCAATGAAAATTATGGAAATAAACATCAAAATACTTTATATTTTAAAGCCAACACAAATTGCGAACAGGATTCATTTATATACTTTCATTTACTTGGTACAATTACTATTTTACTTTCAGCTTTAAAATAATAAATATTTTAATTGCCTCTCTACCCCAGCAAGTTTTCAATAAATCCAGGGAAATGTTTGCCAAGTTGCCGACATAAATCATGCTCAGCCTTCGTTTTCACCTGTCCATCTGTCTGCCCGCCTATCTTGTTCCCTCTTTAAATCTCTGGCCAAGGCAAATATTTATAAAATCCAACAATGCATTATCAAGCGGAAGTGCAATTATTCAACGTGCAACATTTTGCGGCAACTGCTAGCTTGCAGCGCTGCGGCAATGTAGTTGCTGCTGCTGCTGTTGCTACTGCGTACCAAACCAGCAATTTCTAGCAGTAGCAACAGCAACATGAGGCAAAGGCTCTAATTAGTTTTTGCAATTTCCACGCGTTCCACCGCCTGTCGCTACTTAGTGTCAGAGCAACAGTTGACCCCTCTGCAACCCCAACCCCCCCCCCCCCTTTTTACCCCTTTTACCCCTTTTTACCCCTTTTTGGTCATCGACTCTAGACAAATATGCAATTAGCAGTAACTCAGCAGCCTTTGTTTTCGCCTCGCTTTTCCCCACTTTTTTGTATCGATGGAAATGATAGAAAAGCAGCAGCAGTAGCTGCAGCCACGAGAATCCAGCATACTTGCCGCAATCAGGCTGCCACTTTGCCACTTTACTGATTTGGTATTTGGCATTCGAGCGAGCCACTCTTTGATTGCCGGTTACCAAAAGTGCCGGGCAAATATTTAGCCATATAATTTGTGGGGCGTACACTGAACTCCCCGTCAAGTCAACGAACGGACGGAGCGCTCCTGCACTAAGAGGAAATAATTTTTATGAATTTTAATTTCGCCATTGTCTTGTTTGCGAAAAAATTATTGCCATATTTTCAGAACTTGAAATAATTGGTTGTTAATAAAATATGATATTTTTTTTTATAAAAGGTTATGTACACTTTCAAAACCACTCTTTAAGCTAAGCAAAATTCTTATGATTATGAATTTTTAAAATTTGTATTTTTAATAGTTATTAATAGTTAATATATATATTTTTTTGGTAATAAAAGATTCAAAATCGTATTAGTTATAAATAAATGATATATAAGTTAATTTATAAAATTATTTCTAATAAAAAACAAGCCTTAGGTACAAAACTGAAAGTGCATGTTTATATTTCAAAATGATTTTAATAAAAATAATTGAGATAATAAATATGGTAGTATGCCGAAAACCTTACATTTTCTTTTTGAATCATATGCAATAAATATTATTATTTAGAGTGTGTTACTTATTAAATATTCTTCAAAGAAGAAAATAATTCCTGTTACTTACAAAGGTGTTCTGAAGTATTTTTATAGTGAATTCTCCTGGCAAACTACTCGAATGTAACTCACAACAATAGGAGTTCGACTGAGGCAGTCACTGCGGCGAAGGTGCGTTTGCATTTCTAATGAACATGCTACGCACTTCCGCTCGCCACAATGAATGATGGGAAGCCCAGCCCCATTTCCATTCCCATTCCCGTTTCCAATCCAAGCCTCGCCCTTACTACATCATATTTTGCAATGCCATAATTTCTGTGCCGAGCTCAACCGCCCCTCCACGAAATTGCATTTGGTTATGCGTGGTTAAGCACATATATCTACCCTATATTCCGGCGGTAACCACCCATTCTACATCCCCATCTTTCGAGCCACATTTCCCAAGGCATACATCTTGCCTTAATATTTCACAATCATTTTCGAAGCTCCCAATACGATAAATCATCGGCATAATTGAAGCAACAGCTACCAATGAAATTCGGGTCCACCCTCATACACAAATTAATAAGTCTTAATGGCTTGGAAGTCGAGCATGTTTGCGATTACAGCTGCAATTTACAAATTAGTGCCACATGGGGCAATAGTTTTTCTGGAGGGGTGAGGGGCCAGCAATTAGGCTCCCTCTCAACTGCTTGTCGTTGACCTTCCCACCCCCCTCGCCCACCGACGATGTGACCCCTTTCAGCGCCCCCCATCAAATGGGTTAGGGTATCTCCAGGGATCGGATCTGTTAAGACACTCAAATGGCCCGATAATAAACCGGGTAAAATAGTCATTTCAAGTCATTTGGATGCACTAAGAAAATAAGTAGCGACTTTTGATTTATAAATTTTAGTTCATAAATTTAATATGGTAATTTTACATTTAAACATAATTTGCATTTTAACTACTTAGTAGTCACCAATAAACAGGATAAATCCAAATTGGTATTTAAAAGCTTAATATATTATTTCTTAGATTTGTATCGATCTTTAACACATTTATATTTAAATGTAAATTACACACATAATGGTTACTTCGGAAATATTGAAAAATGTATTTTTAATTAATACTTTTTAAGTATGCTCGGTAAACTAATGATGTTTTATTTCTCACGATCAAAACTGAAATTTGGAGTACTTATCATTTTCAAATGTGACTCCTGAATCACTATAATCCAGATGACATCACAGTGCATATGTAAAGTATCTGATAAAGAGTATTTTGCTGTTTGTTTTGGGCAAACACGAAATGTTCTCAGTCGTAAAAACGGAGTCGAGCTCACTCAAAAAACACATTCGAGTTGCCAACAGATAACAGGCAAGCTCAGCCGACACATGAGAGGGGCTGCTGTAAAATGCTTTCAACACTTTCATAAAATATTTTTACACATTGTCATTGGCCGTGGAAGCCGGGCGAACATTACAATAATTTTTTAATAGCTCATAAAATGCTACAGTTTAAAATAGACAACGTCAGAGCGGCAGAAAAAAAAAGCAATTTGTACTAGTAATTCATTTGCCTGCTGGGATTCGACCCGCGTTTTTTTTTTTCCGAAGGCTTACAACTTTCTTGAACAGCTTCTTGTGGGTGTTTGTGCGCGATAATGCTGCTGCTGTTTTAATTGCAGGTTCAGTAACCTTTTAGCGACCTAAGGTCGCTGGTCGGTCAGTTGGCATTGTAGTGGTTATGGCCCAAGTAGAAGCCAACCCCCATCAGGCCAAGCGAAACATGCGAAATCCCAAACGAAAGTCAGGGAGTAATGTAGGGAGCAATGTTGCTGGTGTGCCGTTGGTGTTGCTGCTGGTATTGCTGTGCTGTGCTGCTGTTGCTGTTGCTGGCGTTGCTGTTGCCGCTGACCAACGGGCCGCGTCTAATGCGGAATGTCAAATGTCAAAATATATGGTGAAAATGTGTCAACTTTCTTATCTGATTTGGTCACGCTGCTACTTTATAACGCCAAATGTATAGAGTTGTTGCTGTGCGTGCTTCAGCGCACATTTTGGGGTGGGGCGTTGGCGGTCGAGACCTGTTTAGAATTCAATTTTCATACAAACGAACCCCTGTCCCATTCCCATTCCCATTTCCACTCCCATACCTTTTAACTATATACATATATTGCAGGTAGCCAGTCTTTTCGACACAAACGCGCATTGGGTTAATAACAAAAAAATACAGAAAAAAACGAAAAAGAACCTAAATGGAAAAATGGAAAAGCTAAAGGTTTTTCCTACCGACATTATCGGCTATCTGCAAACTAGAATATTTCTTGTTAATTTTTGCTGCCGGAGTGAAGGAACTGCAATTATACGGAGCGAATTAACCCATTAAGAAACTTAAAAGCCGAGTAATTATTTAATGATCTGCCGAAGGCTTTTACCCAAAAAGCATTCGCCAAATTATGTGGTACCCGAGCTGCAACTGCAACCTCGTAGATAAAGTATCTGGGGCCACAGTTCAAGTCACTTGGCCATGCGCAACACGCGTCGCAGCCAAGTCTTTAAAACCGAAACGGGAGGCACGTCAAAAGGCGACCTAAATGAACTTTGCTTTGACCCCAAAAACGTTTGACAAACTCTGCAGCAGCAGCAGCAGCAGCAGCAGTTGCAGTAAATGCGACAGCAGTAGCAGCAGCAACTGCAACAGCCTCTGCAGCGAAAAAATCCAGCCGAGATCGCCTGCATCTGCAGCTGACAAGAAGTCGCCGAGCTGCGAGCTACTTTGGCTGAAATGATGTGAACCAGTTAAAGTGGATCTGCTCAAAGAAATAGAAACAGGAAGAAAAAGGTTGGAAAAAACAGAAACTACAAACTGAACCGCTAAATGCACTGAGATGAAACCGCTGCAAGAAAATAATATCAACTCTTGCTCTAGATGTTTTGGAATTAAGATAAGCAAAAGTATTTTTATAATTTAAACAGTTATGCACTGAGATAGAAATGCTGCCATTAAATAAACAAAAATTATTTATAAAAGTTTAATAATTCGTAACAAAATTAAAATGGTGGCTTTTGATAAAAATATATTTACAAACAAATAATCAATTAATTTAAATGTAGAAGAAAAAGATTAAAGTAATTTGTATTGGAATTAAAACTGGAAATATTGTAATAGCTATGCATTAGTTTTAGTACAGCAATATTAATACTTATTGTTTGTATATTTGTAGTTTTCTGTCTTGTCAATATTCTTACTATTTTCAGTTAGTAGTGAGTAAAAATAGAGTTTAAGATTTATAATGAGTCACATTAAAGTTTTAACTGTGAAAAAAATAGCATATGCTTACTCTTTATACTCTCTATATTTTTGTTACTATTTTTCTTTCCTGGTGTTTATTTTTCGTAGTGCATTTAGCTAGACGGACAAGAGTCGAAACGACCATTTAAAGTATATTTTATCATTCATTCAGCTGCATCTGACTCGGACCAGCTCATTATCATACAATGACATTTTCCTCTGGCAAACTGTAAACTTCAGACTGCCATTTGTTGCTGCTGTTTGCGGCAGCAACTAAATTCCTTTTCGACTCGTTTCCTAGTTGGTTTCGTTTTGACTGCTTTTAAGTATCTCTCCCGGCAGAGCAACTAAAATTTTGTATGCATCTGATGGACAGCAAACACAACATCGGTAACGTAACAAACGGGGCCAAGCAAAAGATCAGCGGTTCGCTACTTATAAAATGGGCATAGATATCCATATGTGTGTCGCTGGATTGGGAGCCTATCGAGGGGCCTTCTTGAACCCTTTGCATTGGCACGTAAGTAGCCGCAACAATCGCATACAGATCGGGCCACAAATCGATTGTCATGTTGCAAATGCAGTTGCAGGCGGCGAACCTCCATTAAAATTGCAGCGGCCAATGAGAGTAGCTTTTCTTGCGAAAATTTGTGCCCTACATAATAATAATAATTAAAATATTTGTTGTATTAACAACAAATTTTTACTTCTTCTCTTTATTGAATAGACAAATTTAAAATTAAAAAATGAATCAGAAAATTTGAAAAGCAAAGAAGTTTAAAAATTTCAATTTCAAGTATTTATCTGATTGATTATGAGAAGAGTTACTATTTTTTATTTTTACTTAATCAAAAATGTTCAAAAATTATAAAAAATAATGACATAACATAAAGATCCATTTTTTTATATTTTAAAAATGCTATTAGATGGTCCATTTTATGTATAGATAGTTTTTGATGCATAAACTATGTATTTTTGGATAAACGTAGCAACGAATATTATTTGAATAAACTGTTTATTTTAATTTTTCAGGCCATAGACCAATTAATTTTCCCTCATTTTTTAATTTAAGGGTATTTTCTGTTCTTGAAATTCCCGTAAACTGTCCCATTGCGCTTAACAAATGATCAACACAGTTACCGAACTAAGCAAAACTGAGCTGCTCAGCCCGGTGGCTGCTTCAGCCTTACAAGCGACAACTGTTGCTACTGCAACAAATGCTGCACAACAGCAAATGCAATAGCAATCGCAGTACGTGTGCAATATGCCCGTTACTGCAGTTTGTAGTGGCTGCCGTTGCCGTTGCAGTTGCAGTTGCAATCGCTTTCCCAGCGTCGCATTGTCGCTTCTTTTTTATTTTTGCCTTCGCCTTCGCTTAAGTAGTTCGTGAGTGGAATAACTTTCAATTGAATTGTTAAGTAAACATTGTGTGTCTCGGACACACCCCATCATCGCAGCCGTGGCCTTTTGTCTTCGACTTCATAGACCCGGGGAACTTAAGAAACCTGCGAGATGCCACCGCATCGTGCTGGGGCAAACATTTTAAGGATTGTCCCTGCGCTCCTCAGCCGGCAATCGTTTAATTGTCATGCATTTGGTGCATTTTTCTCCGATTGAGTTCTGGATTGGATTGGGATTGAGACTGCGATTGGGACTCGCATTGGCCCGCATGAAAGTTGTGCGTGAAACTTAATACGGACTCGGACAATTTTGATAAGCATAAAATGCAAAACCTGCTGCATAAATATCGAATTTCACAGCCGCCGTACCGACAGAAAAATCCCCCCATCGAACGCCATCCAAAGATTGTCAATTGAACGCAGCCAGTTGCATAAACATGGCAAAGAAATTGTCATGATCAAAATGTGATATTAAACGTGGCGGCTTGCCACAGAGCCAAAGCCAAAGTGGCGGTCTTTACACTTAAATAAATCTAAATTTAGACCCTAAAAGAGCAGTTATCCTACTTAATAAACCTTAATTTTAACAGAAACAAATTTTTAAGTTATGAATAAATATTAAACTTCACAAAAAAAAGCACCTGGGCTAAAAATTCATTTTTAAACTATACTTTAAAACTGCTTAATAAATAAATAAAATAGATTACTGAGGTTTTAATTCATTTAGAATAGATTGAAAAAGAAATATAAGTGCAGAACTTTGTTTTATAAAAACTTAAAACAAAAACCTAAAAAAAAAAGAATACAAAGTTAAAGTAAATTGAAATGCAAAGTATAATTACCAATTAAGTTTACAATTTCTTAATATTCTTTTCAAAGTGCATTTTCTGTTATGTTTGGATTTTCTATTTGATTTTATTTCCCTAGAAACGATCGTAGACGGACTTGCACTGGGAATTGCTGCTGTCGCTGTCAATGTTGCTGTTGCTGTTGCTATTGCCGATGCTGTTGTGATTGTCCACTGGCTCGGGCTCGTCGCATAAATAGCAATTTTCTGGCATTTCATTTGACATTTAATTGAGATCGTAAAATTTTGTAAAGCTTTTCCCCGGACATTAAGTGTGGCCGGCTAATGTGAGATCTTTTGCTGCTTATCAGCGAGCGACAATAACAAATTTGACTGGTTTGCTCGGGGTAACTGGTAACCGGTACTGGGAGCTCTGTCTTATTTTTTCGCCTTTTAGCTGGCATGCCAATCCAATCTTTTCGCCCCATTAGGGCGCCTCCCGGTCAACGTTTTCAATATTAAACGGCTGTCAGACGATCGGCTGGATGCAGCAAACTAAGTGGCCCACAGTAGCGACCACGCAGCGGCAATATTAGCGGCAGCAGCAACAGCAAAAGCAACAGCAACATCAGCAACAGCAATCGATGTTGCTGCCGTGCTCGTTCTTGACTGGCCGCTGACTTTGCCCACACATTCGTGCCAAAAGGCAGGGGCATAAACGTTTTGTTGTTTTTAATAGAGCCAAGCGATTACAGGCAGCAAAAGCAACAGCAACAGCAGCAGCAACAACAATTGCTGCTCGAACGACGCGACGAGCGACGAACGCGTAATCAATAAATCTAAAAATAATTCCACCAATACATGTCAAAGCCGTAATAGGGAAACCATAAATTTTTTTTGTTCTGTCCAGCAAAATGTCTAAGGCACGGTAGCAACTCTTGTTGCATGTTGCTGCCATGCGGCAATGGACGACGGCTGCAAGCCATTAGCAATTGTTGTTGCTACGTATTGGCAATAAGTAACGCTGATTTGGCAGTTAAATGCCGCGCAATTGTTGTGGGCAGCCGGATATGCAACGGCAGCAACAGCAACCGCTACAGCAGCAGCAGCAGCAGCAACAGCAGCAACATGTTGCCCGCAGCCGAATCTGTTGCATGTGACACTAATATCCGGGCTATGGCAGCGAGGCCAGTCATAATGAGCAGCAGTTGTTGGTGTCTATCTATCTATAATAAGTTCGTTCCCAACTACAGATCCGATCACTTCCTCTGCGATTGCTGGTAACCATTATTACTATTACAGCAGCAGCATGTGCAACATGTGCTCTGTGTTTATTTATCATGGTGCGGAGCAACACGAATCTAGTTGCAACCCTCGCTGCAACGAACATTGCAATGATTCACTTATCAGTCCGAGGTTGGCAGCAATATCTGGCCCTTCCCGGCAGCAACATCAGCGCCACCAACAACAACATGTGTCCCCTAGCAGCATAAGCTTTAACTAGCCCCTAGCTCAGCTTAGTTCTTAACTCCCTCAGAAATCTCTGAGTACGCTGGGGAAAAAATGAAGTGTTAATACAAATTAAAGGAAATACAAATTTAGAAGAATTTGTAGAATTAAAAGAAATACAATTTTTTTAAACAAATATTATCATATTGTAAAAAATAAAAAATGATTGTATTACTCCATTCGGTATTCGCAAATAAATTCAGTTTTTTCAATACTAAGCTTCTTACTCACTTATAGTTAAGATCTACTTACTTAGAGTAGATTTGAATTTCTTTAAGTGTATGCTCCGGCACATGTGGCTGCCGCTGCAACGGCAGCAACAATCATTTGTCCCTTTGTTTGTCCTTTAACAACTGCTCCACATAGTCCACCCAGGGCATCGCTTGGCTGTCTTCTGGCATGGCAGTTGCAGCACAATGACATTATTGGCAACTCCTATAGCAGTCCTACCAACCAGCCAGCATTCTCCGATCCCGAAGTTGGACAGTGGTCAGTGCACTGACAAAAACGAATGGGAGACAAAACATATAGACTAAATATATGCCCAATAACTTTTTACTTCTCAATTGCAAATGTTAACGTGTTATGTAAGGAATCAAATTTATAATATATTTTACAATACAATGTTTCTTACAGTTTTATTTAGAATTTTATCATAACCAGTCTTTTCTTTTGAATTAGCTTTTGAAGTGACAGTTAATATTATACATTATACACATATGTTATAATTGGTTTAATTTTTTAACAAACTAATACATGAATGATTTTCATAACCCTTTTAATTTGTATGGTTTCTTAAGAAATTGACATTAAAAAAACAAGTAGTCAATACTACTAGTTCCTATAATTTTTTTCTTGTGTGGTCAGCAGTCGCATGCAAAAGCGCCGCACGGCGCTTGGCCACAACAGCAGCAACATGCAGCAACATACAAGCGGCAACATGCAGCACATGCAACATCCAAGACCGGGTCTTCGTCGTTGCCCCGATCTTGATACTGTGCCATGATTTATTTTTAATAGTTTGCGCTTAATATGCGCCAGCATCCGCCAGGGTAAAAACTCAGAGTCTAGCTTCAGAGGCTGTCTAGTTGTAAACAACAACTGGCGCAGCAGCAACATGCTGTTGTTGCCGTTGTTGCCGTTGCTGGAGTTGGTCTTTTGGTTTCTTTTACTTCTTTTTTTGTAAGTTTTTTTTTGTTTTGTCTTCATCTGCGAGGGAGCAGCCAGCCGTGTGCAAAGTAATTGTTGGTAACACCTGCTTCTTCGCGTCGGCGTTGGTGGCAAAGTATCTCTCTCTGAGGCTGGCTTTTTCAGCCGACTTGCAGAGTTGCAGAGCGGCAAATGCGGCAACCTTGGCACAGACAGGATGCATGTTTAATGTGCCGTCTGTTTTATTTTTTGTCTTTTTTTTTGCCGTGTCTCTCCTTCCTTTTGGCCAAGTTGGAGTCGAGTTAAAGTCGATTGGAGTGGATTGCCGATTGGATTGTAGTGGAGTAGAGTAGAGTAGAGTGGAGTGGAGTCTTAACTTAGCCTGGTAGTTACATTGATTCGATGTCAGCATTGGCATTGTTTTTATGAAAGGTTTTGCTCGGCTTTCGGTTGCTGTTGTGTGTAATTCGTTGCAATCATTTTGAAAACGTCAAAGACCAGCAACGTGTCGGCCAAGTCAGCAATCAGCGTCATCAATACTCGTACACTGAGCCAAACCAAAATAGTCCTAAGTCAACACGATAGCTTTCTAGCGTAAACAAAGTTGTAAATGTCAGCTTGCAGCTTATAGCGAAAAACGAATACTTTTATTGCCAAGTAATTTAACACTTTATATTTATAATCCCCAATAAAAAGATTTACATTTTATATTGTTTATTTCAAAACTTCATAAAATTCTGTCGTTTTTAGAATTATGAAAAGAGAAGACCGATTAAAATTAATAAAGCAAAAATAGTGTTACGCCAAGCAGCAATCATCTTTACAGAGCTTGTTAATTCGTTTCTACTCTGCGTTTAAACCAATGTAAAACTTTCACGTTGGCAGTAAAGTCAATTTCATTATTAATATTTTTGTCAAGTGATTCAGTTGCCACTGATCGCTGGTCCGGTGTAGTCGGAAAGATATAGTGAAGCTATGCCATTATTTTGCCATTATATTGACATCAATTTCAGTTTGCTGTTGTTGCTGCAGCATTTCGTTAATTGTTTCATAGACGTTAAGTTATGTTTAGTAGCTAAAGAACTGACGGTGCTGCTGCTGCTATTGTTGCTTTTGCTGCTGCTGCTGCTGGTAATTTCAATAATAAAACTACAAAACGAAAAGCAGCAACATCAACGACAATTGCCTTGCATGGAGTGAAAGGCTTCAATCAAAGCGAGCAACACAATCAAAAAGAGACGTAGACGGAGCGATTGTTGTTGCTCGTGTTGCTGTTGCTGTTGCTGTTGTTGCTGCTGCTGATGTTGTTTGTGTTGCTGCTGGACGAAGCTGTGCCAGCTCTTTTTTTTATACATTTATTTTCCTCCTTTTTTTCTGCTGGAGTTTGCTGCTTTTTCGGCAGACAATGGCAATCAGCAATAGCAACTAGAACGGGCAAAGACAGCAAACGGCAATTGCAAATAATAATGCCCAAGCGGGCAACAAGCAACAACAACCACTGGCACAACAACAACCATCGCGTCATGTCATAGTCACGTCAATTTTGTTTGTTGTTGGCCAAAGCTGAGGCTGCGGCAAAGATTTTCGCTTATATATATATATATATTTTTTTTTTTTTGCAGGAAATCACAGCATGATTCATACGCTAAGGCTCAGCTGAGGAAAAAACAAAACTCTGAGTAAATATACAAATGCACAGGGAGAAAAGGAGTCAGATTTGGTTATCAAATACATTTATAGAGATCATCCTTTAAATGAAGTGTCCACCAATATTTATATTTGTAATTCAGTTTAAAGAGATGACTAACTATTTATTTTGTAATTATTATATTGTATTTAAGATAACCCCTATGAAGAATTTTATTTTATTATTTGAAATGATGACAGTGAAAAGATTATTAAAAATGTAATGTATAGCATTAAAATTTATTAAGCACAATGAAATGGATTGTGTCAAACTTAACAAAGATTTTGTCGATGGCCTTGACAGCTATTAATATATGTTCCAAAAAGATTTACTTGTTTTGTAAACCTAATTTTTTTTCTGTGCACGAATATATATAAAATATAAAATCCAAAATAATCACACGATGCGAGTGAGTTGTGTGTGCCCGAAACGCAAACTGTGCTAAGCTCTGTGCTGACTGAAAGTCTGTGAGGATAAGGAGGGAACTGGGTTTATAGAGAGGCAACTTTGGAGTAATATAGGGGCTGGCAGGCGGGGGGCGGGGCAGCTGCGGTTTGGTTGCCTTCATTTGGGATTTGTGTTATTTTTTATTTTTCCTATTTCGGTTTTATTTTTTGTGGCGGCGCGCGCAGAGTCAAAAGTCAGGCGCATGTCACGCGTATCTAAATCAATTTTTTACTACAATTTTTAGTTATTTTCATTTGAGTGGCTGTTCTGGATTTGAGACTTTCTTTGGTTTCTTATTATGCATTTTTTATATATATTGAATAATATTAAATCTTATTTAGATAGTAGAGATAATGAAGCTGACTGATAGTAAAAAGCTTGCCAAAATGTATTTTAACGATCAAATTTTTAAAAATGGCACCACCATACTAAACAATTTTAGCGACATTTAGCTAAAGGTATACAAATTAGCTTTTCCTCATTAGGTAGCAATTTGTTAGACAAAAAAATAAATATACAAGATCCAATCAACAAACTTTTTCAATACAAACGGTAAAATTATTTATAATTAAAAGCTGATACTCTTTTTTAATTATTTTGAAAATATAATCGCATGTCCAAGCAATGAAGACAAAGTATGAATATATGATTGAACTTTGTACAACACTAAAAAAGTAATATAAATGTATACCATATAAATTTTGGAAAGAGTATTTTAAATGTTTATTCATCTTAAATAGTTTCCCCTTTCTTGTATTTAACCTTTTCACGTTTCCTTGTTATTTTTTTAAGACCGTTTTGTGGGCGTTTTTGTTGCATTAATCAACATAATGTGTGTAGTAGTTGTTTTTATTTTTTGTCTCCGACTTGATCGATAGCAAAAGCAACAACGCACCAAACTCTTTGTCCCAAAAGCGATTCGTTGCCTTTTTTGTACACTAAAACGGGTGCTGGTGTTGTTTTGCAAAATTAAAACAGCAATTAAATGGCCAAAAGCCAAACCAAGCTCCCCTTCTTCCCCCCCTTCAGACTGTGCATGGCAAATGAGTTGCAACTGAAATTCAATTAGCTAACAAAATTCCATTTCGTACCGCAGCCACAACAACAGCAACAAGCAGGCAGTCAAATAGCCAAAAACTTATAAACACTGTGTGGGCGGGATTTTCGGGATGTGGGAGGTGGGAAATGAGGTTTTCCGGGGGGTTTGAGGGATGATCAACCCTTCAACGCAGTTGGGTCAACAGAATTTTCGGGTTTTGAAAATTGAATTAGATGCAGTAGACCGTGTGTTTGCCAGGGAAAACAGAGAGAGAGAGAGAGAGAGAGAGGGAGACAACCTGACAGTGCATCCCTTTCCAGTGCTGCTGTCAATATTAACTGCATTATTGAGCATTGCGGCATGCCACAAACATGTAATTGAATTTCACCCTTCACTCCCCATCTTCAACCATCACTGTCCATTGCAGGCAGACCGCACTGTCCTGTGTTTTCCCTCAACTCCTCTTAGGCTCATCATCAGTCATCGACTGGTCCTGTTTTCCTTGTTTTCCTTGTTTTCCCTGTTTCCCCACGGCTACTGATGTTGCACTTGTGGCTGAAAATGGATCCACCTTCATTTGCGGCCTTAATTCAGGGAGTCAGGGTGTTGGGCTGTGGGTTTTATAAATATCAGTCCTCGGCAACACGCAGAATTTAATTGCTCATTGCAAATTTGTGCGGTTTTAACGCTAAATTTAGAGCATTTTCTAAGCGGCCAGAGAGAAGAGTGGTGGGATGGTCGGCTTAACTAGGAAAATAAATGGGAAAAGGTAAGAGTTGGCTGCGGTGATGATTAGTATATTAGAAAAGTATTGACAATAGCTATTTTAAACAAGCAAAATACATTTCAACCATTTCATAATTATAAAGATCAAAATTTAATTCTCATATTTATTTGACGGCCTAATTTTTCAATCTGAAAAATCAACACAAATATTACTTATTATCTTTAGCCACATATTTACGTACAATATTTTGCCACATTTCACATAAATTGCGTTTTTGCTCTGGCAGAACCATCGATTAAATAATTAAAATATTCCCAATAAAACAACATTGCCGCACATTGTGCCCACAAAATATTCATCGTTGATTTATTGTTTTGCTCGCTAGTTTTGAGCTGGCTCAATTATGGAAAACGCTTATCAGCGGCTATTTTTGAGGAGGGGAAGCAGAACCAGAACCCCATTGTTGACTTTGTCATAATGATTGCAATTGCAGTTGTGACAACAATAAAAGCGCTTGAGCCTTTTGCCATTAAGTCATCAATTAAAATAAATAGGAAATTATAATGAATAAATATTGTAAATTGTTAATTCTCGTTGTGGCTACCATTTTTTTTAAATTGTGTTCTCTATTATTTTTTGCAAAATGTGTCATTGCCTGGGGACCAAGCGAAATTGATAAGCACGTGTTTCGAGTTCAAATTGCGGGGTCAATGAGGAAGTCAGCTGGCCAATTCTATTGTTTCATCTAACGATGCAGCAGCTGCAAATGCAAATGCAACGCAATATTATTGATAAGCCATGAGTCAATGAGCTACATGATTTTTTACTTAATTAAAATTGATTGCGGCTTAATGTTTTGCATATTTTAAACAATTGCCTTTGAATTTTAAGGGAAGCTGTACTTTTAACGAATGATAATTGTAAATACTAAATTGTAAGTTGACCAGCCTCACGGTCACTCGACTCTTTGTAAGTAAAACCGATACGATAGCAGCCCAACCCATCCACTTTCAAAGTTAATTAACACATTCCATTCCCCCTTGGATGGTGATGCATCCTCTCCATTTTCTTTACTCTGCTTGTCCATTTGACAGACTTAATGACTTAATTTTAATTTGCAGTGGCAAATAATCAATTTGAAACTGTTTGTGCAAAGTCTGACGCTTGATGACATGACATGATGTAGACTGGACATCCAGTAATCCACATGTGTTCACATATCAACGCAGAGGCCAACTCCCGACTTTTTCCGACTATTTGCAGACAGCTGAAAGCAAAAAAAGACAAGAAATGGAGGCTTGGCTGGGGAATCGAAGTTTTGGGTACCCTAAAGAATGTTTTTTTTTTAATATCCACACAGATTTCACAAATCTAATGTATATTTTTGTATAAAGGTAATTAAAGGGGTAAGGGGTTATGAGGTATACTGTTCTTAAAATCTGTTTTCAATTAACTTTGGTGTCTATTATCGAAAGTGAAATTATTTTAATACGTGTTTTTTTTTAAGTAAACATAATCATTTTATTTATCTTTTACTTTCTATAACCTAATGATATTTTAGGCAATTTATTTAACAGGCTAGCAACCTTTTCGCATAATTAAAAACATGCCCAGCCAGGGTATGAAAAGAAGCTGCTGTTGAAATGAAAACAAAAGAGGCGAGCAGCAGTAGCAGCAGTAATAGCAGTAACAAATGTTACTCAAGTAAAATGTTTGCTTTTCCCCGTTCTAAGTGCAATCAGGGGGGTTGGGCATTGCATGGGTGGCGCATTTCAGAGGAGGGGGTGCAGTAGAACGGAGGGGGCACCACGCCCCGGGGGCCAGTGGCGCAACTGTACCCTGAAAGCTGATAGCAGGCGTAGGCCTCATCGATAACAACTGAGGCCATTGGACCGGCCACTGACAAAGCCCACTATGATGATATCAATGCACAAAAAGAAATTATGACCAACAGTAGTTCTTGAATTAAAAATATACTTTTTGAATATTTAACAGTATTCAAATAACTGAAACAAAAAATGTAGGAAACATCGGAGTTTTTCATCGAATAAAAACCATCATGTCTTCGACATAAATTTGTATTTTTCCTTCTTATCTGCATTTAAATTATTTGTGTTCTCTATATGAAATCATTATAACAGAAGAATCTAGAAGGATCGACGTTCTCTCTTTGATTTAAGGTAAACAATTATAAATCATGAACGGGGAAAGGGTGTCCCGTGTAAAAACTAAAATAAAGCAATTCAAATATTTAACTATCTGTAAACCGAATTTTCAACAGTTAAACAAAAAAAACATATATAATATCAAATCACAAGCAACTTAAAATGTAATCTACAAAGAGCTTTAACTTTTCCTTCGCTTTCAGTTATAAAACTAGAACATTTTTTTTTCTGTGGAATGATGATGATGTCGTAGCCTGGACTGATAACATTTGGCAAATGCAACGGGCAAGCCAAACGCAAGCGCGTATTAAAAATGCCCAAAGAGCATTGGCGAAGGCAAATGCCAATGCCCGATGTCCGATGTGCGATGCTCCGATGTTGGTTCACCATTTGCCGGGTGCAATGGCCGATCTCAGCTGTCTGCTGTCCGCGGGGCACAGTGTCCACTGTACGGGTGTCCACTGGCCATTCATTTGGCCGGCAAACATTTGCATTGGCCGTTCTCGGTCAATATAGACAGATTTCCATGCAAATTTAATACGCAAACATTTCGGGCCGAGCCCTAGCCAAATTGAAAATCTCATCTGGGCAAAGTGGCTCGAATAGGAGTGTTGGGGGGGGTGGGTGGCATTGGGGGGTATTGGAACGTATTGGGTGGCAGGTGGGCACAGGTAACGGTTGCTTTTGGCCCGTTTCACCGGCTGTTGCTTGCGCATTTTGAGCTGTCGCTGACGCTGCAGCCAAACGGTTAGGCAATCAATTATTGCCCAACACTGATGAAAAAAAATTCGTATTTACTCGAAAATTTGTTTATGAAAAAACATTACTTTTTGCCCTCTAACATCACAGCTCTGCTAAACCAAAGCTCATCTACATCGAAAGAAAGCTAAATCCATTTGACTAGTGTAACCATTAGTTTCTCCGGTAAAATAAAGTTCCAAGTTCGATTCAGGCTCCTGCATAATGTTTTCTTCATGTCTATTGCTTTTATTGACAAACCATAACTGTTATAATAATTCAATTGTTGGTAAAGGTACATATAATAAAATATAAATTATAAATATTATTAATTTGGTAAATACAGATTTTGTAATTTTCATATTATAATACATATAAATATTTCTCAGTGCACTTCTGCACCCACCCAACCCCCCTCTTGCCCCCTCTAACCGTGCATCTCGCTAACGGATGTGCAAAAGCGCGTTGCCAATTTAAAATACAAACAACTTCAGCTACAGCTATGGCTCTGACTCCTCGAATGCATCCGCTTCCGCTGGAAAACCGCTGGGATGAGGGAGAAGGAAAATTGAGGGGATGTCGGAAAATTCAGGGGGCCACAAGTGATTGGCAATGCCCTTGGGCCATTGCTGCGTTAAATAGGCCTACGGCATTGACGCTGGCTTACTGCAAATTTGCCAAACGCTTTTGTGGGCAGAGGAAATGAGCAGAAACTCAGGGTTATGAGGTGGGAAATGGAAGATAAATGGGTTGTCTAAATGGGGAGATAACTGTGTGTACATGGGCACTGATAGAGATTAATGGCAGATAGGTAATCGAAGTGATTACGTCTCAGGTGTAGGCAATGCAATAAGTCTAGTAACATTAACATAATAAAAATGGCTATTTAAGAATAAAAATAACTTAAATTAAAATAACAAAAAAAATTGTTAACTGTTAAGCCGTAGTGATGATTGATGTCATCAAATAAACAGTGATAATATAAGTCTTAATTAAGTCCGTGATGACTGATGTCATCAAATGTACAGTGATTATATAAGTCCAACTTAAGTCATTGGTAAAACACTAAAGAATTTACTTTTTAAATGGATTTAGTAATTGATAGTTAGAAGCATCCACATCCGGGTTGAATATATTAAAATAAACAATTGATAAAATACTTTAAAATACTTTAAAATACTTTATCGATATTTATTTCAAATATATAAGCTTAAAATAAAATCAAATATTATCTATTCCTAACGCTCCTCCTATTTTGTCATTTCTCTTCCATATTTAATCCATCCCCACCTGCTACAACCAATCAGGCATAACTTCGGGCCACATCCCGACCAGTTAGACCAACTGTTAGCCACTTAAATGACTATTAGCCAACTGTTTCCCAAAGAACCCTTTTCCACTATCGACGCCGAGCAAAGCGACAAAACATAACGACATAAAAATCAATTAACGCATTTCATTTGGCTCGCATCCTTAGCGCGAGTCCTTCAAAGTCCTTGCTGCCAACGCTGAAGCGGTCTCTTGGCGGGCATTTAAATAATGTTTCGTGTGAAAACCGAAAAACAGAAAGGAGCTGAAGGGAACAGCCCCTACTTGACACCAGACGATTGCAACGATCCCCGTTTTGCCCAAACTTCCGGAGTCCTCCTCCTCGTCCTCGTCCTCGTCCTCGTACTCGTCCTTGTGCTTGTCCCTGTCCACGGCATACTCCGCAAATTAAATGCAATGACAAATGCACTCCGTCAAATTGAAAAGGGATTTCTCTTATTAATTATGACGCCGCCGCAGCCGCAGAGCAGCGAAAGGGTTGATGACAACATGTCAGGGAATGGAAGTGGAAGTGGAAATAAAAGTGGTAAGGTTTATGGAATGGGTTTTCGGAAGGGGGACGGCCAACTGTCGATTTTTACTGCAATGCACATTTAAATAATAACTCTGCGGTTGGCCGCAACATGGCCGCCTTTTGTTTTCCACATCTCCTTGTTTTTTTTTCCGCCTTATTATGCATTTTATTTTAATTTTTTTAAGCTACTACAATAAATGTCATCGGCTCAGCTAAAAGCGCCTGCGCAAATTGCTTACCCCGAGTCAACTCTTTTGTGGCTAAGCCTCCTCTCTCCTTTTTTCACTTAATTCAAATGAATTGTCCAGGGAGGTAGGGATTGCATTGTGCACTCTACGGTTTTAAGCAGCTAAACGATTTTTCAGAACTAAATAATGGCGTTATATAAATCCATTTTGTGAGAATGCAAAATTTGTTTAATGATTTGAACACCTGGAACTATTTGTTTTTAAAAGTTACTTTTTTTAAGACTTGCTTTACTTCTTTAGCTAAAGTATTAGATTTTATTTAATATATATATTTACCAAATAACCATAGACTTCACATTTCTGTGTTAGCTTTCACTATTTCTATATAATTATATGAAAAAAACTAGAAAATTTCACCATTTATTATTCTGAAAGCTTAAAGAAAATTTGTTGGGTAAAAAGTTGTTGTTTTAATTGTTCCAATCGCTGCTGCTTTAATGCCACTTGATCTTGTATACACACACGGCCACGCAGACAGATACCATAGCATTTTATTCGCCACTCCGTCAACATGTCATGTCAAATGTAATTAAGCGATTATAAATTCGAATTTATTTTCGTTTTTCCTCTACTTAGCTGGACCTTGGAAGCCTCTTCGGGTCTTTTCTGGTCTGGTCTGGTCTGGTGAAAGATGAAAGTCTTTTTTAAGCCACTTTGACAGTATAATTAAACTCGCCGTCTCCTTCTCGCTCTCCCCATATCTTCGAATCGTTTATTCGTATTTGTCGAGGAAAATGGCTTTTGAATAACCAATTTTTGAATATTTCGTTTACACTCAAATTATGCAGATGAGTAAAAGTTGTTTTTCATAATGAATAACTGGGACTAAATGGTTGATAGCGTGGTAATAGACTTCGATTCTGACTGCATTCTACACAGAGAGTAACGATTGATTGTGAAAATCATTAATTCAAATCAAATTGTGTACCATTATGAGGAACACGTTTAAGCCGAGAAGTCTGAATTCAAGAACAATAACAATATTTAAAATTCAACTCATTTTACTTTGTATAAATATACTAAATAGAATTACTAAATAGAAATTAAGGAAATGCTCTTTATTCAATGAATAATTATAAACTGTTTTTTTTTTTCCAGTAATGTAAAATGTAATACCAAAGTCATTGTTATTTGTGGGTTAGATTGAAAAGAAAAGGTTTTCTCTAAGCATATTTTAGGGTGATGACTTCAATCACGTTACCTCAAATCTAAACCAATTAGAATTACTAAAAAATATGTAATTTGCTTTATGACATTTTTTGTTCAGTGCCAAATTGCTATATTAGCGGGGTTCTCCAATTCGGCCCCCTTTTTCAGCGTCATTTGCTCAGGGCACCCAGCTGCATTTGGCCAAATCCCCACACCCTTCCGCTTGGGTTGTTAGCCAAAAGAACATTTTGTTGCCGTGTTTTGGCCACCGTTTCGTGATAGCTCCTTTGGCCAGTTGCAATGTTTGGGTGTCAAATTGATAATCGCGTGAGTTGTTATCACAATGCGGGGTGGGGAAGGTAAAAAGACATTAGCTACCCGTCGGCACTTCGGTGAAAGTCCCTGGCCAAGGGATAAAAGTGCCGGACAACTCCTTTTCGGGGTTGCTGACCAGGCTTGTAACCCAAATTTAATTGTAAGCGAGTGCATTTACCGTTTGTTCGCATAATTTGCTATCGGCCGATGTAAATCGCCATTGAAGCGCACCCTGAAAATGCATTTTGCATTCTGCAATACATTCTGAACTTTTCAGTATCAACTTAAAGGCGCAAACGAGCCGGGGGTTGTACTCAGAAAATATATCGGGCACTTGTACTATATATATACAAAAATACAAAATACAAAATATATTTTCGGCTTGTGTGCGCAATTCAGTTGTTTGCACAGGGATGGAAAGGTGCAGATAAAGTGCAATTACATGCGATTATCATGAAATATGTTGCGAAAATTATGAAATGTATAATTTACAGTTAGCCATCGAACAACCAACTCTGTTTGCCCGTTGTTCGTTGTTTGTTTGCCATCGTCGTCTTGGGGTGTGTGCCAAACCATAAAAATGTTGTTAAACACACGATGCACCGAACTTAACTCAACGGAACTGAACTAAACTTAAGTGAACCCAACTGGCGATCGGGGGAAAATGAGGAAGGGGCTCCTAAAGTGGAAAGTGGCCGTGCGTGTTTGTCGCTTCAGTGTTCGCTGCATAAAAAGTAAACAAAATTGATTTGAAAATTGCACGAGACAGGGCACACACTCAGTACCCACTCCCCTGGGCTCTAAACACGACAGCACTCATAGAAATTTTCTCCAAAAAGTGCAGATAATCGTTCGCAATCGTTTTTTAAGAATCCATTTTTATATTCAGAAATTTAGCTGTTTATTAATGTGAAATAAATAAAATATATTCAAAAATAATACGTAAAAAAATCAAAGAAAAATTTAATATGTATTTTAATTTATAAGAAGGAAGATCAATCGATTTTGAGAATTCAAGGAATAATTTTTAAGAACTTACTTTTTACTTTAAAAATGTATTCTCTCAGTGTTTAGTAGAGCACACATAATGACAACGACAGGCGACAACAGCAACAAACAACTTTTGGCAGAGCAACCACCTAAAACTATGAAACATGCGCGAAAATCACTAGTTGCAATTACCCCAGCCGCCTCCCCTCTCCGCCCCTTGATGCCCCGCCCACTTGCCAACTGCATCCCTGTGCGAATTCACCAGTCCCCTTCCCCCCACTTCCCCCCTCTCAAAACTATACACCCCGCCCCTGTACTGCCTTGCATTTGCTTTTCCTTCAGCTTGGCGCTGCGTTTTCTTTGCTGTTTTATGACTCTGTCGTCGCTGGCATGTTGATTTTGGCTTAAATGTTTTGGCCGTTGTTAATATGTAAAGTAAAGTGCAAATAACGGTGCCCTCAGCCAGCAGCAATCTATCATGAGCTAATAAGTGGGTACGCTTTATAAAACTCTGGCCCTTTAACCAATTGCTGTATGTTCTATGGGAAGCAGGAATTTGGTAACTTATTTCAAATGACAATTCTCTTAATGTAAGAACTAAATTTTAGAATCAAATTTCGATTCTTACAATAAGTAATTAGAGAGCTTACTTAAAAATTCTTTGATCCGTTCAACATTTAATGTTTAAAAGTGTAATCAAAAAATATATAATTAATTTAAATATTAAAATAACAATATTAAACTGTTATTTTTAATTAGCCTTCGTGTAGTCATTAAAAAAATAAACACAATATATAAGCGTAATAAAATTACTCGGCTATCTTACACCTGTTTTTGTAAGGCTTAAGTTGCTCATCATTTTTATCTCGTTATATTGGGAAATTGATAAAATTCTCGGTAATGTTGGACAACTAACTAAGTAACTAAATAAACTTTAACTGATAGTAAAAACAAGCAGATGATCTCAATCGTAATAAAATTACACTTTGTTAATGTCTTATCGTAAACCTAATAAAATTCCCTGAAAATGGCTCATCATTTCCACCTGTGATTGCCTTAAAGCCACTAAAAAAGTCAGCAAAAGTGAAGTTTTCAGACACTTGAGCTCCTACCTCGCGACCGCTTTCGTTCCGTTAATCTGTAAGCGATTTCCAACAATGTTGCACTTTATAGAATGCATCTAAATATAGAAACCAAGTCGCAGGTCCAGCTCAAAAAAAAAAAAAAGAGAAAAGGGAATGGGGTCCTCTCCTCTGTTCGTATTCCACTCATTTTATTGATATTTGATAACATTGTCATGTCAGGGGAAGTGAAGCCTAGGCCTCGGTTGTCATCCGACTTGACTTGGAATTCGATGCGCTAATCGGCTTAAGGGGCAGCCTTGCTTTTCCCTTCAAGTCCCCGAGCCTCCGACTGCTAAATGGATTTGAGTGTTTTAATTAGCATGGAAAATGTTGCAAATTGCCGGGGAATTCGCCAAGCTGCGAATGTTGCGAATGTTCGACGACAGTTTAATGGTCGCCAGTTTCAAGTTTCCAGTTTAGCTGGAAAAACTCATTTGAGACATTTTTTGGCAGCCAAGTTCCCCATCTCTCCCCTCACCGATTTTTTAATGCATTCTTCTTTTTGGCATTGGCCTGGCAAATAAATCAAGTTTATGCTCTGGCAAAAAAATAAACTATTCCAAAATACGAGAAAAATGTTTGGAAGTAAGGCAGCAGCATTTATGGGCGGCAGACAGCAATGACCTCTGCCAAATAAATCATGTTGATTATTATAAATTCGTTTAAAAAAAATAAATAAAATATTTAGTCGAGCTATGTTTGCGTTCGTTATCAACAGCTGCAAGTGGCACGTTTCATATTCACATTTGTTATTTAGTTTTTGCTTAATATTTTTTTATTCGAAATTTGCGCAATATTGTATATGCATCATCAAGAATTGAATATGTATTCTATATACGTGACATTCACCAGAAAAGTAAGCGGTAACAGCTGCAGTCGATGGCAAGAAATTCGTTTTTGAAACTATTTAAATACAATGAAGAAGGTTAGTGGATTTTAAATATAAAAAAAAAAGTTTTTTACTTTTTTAAATGGATAAAATGGGTTTTATAATCGAAAAAATGTCTAGTTAAATGCTATTGGACTTGATAACAATACGAATTAAAATTATTTTTATTTTATAATTTTGTTTTAGCACTCAATTTTCACTTAGCTAAACTAATATTACGTATAATTACTCATCTGCCGTCCTAATTTTCTGTCTTCAAATTCAAGTATTTCCATTATTTCGTCGTATTTTGTGTGTCAAATAATTTGAACCTGACCTTGATGATTTCAGCGACTCATTTGTAGTTAGCTTGTAAAATGGTCTATTAAATACACATTATGAACTCATACCAGCATGTTGAGCTGATATGTTTGTGCGGGGGTTGACTGAAAAGTTTGCCAAAAGTAGCAAAGGCAAATGCCTTGAACTCGCCAAACCAACCAAAAGAAGCCCGACAAAAAAATAGTGACCAATTTTTGGTCTAATGATTGATGGCAGTTGCTCTCCACTTTTTTTCTCGTTTTATCTCTGTTGATTAAGCTGAAAAAAAAAAGATAATAAGCAAACTTTTTTGAGATATTTTCAACGTTTTTATTAGTTACGCAGAAATCTAGTCCGTGTATATCTTTTTGCGATTCTGTGCGATCATGTCAAGGTATCTCATCCTCATTATACACACACACCGCCATAAATCATAATTGTTTGAATCTTAAATAGTTGTCAGTCAGCTGGCAGCGTCATAATTTATAATCAATTTGCCTTTAAAAAAAACAAATCCAGCAACAGCAGCAAATATATATCTCCCTTGTCGCCGCTGCAAACGTGTGAGTAAATATATGTATTTAAAAATTTCGTTTTATTTTATTTCATACAGGTCGCGAATATGTGTTTTCTGCTGTCGTTATAGACATTCAATGAATAATGTTTTCGTTTGTTGGCGAATTTATTTCGCTGTTTTTTCTTGTTGCCATTTTGTTTGTTGTTTTCCATAGCTATATTTCTTGCCAGCTAAATTTTGTTGAACTGCTCATTTCGTTGACATGTTGTTTCCAAGCGCCTTGGCGAAGTGATTTAGTGAGTTCGTTTGCCAAATCTTCCGGTTATATGTCGAGAGGTAGAACGGTGGAACGACAAAGAAAAGGAGGTTAGAAACCCAATAGGAGAACTGCTTAGAGAGCTATAAAGTCCGAATTTCTTTCAAATTAATGGGGAGTAATGTAGTTTTATGGTTTTGTCAACCTTTTTTTTCGTTAATCTTTGCGAAGAAATAGGGAGGGGAGTTCACATATTTAGGCTAATTTTTATTCGTTTCCTATTGTGCTAAACTTAATTTGTAGAGGCAGATTTTTATTATTTTTTTTGCTTCATTTATATATTTAGAAATAAAATTTAAAAATAATAACTATAAACAAATTTAGAAACGATATTTTTTTATTGGACTTTTATTAAAGTTAAAGCCAAAACTACATTTAAGTACCTTACAAATTTTAACATGGGCTTACTATATTTTATAAAAGCCAGGGTTTTTAACCTGCACACAGTATTACTCTTATAATCGGAGATCATTAAACACATATGAGTTCCCCTCAGCCTTCTCAACATTTTTTCTTTTTTGGGCAGCTGTTACTATGGAGCTGACGACACAGTGCCTGCCTAAATTAGCTAACGCCAGCCATAAATTAGCCAAATGAATACGGGAAAAAAATGGTTTGTTGCCACAAACCACAAATTAATGAAGCTCCAGAAACAACAATAAAAACTTTTGTATATTTTATTCATTTCTTTACGTGAAATATCTTTTTTACTAGGGAAATGAAATGTCTTTATATCAATAGTGGAGTGTTATCTGATTGAACAATTAATTAGTATGGATTTTTCGTGTGTGCTTATTCAGCGCCTCCTGAGTCACATTTATGGCTTGCGTTGTTTTTATTTCGTTTTTGTTTTTGCCAGACATTTTAGCATAGATAAGGATCTGCCAGCACAAAATAAAGAAACTCAAAATTAATTCAACGTTTAAAATAAAATCGTGAACATTTTTTATGACAATTCGTTTTCGGTGTGGATTGATGTGCCACAGCCGGCACTATGTCATCGACAGAACTTTCCCAGATACGTGTGTTTGGCAAATCAGCAAACTAACCAAAAACCGAAGTTCGAAATTCGAAAACTCAAAACTGGAAACATTAAAGCATTGAATTATCTGTGTATAACCGTTTCCTCTATTCCGCTAAGTGGTCCGGCAACTTGTCAGCGTGATAACAAATTCAATGAAATCGAATTAAAAACTCAACAAAAATGCTAATCACCGCCAGAGCTTCCCCCGCCTCCTTTATTTAAAAAGGAGAAATTGTAGAGCTGGTATAGGTGTTTTTCCTCTCCTCCTTAGAGTGGTAAAAATATGGTAAACAAAAAAAATATGGAGGAATAAACAACAAAATTGGTAGTAGGCGCAAAATAAAACGAACAAAAAATACCAAAATTTAGTTAGGTGTGGCAATTCAAATGGTTCGACGCCTCTCAAAGTGACGCGGCCCCAGGTTGTTCTTCTTGTTTTTTATTTTTTTTTTATTTTTTTTTTTGTTTTTGTTGTAGTTGTCGATTTTGTTGCTGCTTGGCTGATTTCCCCCTAAGGTCTCCGTCGCAGACTCAGACTTCAACTTAAGGAAAGACTTGGATTATGAACGACTGAAATATGCAAATTTATCTACAAAATCTCCACACATGAACTTCCACACACATCTACTTTTATATATATTTGTATAAATTTATACAGCATTTTGTTGCTGCTATATTTTTCACTCATATATTTTTCTTGAATTTGCATAAAAAGGGTTTGAGTAGCTGAAGATTAACAGGCAAAAGTAACAACAAATATAATGTGTGAGATTGGGATGACGATGCCAATGACCAAGCCTCTGTCATGGGGTCACCATTAATTTATCTGTATATAAAAAATATACAGAGAATAAAATAATCTAACGAAAGTATTAATAACTAATGGAAAAATTAATTATACAGCAAACCAAAAGAGATAAGAACTGCATATGCTTAAAGTGTAATTAGCGTTTCAGTTGGGAGTAAGTAATACTAAAATATTTCTGTATCATAAATACAACTAATTATAGATTTAAAGGAGTGCTGTTATTGGTATGATAATTTTAAGTGATCTCGTTTATGTTTATTTTAATCTTAGGCATTCAATTAAGTTATTTAAAGTTTAGTTATCTGCGGAATTTACTAAGACCTAAAATTAAACTAAAAATTACGGTTAAGCACTTATTTTTCTAATTATTATTGTTTTTACTAAAAGACTATTTAATCTTTATAATGACACTATTTTTAACTGAAAGGCATAGCAATAAACCCATTTTCTTCTTTTTTATACCCTAAGCTTAATTAAAACAACGGTTTAAGGTGATTTACTTTTACGTTCTCCATATCTTTGCTTTTTGTCTACCCTACCATGGAATTATCTAATTTATGCAAGTGTTACTATGGATATTACCTTATAGATTGCAGATTACCGCGATCGTTTACCTATATAAATGCCATTTGACAACTGCTGACGCAGTTACCATGCATACAATATTATAATATCTCGATGGTAATGGGAAATCTTGCGGGAAAAGGGAGCTAAAATCTACACCTGTTGCCAGTGCGTTTGATGTAGGAAGCAGAACTTTACTTCCTGGTTGCTCTTCGTTCTTCTGGGTTCATTGGCATTTGAGCATTTGAGTCACATGTGGCTCACGTCCTGTGTCCTGTGCATCCGCACCTCACTCCGGTTTCTTCGGTTCCTCGATTAAGCCTGTCATCTGGGCTCTTTATTTCGCTTTTTTTTAGCCTTAGCCGAAGCCAAAGACAAAAGACGTTTGAGGTTGATGACACCCAGTGGCGGCTAAAAAATAAAATACAGCGAAGCCCATAGAGGTTGGCTTTTACAGTTGCTTGAACTAGTTCTGCCTCCCTCTTGCGTCGCTCTCTCTCACTTCCTCGCGTTGCGTTAAAGGCACGTGGCCAGAACCAACAGAAGTTTGAAAAAGGGGCGCAACTTTTTCGGCTAACTGGCTGGGTTGCATAATATCCACTGGACCCTCTACACTGGGGGAAAATTTTGCAATAGTTCTATAGAAATATTGCTAAAAAGCCTGAATAAGCTATACGTTTTTGGTAGAGTTAATTAATTGTTTAGTTTAATATTTATTACTTTCTGACACACTTTATAAAAACGTGTTGTTCTATTTAAATAATAAAATTCGGTTTCAGGATTTTAAAATTAAAATATTTTAAAGAATTTTTTGCTGGCAAAGAAGAAAATTTTCAGATTTCTCACTTTAGTTTTTAAAAAGTCTTATGTGATACAGCGCTTCTGGGCAAATAAATTTTATATTCGGTGTAGCTATATTTTTTAATTTTTAAAAAGTGTAAAAAAGTGTTGAAATTCCTTTTTTTTTTTAAGTTACGTGTGTTCTCTATAAATTGGCCATTTTAATCTCTGTTAGTTTTAGTGTAAGCTGGCAGCTGGCCAGGTTTACTCTGTTGTCGGCCGTTTTGTTGGCAAATCATAAAAATATTTATGTAAATTAATCATTTAAACGCAAGTGGATGGACCCGGCTGGCTGCTGCTTGGGCATGCTCCACACGCGCTCACTTTGCTAAAATTCACGGGCTACACTGCCCAACAAAATACAAATTATGGACGGCGGGATTAGCATAAATTGTGTGTTCGTTCGTTCATTTCCAGTCCGATCGAGCCGATGCCCATAAGCATACGCGAATCGTCGTGGCTTTTGGACACGGCCGTGTTTTTATTTTCTGGCCTGTCGTCGTCAGTTTGGCTGCCAATCCAATCCAATCCAATCCAATCCAATCCGACCGTCGATCGATCGGCAGATCGGGTAGATCGCTTATATGGTCTCTATATGGCCGACTGATAAGCCCTGCTTTTGGCATGCCAAACATGGCCGCGCTCGCACGAAATTCCGACTCATATTTATGTCAAAATCCATCAAAGCTTATGTCGCCGCACAATCCGTTAGGGGCAATGCCAATCCACCGTATCTAGTTGGAAATCGGCTTGTGGCTTTTCGTTTTTAGTTTTCAGTTTTCGAGTTTTCGAGCTTTGGTGCCCGAACAATGCTACGCAAATCCGACAGTGAAATAATGTGGGGACACCGGCGATAACTCAAATAAATATGAGTCGAAAAAAGCAGAAAAGGTACAGATACAAAAGCCACACTTTGTATCTGTAAGCCGCACACAATGTTGGCTGCTCGTTGCTGAATGTTGAATTCAAAATTAATACATTTCAATGAATAACAAATGATCTAAATGATTTGTTTAGATCGTTCTACCGCTTACAGATCGGTCGTCAGTATAATACGGGTAGTATGTGGGTTGACCAAGCCAACAAAACAAGTTTCGTACCAAGCTTAAATCGTGGAATTCTACTTTTTTCAACCCCTTTACACTGCATATAAAAAAGCTCTACAAAATGCGAAAAACGACAATAAGATTATTTCCTTTAAAAATGAAAAAAATATTTGTATAACAAAATAACATCGATTTTAAAAAGCTTTTAAAAAAAAGCATATTTATATAACGAAATTATAGTCTTGGAACAATACATATTTGATATTGCTACACTAACTCTACAAGTTGCAATAATACTTTCTCGACTCTGCACTGCACAAATTCTACAAATATTTTATTAAAAATATATGAATTCATTTTAAAATAGAATACTACAAAATAATTTACTATCATCTATCATTATTTAATTTCTTTTCCATATGCTAGAAATTTGTTTATATAAAAATCTTATCTTGTTAACATTTCTGTAAACTCAAATTTTATCAGAGGAAAAAAAAGTCATGTTAATATTTTTAAAACTTTTTTGTGCTTACAGTTATCTTGTAGTTTCTTTAAAAAACGTTCCTCAAATTGTTTAGTTATATTTATTTTACTGCCGATTGCACCGGCAAACTTTAGCTGAGTCAACTTCCGACGTGACAACAGTCAGTCAGGCTCGAATGTCGAGCTGCCCCCGAGCGATCTCGAAGCTGTGGGGCCGCAACTAAACTTAATCGATTGAAAATTGATTCTTGTAAATAATTTCGTTGACGTCAGCGTTAATTACATGAGCGCAAAATAAAAACACAAATCTTTAGCACGACTCTCTCGAGCTGAATCACTCGAATGCACGTGGCTGATTTATTACATATACATGTGGGTATATATGCATATAGCCATATGGCCACCTCCACAGATTTGAATCAGCATCGTGGGGGGGGGGGGGAGCTAGAAGTAAGTTTGAACCTTTTTGCCCATTAGCCCAGCCTTGACCGCCGGCGATGTCGAGTGGCTCAACTGGTTGACAGACTGACTAGAGATAGTCGTATTTATCCGCGGCAGCACAGTGTTCGCCCCCAGATAATTAGCATATTTTGCGCCGATATGGGTCAGCCTTAGCTGTGCCTTACTGTGCTCGCTCCGAAATCTGGGTTGGGCCGCCAAACAAAGCTCTTTTCAAAGCGGAAAAAAACTAAAACTGAACGATAAATTCGCTTACAGAGGAGTACATTAAATGGTTGATATTTATGCGGAATGAATACAAACTACATAATATTGCACTTTAATTTCGAATTTTTTATCACACCTCTTACAAGCTTAGAAACCACTAAATCAAATACAAAAAGCTTGAGCAATGTCCTCAAGTTCTACAAATAAAAATATATGAAATATTTACCCCACATTTATTATTCTCTAAAATAAATTTTTCAATCTTTTGTATGCCTATAATTTCTTAAAAAAAAAACTTATAAAACAAAGACCTCAAACAAATGTTTCCAAATGATAAACGATTTACTGATAAGCACTTAATTTCTCTGTCCGTTGGTTGGTTTTGATTCTTTGATTTTATCAGCAAACTTTACCGCTTTTCTTTCTATTGAAAAAAATGAAGCTTTAGCTCAAAAGATTTATGAACATTTTCATTTTACAATTTGTAAGCTATTAAGAGTCCGTTGGATAATATATTGATAAACTTTTTTTTTGTTATTTTCTTATTATGTTCTGAAAATGAATTCGTTTTTGCCCCTAAATAAATTCTAAAAATTTTAATTAAATGCTGATAGTTAAAAGCATTATTTCAAGGTATCTATACTCCGATCAGTTCACTAGCCATTTTTTAATAGATGTTCGCCGCTGTCCATCGAATTACTGGAGTAGATATATAAGTATATATACGTGTTTTCTGCCCCGACTTAGTCAGCAGTTTAGTCGTGTCAATGCGATTGGCATTTAACGAGCTTCATTGCTTATAGGGCTAACATTTTGGCATAAGTACACACCCATTTTCTATTTTTTCTCTATGCATTTTACTACGTTTTTTTAGTATTTCTGCCAGCACATGTATCTGTGTCGCCCATCTCTGCTCTGGGCCCAACTATCCAACTATCCCCGACTATCTATCTAACTATTGTGAGTACTTGTCATTTAGTTTACTATTTACTGTCACGCTTTTGAGTGCCCCTCGAATGGAAATGAAAATGGGAATGGGAATGAGAATGGGTCTGCGGCTTACGGGGCTTGGTTAACTGGGAAGGGCCGACCGAGAAATATAGAGGAGTGTATGAAGTTTGAGAGGGCAGCGACTGACCTGCGATAAAGTCAGTAGATTGATTAGTGAATCAGAGATCACAATTATAGGGTATCTCATTGTTGGGGTAAATTAATAAAAGCCACATTTTTTGCTTTAGTCAGTATTTTTAATTTATTTATTTATTTCCTTTTCGGCAGTTTGATATTACACAAATAATACAAAAATTCATTTATTTATTAATTTAAAAAACGTTTTCGTTATATGGCCGCATTATTAGAAAGACTTTAACATAACCAACTACCAGAGTACTAAAACATCTTATTATTTTACAATAGCCAAGATTTTTATTTTACAGTATACATATACATATTAATTTTTAAATAATTGGTCCTTTAACATTGTTAAAAAAAAGTGTTGTTTTATGTAAAAAAAAAATACTTTAAAATTTTTGTTTTTAACCTCTGGTTAGCTGATACTATTACGTTATAATGTTTTCTTTGGTAGCTAGAAAATTGCGTTATTACTATTCCCCTGCTAATTGCGTTTCCCTCCTCCCGATGTTTGTCAAACATCAGGCGGCTGTGAAGTGGACTTGGCAAGCTCTCATCAATTTTTGTTGCCCAACTCCTGGTCCTCCTCCCGATCCTCCTGCTACTATCCCATACGTCCGTTCCAGTTGTCCAGTGTCCCATGTCCAATGTCCAGCGATGTCGGTTGTCTGGCGACAAAAACAGCGCGTCAAAAGCAAACATTTTGCGCGGCACAGTTTTGATTTATGAGCTGAAATTAAATTAACTGCTGCAACAGCAGTGCAGAAGTGAAGGAATTTAAAGCGTTGAAATCAACAGGGGCAGGCGGCAAAATATTGCAATGCTGTTTTGCTTGGTCGCCATCCTTTTGGCCAAACTGACAGTGGCGAATATGCTGCGAAAATTGCGAAAACCACAAGGAAACCGTTTGCTCGTTTCATTCCCACTTCGCCCGATAAAGTAAATATATATAAATATTTTTGCTCTCTCTGCTCCATTTTTTCAGTTGATAAAATTATCATTGTGGCCTTTGGTGTGTCACTGCAAATTGTGTGTGTTGGCGTTATTATTTTTTTTTTTCGCTGCTTATCGGGCATAGCACAAACAAAATGAAATAAAAATGGCATGCATTTTTCCTATCAGTTTGGTTCAGTTTGGACTCCATATCTTTCTTTTTTTTTTTTGCCATTTTCAGACAGTTATATCGTGGTAAATGATTTTTTAAATGCCTTCAATTTAATTTTTATTTTATTCTTATTTCTGATGTTGATTCTCGGAAATTCTTGAGTGCCAGAAGAAAATATGAAAGTAAATTACATTTGTATGAAAATAATAAAAAACAATTTAGTATCCTCTTTCACAGGTCTTGCTATATTTTTCTATAGCCTACTAAGGTTGCGACAATATTATTCTTGATTCTCATCTCAAATTACAATTAAGCAATTCTCCCAGTACGAACCAATCAAAAGCAAACAATTTCCATTAGCCGAGAGACAACCTTAGCAATCCAAAGTGGAAGCCATTTAGCCGGAAAAAGAGAGGGATATACTTATGTAGACAGAGACAGAGCACCCACAATCCATCGTAATCTGTACTTGGCAATTAATTGAAATTGATATTTAGTTAGATTAAAAATAATGTTTGTTAATTTATGACAAGTAGTTTCAAGTGACTCGGATCAGCCGCACCCTCGATCACACGTTACTTTAAATTTGTTTTTTTAGAATAGCCCTTCCATATCTTATCGTTAGCTGTTATTCAGTATCTTAAAGTTTCTCAAATGTTTTCGTTTTCTGATGTTTAATTTTCAAATGTTTTTTTGTGGAAAATTTGTAGTATAATTTGGTTATATTTTTAATTTAAATGATATTGTTCTTTTGTTGATTCTTGCAGATGATTTTTATGCAAGCAATAAAATTTAACATATAAGTCGGCGTTTTAAAACGCACTCGTCCGTGGTTAGTACTTCATTTTTTATAAGATTATAATTTAAATTAAATAAACAATCAAGATAACTTCAACGTTTGCAAAATGCGTTTTACCGATGAATATAAATTATAAAAAAAAATTATCATAAATTCATGTTAAAAAATGTCTAAAAATACGTTTTTAATATATTTTTCAAAAGCATCAACACTTTTTTGTGGTTTCTTACCAAACAAAGCCGCTAACTACTTTAGCTCGTTTCTCTAGCTTTTTAAGTCTCACTTTTATGGACTACTTTAGATTAAGGTTTGCTTTTAATTACTATAATCAATTTCGGTAAACATCACTACTGAATTTCGGTTAACAATTTAATAGTAACTCTTACTTTCCCAACATTTCCAACTTCCCTTTTCGTTTTCTCAGCGTTTTCTCATCGTTTTAAAACGCACTTTTTGTTTGTTTTCGTCTTGCTTTTTGGGATTTTTGCATTTACTTCGTTGTTTTTTGATCTTCCAAGAGCACGGTATGAAGTTCCTACGAGTTTATAATGAACGTAGGAACTCTATACCTCGCTGATGGCAAAAACCAGGTAAAAAATATCTTGGCAGCGTTTCCCTTTTTCTTTTTCACAAAACTCGAACCGTAAAGAGGCGAACGAACAACAGCTCGCATACCAGCTTACAAAAATTCCAACTCTTTTTTTCTGTAGTATTTCAGTTGTTGTTATTCTGCTGATGGGATTCTCTTCATGGGATTTGTGCTGGGGGAATTTCTAGCTTGATGATGATGACGACGACGGTTTGGTTTATATGGTTTTATATGGTCCTCAGCCGTTTCTCGCTTGGCAGCTTTTTTCAGCGTTGTTTTTTTAGGGTTTGGCGTTTTTTGCGGGTCCAACTTTTCGTTTGATTGAATTTAAATAATTTTCAAATCAAATTATTAATAATCTGGAAATGGTTGTGTGGTGGCATTACTATTATAAGTTTTAAATATAAAAGCTTTTTTATGGAAGGTACGATTTTAGAGGGAAGTTTTTTTAAGGAAGTGTATTTCTTGGAAATGTGTGCAAAATGATTTCTGTGTAAAGTTTTTAAGGAAGTCTTTCAGTTTGTTTATTTCTGGAGAATTCGTTAGGTTATAATTTATTTATTTGTTTATTTTTTAACAGTTTTCAAGAGGGAGTAAGGCCGTTTTCTGCTTAAACAGGATATAGACGAAATTTAGGAGTCATTTGTTTATTTTCTGCAGATATTTCTAAGAATATAGTTGAAGTTTTTTTGGTTACTTTTTAAGATGTTTGGTTTAAGAATTTCAATAAATATATTTTTGTTAAGGAGTTTCTAATTTTTTTTTTTTGGTTTAAAAATGTATTTAAAATAGTTCACCGTTTTATAATCGTGTTCACGTTACCAGCGATTATTATTGCAGGTTCTTGAGTTGCAAATATTCATTTTTGAATTAAGCTTTTTACAGGTACATTTACATTTTATTAAACTCTTAATGTTTGTTTAAAAACAAGCTTTTTAGAATTTATGTGCAATTTAATTTACTTTTATACTTTATTTAGTTTGTATTATTCCAATGGTTTTTATTGGTTTTTATTTCGATTGCAATTTATTAGGTTGCCTACGCTCATTTAGTCCGTTATTTTCATAGATTTCTTCAGCACTTGTAAATTGTTTTCGAATTTTTACGAATTTGTTGTCAAGTCACGCGAACGCGAAAGCACGGAGCGACTTGCGAGCGTTTGATGCGCGACATTGGAGCTCCGAAACCTATCTGAAAAAAACGCAGCGAAGTCGCGCAGAAAATAACTCGAAGTGCGGCGATGTTCGACGCCGGCGTCGGCAGAGGCAGCGACTGCAGCAGAGACGACGGGCAGCGACGGCGACTGCGGCAGAGCGTGGGTTTTTGATCGCGCGACTTTAAACGCGCGAAGTAACTGCAAGTAAAGTCGCGCGCAGCTATGGAGTACTTTTTTTTTACAGTGTATGAGTTTTTTAGAGTGTTTGAATTTTTTTTGATATGGGTTTGGTGGCTTGGTATGTGTGTTGCAGTCGCTGACTTCGTTGACGTCGACTTTATCGCTATCAATCGATAATCGCCAGATTAGAAAACGCGTCGACGTTCACTTGTGCACGTAAGCAGCGCTACAAGTGCAGCACACACACACACACACTTGTAAACCTTTATATCTGACCGATCAAGTAATTCCAGTTTTTTCTCTTTTATTAACAATGCTTTTTAGCGTTCGAAAAACACACTAAAGCCCGAATTTATTTATTTATATTTCTTCTAAGTCGAAGTTTTATGACGAGCTAATTTTCGAAAAATGTTTAAAATATGCTTTGTGTTTTTTTTCCAAATTTGTCCGCGTTTGCAACCGTCGTTTGAAAAAATCGTTCGGCGATTAAAACAGAAAACAGAAATCCGAAAACAGAAAAGCACGCGGTTTCGTGGTTGGTCGCTGTCGGCGTCGCTGCCGTGGTGGGTTTCTTCCTTGGTGGTGGTTTTCCAAAGTGGTGGTGGTGAATTGCCCACTTGTGGCCGCTGCACTGCACACATATACAGAGAAACGAAGTGCATATTTTGTCGCGCCGTCGCCCTTGTCGCTTTGTAGCCCAACATGACGCAAGCAGCGGTGAAAGCCGCTCGGCCGACGTCAACGTCGACTGCGCTGCTGGCTGCGTGGGCGCCGCACGCGTTTTCAACTCAATTAATATCACCAAAAAGCAAAAGGCAAGAAAAAAACCAAAGAAACTAAGCGAAAAAAGCGTCTTTTAATTAATGAAACAATTAAAAAGTTTTAAGCCAAAAAAAGGCATACACCGAATAAAATATATTTACAGAAGGCAATTCAAGGCCAACGGCAGCCAGCAAGCAACAACAACAAAAGCACCGGAGTTCGATGATCTGTTTACGATTGTTTTCGCCCGGCATAGTCATCGCTTGTTGTTGGTCGTTTTCGCTGGAAAAGGCAGCAAAAAAACAAAACAGCTAAGGGCAAGAAAATGAGAGCCTAAGAAGATTCTGTAAGCAAACGCTATAAAAAAAATTTAATTCACACAAATTCTATTGAAAAAAAATAATTAAATTCTAAACTTACACCTCAGGTGAAGTTTTTATAGTTTCGAAATTATTAATTTCTAACTTGTGAAATAAATATTTTTTACTTATTGATTAAATAAGGGGAGTCTGAAAATGTCCAAACCGAATATGACGTGATATCAATCTTAAAAACTGTTATTTTGTTAATATATTAAGAAGGTGTACTGTTTATTCTTTTAAAATTATAGTTTTCATGTCCGAACACATTTCCTTTAAATACTATGGTTTACATTTTCGAAATAGTAAATTAGATTACACTCTTTCTACATCAATATTCAAAACCAAATTCAATAAATATTATTGAAACCAAAAAAAACAGTGCGTTAAAAATCCTTTTAAAAGACAAGATAAATTTTTGAAAACTGTGCTATTATTATGGACCCTACTGTGCCTAGGTCTAGCGCAGTCGGCGTCGCTACCGGCGTCGCAGCCGCCGTGCGTATGTACAGTAGCTTGCCTCAAGTGTATTTTCACAGATATTTATCTAGATACGCGCGACGAGCGCGCGCTTTTTTGTAGTCCTCGTTGCCGATGTTGTTGTTGTTTTTGTATTTACCGTAAAAGTAAACAAGCGCTACACAACAACAACAACAACAAGAACAACCACTCGCACACGACTTTTGAAGTGCCCACAAGAAAAGCAACAAAAGCTATGGGCAAATAAAGATCTACAATAGGCAAACTCTTCGTCATCGCGGCAAACGTCCATTTACGATTAGAATATTTCGTATACCCTAGCAAAGGTTGTAATCGTTTCAGATACATTTTAGACCCTGTAAAGAGGAGTTATTTCTTGGGATTTTAATGACCAAGAACATTACAGTTATAGAAATATACTATCAGAACGATAAGATAATTTAGGCATACTTTTATCTTATTTGGCTGAGGAGTATTCAAAAAAATATACATACATATGTACTTTTGTTAAATCCAAACCTTTTGTTTATTGTTTTAATTGTAAGAGAATATAAAACTCGGCTTTTCGAATTTACAACTTCCTAATAGCTTGTGTATTTTGTGTCGCGCCGTCGAAATATTTTTGGCGCCTTTTTGGGCTGTTTTTTTTTTTTTCAGCTGGCTATATTTGCTTTTTTTGCATGTTTTTTTTATAGCCCGCAGTGTGATTAACACCTGAAAACGGGCTCTTTCATTATCAATTTTTGGCACGTGTTAAGTGCAACAACTGCAAGGTTAAAAATCGCCAGAGAAATGAATTTCGATCGTAAATAATCGTAAAATGCAAGAGTTTCGGGGGCTTTGTTGCTTTCCGCTTGAAAAAAACATAATAAAATGTTAACAATAGAGAGAGCAAAGCGACAACCTGTTTCCAAGCAGCTCTGACTTTTGTTATTTTTCGTATTATGTTTTTTTTTTTTTTTTTGCCATTTTCGCTTGGCTGCGTTGCGTTTTTGAAGGTCAACTTTTAGCTATATTCCGTTTTTTTTTTCTCTGCCTGTTAAATGAGCTTGAAAGAGTTGATTTTGATGTTTAACGGATCTGGCTAAAAAATCTTCCGCAATTGCGTGTAGTATGTTGTATGTTCCTAAAAAACCTAACCAAAGTACAAAAACATGTCCAACAAATGTTGGACAAGCAATTTTGGCGGTCAGAACAAACACGCCACGAAAAATTAGTGAAGGGAAAAATACAGAAAATTCATAAGAAAAATGTGTCAAAGCCGGCAAAGCCGAAAAATAAAGACAAAGACAAATGCGGCATGTCTTGGGGTACATGAGAAGCGATTAGCGACAATTTCTGTCCAGTCATAGCTTAATAAAGTGGGATAGAAATAGCACTGCCAAGGTCAACATTTTAGAAGCATTAAAAATTAAAAAAAAATCCGTTTAAAACCTTTCAGTACTAAATACAAAACCATAACCATAATAGTATGTACCATCTTCTATTTTTTTTAGTTTTATTCGTGCTAAATTTTTTTAACGCTTTTCAAACTACTATTATTTTGACCTCAACTGTGAAAATGGAGATGGACAGCTGAAAGATGCGATGATGCAATCGCATTTAATTAACAAGCGAAGAAAGAACTTTGCTTTGTGGCAGGTTCTCTTGACCAAAACCGAAAAATGGTAAATGGAAAAAACTACGAAATCCGAACGAGAGATGAACATAAATTTCAAATTTATGACTGCCACTTGAGCACACAGCCACATAGGAGAAACGTATGGACACCTTGACAGGGCCCCTAGATTTATGAGAGGCCCATACAATTCATACATCAACAGCTCTTTTCATAATCTCCCCACAGAATTGTATTTCTCTTTATTTCTTTTATATTTCTTTTTCAATAATAGAATTTGGAAAACATTATAATTTCCCTTCGTCCCATCGAAATAAATCTTTGATGGCATTGCGTAGGCGCACAAACGCGCACATCATTTAGGCCACGCCCTGTTTTTGTTACTTTTCATTGAGGCTCATCCAAGAGCCTCATGAATTTCAATGAAATTTATGACAATAAATCAGCTGGGCCTAAAACTGAAACGAACCCAAAGTTTAACCAAATTTTTCAAATTTGTTTTTCGGTAACTCTTTGGCAATCCAAAAAAGGTTTGTTACACTTCACGGAAAATTTAGATAGTTTTTTTGACGGCCAACAAACAATTTTATAGTATTATTTGGACACATATTTCAAAAATTCATATTTTAACAATGGAAGGAAATCATTTTAAAAACTTTATTAAGCCAATCATCTTTTAAGATATGACTTTAAATATGCACCATTTAAATTATTAAAATCAAACTGCTTTGTGGTAAACTCATAATTAAACCATTTAAAATTATACCCGTTATGATGTGGTAATTGTATGCTTTGATCTGCTTTAAATTGTGATTTAAAATTAATTGCAGCTTTAATAATTTATGTTTTTTTGTTATTTAATGTGATAATTGTTGCACCATAAAAAGCGTAATTTACCCAAAGCTTTTAAATTGTTTTTTATGTGTGGTTAGAGTGAAAGAGCGAGGTAGAGTCTGGAAAATTTGCGATTGCTTCTTATCTCGCTCGTTCACATACAGATCTGTGTCAGCAGACAAACTTTTTTTCGGGCAGAAAGTTTGTGGCACACTTTTTCCCAACACTTTTTCTTTTTTCTTATTTTGTTATTTTTTTTGTATTTTGGGGGTGCCACAAGGCGACGCCTACAATCATGTGTGAGTGTGTGTGTGTGTGTGTGTGTGTGTGCGAAGGACAAACATGGCTGTCAAACGCCTGAAGTCCTGGCCAAGAAAACCACCACAGACACACACATGAGAGAAAAGTTATGAACTACCCAGGCGAAGGCAACAAAAATTGTAACACATATGAGCGAAAGGGAGGAATTATATATGGATATAGATCAGGGGTGACTTCCCCCACATTCGTCGTGTTGGCCGGGTATTACTTATTGATTATTGTTTTCCTACGGCAAGGAAAAGTCAGGAAAGTGGGGAGAGTGACGCATTTTCCGGCCATCCCTTTCGCACATTGCGTGCCTATTATCATTCACATGTTTTTCCTTTTTCCTTTTCCCTTTTTTCCTCCAGGGGAAATGTCTCATAAATATGATTTATATAGCCCCGCATATATAGCCCAAATACGAGTACATGTACATGTAATTGCGTGTACAAATCTGATATAGAAAGTGTGTTCTGCACCAGCTTATTAAGACTCCGCAGATCCCGCTCTCAAGTACCCACGGATTTTGGGCCATCTGAGGAGGTGTCTCGGGCATTTTCGAGTGCAGTATTAACAAAACTGCAAACCGAACGCAAAGCAAACACTTGCCGCCAAAAATAAACGATATGTGTATCGCTGCCAACGCTCCACTCCCTCACTCATTCATTCGCCCGTTCAATCGACCATGTCAATCATATGCCGGACGAAAAGCAGATTGAAAATAAAATTGAAAATAAATTCATTTGGGCTTGCCTTTTGTCTTCAAAGAAGCACTGAGAAAAAAGATATTGGAAAATAGGCTGTTTTTTTAATTTAAATGGTTATTTTTATAAAAGCTTAATATTGTTGGGTAATTGATAAATATTTTTCTAAACCATTTAGTTAAAAAAAAAAAATGTATGAAAATGTATTTTTTCAAAATTTAAAGTCAGTAATAATTATTTTATTTTTAAAACCATTTGGTAATAAAAGTAAGGGGAAAAAAAATTAGAAAAACCTTTGATCAACCAGAGAAAAATCATTGTAAATGTAAATATTTTCAATTTGAATTAATTATTTTTGGTACTGATTTGTTTAAATCAAAATGTGTAACACTTTAATTTTTTAGTTTGCAATAATTTTATTTTAAATTAAAAAAAATTAATGTTATTGTTAATAATAACATGACCGTGTTCTTAGTTTATTTTGAGAAAGTTCATATTTCGACAAACAAATATTTTAACATTTAATTTTACTATGGGGTTTTTCTCTGGGTTCACTAAATGTTTAAATTTTATAGCATGCAAGAATAAGGTTTTTGAACAAAATAAATGTTTGTCTCTCAAATTTTCCCCAAGTGCATTGTGTTTGTTTTGCAATTGAAAGTCAATTGAGCAGACTTCTCATTTTTATTCAGTTTTTTGTTCTGAGGCTGAATTTGGGTAACTTTTTGCGGTCCTTTTCCTGTCCTGCGGTTCCTTGATGTAAATGCAAATTCACGCAGCTGCCCGAAAGTCCCCCCCACTGCCCGCCCCTCCCCCTTTGTTCCTGTCATGCATTTTAGCAATTTGCAAATTTACAAGTTGCACACATGAGAGAAAAAGAGAGGGAGACACGCGTGCATGTTTAATATCAAATTATGAAGCGGCTTTTACCCTCTTCCGCTGCAAAACCCCCACCCCCACCCCCCCCTTTTTAAAGCCCCTGTGATTGTGCAGTTTTTGAAGTGCGTTGGCAACATTTGTATGCAAATTGCTTTTGGCGAGTGCATGTGCAACATGTTGCCTTTGTGGTTCCACAGTTTCTCCAGTTCTTCAGTTTTCCAGTTCTTTTTCTGGGTTGGGGCTATGGAAAGTACGGGTTCGGGTACGGCTGCCGTCTGCCTGCAAATAAAGAACGCATTGAGTTTTTATTAGTTTTTGATGATGCTCATAAAACGACGCGACGGCAGCGATGATAAAAATCAGTTTGCTTAAGTAAAGTGAGGCATTTAGAGGGTAGGAAGAGTTGAATTGATTGTTCGAAAGTAAGCGTTGCTAAAATGCAATAAAAATAAAGTGAGCTCACTCCTTTGCCTTCGTGCCTTCATGCCTTTTGCCATTTGATGGCGTTGACAAGTGGCCAAAGTGGCGCTGCAGAGGAGAGTGTGGCTTGTGTTCCCTGGTAAATGGTGATTCAAACGATATGTTCGAGGTCGTATCTGTATCTGGGCATTCGTATCTGGCAGTCGATGAACCTGTTAATGTGCGCAGTGGATAGATACTCCTCCACCTGGAGAAAACTTTAGGGTTACTTCCATAAAACCAGACAGAAACCAAAATGGACCTCCATAAAGCAGCAATGCAAAAGTTCTCCAAACATTTATGGAGCCTCCATTATGATGCCCTGCCCATTGAAATCTTATGCTATAAAAGATGGCACAGACTCGGGCATAAGATCGAAAAACTTTCCATTGTATAATTTTTATGACCGATTTTATTTGCCTTGTAATTGTGCTTTATACGTGGCAATCTTCAACGATAAAAAATCTATAAAAAATATTTTTATTGGCTATTACTCGACAGTTCCATAATATTGGTGTCGTATACCAAAAATAGAATTGGCTAAGTAATTCGGTGTATTGGAGCATTGTGAAATATTTCAATTTAAAAACTATTTCTCACGGTTAAAATTAATAAATTGTAATCAAAAATTAATAAAGATATTTTGGTACTCCTATTCCTTGGTATTATAAAAGTACCAATAAAAAAAAATTTTTTAAACGTCAGAAGCTTTAAAAAATTCTCCGTTTTTTAGCTTTAAAGACTGAACCCCATCGATGTCCTTTGGTTATTCTGCCAGCTCGAGGCAAAATCAGGTTGCCCCATCATCATCAAGGACAGTTCACTGTCCCTGAACATAATGATAATGACTGTCGGCCGTGCTGGCTGCATGTCACACATCATAATAATTACGGCTATTGATGGGCCCTCTACCTTTCGGCCATAAGGCATAAGGTGTAAAGCAGAGGTCCCCGAGTGCCTAAATACGTATAGTTCCATCGGCCAGCCATAAGAACTGTAACGTTTAATGGACTTTTAGCTAAATTAACAAAACCAACAACGAGAGGGGGAGCAAAGCTAATCGCTGACCAGACGCGCCCCTCTTTTTCCTCTAATGACACAACAATTCATTAAAAATAATTTCACAAAGCATTCGACGTATTACGTGCAATTGGCATTTCTAATGACAAAACAGCTGTACATAGTCTAGTCCATCATCCCTATCTCTCCGGTTTTTGTTATAATTTTGTTTGTTTTGTTGCCGCGCTTGTTACACACTTTGTTTAGCTCGTTTTAGTTGTAGTTTTAGGTAGACAATCTTATCACCGTTAAATCACTGTTAAAACGTTTTTAATTTTCCAATCGCCGGGGCACAATCGCTTAATTATAGTACCTGATGCAAAAAGAAAAAAAATATTGATTCACTTGTAGATCTCTTATCAGACTTTTTGTGCTAACAACGATTTTCCCAGCATTTTTTTTTAAGTAAACCTGTTTTGCTTAAGCAAATCTGTGGACTCCATTAGGCATTATTTTGTTGTTTTTTGTTTTGTTTGCCAGCTGCTGTCAATCAAGTGTCAGATGCAAAGCCATCAACAATATCGAATTTCTGGCCTCAGCAAACTAATTAAATTACGAGAGAAAAGCTATATGTGCTAATCGTGTTCATAATGATGTTGTTGTTGCATTTGCATTGGCTAATTTTAAACAAGTTGAAGTTGCCGTTTCTGCTGGTAATATATTTTAATTTATGCTCGGTTGGCAATACTTTTGGCCAGGCTCGCAGGCACGCTGTAAAATTGCGCGTAAATAAACATTAATTTTAATTTAATGAATTAAATTCCAACAGCGAAAAAGTGAGAGAACGAGGCGGCCCATCACTTGAAAGTCACCAGGGTGACTCACTATATATCTGGCCATAGTTTCCTCGCTTGCCGGCGAGTTGGTCGCCTTGGCACAATAAGAGGTTTCCCTGGTCGATTATGCGCATAGTGCAAGTGTTTGCCACACATTGTTTATACCAACACCCCGGGTTGATACATATATTTATAGATAAGTCTGCGTATATATAGTCCAGCTGATGCATTAAACAAATGCAAATCGGACAGAAAGTTGTTGTCATTCACAAAGAGAGTCATTGCAGTTCATTCAGGAATTGAGTAATAGCATTCTCGAATCAAATTCCATTCCAATCTTATTTTGTGAAATTTTAATAAACTTAATAAACTTTCTTACTTAAAATCTACTTAATCTAAGTTTCATACCGCAAAGTTCAAAATATTTCTTAAGACTTATTAAAAAAATAAAAAGTAATATAAGCTCATAAAAAGCATAAAATTTCTTGGTTTTGAATTTAATTTTATTTGAGTATTAAATGTAAACTGGACAATTTAAAATCTTGATTACTGCTCAAAAACTATAAATTAAATGTATGTATTGGCTGGAATAACAATTAATTAATTACTGCTGGTTCATGGGCGTATCAGGTTTAAATGGCAGACATATTTAATCTTGTTTCAAGGAAATCAATAGGTTGTTTCCCTTTTTAATTGCGTTTATCACTTGATTGGCTCTCTCAATAAATTAACCAGCACTCGCTCATTAAATCAAAGCAACCACAGCACTGCAGCATAATTATGTTTGCAACCAAAAACTATGTACAATTAAATTAAGCCAGGCTTTGTTGCTACCGTTGAAGTTGGTGTTGTTTATGTTGCTGTTGTTTCTGTGGGCTTATCAAGCCATGCATCGCCTGTTGCAGGTTGCTGGTTGCTGGTTGCCAGTTGCAGGTTGCTGGTTGCCAGTCGCAGGTATTTCCTGTCAGAGATTTTGCATAAATAATTTTTGATAATCAAAGTTTGCGACGGCCACATAAATTTAATTAGCGGCATATGTTGCATTTAATTAAGCAGTAAGCTCGCTGACTTAGTGCGTCTAACTTTTGCTGTTGGCGGTGCTTTAATTAAAATTCACACGATGTGAAATGCTCATTTCGTAGGCCAACTGCGTGCCGCGGTTCGTTTGCCATTATTGCAACGCTCTCGTATTTGTATTTGTATCTTTATTTTTTCCTGCCTCCCCTTCATGATTTTTTGTTTTGCCACTGCATTATTATTATAATTTTTCGCTGTTGTTTTGTATTTTATTTTTTTTTCTCCTTGTCGGTTTGCATTGGATTGCATAAGCAGCCTGTTGCTGCCGTTTTTCTAATGCAAACGCATATGCGGCATGCATAATTAGCAGCCTCACACAGATTCACTCGCATGTGAATATTTTCATTTTTATTCATATTGCCAACAATAAATTCGTAATCAAAAGGAGGGAAAAACGCATTCGCATTCGAGGCCGCCCGCTCGCTTTTCTCGCTTTAATGAGCCATTAAGCTTTAGATTTCTGTGCTTAGATACGCCCCACCAATGTGGCTGAGCATACTCGCTGCCCATTTCCTCGAATCGAATTAAGTTATTAGTAATGCTTCAGCTGGAAAACTGTGTGCCAGCGCATAGAAATGTTCTCGCAGATACGGAGAAAATTCGTTGGGAAATATGGATCAGATATGGCAGATACAGTTAGGGGAAACTGTGTTCCACGCATCTGATTGAGAAAAGATATTGCGATTCCATCGAGGAGATACCTTTTTAGAGCGACTACCCAAAGGTGCTTGAAATTAAGTGTATTTAGCAACCTTAGCAGTCAGTTTACCATATAAATATATTTCCCCCTTTTCACTCGACCAACTGACAGCTATTTAATCCAAAGCAATCAGGCCGACAGCCAAGAGAACTTCATTAAATATTTCGACACAATTACGAACGAGAAAAAAATGTGGCAAATATTTTAGCGCTTGATTTTCAACTGTCAAAGTTTGTTTATTCCCCGCTTCACGCCCATTCTGCACTTTCTATGTTTGTTTTAGTTAATTTTAGCTCTAAAAATATGTTGCATGTGAAGATTTCTGCTCGAACGGGGTAATAACGAAAAAAAAAAAGTAATAACGAAATAATCAACAGAAAAACATGAATAGTATTACAAACAGCAGTTAGACAGAGTAAACAAACGCGGGGAGGCGGCGAAAAAAATACCGGGCAGACGGTCTGACGACAACTGGCATGTGAGTGTAAAAAGTATCTGTGTGAGCGCTTCTCTATGCGACTGTGGGTATCTGTGAAAGTCATGCAAACTAACTGTCAGACTGATAGATAGACGTTCCGAGCCCAGCCGAACCAGAGCAGCAGCAGCGATTGCGATAGGGAGAGGTGCTGAGAGGGCACTTTCAGACAACAGACAAACAAATAATAATAAAATAATAATTGTTTGTCAACATTCGTTTAGCATGTGGTCTGGTCCCTGGCCCATACGAGTATGTACACTGTGAAAACAGTTGACTTAAGACTGATTTATATCTTGATAAATATCATTAGATAGCAATAAACTTGTTTAATTTTACTTAAATTATTATAAGTGGCTTAAGCTTGTTATTGTTATTATCATAAGATGTGCATAAAGTGATAAACGTTATTTCTTAAAGAACAGATAAATAGGTTATAACTTTAGCTTAAAAATATACATACATCTATTAAATAGAACATTTAAAAAGACATATTTTAAAGAAACAATATCCCTTACAAATAAAAACAATAAACATAAAATATACAATTTTAAATTTTAATGAATTGTTTATTTTTAAGTTTAGTTATCTCAAATATTATTTAAAAGTAAACGTTTTTAAATGAAGATTTCATAATCACTAGATGTTCTCTAAGTGCGTTTATAAAAAAGCGGCAGAAAATATGAGCCAGAAAACTCAACTGAGCATGTGGAAAAAGGGGTGTAGCTGTTACAATTGACAATTGTCTGCATTTTGGCATGAAATGTCATTTATAGAGTTGAGGTAGATGGCATGGTTTCCATTTAAACTGCGTTTTGTGGTCGGGAAGAAGGTGAATGCCACATGGAATGGGCAGTGGACGTGCAATCGTCATGTTGGAAATTTCAGTTTCAACTGGCAGTCAGCACGTCATTTGCTTATTCAATTTCATGACACATGAATGAATGTTGCGTGTGCCTCGAACCTAGAATAATCATTCTCCCACCAACTCAAAAAAACAAAAAAACGAATGCGACACCACCAGCGACTCTGCGATAATTGATGATAAATGTTGTATAATTTGACAAACCCAACTTACAAAAAACTACACCTAACCAAACGAAGTAAAAGAAACCCAAAAGAACTGGAGTAAAAATGTAGTGCCACCTGGCAATTATCGCTTAAAAAGCATTTCCAAATAATTACACCACGAAACGGAAATTCTAACACAAAATAGCCAAGAAATGGTATGACAGAAAGAATTATTATAATAATATGCAGTTTAAAGCATATTTCACCTCGGCCTTTTAGAAGTGTGGGCGTGGCTGCCGCGTAATGATGGGAATAATATGCATATGGAATTTGGGAAAGGTGGCGCCTACAGTGCGTTTCAAGTATTTAAGATGTGTTCTTTATAAATAAAACAAATACATATAATCATGTATGTATGTATGTGAAAAAGTTACCATTTAAAAAATATAAAGAGTGCTGGCGTGTGTATTGTAAATTGTAAAAACGAATTTTAAATAAATTGTTTTCTAACATTTTTTATATAAAATAACCTTCTCTAAAAATACTGCTGTTTATTAACATTATTTTACTTTGAAATGCTAAATAACACATTTTGTTGGAATATACGAATTTTCGAACTTATGCCCACGACTTGCACTGTACAAAAGTGATAAAAAACGCTTTGGTCAGTTGGCCACTCGACCTGTATTAGGCAGGGTTCGAGGGGCACGGGTGTGGCAGCCATGCCTACCTTCTATCAATGAGCTATTATTAAAATTACGCATACGCCATGTTCCATTGATTCATTTCGCTTCGGTGCTTATTTTCTTTTATTTTATATCCCAATTTATAAATAACTTTTTAAGGCACGAAACGAGAGCAGAGTGGGAGAGAGTGTCGATGAGTAATTGCCTCATAAAAATTATGTGGAAATTAATTTTTAGCGTTTCGTTTTTCTATGCATTGCAACTTTTTTTTTTTCTTTCGATCGCCAGCTATTTTGTTCATTGTGTTCTGTTTCACTCTTCTGGGTACTGCCTCCTTTTTCCACACACTGTTCTTGGTGGCTATTTTTGGCCAACCGAAAATATTGAAATATGAATGCAGTCACTGCATCTTGCTCCCCATTTTCCCCTTTTCTGCTGCTGCAGGCACTTGTCGTTCATTTCACCTGCCAAAAAATTTATGAAAAAGCCCCACAACTTGCCTGACACTTTTAGCCCTAACCGCCTGGATACACCGATCTGCTTTGCACTCAGAAAAAAATATCCAGCAATATTAGATTTGGTATCATAACAAAAAACAATTTTAATTTCAAGTTAAATAGTAATATCATAAATATAATGTATTTGCTGTTTTGATCATACAATTTATACTGCTCAAACGGAGTATAGAAAAATTTTCCTAAACCTATTAAAGAGTGTTTAGTTAACACAAATTAGCTTTCTCGAATTGCAAGTATTATTAGGTAAATGAGTTTCATGGAAAGGTCAAACTTTTTGCCCAATACTGCTACTAAGTTATTATACATTTTTCTCAGTGCAATCATGCTGATATTTTTGGATGCCTTCAAAGTCGTCCGCGTGTTACGTATTAAAATTAGTATGCAATATTTTTGTTTCAAATGAGGGCCTGAGCGAGAAAGAGAGGGAGA